>NC_060259.1:99315015-99953958 GCF_921293095.1 Ischnura elegans
CTTTTTGCAAACGCGAATCCAGAACTAAAACTGAAAAAATTAAAAATTAGATTGGGATATGAATATTCTTCTTGCAAACGCGATTTCAGTACTTTAAGTGAAAAAATTAAAAAATAGACTCGGTTTCGAATATTCTTGTTGCAAACGCGAATTCAGTACTAAAAGTGAAAAAATTAAAAAAAAAAGACTGGGATACGAATTTTCTTGTTGCAAACGCAAATCCAGTACTAAAAATGTAAAAATTAAAAATTTTACTGGGATTCGAAAATTCTTGTTGCAAACGCGAATTCAGTGCTAAAAGTGTAAAAGTTAAAAATTAGACTGGTATACGAATATTTTTGAGGCAAACGCGAATTCAGTAGTAAAAAAAATTAAAAATTAGACTATGATTCTAATATTCTTTTTGCAAACGCGAATTCAGTGCTAAAAGTAAAAAAATTAAAAATTAGACTGCGATACAAATATTCTTCTTGCAAACGCGATTTCGGTATTAAAAGTGAATAAATTTAAATTTAGACTGGGAAACGAATATTCTTGTTGCAAACGCGAATTCCGTAGTTAAAGTGATAAAATTTAAAATTGGAGTATGATACGAATATTCTTTTTGCAAACGCGAATTCAGTACTAAAATTGAAATAACTAAAAATTAGACTGGGTACCGAATATTCTTGTTGCAAACGCAAATTCATAACTAAAATTGAATAAATTTAAAAGTAGACTGGGATACGAATATTCTTTTTTCAAAAGAGAATTCAGTACTAAAAGTAAAAAAATTAAAATTTGAACTGGGATACGAATATTCTTCTTGCAAACGCGAATTCAGTACTAAAAGTGAAAAATAAAAAATTAAACTGGCATACGAATATTTTTAATGCAAACGCAAATTCAGGTCCAAAATATGAAAAAAAAAATTAGACTCGGATACGAATATTCTTGTTAAAAAGGCGAATTCAGTACTAATAGTTAAAAACAGTTTAACTGGAATACGAATATTCTTGTTGTAAACACGATTTCAGTGCTAAAAGTGAAAAAATTAAAAATTACTCTGGTATACGAATATTCTTGTGGCAAACGCGAAATCAGTATTAAAAAAAAATTAAAAATTAGACTATGATACTAATATTCTTCTTGCAAACGCGAATTCAGTACTAAAAGTTAAAAAATTAAAAATTATACTGCGATACAAATATTTTTCTTGCAAACGCGATTCGGTATTAAAAGTGAAAAAATTAAAAACTAGACTCGGATACGAATATTCTTCATGCAAACGCGAATTCAGTACTAAAAGTGAAAAAAATAAAAATTAAACTGGGATTCGAATATTCTTGTTAAAAATGCGAATTCAGTACTAAAAGTTAAAAAAAATTTGACTGGGATACGAATACTCTTGTTGCAAACGCGAATCCAATTCTAAAAGTGAAAAAAATAAAAATTAAACTGGGATTCGAATATTCTTGTTATAAATGCGAATTCAGTACTAAAAGTTAAAAAAAATTTGACTGGGATACGAATACTCTTGTTGCAAACGCGAATCCAATACTAAAAGTGAAAAAATTAAAAATTAGATTGGGATATGAATATTCTTCTTGCAAACGCAATTTCAGTACTTACAGGGCTATTCTGTAACAGATAGCGGCTCCGCTATCACGACGAAGATGCTATTTCTGGCGCAATATTACGCCCCTCCGATTCAATATCTCAAAATAGCGGCCCCTAAGGCGAATTTGGGGTCGCTTTATAGCATCGACAATAACGCCAGCATTTGGCTCGCGTTATTCCGATAGCGGCCCCTACCAGGGGCGGAGTTTTGTACACGTCCAATCATATTTCTCAATTCTTTGCAATAAACAAATGAGACACCGAAAACCCATCAGGATACTCGGTAGCCCGGGAAGAAGTTTAAAATATGATGTGGCTTGTGTTTGGAGGTTTTTCTCTTTTTCTATCGGATATTTTCTAGCCTAAGTAAATAAGCGTCTATATTCAAGGGTTAAACAGTCGTCGACGGAAGAATATCGCCAATTTTTGAGCTTAATATATCGGAATTCACAAGTATAATTGTCTTGAAGAGAACTTCGTCCGCTACGCACTATTCGTTCACCTACGCCTATAATGATTATACTCTTATGATTAGTGGTGAGGAAATTATTTTTACTAGTACGTTCATCTTCAGCCTCGGCTTGTTTACATCGTTTGCCTCATTGCTCGCCGTAATTCTACGATGTCCACAGTTAATCTACAGTTGTCCACAAGGGTAATTATCTAATTATAAAACATTTTTGTCACTTGAAATCTCATTTTAGGCAATTTTAAATACATTCGTTGAGGAAAACAGCTGTTTTCTAGATTACGCGGATGTCATCATGGAAGGAATCATCTCGAGTGTTGTGATTGTGAACTCGTGTGACATACTTTACGGTTTCTAATACCAATTTCTCGAGCAATGATTATGGAAGTGTTATCATGTTTGCATATTGATACAATTTCCATGTTTCTTCAAACAACTTAGCGTTGATATGACTCGGACTAAATATACTGCGGTACAATGTAACTTTGTGATATGCCGCCGGAGGAATGATGTTGAAATGAAATGTATGCAGTTTTAAGATGAATGATTCATTAGATGTTTCCTTTTTTCGAGCAATCATTCTGTTTATTTGCCCCATTCTTCCGTTATAAATCACGGTTAGTACTTATTAGTATATATTAGTATAATGCATTGTCAATTGCAGCGGTGCTGTCTGTGATGTATGAAAGAATGCTCGCAAGGTATTTATGAAGGTAGGAGAGATATTTTCATGTTAAATCCCATTCTCTGCTGATGAGCTTGATCATAAGCAAGAACCCTACATACATGGATGGATGGATTGATGTATGGTTCTTGATCATAAGTACTGTAAGAAATTTTCGTCGCCAGCAATGCGCGGAACTGTTTTCGACCGTCATTTGTATCTTGCTCTCGGAGCTCGGAGATCTTGGATTTGTAGGTAATATCATAAAACCTTAAATTGGCTTTCGCTGACCGCTAGATAACGATGGAATATTTAAAAAAAGATATTTTCATCATTATTATGTCTAATAATAAGATATTTATAAATAACTTAATGAGTTACTCGACTTGTATTATTTGCCCTACACTAATTTTCATACCGACTACAGATTTCACGGGGGCGATATATTACGCCCCCAAAATCGGCGTAATATAACGCGTTGCTATTTGCTGAATCAAAATCGATGCCATTTGAAAGAGGGAAATAGCGGCGGCGCAATAAAGCGCCCCCAAGATAGAGAATAGCCCTGTATGTTGGCAAGTTTGAATCGATTAAGCTTCTTTCCTATTTTCAATATTTCCTTTTTTCATTGTTTCCTTTTTTCAATATTTCCTTTTGTCAATATTTCCTTTTTTCTATACTTCCTTTTTTCAATATTTCCTTTTTTCAATATTTCCTTTTTTCAATATTTCCTTTTTTCAATATTTCCTTTTTTCTATACTTCCTTTTTTCAATATTTCCTTTTTTCTATACTTCCTTTTTTCAATATTTCCTTTTTTCAATATTTCCTTTTTTCAATATTTCTTTTTGTCAATATTTACATATATTCTTCTGCATATTTGTAAGTCATTACACCATGCATTCCAACTTGTTTCACGTTCTTTTTGCCAAATTACTCGTCCAAATAACAACGCAAACGAACTTGTACCGTCAGTGATACAGTCCGCCTATTTATCGCCTAATTTACACGAGAATTAGAGTCACTTGCACTTATATTACTATATCATAATCTCCACATATATCAGCACTCATGAAATAAAGTGGTATGATTTTATTATAGCCAAATACTTAATAAAAAACAGCAATATAACATATCTCCACTCGCCACCGGAATGAGTTTCCGGCACCTCTAGCCCACTCGACTTTTATCCGATAGGAAAGCTGGCCTTGAGTTGATAGGAAGCCAGTCTGAAACGCACGGATCGCCTGGCCGATAGTAAATGACGTAGAATCCGCGTCAAGTCTCCCGATCCGCCCGGAAAGGGAGACTCTGAAACACCCCCCAGGTGTGCCTGCAATTTCTGTGTTGATGTTTGGGTGAGGATGTTAACTAGGTAAGTATTCCACCGGAGTATTAATTGTTCTTGAATCTGATGTTGACGTACGGAATCATTCCGATTTTTAATTTGAATTAATATGTGATGCTTAATAATTTGGATGGAATTAGGTGATGCAACCTATTTGATTTATTTTGGGTGTTGGCAAACATACAAAATGAGTATGATTTACCAGTTAAATTGTGTCAGACATTTAGTTTAAGCAAAATCAACTATGAAGGAACTGTTTTTTATGGATTCCTTGGTGGATGTTTAATGATAGAATCATAACAAACCTTTTTATTTATTGATAAATAGGTGACATATAATAATGTGGATGCTTCAAGGTGATAGGACCAATTTCGTTATTCTTCAATCTCTGCAACTTCGGATCGGAAGGAAGGAAAGTCAACGGTGGGTTTTCCTATCAGTAGTGCAAGCAGCCTGTCGTCTTTACATGAAAAGATTAAGCAAAACGCCATTGAAGTCGTGCATGCATGCGATAAAAGAAAATATTTTCCTCCTCACCTCCCTGCGTCAAAAATGCGCTTAACATCGAGCAACACAATTATTTTATCGTTACATTTAGTAAATTTGGTAAGTGATAAAATAGAAAATAATATAAAAATTTTTAACTTCTTTTTATACGTGATTTATAGATAAACGACCTACGGCTGTCGAACAGTTGAAAGAGAGTGAATTTCCCACGGCCGTACTATTCGGTGGGCAAAGTGGGAGGTTGGGAAGTATGTGTGTGTATATTCGCGGAAATTTGTTCCTTAGAGCAAAGCTACAAAGTGAGTGTTTGTGCTGCGCGATTGTTTGGTTTCACAGTGTTTTAGCTTGATTTCCGTGTTTTACTCCCCCTGTCAGCCTTTTAACTTCCCAATCCCCTCCTCACTTTGCGCACCAAGAGTACGGCCTTGGGGAATTTGTTCTCTTCCAATTTAACTTCTTACCTTTTTAATCCTTTTCAATGAAATACAGGAACACGCATTTGTCCACGTGACTACTCTGCGTTGACGGCCGCCAGTTGACGCTCGTGCGTACGGCGGATACGCACGAAAATCGCTCTCATTCGGTGACTTGCAAATGCATGCAACTGCTTTTTTAACCACATGCCTTTTTAATATTTTACTTTCTTGTCACCAAATCGACGCGCAAATCGACCTCACTTTTTTATAACTCAACATTTAAGCGATTTTTTTCCGAAAATATTTAACCCTCTTCACTCACTCCTGATGCAGTCATCAACATCGCTAAAAGGTTAATATCTAGAATTTATGGTAGTATACTGTCTAAATGAATATAGTACATAGTTGCTTTCCGAAATAATTGGCGGGGTAAAGTAAAAAATATCTAAAATACGTAATTTTCGAAAAACAGAAAAAGCACGTTTCCGTTAAAATAGTGAAAAATGACGCTATGTATCTAACTTTCATTTTTTTCATAAAAAAGTAAACATGAAGTGTGGTGCCCCAGACATGTTGCAACATAACTCTCATAGTAAAA
The DNA here is from genome assembly GCF_921293095.1 of Ischnura elegans. Lineage (NCBI taxonomy): Eukaryota > Metazoa > Arthropoda > Insecta > Odonata > Coenagrionidae > Ischnura > Ischnura elegans. The sequence continues at coordinate 99,320,615 of NC_060259.1, forward strand.
GAGGGTTTCAAAAAAGTCCAAGACATCATTTTTGTCCACATTTATCCGAATCCGCACCACTGCGCGGCGCTCTCTCGCACCATTTCGATCTCCCGTTGTTTTGCATTCCTCTCCCTTCTAATCTTTTTTGAGCCCCACCTACCGCGTCGTTACCCCTTGTAAATACCCGACCCTTCCTTTACCATTGACACTCGCTAATCCCTCAATGGGACACCGAAACTCATTCATGCTCTCTCCCATTTTTTCTTTTCCAAATTCATTAGGTTTTTGCCTGCCCTTTCTTAACCTCGCCCTCTTTTATGGACTCTCCGCCCTCCCTAATTCAGGAATATTAATATTTTGTCCAGAGACCTGTTCACGGGTAATATTTCATTGCGTTCTTTAATTGTGCCCATTAACATTCAAAAAGTGGCTCATTACCACGTCTTCCGACAAAACACCATTGGCGATATTATATCTCAATTTTGCCTATGTTCCAGTACCGCACTGAGGAAGGCTGCAGCACTTTGTCAAACGAATCATTCTGTCTCGCATATTATAAGCATGCTGAACATAAAAACCCCTCCAATCTGCAGTAGGTATTCGAGCATATCTCCTCTCAGAATTCCATCATGATCCGTGGCGGTCACGTGAATATTTTCGTGACGCTATTACCTTGAAAGCCTATTCGTTTAGTTTATGAATATATGATCTCTGTATTTTTTCAGGGTTTTCTTCCGCGTCAGCTTCTTTGTGGACAACCGTTTCGCTGTCTATACCGTTTTCTTCCGCGTCAGCTTGTTTGTGGACAACCGTTTCGCTGTCTATACCGTTTTCTTCCGCGTCAGCTTGTTTGTGGACAACCGTTTCGCTGGCGATACCGTTTTCTTCCGCGTCAGCTTGTTTGTGGACAACCGTTTCGCTGGCTATACCGTTGTCCACAAACAAGCTAACGCGGAAGAAAACCCTGAAGAAATGCAGAGATCAAACCATCGCCGCGGAAACCTAAGTTCTAACTTTATGAATGTATTTATATTGCCCAAGGCCCCCTGAAAATTTCCTTTCTCTGCTGCCAGGCTTTCAGACTTCGATCTTTGAAGTAAATGAGACCGTTTCAACACTTGTTCACAGCTGCATGTTGCAAAACATTTTAAGTGACAATGGAGAAAGCAAAGCAGAAGAGAAGATCGAAGGATTCGTGGAAGACGCAGCTCGCCAAGCGTGAATGAACCCCTCTAATAGGACCCTGCCGCAAGGTCCCGATTCCGCATGCTGGTAGGAGAAAGACTATTCTCTCGGTCCGAGGCGAAAATCTAAGCCCTCTAGAATACACTTACTCTATCGTTTAGAGCTCTCTTCATACGTCGTACTTTATCATTAACGTGACATTTTCATAAAAATTATATACAAGCACTACATGAACTAACATCGATCCGACAAAGTAACATTAATTAATCTTACAATTAGAATTAATACAACAGAGAAAATTATTCTTGAGACTTAGTGCCTCAAACTTTTATCAAAAGTATTTAAATGCATGGCTTTTGTATAAATTTAAACATTTTTCTACCATAAAAAACTTTAGTCAAACACAAATGAATAATTTATTGATCCTTGAAAATAAAGTTGAGTAAATATACTTGAACATTTAGAAATTAGGTCACAGACTTAATTGAACATTATTATCTTATTTTTACATTATGAGGCAATTCTTTCATTTCAAACAAGCTGTTATCGTAGTAATAAGAATTATTTACCATGATGACTTATGAACACTAATTAATTACGCAACTATGACCTAATACTGTGTTTTTAAATTAGAGAAAATGTGAATCTATTGAGAGAAAGTCTTTTTGCAATGAATGCAAGAATAAGGTTCTTTCCTGTGTACACGCATGTGTAAGACAAGGGTTCATTTGGCAGTATAACAATTTTTACATTCACTGCATGAATAAAATTTCTCCTTAGTATGAGTCCGAATGTGACGGACAAGGTTACTCTTTTGAGAGAATGACTTTTCACATTCAATGCAGGAATAAGGCTTCTCCTTTGTATGAATCCTCATGTGACAGAAAAGGTTGTTCCTATCAGAGAAAGACTTTTCACCATCGTTAAATGATTAAGGTTTCTTCTTCGTATGAGTCCGAATGTGACTGAAAAGGCTGCTCTTGTGAGAGTAAGACTTTTCACATTCATCGCAGGAATAAGGTTTCTCCTTCGTATGCGTCCGAATATGAGTGATAAGGCGACACTTCCAAGGGAATAACTTTTCACATTCATTGCAGACATAAGGGGTCTTTGCTTTGTGTGGACTATCTGTCAATGATTTCCCATCTACAATCCTCACATTTTTTTTCTTCTTCGTATGAGTCCGAATGTGTTTGTTAAGGTTACCCTTCTGAGAGAAAGACTTTTCACATTCACCGCAGGAATAAGGTTTCTCCTTCGTATGCGTCCGAATGTGAATGATAAGGTGACTCTTACAAAAGAATGACTTTTCACATTCATTGCAGGAATAAGGTCTCTTTGCCTTGTGTGGACTATCTGTCAATGATTTCCCATCTACAATCCTCACATTCTTCTTCGTAGCTGGGAGATCTAGAAAAGAAATTCAAATTTTAAATAAGTAAAGTTAGACATACTATCTATGATTCGTTGACGTAATTTATAACAACCATTAGACAGATATCAAAGTTGCAACTTCAAACGATCTTTTGGTTCAATTCCATACACATAACCAATGTTGCAATTGATTTTTAATACTGGCTTCCAAACATTTCTTCACAAATTGAGTGGCTCTTCAACTCAGAGAAAATAAGTAAGGTATTACATAATCACCTCAAATAACTACCCTAAAAAACACCCCAGTGCACAATTTCACACAAAATGGCAGTGGAGAATCCTAATAAAAAATATACCATGCAGTTATTTGTAAAATTCCATCCAAATTATTCAAACCTCTCATGTCCACCCTCAATGTGGGTGATGCCCTGTACATCATTGTACCACCATGAACAATTTGAATGAAACTATAGCCTGGAACTCTTAGCTAACAAGAATAAGTAAGCATGGGCTGATCGCTTACTTTCCTTAATCTCCCGAACCAGAACTTCCGCACACAGGGCATAGAAATTGAGTTTTTCCTATTTTTAGCCAAATTAGTTTTCTTTCCATATTTCACTTCTTCCATGAATATGTAATTGACCTAATAAAGCAGTTTCCATGAGCACAACAAAATGAATTGGATGGGTTATGTATCAAAGCAAAATTTTCCCATTATTTCAAAAGTGAACGAAACCCTATCCTCATTTCAACAAGTTCCATGTTAACTTTGACTATCGATACCACACAATTGACACGGGAGTTGGAATCTAACGCCTTGTATTGTTCACAAGTGATTTTTGGTAATTTGTTTCTATTAACCAAACTTAATGGCAAAATTGTAAGGTAAAGTAGGGGGAGTTCCCGTAGGAATACACATCATCATTAGTCAACAATCCTAAGATTGGTTTGACGCAAATCTCCATTTCTCTCTCCTATCCGCTAATCTCTTCATAGCTACATATTTATTCTCTTATACATCCTTTATAACCTGTCCTTTATAACTCATTCGAGGCCGTCCCTTGCCCATTTTTCCCTTCCACTTGTCCTTCAACGATTGTCTTCATCAGACCATCGTGCCTCAAAATGTGGCCAACTAAGTTGTCCCTTCTTCTGCTTAATGTTTTTAGGAGGCTTCTCTCTTCTCCCACTCTTCTTAGCACTTCCTGGTTACTCATACGGTCAATCCACTTTATCTTCATTCTTCGGTAGCACCACATTTCGAATGCTTCCACTCGTGATTTCTCTGCTACTGTCAACGTCCAAGCCTCGCTTCCATAGAGGAACATACTCCATATGTAGCATCTGATGAATTGTTTCCTTACTTCTATGCTGGTATTTTCAGCTGTAAGAAGATTCTTCTTTTTGTAGAAAGCCCTCTTCGCCTGCGCTTTTCTACTGTGTATTTTTTTCTTGCTCCGTCCATCGCTGGTAATTCGGTTTCCCAGGTAAGAGAACTCGTTCACCTCTTCAAGTTTATGCTTTCCTAGGTTGATGTTTGTTTTAGCCTCCTCTCTTTGGCTGAAAACTAATATCTTAGTCTTCTTTTTGTTGATTTTCAGCTCATATCTGGCCATTGTCCTTTCCATGTATGTCACCGTCTTCTTCAAATCCTTCTCTGTCTCGGCTATGACTGCTATGCCGTCAGCAAATCGCAGCATACTAATTTTTTATCCGTGGATATTGACACCCAAAGGTTTCTGTTTGATTTCGTTGATGGCTTTCTCTACGTAAACATTAAAAATTAAGGGGGAAAGTGCACAACCTTGTCTCACCCCTTTTCATATTCTTGCTTCTGCACCGTTTGGTCCACATTTGATCACAGCTACTTGGTTTTTATACAAACTATGAATAATTCTACGATCATTGTAGAGTACGCATTTCTTTAAAAATTCTAAGCGTTGAATTCCATTGCACGTTATCAAAGGCCTTCTCTAAATCGACAAATGCTATGAAGGTTGGTTTGTTTTTCTCGATTCTCTTCTCTATGATCAACCTAAGAGCCAAAATTGCTTCCCTTGTGCCCCTACTTTTTCTAAATCCGAATTGGTCCTCATCCAGGAATTCTTCTGCTCTTCGTTCAATTCTCCTGCAAATGATTCTTGTCAGAAGCTTCGACGCATGTGTCGTCAGGCTTATGGTCCTAAATTCTTTGAACTTCTCAGCTCTCTTCTTTTTGGTATGGGAATTATGATGTTATTCTCGAAGTCACTAGGTAAATCTCCTGTTGAGTATACATCGCAGATACTCGTAGTTTGATACAGTTAAGACCTTTTCTCCTGCATTTTTTATTAACTCTGCTGGAATTTCATCTATTCCTGGGGCCTTATTTATTCGCAGGTCTCTTACTGCAGCGTCAAATTCCGATCTTAAGATGCTTGCTCCAATGTCATTCTTTTCTACTTCACTTTCCTCTTCGAGAACTTTTGAGCTAAGTTTGCTCCCGTTGTATAATTCCTCCAGGTATTCCTTCCATCTCTCGGCTGTCTTCGTTTTCAATTATAATGTTTCCATTCCTGTCCCGCATGCTGTTACATTTTGTGTTTCGTTCCTTGAAATGGTTCCTCACTATTCTATAGGCCGCTTCCACTTTCCCTTGTACGAGGTTATTTTGTACGTCCTGACATATGTTCCTCATCCATGCTTCTCTGGCTTTCCTCACTTGGCGGCAAATCTCGTTCCTTATTCTCTTGTAGCAAGCCTGTCCTTCCTCAGTATTCGTATTCTTATACTTTCTCCGTTCTTCAATGAGGTCTAGGATTTCATCCGTGATCCATGGCTTTTTATAATCACATTTTCTTCTCCCTAGAACTTCTCTAGCGGCCTCCTGAAATCCACTTTTTATGGTTGTCCAGTTATTCTCAACTGAGTTTTCAGACTGATCTAGTCCTATCTTGCGCTCCACTACTTCTTGAAAGGCCTGTTAATTTTTGATTAAAATATAAAAAAATCAACAGGAATACGCATGACTCCAAATATTGCTATATTTCACTGAAACACGAAGAAAATGTTACTAGACATTTGCCGACCTGATTAAATTATCCAGCAGAACTGTGAATATAAACTAAAGAAAGTATAGAAGGATGACGAATTCACGTGCTACATCATTCACAAGTGTAGCGTCCAAAAAGCTGATCTAAGAATTTAACCAAATTTTTTTATTGTAGTCCATTGTGAGTTGTCCTCGAACCAGCTCCCATTTGGGGTTACATGTATTACCAATGTTTTTAACTACAAATCCAGTTAAACATTTGCAGGTCAAATGTATTCATGTATAAGAGCCACTTATGCCAATGGTGAGCATTAGTCTAGTGCTTAAGCTGTCCAGTTGTCACCCAGAGGACCCGGTGTCAAGCCACGCATAAAAATAAAATTTTCAGCAAATTTTATGGAAAATGTTGACGAATAACATGCTTCTGTAAAATAGAACGTAGAATGAATGCACGAAAAATTTCATGCCAGGATCGCAAAATTTGATTTAATTCTGACACCCAGTTTTGGGACATTTGCCTAGTGAGAATTAGTTTAAAGTCTTTTCTGTGAAGTCATTTTCAAGCACTTAAGAGCACTTACCTAGCACTGTGTCCGTCATAGACTCCATGACCGTTGCCCGTTTCTGAATCAGCTCTCCATTCTCCATAGAAGTAGGCTGAAAGTAAGCATCAAAATATGAATGGACAGGGAATTGGACCTATCTTAGCAGGTGATTAAATACAACTACTTCTTAAACAATATAAACGCACATATTAGCTTATATTTTCCATGTGACCAAGAAGTAAATCAATAATATTTATGAAAAAATATGAATTCTCTATGGATGACAGCAAAGGTAAATAAATCTGATTTTCCATCCTTTCAAAACGACAAAAAAATCATAAACAGCAGTGGATACGTAATCCAATTGACTCTGTGGTCTACACCCATTACATTCCATTGTATGCCTTCTGTCTCGACTTACATACTAAAAATTGTATTTATTTATGTATTTACTTATTTATACATGTATTTATTCTGTGAATAGAGCACTCTCAGAAATCGCATTAGCTGTAATGACATACCTTGTGACTCTCAAAACACATTGGCTGCTATTATGGATGGAATAGCATTATGCTATTCTTCATTATTGCAACCGATGTTGCTATAATATAGCGTATTGCAACGCCTATGCTATTTGGTATTACGAACGGTTGCAATTCGTGTTTTTACTACACCGGAAGACGTAATTCTCAGAATAGCATAGGCCCGTTGCTATTTACTATTATGAACGGCGAATTGCAACCGGTAGGCTTGCTATAATATTACGCGGTCTTCGATGCCGAGCAATTCGGTATTGCAACCAGAAAACGTGCGCATTGCGATGTCGAATTGTTTTTCTGAGGTTAAAGTAACCTAATCAAGCATTGAAAAATGGAATAATAGCCAAAAATAAAATGATATCAGCTTTATTTTAATTAAATAATAGTAGCATAAGTGATGAATATTTAACTAGTTAAGTGATTTGGTTAGGAATTAACATTCGAGCTTAATATATGATGCACAAGCTTGCTTCATCGACAGTACGAAAACAATAACAATTAATGCAAAGAATTACTACCATTAGCCCAAATTTTACGTGTTTTATTCATATTTACAATTCATAATTTTATTTCATCACTTGACTTGCTACTAAAAATATCCTCAATGTAGGCTATCAGGTCGATTCTTGACATATTTCAAGCTTGTGTTAACACACTAACTCGCCAAATATATTAATAGTTATAGCTTTCAATGAAAACCATATATTACCATAATAATACCATATACTTTGATCAGCCGTTCATTTCCTCAATTGGACAGTATATACAAATACATGCAACGAGTCGAAATTGTTTTCCCCACTATTCGCTGCCTTCTACAATTAAAACTAAAAATTTACTAAATTATAAACACGGGCAGTCGACTTGAATTACTTGCTTGAAAACAAAGGATTTCTCCGAACACCAATAAAGTTTCCGAACAAATATGATTCACCACAAACGTTTAATGGAATATCCATGCACTACATCATTAATGCAATATATATCATGTGGAATTGAATACAAATTGTTTCCTCTATAGACAAGTAAGTTATTCACACAATTAAGTTTCAGTTTATCGGCACAGTTCAGGGTCTATCAAAAATTTCAGTGAGCACATAAAAAATCAGCTGATACGAAAACAATGATAACTGACACAACAGCACTTTCCACACGATTCACTATTGCTAGATTCACTTTTTCACAGCTGTTCCATCCATCCTCAAATTCACCATCACCTCCCTCTGCTTTTTCCAAATATGCAGCTGAAATATCGATACTATTCCATCATAATACATGAAAGCACAGCTGTGACGTTGCCATCTACTTCATTTCCTAAACAGAGAATGAACACTGAAATTAGGGAGTCATATAATATATAGATAACATTAGAAACGAAAGCTTCTAGTTCATACAGTAAAACGATATCGTCACGAGCAATACAATAAAAGTTGATACATATTAATTCTGATATGCAACAAACAGACTTCGAAGCCTAACACATTTACGAAGAAAATCAAACATATTTAGCTTTCAATGATTATTTCGCATAGCATATATCTCACGGTAAAGGACCGATCGGATATAGGTAAATCATTGAATATTTATGTCCGATAAATCATCATTATAACAACGAAATTATGACCTAACCCACCTGTCTGAAGCCATTGGGAAATTATCACAACCACAACAAACAGCTGATTTCTTAAATGAGATTTTCAAAGCGTATTATATATTTCCAAGGTTTAATATAATTTTTAAATGTAAATAAAGCAATTATTTATAATTTCAAGTCAATATTCCGTAAAATACAGAAAAATATATAAAATATCTTCTCCCTCATTGGTTACGCAAACTGTTCAGAAAGTTTCTCATACGGGAAGAGGCGGAGCTTCCAAATAGCTCGCGCAAGAAATAGCAAGCTGCTATTCCGAACAAAATTATTACTACGCTTCATTCATAATACGGGGTCGTTGCTATAATGACCCGCAGAATAGCGTATGCTATTTTTTGCAACGCTTATCCATAATAGCAGCCATTGTCTACATGTCGATATCATTTTATGTTTTTTGTAGGAGGACATATAAAGAGAACTGACGTTTTTCAAAATTATCCATACAAATTTCGGCTATGACAGGGGACAAAGGTGACCACATAGCTACGCTATCTAATGGTTTTTTATGCCTGCCAATGAAGAAAAAACTGTTTTGATTTTTGCACAACTTCAGGAGTTCACAAAGTTCACTTTTCACTGGATATGGTGTACCTGACTTGATGAGGGCGATTTTCATTAAATGCACTACTTCCTTTCTTGGGTATTTCGGCAACAGATTCACTATGTCAAATGAAACTAATACACAACTATGTTGTAACATTTGTTGTGAGAGCAGGCTTGCAAGTTCATCGTCACAATAAATCACTATAAAGAAAAAGCCAAGTTTTTATTTCTTCAACTCCCACAATAAAGGATTTCCACCAAGTTTCAGCGCTATTATCAATTATATTAATATAACACTTGATTTAATTCAATACCATTATCAGATATCATTTATAGGTCCCACTATTTTACTTGGTAAAACATAATCCAAATACAATGCATGCTGCAACAATAAAAAGAAACAATGAACTTGTCTTGTGATGTGAATACACCTCCAAGAACTCATTTAGGCTGAAGTAACTTAAACCACACAAAGAAGTTTCATTTTATACTTGAAGTCATGTCTCAGAGGAGTATAAATGATGATTTGAGGCGAAAGTTTCTTCACTTTTGCTGCCACATGACAGGGTCTCTTGCTGTACAGTGCTGTGTAATTGCAGAACATGTATACAACCTCACCATGTCGAGTTAGTTTCCCATGCACTCGGGCAATGGAGATGAGCTGTTACAAGAAGTATTCTTTGAGTATAAGCAGCCTCACCATGTCGAGTTAGTTTCCCATGCACTCGGGCAATGGAGATGAGCTGTTACAAGAAGTATTCTTTGAGTATAAGCAGAAGTAGAAAATGTATGAAAATAGATACCAAGCATAAGAAGTTTAATAGTATGCATAGGACTACCAGGGCTATTCTGTAACAGATAGCGGCTCCGCTATCACGACGAAGATGCTATTTCTGGCGCAATATTACGCCCCCCCGATTCAATATCTCAAAATAGCGGCCCCTAAGGCGAATTTGGGGTCGCTTTATAGCATTGACAATAACGCCAGCATTTGGCTCGCGTTATTCCGATAGCGGCCCCTACCAGGGGCGGAGTGTTGTACACGTCCAATCATATTTCTCAATTCTTTGCAATAAACAAATGAGACACCGAAAACCCATCAGGATACTCGGCAGCCCGGGAAGAAGTTAAAAATATGATGTGGCTTGTGTTTGGAGATTTTTCTCTTTTTCTATCGGATATTTTCTAGCCTAAGTAAATAAGCGTCTATATTCAAGGGTTAAACAGTCGTCGACGGAAGAATATTGCCAATTTTGAGCTTAATATATCGGAATTCATAAGTATAATTGTCTTGAAGAGAACTTCGTCCGCTACGCACTATTCGTTCACCTACGCCTATAATGATTATACTCTTATGATTAGTGGTGAGGAAATTATTTTTACTAGTACGTTCATCTTCAGCCTCGGCTTGTTTACATCGTTTGCCTCATTGCTCGCCGTAATTCTACGATGTCCACAGTTAATCTACAGTTGTCCACAAGGGTAATTATCTAATTATAAAACATTTTTGTCACTTGAAATCTCATTTTAGGCAATTTTAAATACATTCGTTGAGGAAAACAGCTGTTTTCTAGATTACGCGGATGTCATCATGGAAGGAATCATCGCGAGTGTTGTGATTGTGAACTCGTTTGACATACTTTACGGTTTCTAATACCAATTTCTCGAGCAATGATTATGGAAGTGTTATCATGTTTGCATTTTGATACAATTTCCATGTTACTTCAAACAACTTAGCGTTGATATGACTCGGACTAAATATACTGCGGTACAGTGTAAATTTGTGATATGCCGCCGGAGGAATGATGTTGAAATGAAATGTATGCAGTTTTAAGATGAATGATTCATTAAATGTTTCCTTTTTTCGAGCAATCATTCTGTTTATTTGCCCCTTTCTTCCGTTGGAAATCACGGTTAGTACTTATTAGTATATATTAGTATAATGCATTGTCAATTGCAGCGGTGCTGTCTGTGATGTATGAAAGAATGTTCGCAAGGGCATTTGTGAAGGTAGGAGAGATATTTTCATGTTAAATCCCATTCTCTGCTGATGAGCTTGATCATAAGCAAGAACCCTACATACATGGATGGATGGATTGATGTATGGTTCTTGATCATAAGTACTGTAAGAAATTTTCGTCGCCAGCAATGCGCGGAACTGTTATCGACCGTCATTTGTATCTTGCTCTCGGAGCTCGGAGATCTTGGATTTGTAGGTAATATCATAAAACCTTAAATTGGCTTTCGCTGACCGCTAGATAACGATGGAATATTTAAAAAAAGATATTTTCATCATTATTATGTCTAATAATAAGATATTTATAAATAACTTAATGAGTTACTCGACTTGTATTATTTGCCCTACACTAATTTTCATACCGACTACAGATTTCACAGGGGCGATATATTACGCCCCCAAAATCGGCGTAATATAACGCGATGCTATTTGCTGAATCAAAATCGATGCCATTTGAAAGAGGGAAATAGCGGCGGCGCAATAAAGCGCCCCCAAGATACAGAATAGCCCTGTATGTTGGCAAGTTTGAATCGATTAAGCTTCTTAAAAACCTGTGTAGGAAGTATGTATGTATCTAGTTCAACCATTAACAACACTTGAAATTCAGGATGTCACCCAAACATCACTATCATCAATAAATCTAATTGAATTATGTAAATTTCATCCATATCTCAGTAGCATTTTTCTCCTACCAATATCCTTTTATGTAGAGAGCATAAGAAGTTTAATAGTATGCTTAGGAAAATGTTGGCAAGTTTGAATCGATTGGGCTACTTCAAAATAATTCTTCTCGACTTCTAACTTCAATAAAGTGTATCGTAAATATCATTACTTTCGATTAACAGCATTTATTTTTGCTTTGTTTGTTTGATAATTAATACTTAATATGCATTGTTTTCGCAACGATATTACGTAGACGAAATCGCTCATCTATTGGCTCCTCAGTATGTGACGTCATTCTGTTCTTGTCAATATTTCCTTTTTTCAATATTTCCTTTTGTCAATATTTCCTTTTGTCAATATTTTCTTTTGTCAATATTTTTTTTGTCAATATTTCCTTTTTTCAATATTTCCTTTTGTCAATATTTCCTTTTGTCAATATTTCCTTTTTTCAATATTTCCTTTTTTGAATAATTCCTCTTTGCTATACTTCCTTTTGTCAATATTTCCTTTTTTGAATATTTCCTCTTTTCAATACTTCCTTTTGTCAATATTTCCTTTTGTCAATATTTCCTTTTTTCAATATTTCCTTTTGTCAATATTCCTTTTTTCAATATTTCCTTTTGTCAATATTTCCTTTTGTCAATATTTCCTTTTGTCAATATTTCCTTTTGTCAATATTTCCTTTTTTCAATATTTCCTTTTCTCAATATTTCCTTTTATCAATATTTCCTTTTTTCAATATATCCTTTTTTCAATATTTCTTTTGTCAATATTTCCTTTTGTCAATATTTCCTTTTTTCAATATTTCCTTTTTTTAATATTTCCTCTTTTCTATACTTCTTTTTGTCAATATTTCCTTTTATCAATATTACCTCTTTTCTATACTTCCTTTTGTCAATATTTCCTTTTGTCAATATTTCCTTTTTTCATTATTTCCTTTTGTCAATATTTCCTTCTTTCAATATTTCCTTTTGTCAATATTTCCTTTTGTCAAAATTTCCTTTTGTCAATATTTCCTTTTGTCAATATTTCCTTTTTTCAATATTTCCTTTTGAAATATTTCCTTTTGTCATTATTTCCTTTTTTCAATATTTCCTTTTTTGAATATTTCCTCTTTTCTATACTTCCTTTTGTCAATATTTCCTTTTTTGAATATTTCTTAATTTCTAAACTTCCTTTTGTCAATATTTCCTCTTTTCTATACTTCCTTTTGTCAATATTTCCTTTTGTCAATATTTCCTTTTTTCATTATTTCCTTTTGTCAATATTTCCTTTTTTCTTTACTTTCTATTTTCAATATTTCCTTCTTTCAATATTTCCTTTTGTCAATATTTCCTTTTGTCAAAATTTCCTTTTGTCAATATTTCCTTTTGTCAATATTTCCTTTTTTCAACATTTCCTTTTGTCAATATTTCCTTTTGTCATGATTTCCTTTTTTCAATATTTCCTTTTTTGAATATTTCCTCTTTTCTATACTTCCTTTTGTCAATATTTCCTTTTTTGAATATTTCTTCATTTCTAAACTTCCTTTTGTCAATATTTCCTTTTGTCAATATTTCTTTTTTTCAATATTTCTTTCTGGAAATATTTCCTTTTGTCAATATTTCCTTTTTTCAATATTTCCTTTTTTGAATATTTCCTCTTTTCAATATTTCCTTTTTTGAATATTTCCTCTTTTCTATACTTCCTTTTTTCAATATTTCCTTTTTTGGATATTTCCTCTTTTCTACACCTCCTTTTTTCTATACTTCCTTTTGTCAATATTTCCTTTTGTCAATATTTCCTTTTTTCAATATTTCCTTTTGTCAATATTTCCTTTTGTCAATATTTCCTTTTTTCAATATTTCCTTTTGTCAATATTCCTTTTTTCAATATTTCCTTTTGTCAATATTTCCTTTTGTCAATATTTCCTTTTTTCAATATTTCCTTTTCTCAATATTTCCTTTCATCATTATTTTCTTTTTTCAATATATACTTTTTTCAATATTTCCTTTTGTCAATATTTCCTTTTTTGAATATTTCCTCTTTTCTTTACTTCTTTTTGTCAATATTTCCTTATATCAATATTTCCTCTTTTCTATACTTCCTTTTGTCAATATTTCCTTTTGTCAATATTTCCATTTTTCATTATTTCCTTTTGTCAATATTTCCTTTTGTCAATTATTCCTTTTGTCAATATTTCCTTCTTTCAATATTTCCTTTTGTCAATATTTCCTTTTGTCAAAATTTCCTTTATCAATATTTCCTTTTGTCAATATTTCCTTTTTTCAACATTTCCTTTTGTCAATATTTCCTCTTGTGATTATTTCTTTTTTCAATATTTCCTTTTTTGAATATTTCCTCTTTTCTATACTTCCTTTTGTCAATAATTCCTTTTTTGAATATTAATTTTTTTCTAAACTTCCTTTTGTCAATATTTCCTTTTGTCAATATTTCTTTTTTTCAATATTTCCTTTTGTCAATATTTCCTTTTGTCAATATTTCCTTTTGTCAATATTTCCTTTTGTCAATATTTCCTTTTGTCAATATTTCCTTTTGTCAATATTTCCTTTTTTCAATATTTCCTTTTGTCAATATTTCCTTTTGTCAATATTTCCTTTATTCTATACTTCCTTTTTTCAATATTTCCTTCTTTCTATACTTCCTTTTTTCAATATTTCCTTTTTTCTATTTCCTTTTTTCAATATTTCCTTTTTTTTATATTTCCTTTTGTCAATATTTCCTTTTTTCAATATTTCCTTGTTTCAATATTTCTTTTTTTCAATATTTCCTTTTGTCAATATTTCCTATTTTCAATATTTTTTTTCTCAATATTTCCTTTTTTCAATATCTCATTTTTTCAATATTTCCTTTTGTCAATATTTCTTTTTTTCAATATTTCCTTTTCTCAATATTTCCTTCTTTCTATACTTCCTTTTTTTAATATTACATTTTTTCTTTACTTCCTAATTACAATATTTCCATTTGTCAAAATTTCCTTTTGTCAATATTTCCGTTTCTCAATATTTCCTTTTTTCAATATTTCCTTCTTTCTATACTTCCTTTTTTCAATATTTCGTTTTTGCAATATTTCCTTTTGTCAATATTTCCTTTTTTCAATATTTCCTTTTGTGTATATTTCCTTCTTTCTATACTTCCTTTTTTCAATATTTCCTTTTTTCTATATATCCTTTTTGCAATATTTCCTTTTGTCAATATTTCCTTTTGGCAATATTTCCTTTTTTCAATATTTCCTTTTCTCAATATTTCTTTTTTCAATATTTCCTTCTTTCTATATTTCCTTTTTTCAATATTTCCTTTTTTCAATATATCCATTTTTCAATATTTCCTTTTTTCTATACTTCCTTTTTGCAGCATTTCCTTTTGTCAATATTTCTTTTTTTCTATACTTCCTTTTTTCAATATTTCCTTTTGTCAATATTTCCTTTTTTCTTTACTTTCTTTTTTCAATATATCCTTCTTTCAATATTTCCTTTTGTCAATATTTCCTTTTGTCAAAATTTCCTTTTGTCAATATTTCCTTTTGTCATTATTTCCTTTTTTCAATATTTCCTTTTTTGAATATTTCCGCTTTTCTATACTTCCTTTTGTCAATATTTCCTTTTGTGAATATTTCTATTTGTGAATATTTCCTTTTGTCAATATTTCCTTATTTCAATATTTCTTTTGTAAATATTTCCTTTTTTAAATATTTCCTTTTTTGAATATTTCCTCTTTTCTATACTTCCTTTTGTCAATATTTCCTTTTGTCAATAATTACATTTGTCAATATTTCCTTTTTTCAATATTTCCTTTTGTCAATATTTCCTTTTTTTAATATTTCCTTTTGTCAATATTTCCTTTTGTCAATATTTCCTTTTGTCAATATTTCCTTTTTTCAATAATTCCTTTTGTCAATATTTTCTTTTGTCAATATTTCCTTTTTTTAATATTTCTTCATTTCTAAACTTCCTTTTGTCAATATTTCCTTTTGAAAATATTTCTTTTTTTCAATATTTCCTTTTGTCACTATTTCCTTTTGTCAATATTTCCTTTTTTCAATATTTCCTTTTTTGAATATTTCCTCTTTTCAATATTTCCTTTTTTAAATATTTCCTCTTTTCTATACTTCCATTTTTCAATATTTCCTTTTTTGGATATTTCCTCTTTTCTATACTTCCTTTTTTCTATACTTCCTTTTGTCAATATTTCCTTTTGTCAATATTTCCTTTTTTCAATATTTCCTTTTGTCAATATTTCCTTTTGTCAATATTTCCTTTTTCAATATTTCCTTTTGTCAATATTCCTTTTTTCAATATTTCCTTTTGTCAATATTTCCTTTTGTCAATATTTCCTTTTTTCAATATTTCCTTCTCTCAATATTTCCTTTTATCAATTTTTTCTTTTTTCAATATATCCTTTTTTCAATATTTCCTTTTGTCAACATTTCCTTTTGTCAATATTTCCTTTTTTCAATATTTCCTTTTTTGTATATTTCCTCTTTTCTATACTTCTTTTTGTCAATATTTCCTTTTATCAATATTTCGTCTTTTCTATACTTCCTTTTGTCAATATTTCCTTTTGTCAATATTTCCTTTTTTCATTATTTCCTTTTGTCAATATTTCCTTTTGTCAATGTTTCCTTTTGTCAATATTTCCTTCTTTCAATATTACCTTTTGTCAATATTTCCTTTTGTCAAAATTTCCTTTTGTCAATATTTCCTTTTGTCAGAATTTCCTTTTTTCAATATTTCCTTTTTTCAATGTTTCCATTTGTCATTATTTCTTTTTTTCAATATTTCCTTTTTTGAATATTTCCTCTTTTCTATACTTCCTTTTGTCAATATTTCCTTTTTTGAATATTTCTTTATTTCTAAACTTCCTTTTGTCAATATTTCCATTTGTCAATATTTCCTTTTTTCAATATTTTCTTTTTTGAATATTTCCTCTTTTCAATATTTCCTTTTTTGAATATTTCCTCTTTTCTATTCTTCCTTTTTTCAATATTTCCTTTTTTGGATATTTCCTCTTTTCTATGCTTCCTTTTTTCTATACTTCCTTTTGTCAATATTTGCTTTTGTCAATATTTCCTTTTGTCAATATTTCCTTTTGTCAATATTTCCTTTTGTCAATATTTCCTTTTGTCAATATTTCCTTTATTCTATACTTCCTTTTTTCAATATTTCCTTTTATTAATATTTCCTACTTTCTATACTTCCTTTTTTCAATATTTCCTTCTTTCTATACTTCCTTTTTTCAATATTTCCTTTTTCTATATTTCCTTTTTTCAATATTTCCTTTTTTTTAATATTTCCTTTTGTCAATATCTCCTTTTTTCAATATTTCCTTGTTTCAATATTTCTTTTTTATAAATATATCCTTTTGTCAATATTTCCTATTTTCAATATTTTTTTTCTCAATATTTCCTTTTTTCAATATCTCATTTTTTCGATATTTCCTTTTGTCAATATTTCCTTTTTTCAATATTTCCTTTTCTCAATATTTCCTTCTTTCTATACTTCCTTTTTTCAATATTACATTTTTTCTATACTTCCTTATTACAATATATCCTTTTGTCAAAATTTCCTTTTGTCAATATTTCCCTTTCTCAATATTTCCTTTTTTCAATATTTCCTTCTTTCTATACTTCCTTTTTTCAATATTTCATTTTTGCAATATTTCCTTTTGTCAATATTTCCTTTTTTCAATATTTCCTTTAATCAATATTTCCTTCTTTCTATACTTCCTTTTTTCAATATTTCCTTTTTTCTATACATCCTTTTTGCAATATTTCCTTTTGTCAATATTTCCTTTTGTCAATATTTCCTTTTTTCAATATTTCCTTTTCTCAATATTTCCTTTTTTCAATATTTCCTTCTTTCGATATTTCCTTTTTTCAATATTTCCTTTTTTCAATATTTCCATTTTTCAATATTTCCTTTTTTCTATACTTCCTTTTTGCAACATTTCCTTTTGTCAATATTTCTTTTTTTCTATACTTCCTTTTTTCAATATTTCCTTTTGTCAATATTTCCTTTTTTCTATACTTTCTTTTTTCAATATTTCCTTTTGTGAATATTTCTATTTGCGAATATTTCCTTTTGTCAATATTTCCTTTTTTCAATATTTCCTTTTTTCAATATTTCCTTTTTTCTATACTTCCTTTTTGCAATATTTCCTTTTGTCAATATTTCTTTTTTTCTATACTTCCTTTTTTCAATATTTCCTTTTGTCAATATTAATTTTTTTCTATACTTCCTTTTTTCAATATTTCCTTTTGTGAATATTTCCTCTGGTTAATATTTCCTTTTTAAAATATTTCCTTTTTTGAATATTTCCTTTATTCAGTATTTCCTTTTGTCAATATTTCCTTTTTTCAATATTTCTTTTTTGAATATTTACTCTTTGCTATACTTCCTTCTGTCAATATTTCCTTTTTTGAATATTTCCTCTTGTCTAAACTTCCTTTTGTCAATATTTGCTTTTGTCAATATTTCCTATTTTCAATATTTTTTTTCTCAATATTTCCTTTTTTCAATATCTCATTTTTTCAATATTTCCTTTTGTCAATATTTCTTTTTTTCAATATTTCCTTTTCTCAATATTTCCTTCTTTCTATACTTCCTTTTTTTAATATTACATTTTTTCTATACTTCCTAATTACAATATTTCCTTTTGTCAAAATTTCCTTTTGTCAATATTTCCGTTTCTCAATATTTCCTTTTTTCAATATTTCCTTCTTTCTATACTTCCTTTTTTCAATATTTGGTTTTTGCAATATTTCCTTTTGTCAATATTTCCTTCTTTCTATACTTCCTTTTTTCAATTTTTCCTTTTTTATATATATCCTTTTTGCAATATTTCCTTTTGTCAATATTTCCTTTTGTCAATATTTCCTTTTTTCAATATTTCCTTTTCTCAATATTTCTTTTTTCAATATTTCCTTCTTTCTATATTTCCTTTTTTCAATATTTCCTTTTTTCAATATATCCATTTTTCAATATTTCCTTTTTTCTATACTTCCTTTTTGCAGCATTTCCTTTTGTCAATATTTCTTTTTTTCTATACTTCCTTTTTTCAATATTTCCTTTTGTCAATATTTCCTTTTTTCTTTACTTTCTTTTTTCAATATATCCTTCTTTCAATATTTCCTTTTGTCAATATTTCCTTTTGTCAAAATTTCCTTTTGTCAATATTTCCTTTTGTCATTATTTCCTTTTTTCAATATTTCCTTTTTTGAATATTTCCTCTTTTCTATACTTCCTTTTGTCAATATTTCCTTTTGTGAATATTTCTATTTGTGAATATTTCCTTTTGTCAATATTTCCTTTTTTCAATATTTCCTTTTTTCAATATTTCTTTTGTTAATATTTCCTTTTTTAAATATTCCTTTTTTTGAATATTTCCTCATTTCTATACTTCCTTTTGTCAATATTTCCTTTTGTCAATAATCACATTTGTCAATATTTCCTTTTTTCAATATTTCCTTTTGTCAATATTTCCTTTTTTTAATATTTCCTTTTGTCAATATTTCCTTTTGTCAATATTTCCTTTTGTCAATATTTCCTTTTGTCAATATTTCCTTTTTTCAATAATTCCTTTTGTCAATATTTTCCTTTGTCATAATTTCCTTTTTTGAATATTTCTTCATTTCTAAACTTCCTTTTGTCAATATTTCCTTTTGAAAATATTTCTTTTTTTCAATATTTCCTTTTGTCAATATTTCCTTTTGTCAATATTTCCTTTTTTCAATATTTCCTTTTTTGAATATTTCCTCTTTTCAATATTTCCTTTTTTGAATATTTCCTCTTTTCTATACTTCCATTTTTCAATATTTCCTTTTTTGGATATTTCCTCTTTTCTATACTTCCTTTTTTCTATACTTCCTTTTGTCAATATTTCCTTTTGTCAATATTTCCTTTTTTCAATATTTCCTATTGTCAATATTTCCTTTTGTCAATATTTCCTTTTTTCAATATTTCCTTTTGTCAATATTCCTTTTTTCAATATTTCCTTTTGTCAATATTTCCTTTTGTCAATATTTCCTTTTTTCAATATTTCCTTTTCTCAATATTTCCTTTTATCAATTTATTCTTTTTTCAATATATCCTTTTTTCAATATTTCCGTTTGTCAACATTTCCTTTTGTAAATATTTCCTTCTTCAATATTTCCTTTTTTGTATATTTCCTCTTTTCTATACTTCCTTTTGTCAATATTTCCTTTTATCAATATTTCCTCTTTTCTATACTTCCTTTTGTCAATATTTCCTTTTGTCAATATTTCCTTTTTTCATTATTTCCTTTTGTCAATATTTCCTTTTGTCAATATTTCCTTTTGTCAATATTTCCTTCTTTCAATATTTCCTTTTGTCAATATTTCCTTTTTTGAATATTTCTTCATTTCTAAACTTCCTTTTGTCAATATTTCCTTTTGAAAATATTTCTTTTTTTCAATATTTCCTTTTGTCAATATTTCCTTTTGTCAATATTTCCTTTTTTCAATATTTCCTTTTTTGAATATTTCCTCTTTTCAATATTTCCTTTTTTGAATATTTCCTCTTTTCTATACTTCCATTTTTCAATATTTCCTTTTTTGGATATTTCCTCTTTTCTATACTTCCTTTTTTCTCTACTTCCTTTTGTCAATATTTGCTTTTGTCAATATTTCCTATTTTCAATATTTTTTTTCTCAATATTTCCTTTTTTCAATATCTCATTTTTTCAATATTTCCTTTTGTCAATATTTCTTTTTTTCAATATTTCCTTTTCTCAATATTTCCTTCTTTCTATACTTCCTTTTTTTAATATTACATTTTTTCTATACTTCCTAATTACAATATTTCCTTTTGTCAAAATTTCCTTTTGTCAATATTTCCGTTTCTCAATATTTCCTTTTTTCAATATTTCCTTCTTTCTATACTTCCTTTTTTCAATATTTGGTTTTTGCAATATTTCCTTTTGTCAATATTTCCTTCTTTCTATACTTCCTTTTTTCAATTTTTCCTTTTTTCTATATATCCTTTTTGCAATATTTCCTTTTGTCAATATTTCCTTTTGTCAATATTTCCTTTTTTCAATATTTCCTTTTCTCAATATTTCTTTTTTCAATATTTCCTTCTTTCTATATTTCCTTTTTTCAATATTTCCTTTTTTCAATATATCCATTTTTCAATATTTCCTTTTTTCTATACTTCCTTTTTGCAGCATTTCCTTTTGTCAATATTTCTTTTTTTCTATACTTCCTTTTTTCAATATTTCCTTTTGTCAATATTTCCTTTTTTCTTTACTTTCTTTTTTCAATATATCCTTCTTTCAATATTTCCTTTTGTCAATATTTCCTTTTGTCAAAATTTCCTTTTGACAAAATTCCCTTTTGTCATTATTTCCTTTTTTCAATATGTCCTTTTTTGAATATTTCCTCTTTTCTATACTTCCTTTTGTCAATATTTCCTTTTGTGAATATTTCTATTTGTGAATATTTCCTTTTGTCAATATTTCCTTTTTTCAATATTTCCTTTTTTCAATATTTCTTTTGTTAATATTTCCTTTTTTAAATATTCCTTTTTTTGAATATTTCCTCATTTCTATACTTCCTTTTGTCAATATTTCCTTTTGTCAATAATTACATTTGTCAATATTTCCTTTTTTCAATATTTCCTTTTGTCAATATTTCCTTTTTTTAATATTTCCTTTTGTCAATATTTCCTTTTGTCAATATTTCCTTTTGTCAATATTTCCTTTTTTCAATAATTCCTTTTGTCAATATTTTCTTTTGTCATTATTTCCTTTTTTGAATATTTCTTCATTTCTAAACTTCCTTTTGTCAATATTTCCTTTTGAAAATATTTCTTTTTTTCAATATTTCCTTTTGTCAATATTTCCTTTTGTCAATATTTCCTTTTTTCAATATTTCCTTTTTTGAATATTTCCTCTTTTCAATATTTCCTTTTTTGAATATTTCCTCTTTTCTATACTTCCATTTTTCAATATTTCCTTTTTTGGATATTTCCTCTTTTCTATACTTCCTTTTTTCTATACTTCTTTTTTTCAATATCTTCTTTATTCAATATTTCCTTTTTTCAATATTTCCTATTGTCAATATTTCCTTTTGTCAATATTTCCTTTTTTTCTATACTTCCTTTTTTCAATATTTCATTTTGTCAATATTTCCTTTTGTCAATATTTCCTTTTTTCAATATTTCCTTTTCTCAATATTTCCTTTTATCAATTAATTCTTTTTTCAATATATCCTTTTTTCAATATTTCCTTTTGTCAACATTTCCTTTTGTAAATATTTCCTTCTTCAATATTTCCTTTTTTGTATATTTCCTCTTTTCTATACTTCCTTTTGTCAATATTTCCTTTTATCAATATTTCCTCTTTTCTATACTTCCTTTTGTCAATATTTCCTTTTGTCAATATTTCCTTTTTTCATTATTTCCTTTTGTCAATATTTCCTTTTGTCAATATTTCCTTTTGTCAATATTTCCTTCTTTCAATATTTCCTTTTGTCAATATTTCCTTTTTTGAATATTTCTTCATTTCTAAACTCCCTTTTGTCAATATTTCCTTTTGAAAATATTTCTTTTTTTCAATATTTCCTTTTGTCAATATTTCCTTTTGTCAATATTTCCTTTTTTCAATATTTCCTTTTGTCATTATTTCCTTTTTTCAATATTTCCTTTTTTGAATATTTCCTCTTTTCTATACTTCCATTTTTCAATATTTCCTTTTTTGGATATTTCCTCTTTTCTATACTTCCTTTTTTCTCTACTTCCTTTTGTCAATATTTCCTTTTGTCAATATTTCCTTTTTTCAATATTTCCTTTTGTCAATATTTCCTTTTGTCAATATTTCCTTTTTTCAATATTTCCTTTTGTCAATAATCTTTTTTTCGATATTTCCTTTTGTCAATATTTCCTTTTGTCAATATTTCCTTTTTTCAATATTTCCTTTTCTCAATATTTCCTTTTATCAATTTTTTCTTTTTTCAATATATCCTTTTTTCAATATTTCTTTTTTCAACATTTCCTTTTGTCAATATTTCCTTTTTTCAATATTTCCTTTTTTGTATATTTCCTCTTTTCTATACTTCTTTTTGTCAATATTTCCTTTTATCAATATTTCCTCTTTTCTATACTTCCTTTTGTCAATATTTCCTTTTGTCAATATTTCCTTTTTTCATTATTTCCTTTTGTCAATATTTCCTTTTGTCAATATTTCCTTTTGTCAATATTTCCTCTTTTCTATACTTCCTTTTGTCAATATTTCCTTTTGTCAATATTTCCTTTTTTCATTATTTCCTTTTGTCAATATTTCCTTTTGTCAATATTTCCTTTTGTCAATATTTCCTTCTTTCAATATTTCCTTTTGTCAATATTCCCTTTTTTGAATATTTCTTCATTTCTAAACTCCCTTTTGTCAATATTTCCTTTTGAAAATATTTCTTTTTTTCAATATTTCCTTTTGTCAATATTTCCTTTTGTCAATATTTCCTTTTGTCAATATTTCCTTTTGTCAATATTTCCTTTATTCTATACTTCCTTTTTTCAAAATTTCCTTTTATTAATATTTCCTACTTTCTATACTTCCTTTTTTCAATATTTCCTTCTTTCTTTACTTCCTTTTTTCAATATTTCCTTTTTCTATATTTCCTTTTTTCATTATTTCCTTTTTTTTTAATATTTCCTTTTGTCAATATTTCCTTTTTTCAATATTTCCTTGTTTCAATATTTCTTTTTTATAAATATATCCTTTTGTCAATATTTCCTATTTTCAATATTTTTTTTCTCAATATTTCCTTTTTTCAATATCTCATTTTTTCAATATTTCCTTTTGTCAATATTTCCTTTTGTCAATATTTCCGTTTCTCAATATTTCCTTTTTTCAATATTTCCTTCTTTCTATACCTCCTTTTTTCAATATTTCGTTTTTGCAATATTTCCTTTTGTCAATATTTCCTTTTTTCAATATTTCCTTTTATCAATATTTCCTTCTTTCTATACTTCCTTTTTTCAATATTTCCTTTTTTCTATACATCCTTTTTGCAATATTTCCTTTTGTCAATATTTCCTTTTGTCAATATTTCCTCTTTTCAATATTTCCTTTTCTCAATATTTCCTTTTTTCAATATTTCCTTCTTTCGATATTTCCTTTTTTCAATATTTCCTTTTTTCAATATTTCCATTTTTCAATATTTCCTTTTTTATTTACTTCCTTTTTGCAACATTTCCTTTTGTCAATATTTCTTTTTTTCAATACTTCCTTTTTTCAATATTTCCTTTTGTCAATATTTCCTTTTTTCTATACTTTCTTTTTTCAATATTTCCTTTTGTGAATATTTTTATTTGCGAATATTTCCTTTTGTCAATATTTCCTTTTTTCAATATTTCCTTTTTTCAATATTTCCTTTTTTCTATACTTCCTTTTTGCAATATTTCCTTTTGTCAATATTTCTTTTTTTCTATACTTCCTTTTTTCAATATTTCCTTTTGTCAATATTTATTTTTTTCTATACTTCCTTTTTTCAATATTTCCTTTTGTGAATATTTCCTCTGGTTAATATTTCCTTTTTAATATATTTCCTTTTTTGAATATTTCCTTTATTCAGTATTTCCTTTTGTCATTATTTCCTTTTTTCAATATTTCTTTTTTTGAATATTTACTCTTTGCTATACTTCCTTTTGTCAATATTTCCTTTTTTGAATATTTCCTCTTGTCTATACTTCCTTTTGTCAATATTTGCTTTTGTCAATATTTCCTTTTTTCAATATTTCCTTTTTTCAATATTTCCTTTTTTCAATATTTCCTTTTGTCAATATTTCATTTTGTCAATATTTCCTTTTTTCAATATTTCCCATTCTCAATATTTCCTTTTATCAATATTTCCTTTTTTCAAAATATCCTTTTTCCAATATTTCCTTTTGTCAATTTTTCGTTTTGTCAATATTTTCTTTTATCAATATTTCCTTTTTTCAATATTTCCTTTTTTGAATATTTCCTCTTTTCTATACTTCATTTTGTCAATATTTCCTTTTGTCAATATTTCCTTTTTTCATTATTTCCTTTTGTCAATATTTACTTTTGTCAATATTTCCTTCTTTCATTATTTCCTTTTGTCAATATTTCCTATTGTCAAAATTTCCTTTTGTCAATATTTCCTTTTGTCAATATTTCCTTTTTTCAATATTTCCTTTTGTCAATATTTCCTTTTGTCATTATTTCCTTTTTTCAATATTTCCTTTTTTGAATATTTCGTCTTTTCTATACTTCCTTTTGTCAATATTTCTTTCTTTCAATATATTCTTTTGTCAATATTTCCTTTTGTCAATATTTCCATTTTTCAAAATTTCCTTTTTTGAATATTTCCTCTTTTCAATATTTCCATTTTTGAATATTTCCTCTTTTCTATACTTCCTTTTTTCATTATTTCCTTTTTTGGATATTTCCTCTTTTCTACACTTCCTTTTTTCTATACTTCCTTTTGTCAATATTTCGTATTGTCAATATTTCCATTTTTCAATATTTCCTTTTGTCAATATTTCCTTTTGTCAATATTTCCTTTTTTCAATATTTCCTTTTGTCAATATTCCTTTTTTCAATATTTCTTTTTGTCAATATTTCCTTTTGTCAATATTTCCTTTTTTCAATATTTCCTTTTCTCAATATTTCCTTTTATCAATATTTTCTTTTTTCAATATATCCTTTTTTCAATATTTCCTTTTGTCAATATTTCCTTTTATCAACATTTCTTCTTTTCTATACTTCCTTTTGTCAATATTTCCTTTTGTCAATATTTCTTTTTTCATTATTACCTTTTTTCAATATTTCCTTTTGTGAATATTTCCTTTTGTTAATATTTCCTTTTTAAAATATTTCCTTTTTTGAATATTTCCTTTTTTCAGTATTTCCTTTTGTCAATATTTCCTTTTTTCAATATTTCTTTTTTTGAATATTTACTCTTTGCTATACTTCCTTTTGTCAATATTTCCTTTTTTGAATATTTCCTCTTGTCTATACTTCCTTTTGTCAATATTTGCTTTTGTCAATATTTCCTTTTTTCAATATTTCCTTTTTTCAATATTTCCTTTTTTCAATATTTCCTTTTGTCAATATTTCATTTTGTCAATATTTCCTTTTTTCAATATTTCCCTTTCTCAATATTTCCTTTTATCAATATTTCCTTTTTTCAATATATCCTTTTTCCAATATTTCCTTTTGTCAATTTTTCCTTTTGTCAATATTTCCTTTTTTCAATATTTCCTTTTTTCAATATTTCCTTTTTTGAATATTTCCTCTTTTCTATACTTCATTTTGTCAATATTTCCTTTTGTCAATATTTCCTTTTTTCATTATTTCCTTTTGTCAATATTTCCTTTTGTCAATATTTCCTTTTGTCAATATTTCCTTCTTTCATTATTTCCTTTTGTCAATATTTCCTTTTGTCATTATTTCCTTTTTTCAATATTTCCTTTTTTGAATATTTCCTCTTTTCTATACTTCCTTTTGTCAATATTTCTTTTTTTCAATATTTCCTTTTGTCAACATTTCCTTTTGTCAATATTTCCTTTTTTCAAAATTTCCTTTTTTGAATATTTCCTCTTTTCAATATTTCCTTTTTTGAATATTTTCTCTTTTCTATACTTCCTTTTTTCAATATTTCCTTTTTTGGATATTTCCTCTTTTCTACACTTCCTTTTTTCTATACTTCCTTTTGTCAATATTTCCTTTTGTCAATATTTCCATTTTTCAATACTTCCTTTTGTCAATATTTCCTTTTGTCAATATTTCCTTTTTTCAATATTTCCTTTTGTCAATATTCCTTTTTTCAATATTTCCTTTTGTCTATATTTCCTTTTGTCAATATTTCCTTTTTTCAATATTTCCTTTTCTCAATATTTCCTTTTATCAATATTTTCTTTTTTCAATATATCCTTTTGTCAATATTTCCTTTTTTCATTATTTCCTTTTGTCAATATTTCCTTTTGTCAATATTTCCTTTTGTCAATATTTCCTTCATTCAATATTTCCTTTTGTCAATATTTCCTTTTGTCAAAATTTCCTTTTGTCAATATTTCCTTTTGTCAATACTTCCTTTTTTCAATATTTCCTTTTGTCAATATTTCCTTTTGTCATTATTTCCTTTTTTCAATATTTCCTTTTTTGAATATTACCTCTTTTCTATACTTCCTTTTGTCAATAATTCCTTTTTTGAATATTTCTTCATTTCTAAATTTCCTTTTGTCAATATTTCCTTTTTTCAATATCTCATTTTTTCAATATTTCCTTTTGTCAATATTTCTTTTTTTCAATATTTCCTTTTCTCAATATTTCCTTCTTTCTATACTTCCTTTTTTTAATATTACATTTTTTCTATACTTCCTAATTACAATATTTCCTTTTGTCAAAATTTCCTTTTGTCAATATTTCCGTTTCTCAATATTTCCTTTTTTCAATATTTCCTTCTTTCTATACTTCCTTTTTTCAATATTTCGTTTTTGCAATATTTCCTTTTGTCAATATTTCCTTTTGTCAATATTTCCTTTTGTCAATATTTCCTTCTTTCTATACTTCCTTTTTTCAATATTTCCTTTTTTCTATATATCCTTTTTGCAATATTTCCTTTTGTCAATATTTCCTTTTGTCAATATTTCCTTTTTTCAATATTTCCTTTTCTCAATATTTCTTTTTTCAATATTTCCTTCTTTCTATATTTCCTTTTTTCAATATTTCCTTTTTTCAATATATCCATTTTTCAATATTTCCTTTTTTCTATACTTCCTTTTTGCAGCATTTCCTTTTGTCAATATTTCTTTTTTTCTATACTTCCTTTTTTCAATATTTCCTTTTGTCAATATTTCCTTTTTTCTTTACTTTCTTTTTTCAATATATCCTTCTTTCAATATTTCCTTTTGTCAATATTTCCTTTTGTCAAAATTTCCTTTTGTCAATATTTCCTTTTGTCATTATTACCTTTTTTCAATATTTCCATTTTTGAATATTTCCGCTTTTCTATACTTCCTTTTGTCAATATTTCCTTTTGTGAATATTTCTATTTGTGAATATTTCCTTTTGTCAATATTTCCTTATTTCAATATTTCTTTTGTAAATATTTCCTTTTTTAAATATTTCCTTTTTTGAATATTTCCTCTTTTCTATACTTCCTTTTGTCAATATTACCTTTTGTCAATAATTACATTTGTCAATATTTCCTTTTTTCAATATTTCCTTTTGTCAATATTTCCTTTTTTTAATATTTCCTTTTGTCAATATTTCCTTTTGTCAATATTTCCTTTTGTCAATATTTCCTTTTTTCAATAATTCCTTTTGTCAATATTTTCTTTTGTCAATATTTCCTTTTTTGAATATTTCTTCATTTCTAAACTTCCTTTTGTCAATATTTCCTTTTGAAAATATTTCTTTTTTTCAATATTTCCTTTTGTCAATATTTCCTTTTGTCAATATTTCCTTTTTTCAATATTTCCTTTTTTGAATATTTCCTCTTTTCAATATTACCTTTTTTGAATATTTCCTCTTTTCTATACTTCCATTTTTCAATATTTCCTTTTTTGGATATTTCCTCTTTTCTATACTTCCTTTTTTCTATACTTCCTTTTGTCAATATTTCCTTTTGTCAATATTTCCTTTTTTCAATATTTCCTTTTGTCAATATTTCCTTTTGTCAATATTTCCTTTTTCAATATTTCCTTTTGTCAATATTCCTTTTTTCAATATTTCCTTTTGTCAATATTTCCTTTTGTCAATATTTCCTTTTTTCAATATTTCCTTCTCTCAATATTTCCTTTTATCAATTTTTTCTTTTTTCAATATATCCTTTTTTCAATATTTCCTTTTGTCAACATTTCCTTTTGTCAATATTTCCTTTTTTCAATATTTCCTTTTTTGTATATTTCCTCTTTTCTATACTTCTTTTTGTCAATATTTCCTTTTATCAATATTTCGTCTTTTCTATACTTCCTTTTGTCAATATTTCCTTTTGTCAATATTTCCTTTTTTCATTATTTCCTTTTGTCAATATTTCCTTTTGTCAATATTTCCTTTTGTCAATATTTCCTTCTTTCAATATTACCTTTTGTCAATATTTCCTTTTGTCAAAATTTCCTTTTGTCAATATTTCCTTTTGTCAGAATTTCCTTTTTTCAATATTTCCTTTTTTCAATGTTTCCATTTGTCATTATTTCTTTTTTTCAATATTTCCTTTTTTGAATATTTCCTCTTTTCTATACTTCCTTTTGTCAATATTTCCTTTTTTGAATATTTCTTTATTTTTAAACTTCCTTTTGTCAATATTTCCATTTGTCAATATTTCCTTTTTTCAATATTTTCTTTTTTGAATATTTCCTCTTTTCAATATTTCCTTTTTTGAATATTTCCTCTTTTCTATTCTTCCTTTTTTCAATATTTCCTTTTTTGGATATTTCCTCTTTTCTATGCTTCCTTTTTTCTATACTTCCTTTTGTCAATATTTGCTTTTGTCAATATTTCCTTTTGTCAATATTTCCTTTTGTCAATATTTCCTTTTGTCAATATTTCCTTTTGTCAATATTTCCTTTATTCTATACTTCCTTTTTTCAATATTTCCTTTTATTAATATTTCCTACTTTCTATACTTCCTTTTTTCAATATTTCCTTCTTTCTATACTTCCTTTTTTCAATATTTCCTTTTTCTATATTTCCTTTTTTCAATATTTCCTTTTTTTTAATATTTCCTTTTGTCAATATCTCCTTTTTTCAATATTTCCTTGTTTCAATATTTGTTTTTTATAAATATATCCTTTTGTCAATATTTCCTATTTTCAATATTTTTTTTCTCAATATTTCCTTTTTTCAATATCTCATTTTTTCAATATTTCCTTTTGTCAATATTTCCTTTTTTCAATATTTCCTTTTCTCAATATTTCCTTTTGTCAATATTTATTTTTTTCTATACTTCCTTTTTTCAATATTTCCTTTTGTGAATATTTCCTCTGGTTAATATTTCCTTTTTAAAATATTTCCTTTTTTGAATATTTCCTTTATTCAGTATTTCCTTTTGTCAATATTTCCTTTTTTCAATATTTCTTTTTTTGAATATTTACTCTTTGCTATACTTCCTTTTGTCAATATTTCCTTTTTTGAATATTTCCTCATTTCTATACTTCCTTTTGTCAATATTTCCTTTTGTCAATAATTACATTTGTCAATATTTCCTTTTTTCAATATTTCCTTTTGTCAATATTTCCTTTTTTTAATATTTCCTTTTGTCAATATTTCCTTTTGTCAATATTTCCTTTTGTCAATATTTCCTTTTTTCAATAATTCCTTTTGTCAATATTTTCTTTTGTCATTATTTCCTTTTTTGAATATTTCTTCATTTCTAAACTTCCTTTTGTCAATATTTCCTTTTGAAAATATTTCTTTTTTTCAATATTTCCTTTTGTCAATATTTCCTTTTGTCAATATTTCCTTTTTTCAATATTTCCTTTTTTGAATATTTCCTCTTTTCAATATTTCCTTTTTTGAATATTTCCTCTTTTCTATACTTCCATTTTTCAATATTTCCTTTTTTGGATATTTCCTCTTTTCTATACTTCCTTTTTTCTATACTTCCTTTTGTCAATATTTCCTTTTGTCAATATTTCCTTTTTTCAATATTTCCTATTGTCAATATTTCCTTTTGTCAATATTTCCTTTTTTCAATATTTCCTTTTGTCAATATTCCTTTTTTCAATATTTCCTTTTGTCAATATTTCCTTTTGTCAATATTTCCTTTTTTCAATATTTCCTTTTCTCAATATTTCCTTTTATCAATTAATTCTTTTTTCAATATATCCTTTTTTCAATATTTCCTTTTGTCAACATTTCCTTTTGTAAATATTTCCTTCTTCAATATTTCCTTTTTTGTATATTTCCTCTTTTCTATACTTCCTTTTGTCAATATTTCCTTTTATCAATATTTCCTCTTTTCTATACTTCCTTTTGTCAATATTTCCTTTTGTCAATATTTCCTTTTTTCATTATTTCCTTTTGTCAATATTTCCTTTTGTCAATATTTCCTTTTGTCAATATTTCCTTCTTTCAATATTTCCTTTTGTCAATATTTCCTTTTTTGAATATTTCTTCATTTCTAAACTCCCTTTTGTCAATATTTCCTTTTGAAAATATTTCTTTTTTTCAATATTTCCTTTTGTCAATATTTCCTTTTGTCAATATTTCCTTTTTTCAATATTTCCTTTTTTGAATATTTCCTCTTTTCAATATTTCCTTTTTTGAATATTTCCTCTTTTCTATACTTCCATTTTTCAATATTTCCTTTTTTGGATATTTCCTCTTTTCTATACTTCCTTTTTTCTCTACTTCCTTTTGTCAATATTTCCTTTTGTCAATATTTCCTTTTTTCAATATTTCCTTTTGTCAATATTTCCTTTTGTCAATATTTCCTTTTTTCAATATTTCCTTTTGTCAATAATCTTTTTTTCGATATTTCCTTTTGTCAATATTTCCTTTTGTCAATATTTCCTTTTTTCAATATTTCCTTTTCTCAATATTTCCTTTTATCAATTTTTTCTTTTTTCAATATATCCTTTTTTCAATATTTCTTTTTTCAACATTTCCTTTTGTCAATATTTCCTTTTTTCAATATTTCCTTTTTTGTATATTTCCTTTTCTCAATATTTCCTTTTATCAATTAATTCTTTTTTCAATATATCCTTTTTTCAATATTTCCTTTTGTCAACATTTCCTTTTGTAAATATTTCCTTCTTCAATATTTCCTTTTTTGTATATTTCCTCTTTTCTATACTTCCTTTTGTCAATATTTCCTCTTTTCTATACTTCCTTTTGTCAATATTTCCTTTTGTCAATATTTCCTTTTTTCATTATTTCCTTTTGTCAATATTTCCTTTTGTCAATATTTCCTTTTGTCAATATTTCCTTCTTTCAATATTTCCTTTTGTCAATATTTCCTTTTTTGAATATTTCTTCATTTCTAAACTCCCTTTTGTCAATATTTCCTTTTGAAAATATTTCTTTTTTTCAATATTTCCTTTTGTCAATATTTCCTTTTGTCAATATTTCCTTTTGTCAATATTTCCTTTTGTCAATATTTCCTTTATTCTATACTTCCTTTTTTCAAAATTTCCTTTTATTAATATTTCCTACTTTCTATACTTCCTTTTTTCAATATTTCCTTCTTTCTTTACTTCCTTTTTTCAATATTTCCTTTTTCTATATTTCCTTTTTTCATTATTTCCTTTTTTTTTAATATTTCCTTTTGTCAATATTTCCTTTTTTCAATATTTCCTTGTTTCAATATTTCTTTTTTATAAATATATCCTTTTGTCAATATTTCCTATTTTCAATATTTTTTTTTCTCAATATTTCCTTTTTTCAATATCTCATTTTTTCAATATTTCCTTTTGTCAATATTTCCTTTTGTCAATATTTCCGTTTCTCAATATTTCCTTTTTTCAATATTTCCTTCTTTCTATACCTCCTTTTTTCAATATTTCGTTTTTGCAATATTTCCTTTTGTCAATATTTCCTTTTTTCAATATTTCCTTTTATCAATATTTCCTTCTTTCTATACTTCCTTTTTTCAATATTTCCTTTTTTCTATACATCCTTTTTGCAATATTTCCTTTTGTCAATATTTCCTTTTGTCAATATTTCCTCTTTTCAATATTTCCTTTTCTCAATATTTCCTTTTTTCAATATTTCCTTCTTTCGATATTTCCTTTTTTCAATATTTCCTTTTTTCAATATTTCCATTTTTCAATATTTCCTTTTTTATTTACTTCCTTTTTGCAACATTTCCTTTTGTCAATATTTCTTTTTTTCAATACTTCCTTTTTTCAATATTTCCTTTTGTCAATATTTCCTTTTTTCTATACTTTCTTTTTTCAATATTTCCTTTTGTGAATATTTTTATTTGCGAATATTTCCTTTTGTCAATATTTCCTTTTTTCAATATTTCCTTTTTTCAATATTTCCTTTTTTCTATACTTCCTTTTTGCAATATTTCCTTTTGTCAATATTTCTTTTTTTCTATACTTCCTTTTTTCAATATTTCCTTTTGTCAATATTTATTTTTTTCTATACTTCCTTTTTTCAATATTTCCTTTTGTGAATATTTCCTCTGGTTAATATTTCCTTTTTAATATATTTCCTTTTTTGAATATTTCCTTTATTCAGTATTTCCTTTTGTCATTATTTCCTTTTTTCAATATTTCTTTTTTTGAATATTTACTCTTTGCTATACTTCCTTTTGTCAATATTTCCTTTTTTGAATATTTCCTCTTGTCTATACTTCCTTTTGTCAATATTTGCTTTTGTCAATATTTCCTTTTTTCAATATTTCCTTTTTTCAATATTTCCTTTTTTCAATATTTCCTTTTGTCAATATTTCATTTTGTCAATATTTCCTTTTTTCAATATTTCCCATTCTCAATATTTCCTTTTATCAATATTTCCTTTTTTCAAAATATCCTTTTTCCAATATTTCCTTTTGTCAATTTTTCGTTTTGTCAATATTTTCTTTTATCAATATTTCCTTTTTTCAATATTTCCTTTTTTGAATATTTCCTCTTTTCTATACTTCATTTTGTCAATATTTCCTTTTGTCAATATTTCCTTTTTTCATTATTTCCTTTTGTCAATATTTACTTTTGTCAATATTTCCTTCTTTCATTATTTCCTTTTGTCAATATTTCCTATTGTCAAAATTTCCTTTTGTCAATATTTCCTTTTGTCAATATTTCCTTTTTTCAATATTTCCTTTTGTCAATATTTCCTTTTGTCATTATTTCCTTTTTTCAATATTTCCTTTTTTGAATATTTCGTCTTTTCTATACTTCCTTTTGTCAATATTTCTTTCTTTCAATATATTCTTTTGTCAATATTTCCTTTTGTCAATATTTCCATTTTTCAAAATTTCCTTTTTTGAATATTTCCTCTTTTCAATATTTCCATTTTTGAATATTTCCTCTTTTCTATACTTCCTTTTTTCATTATTTCCTTTTTTGGATATTTCCTCTTTTCTACACTTCCTTTTTTCTATACTTCCTTTTGTCAATATTTCGTATTGTCAATATTTCCATTTTTCAATATTTCCTTTTGTCAATATTTCCTTTTGTCAATATTTCCTTTTTTCAATATTTCCTTTTGTCAATATTCCTTTTTTCAATATTTCTTTTTGTCAATATTTCCTTTTGTCAATATTTCCTTTTTTCAATATTTCCTTTTCTCAATATTTCCTTTTATCAATATTTTCTTTTTTCAATATATCCTTTTTTCAATATTTCCTTTTGTCAATATTTCCTTTTATCAACATTTCTTCTTTTCTATACTTCCTTTTGTCAATATTTCCTTTTGTCAATATTTCTTTTTTCATTATTACCTTTTTTCAATATTTCCTTTTGTGAATATTTCCTTTTGTTAATATTTCCTTTTTAAAATATTTCCTTTTTTGAATATTTCCTTTTTTCAGTATTTCCTTTTGTCAATATTTCCTTTTTTCAATATTTCTTTTTTTGAATATTTACTCTTTGCTATACTTCCTTTTGTCAATATTTCCTTTTTTGAATATTTCCTCTTGTCTATACTTCCTTTTGTCAATATTTGCTTTTGTCAATATTTCCTTTTTTCAATATTTCCTTTTTTCAATATTTCCTTTTTTCAATATTTCCTTTTGTCAATATTTCATTTTGTCAATATTTCCTTTTTTCAATATTTCCCTTTCTCAATATTTCCTTTTATCAATATTTCCTTTTTTCAATATATCCTTTTTCCAATATTTCCTTTTGTCAATTTTTCCTTTTGTCAATATTTCCTTTTTTCAATATTTCCTTTTTTCAATATTTCCTTTTTTGAATATTTCCTCTTTTCTATACTTCATTTTGTCAATATTTCCTTTTGTCAATATTTCCTTTTTTCATTATTTCCTTTTGTCAATATTTCCTTTTGTCAATATTTCCTTTTGTCAATATTTCCTTCTTTCATTATTTCCTTTTGTCAATATTTCCTTTTGTCATTATTTCCTTTTTTCAATATTTCCTTTTTTGAATATTTCCTCTTTTCTATACTTCCTTTTGTCAATATTTCTTTTTTTCAATATTTCCTTTTGTCAACATTTCCTTTTGTCAATATTTCCTTTTTTCAAAATTTCCTTTTTTGAATATTTCCTCTTTTCAATATTTCCTTTTTTGAATATTTTCTCTTTTCTATACTTCCTTTTTTCAATATTTCCTTTTTTGGATATTTCCTCTTTTCTACACTTCCTTTTTTCTATACTTCCTTTTGTCAATATTTCCTTTTGTCAATATTTCCATTTTTCAATACTTCCTTTTGTCAATATTTCCTTTTGTCAATATTTCCTTTTTTCAATATTTCCTTTTGTCAATATTCCTTTTTTCAATATTTCCTTTTTTCAATATTTCCTTTTCTCAATATTTCCTTTTATCAATATTTTCTTTTTTCAATATATCCTTTTGTCAATATTTCCTTTTTTCATTATTTCCTTTTGTCAATATTTCCTTTTGTCAATATTTCCTTTTGTCAATATTTCCTTCATTCAATATTTCCTTTTGTCAATATTTCCTTTTGTCAAAATTTCCTTTTGTCAATATTTCCTTTTGTCAATACTTCCTTTTTTCAATATTTCCTTTTGTCAATATTTCCTTTTGTCATTATTTCCTTTTTTCAATATTTCCTTTTTTGAATATTACCTCTTTTCTATACTTCCTTTTGTCAATAATTCCTTTTTTGAATATTTCTTCATTTCTAAATTTCCTTTTGTCAATATTTCCTTTTTTCAATATCTCATTTTTTCAATATTTCCTTTTGTCAATATTTCTTTTTTTGAATATTTCCTCTTTTCTATACTTCCATTTTTCAATATTTCCTTTTTTGGATATTTCCTCTTTTCTATACTTCCTTTTTTCTATACTTCCTTTTGTCAATATTTCCTTTTGTCAATATTTCCTTTTTTCAATATTTCCTTTTGTCAATATTTCCTTTTGTCAATATTTCCTTTTTCAATATTTCCTTTTGTCAATATTCCTTTTTTCAATATTTCCTTTTGTCAATATTTCCTTTTGTCAATATTTCCTTTTTTCAATATTTCCTTCTCTCAATATTTCCTTTTATCAATTTTTTCTTTTTTCAATATATCCTTTTTTCAATATTTCCTTTTGTCAACATTTCCTTTTGTCAATATTTCCTTTTTTCAATATTTCCTTTTTTGTATATTTCCTCTTTTCTATACTTCTTTTTGTCAATATTTCCTTTTATCAATATTTCGTCTTTTCTATACTTCCTTTTGTCAATATTTCCTTTTGTCAATATTTCCTTTTTTCATTATTTCCTTTTGTCAATATTTCCTTTTGTCAATATTTCCTTTTGTCAATATTTCCTTCTTTCAATATTACCTTTTGTCAATATTTCCTTTTGTCAAAATTTCCTTTTGTCAATATTTCCTTTTGTCAGAATTTCCTTTTTTCAATATTTCCTTTTTTCAATGTTTCCATTTGTCATTATTTCTTTTTTTCAATATTTCCTTTTTTGAATATTTCCTCTTTTCTATACTTCCTTTTGTCAATATTTCCTTTTTTGAATATTTCTTTATTTTTAAACTTCCTTTTGTCAATATTTCCATTTGTCAATATTTCCTTTTTTCAATATTTTCTTTTTTGAATATTTCCTCTTTTCAATATTTCCTTTTTTGAATATTTCCTCTTTTCTATTCTTCCTTTTTTCAATATTTCCTTTTTTGGATATTTCCTCTTTTCTATGCTTCCTTTTTTCTATACTTCCTTTTGTCAATATTTGCTTTTGTCAATATTTCCTTTTGTCAATATTTCCTTTTGTCAATATTTCCTTTTGTCAATATTTCCTTTTGTCAATATTTCCTTTATTCTATACTTCCTTTTTTCAATATTTCCTTTTATTAATATTTCCTACTTTCTATACTTCCTTTTTTCAATATTTCCTTCTTTCTATACTTCCTTTTTTCAAGATTTCCTTTTTCTATATTTCCTTTTTTCAATATTTCCTTTTTTTTAATATTTCCTTTTGTCAATATCTCCTTTTTTCAATATTTCCTTGTTTCAATATTTCTTTTTTATAAATATATCCTTTTGTCAATATTTCCTATTTTCAATATTTTTTTTCTCAATATTTCCTTTTTTCAATATCTCATTTTTTCAATATTTCCTTTTGTCAATATTTCCTTTTTTCAATATTTCCTTTTCTCAATATTTCCTTCTTTCTATACTTCCTTTTTTCAATATTACATTTTTTCTATACTTCCTTATTACAATATATCCTTTTGTCAAAATTTCCTTTTGTCAATATTTCCCTTTCTCAATATTTCCTTTTTTCAATATTTCCTTCTTTCTATACTTCCTTTTTTCAATATTTCATTTTTGCAATATTTCCTTTTGTCAATATTTCCTTTTTTTATATTTCCTTTAATCAATATTTCCTTTTTTCTATACTTCCTTTTTTCAATATTTCCTTTTTTCTATACATCCTTTTTGCAATATTTCCTTTTGTCAATATTTCCTTTTGTCAATATTTCCTTTTTTCAATATTTCCTTTTCTCAATATTTCCTTTTTTCAATATTTCCTTCTTTCGATATTTCCTTTTTTCAATATTTCCTTTTTTCAATATTTCCATTTTTCAATATTTCCTTTTTTCTATACTTCCTTTTTGCAACATTTCCTTTTGTCAATATTTCTTTTTTTCTATACTTCCTTTTTTCAATATTTCCTTTTGTCAATATTTCCTTTTTTCTATACTTTCTTTTTTCAATATTTCCTTTTGTGAATATTTCTATTTGCGAATATTTCCTTTTGTCAATATTTCCTTTTTTCAATATTTCCTTTTTTCAATATTTCCTTTTTTCTATACTTCCTTTTTGCAATATTTCCTTTTGTCAATATTTCTTTTTTTCTATACTTCCTTTTTTCAATATTTCCTTTTGTCAATATTTATTTTTTTCTATACTTCCTTTTTTCAATATTTCCTTTTGTGAATATTTCCTCTGGTTAATATTTCCTTT
Organism: Ischnura elegans; assembly: GCF_921293095.1. Classification (NCBI taxonomy): domain Eukaryota; kingdom Metazoa; phylum Arthropoda; class Insecta; order Odonata; family Coenagrionidae; genus Ischnura; species Ischnura elegans. The sequence goes on from NC_060259.1 coordinate 99,358,187, forward strand.
TTAAAATATTTCCTTTTTTGAATATTTCCTTTATTCAGTATTTCCTTTTGTCAATATTTCCTTTTTTCAATATTTCTTTTTTTGAATATTTACTCTTTGCTATACTTCCTTTTGTCAATATTTCCTTTTTTGAATATTTCCTCTTGTCTAAACTTCCTTTTGTCAATATTTGCTTTTGTCAATATTTCCTATTTTCAATATTTTTTTTCTCAATATTTCCTTTTTTCAATATCTCATTTTTTCAATATTTCCTTTTGTCAATATTTCTTTTTTTCAATATTTCCTTTTCTCAATATTTCCTTCTTTCTATACTTCCTTTTTTTAATATTACATTTTTTCTATACTTCCTAATTACAATATTTCCTTTTGTCAAAATTTCCTTTTGTCAATATTTCCGTTTCTCAATATTTCCTTTTTTCAATATTTCCTTCTTTCTATACTTCCTTTTTTCAATATTTGGTTTTTGCAATATTTCCTTTTGTCAATATTTCCTTTTTTCAATATTTCCTTTTGTCAATATTTCCTTCTTTCTATACTTCCTTTTTTCAATATTTCCTTTTTTCTATATATCCTTTTTGCAATATTTCCTTTTGTCAATATTTCCTTTTGTCAATATTTCCTTTTTTCAATATTTCCTTTTCTCAATATTTCTTTTTTCAATATTTCCTTCTTTCTATATTTCCTTTTTTCAATATTTCCTTTTGTCAATATTTCCTTTTTTCAATATTTCCTTTTTTCTATACTTCCTTTTTGCAGCATTTCCTTTTGTCAATATTTCTTTTTTTCTATACTTCCTTTTTTCAATATTTCCTTTTGTCAATATTTCCTTTTTTCTTTACTTTCTTTTTTCAATATTTCCTTCTTTCAATATTTCCTTTTGTCAATATTTCCTTTTGTCAAAATTTCCTTTTGTCAATATTTCCTTTTGTCATTATTTCCTTTTTTCAATATTTCCTTTTTTGAATATTTCCTTTTTTCAATACTTCCTTTTGTCAATATTTCCTTTTGTGAATATTTCTATTTGTGAATATTTCCTTTTGTCAATATTTCCTTTTTTCAATATTTCCTTTTTTCAATATTTCTTTTGTTAATATTTCCTTTTTTAAATATTCCTTTTTTTGAATATTTCCTCATTTCTATACTTCCTTTTGTCAATATTTCCTTTTGTCAATAATTACATTGGTCAATATTTCCTTTTTTCAATATTACCTTTTGTCAATATTTCCTTTTTTTAATATTTCCTTTTGTCAATATTTCCTTTTGTCAATATTTCCTTTTGTCAATATTTCCTTTTTTCAATAATTCCTTTTGTCAATATTTTCTTTTGTCATTATTTCCTTTTTTGAATATTTCTTCATTTCTAAACTTCCTTTTGTCAATATTTCCTTTTGAAAATATTTCTTTTTTTCAATATTTCCTTTTGTCAATATTTCCTTTTGTCAATATTTACTTTTTTCAATATTTCCTTTTTTGAATATTTCCTCTTTTCAATATTTCCTTTTTTGAATATTTCCTCTTTTCTATACTTCCATTTTTCAATATTTCCTTTTTTGGATTTTTCCTCTTTTCTATACTTCCTTTTTTCTATACTTCCTTTTGTCAATATTTCCTTTTGTCAATATTTCCTTTTTTCAATATTTCCTATTGTCAATATTTCCTTTTGTCAATATTTCCTTTTTTCAATATTTCCTTTTGTCAATATTCCTTTTTCAATATTTCCTTTTGTCAATATTTCCTTTTGTCAATATTTCCTTTTTTCAATATTTCCTTTTCTCAATATTTCCTTTTATCAATTTTTTCTTTTTTCAATATATCCTTTTTTCAATATTTCCTTTTGTCAACATTTCCTTTTGTAAATATTTCCTTCTTCAATATTTCCTTTTTTGTATATTTCCTCTTTTCTATACTTCCTTTTGTCAATATTTCCTTTTATCAATATTTCCTCTTTTCTATACTTCCTTTTGTCAATATTTCCTTTTGTCAATATTTCCTTTTTTCATTATTTCCTTTTGTCAATATTTCCTTTTGTCAATATTTCCTTTTTTCAATATTTCCTTCTTTCTATACTTCCTTTTTTCAATATTTCGTTTTTGCAATATTTCCTTTTGTCAATATTTCCTTTTTTCAATATTTCCTTTTGTCAATATTTCCTTCTTTTTTTACTTCCTTTTTTCAATATTTCCTTTTTCTATACATCCTTTTTGCAATATTTCTTTTTTTTCAATATTTCCTTTTATCAATATTTCCTCTTTTCTATACTTCCTTTTGCCAATATTTCCTTTTGTCAAAATTTCCTTTTGTCAATATTTCCGTTTCTCAATATTTCCTTTTTTCAATATTTCCTTCTTTCTATACTTCCTTTTTTCAATATTTGGTTTTTGCAATATTTCCTTTTGTCAATATTTCCTTTTTTCAATATTTCCTTTTGTCAATATTTCCTTCTTTCTATACTTCCTTTTTTCAATATTTCCTTTTTTCTATATATCCTTTTTGCAATATTTCCTTTTGTCAATATTTCCTTTTGTCAATATTTCCTTTTTTCAATATTTCCTTTTCTCAATATTTCTTTTTTCAATATTTCCTTCTTTCTATATTTCCTTTTTTCAATATTTCCTTTTTTCAATATATCCATTTTTCAATATTTCCTTTTTTCTATACTTCCTTTTTGCAGCATTTCCTTTTGTCAATATTTCTTTTTTTCTATACTTCCTTTTTTCAATATTTCCTTTTGTCAATATTTCCTTTTTTCTTTACTTTCTTTTGTCAATATTTCCTTCTTTCAATATTTCCTTTTGTCAATATTTCCTTTTGTCAAAATTTCCTTTTGTCAATATTTCCTTTTGTCATTATTTCCTTTTTTCAATATTTCCTTTTTTGAATATTTCCTTTTTTCTATACTTCCTTTTGTCAATATTTCCTTTTGTGAATATTTCTATTTGTGAATATTTCCTTTTGTCAATATTTCCTTTTTTCAATATTTCCTTTTTTCAATATTTCTTTTGTTAATATTTCCTTTTTTAAATATTCCTTTTTTTGAATATTTCCTCATTTCTATACTTCCTTTTGTCAATATTTCCTTTTGTCAATAATTACATTGGTCAATATTTCCTTTTTTCAATATTACCTTTTGTCAATATTTCCTTTTTTTAATATTTCCTTTTGTCAATATTTCCTTTTGTCAATATTTCCTTTTGTCAATATTTCCTTTTTTCAATAATTCCTTTTGTCAATATTTTCTTTTGTCATTATTTCCTTTTTTGAATATTTCTTCATTTCTAAACTTCCTTTTGTCAATATTTCCTTTTGAAAATATTTCTTTTTTTCAATATTTCCTTTTGTCAATATTTCCTTTTGTCAATATTTCCTTTTTTCAATATTTCCTTTTTTGAATATTTCCTCTTTTCAATATTTCCTTTTTTGAATATTTCCTCTTTTCTATACTTCCATTTTTCAATATTTCCTTTTTTGGATATTTCCTCTTTTCTATACTTCCTTTTTTCTATACTTCCTTTTGTCAATATTTCCTTTTGTCAATATTTCCTTTTTTCAATATTTCCTATTGTCAATATTTCCTTTTGTCAATATTTCCTTTTTTCAATATTTCCTTTTGTCAATATTCCTTTTTCAATATTTCCTTTTGTCAATATTTCCTTTTGTCAATATATCCTTTTTTCAATATTTCCTTTTGTCAACATTTCCTTTTGTAAATATTTCCTTCTTCAATATTTCCTTTTTTGTATATTTCCTCTTTTCTATACTTCCTTTTGTCAATATTTCCTTTTATCAATATTTCCTCTTTTCTATACTTCCTTTTGTCAATATTTCCTTTTGTCAATATTTCCTTTTTTCAATATTTCCTTTTGTCAATATTTCCTTTTGTCAATATTTCCTTTTTTCAATATTTCTTTCTTTCTATACTTCCTTTTTTCAATATTTCGTTTTTGCAATATTTCCTTTTGTCAATATTTCCTTTTTTCAATATTTCCTTTTGTCAATATTTCCTTCTTTCTATACTTCCTTTTTTCAATATTTCCTTTTTCTATACATCCTTTTTGCAATATTTCTTTTTTTTCAATATTTCCTTTTATCAATATTTCCTCTTTTCTATACTTCCTTTTGTCAATATTTCCTTTTGTCAATATTTCCTTTTTTCAATATTTCCTTTTGTCAATATTTCCTTTTGTCAATATTTCCTTTTGTCAATATTTCCTTCATTCAATATTTCCTTTTATCAATATTTCCTTTTGTCAAAATTTTCTTTTGTCAATATTTCCTTTTGTCAATATTTCCTTTTGTCAATATTTCCTTTTGTCAATATTTCCTTTTCTCAATATTTCCTTCTTTCTATACTTCCTTTTTAAATATTACATTTTTTCTACACTTCCTTATTACAATATTTCCTTTTGTCAATATTTCCGTTTCTCAATATTTCCTTTTTTCAATATTTCCTTCTTTCTTTACTTCCTTTTTTCAATATTTCGTTTTTGCAATATTTCCTTTTGTCAATATTTCCTTTTTTCAATATTTCCTTTTGTCAATATTTCCTTCTTTCTATACTTCCTTTTTTCAATATTCTCTTTTTTCTATACATCCTTTTTGCAATATTTCCTTTTGTCAATATACCCTTTTGTCAATATTTCCTTTTTTCAATATTTCCTTTTTTCAATATATCCATTTTTCAATATTTCCTTTTTTCTATACTTCCTTTTTGCAACATTTCCTTTTGTCAATATTTCTTTTTTCTATACTTCCTTTTTTCAATATTTCCTTTTGTCAATATTTCCTTTTTTCTATACTTTCTTTTGTCAATATTTCCTTTTGTCAATATTTCTTTTGTCAATATTTCCTTTTTTCAATATTTCCTTTTGTCAAAATTTCCTTTTGTCAATATTTCCTTTTGTCAATATTTCCTTTTGTCAATATTTCCTTTTGTCAAAATTTCCTTTTGTCAATATTTCCTTTTGTCATTATTTCATTTTTTCAATATTTCCTTTTTTGAATATTTCCTCTTTTCTATACTTCCTTTTGTCAATATTTCTTTTTTTCAATATTTCCTTTTGTCAACATTTCCTTTTGTCAATATTTCCTTTTTTCAAAATTTCCTTTTTTGAATATTTCCTCTTTTCAATATTTCCTTTTTTGAATATTTTCTCTTTTCTATACTTCCTTTTTTAAATATTTCCTTTTTTGGATATTTCCTCTTTTCTACACTTCCTTTTTTCTATACTTCCTTTTGTCAATATTTCCTTTTGTCAATATTTCCATTTTTCAATACTTCCTTTTGTCAATATTTCCTTTTGTCAATATTTCCTTTTTTCAATATTTCCTTTTGTCAATATTCCTTTTTTCAATATTTCCTTTTGTCTATATTTCCTTTTGTCAATATTTCCTTTTTTCAATATTTCCTTTTCTCAATATTTCCTTTTATCAATATTTTCTTTTTTCAATATATCCTTTTGTCAATATTTCCTTTTTTCATTATTTCCTTTTGTCAATATTTCCTTTTGTCAATATTTCCTTTTGTCAATATTTCCTTTTGTCAATATTTCCTTCATTCAATATTTCCTTTTGTCAATATTTCCTTTTGTCAAAATTTCCTTTTGTCAATACTTCCTTTTTTCAATATATCCTTTTGTCAATATTTCCTTTTGTCATTATTTCCTTTTTTCAATATTTCCTTTTTTGAATATTACCTCTTTTCTATACTTCCTTTTGTCAATAATTCCTTTTTTGAATATTTCTTCATTTCTAAATTTCCTTTTGTCAATATTTCCATTTGTCAATATTTCTTTTTTTCAATATTTCCTTTTGTCAATATTTCCTTTTGTCAATATTTCCTTTTTTCAATATTTCTTTTTTCAATATTTCCTCTCTTCAATATTTCCTTTTTTGATTATTTCCTCTTTTCTATACTTCCTTTTTTCAATATTTCCTTTTTTGGATATTTCCTCTTTTCTATGCTTCCTTTTTTCTATACTTCCTTGTGTCAATATTTCTTTTTGTCAATATTTCCTTTTGTCAATATTTCCTTTTTTCAATATTTCCTTTTGTCTATATTTCCTTTTGTCAATATTTCCTTTTGTCAATATTTCCTTTTGTCAATATTTCCTTTTGTCAATATTTCCTTTTGTCAATATTTCCTTTTGTCAATATTTCCTTTTTTCAATATTTCTTTTTTTGAATATTTTATCTTTGCTATACTTCCTTTTGTCAATATTTCCTTTTTTGAATATTTCCTCTTCTCTATACTTCCTTTTGTCAATATTTGCTTTTGTCAATATTTCCTTTTTTCAATATTTCCTTTTTTCAATATTTCCTTTTTTCAATATTTCCTTTTGTCAATATTTCATTTTGTCAATATTTCCTTTTTTCAATATTTCCCTTTCTCAATATTTTCTTTTATCAATATTTCCTTTTTTCAATATATCCTTTTTCCAATATTTCCTTTTGTCAATTTTTCCTTTTGTCAATATTTCCTTTTTTCAATATTTCCTTTTTTCAATATTTCCTTTTATCAATATTCCCTTTTTTCAATATATCCTTTTTCCAATATTTCCTTTTGTCAATTTTTTCTTTTGTCAATATTTCCTGTTTTCAATATTTCCTTTTTTTAATATTTCCTTTTTTGAATATTTCCTCTTTTCTATACTTCATTTTGTCAATATTTCCTTTTGTCAAAATTTCCTTTTGTCAATATTTCCTTTTGTCAATATTTCCTTTTTTCAATATTTCCTTTTGTCAATATTTCCTTTTGTCATTATTTCCTTTTTTCAATATTTCCTTTTTTGAATATTTCCTCTTTTCTATACTTCCTTTTGTCAATATTTCTTTTTTTCAATATTTCCTTTAGTCAACATTTCCTTTTGTCAATATTTCCTTTTTTCAATATTTCCTTTTGTCAATATTTCCTTTTGTCAATATTTCCTTTTGTCAATATTTCCTTTTGTCAATATTTCCTTTTGTCAAAATTTCCTTTTGTCAATATTTCCTTTTGTCATTATTTCATTTTTTCAATATTTCCTTTTTTGAATATTTCCTCTTTTCTATACTTCCTTTTGTCAATATTTCTTTTTTTCAATATTTCCTTTTGTCAACATTTCCTTTTGTCAATATTTCCTTTTTTCAAAATTTCCTTTTTTGAATATTTCCTCTTTTCAATATTTCCTTTTTTGAATATTTTCTCTTTTCTATACTTCCTTTTTTCAATATTTCCTTTTTTGGATATTTCCTCTTTTCTACACTTCCTTTTTTCTATACTTCCTTTTGTCAATATTTCCTTTTGTCAATATTTCCATTTTTCAATACTTCCTTTTGTCAATATTTCCTTTTGTCAATATTTCCTTTTTTCAATATTTCCTTTTGTCAATATTCCTTTTTTCAATATTTCCTTTTGTCTATATTTCCTTTTGTCAATATTTCCTTTTTTCAATATTTCCTGTTCTCAATATTTCCTTTTATCAATATTTTCTTTTTTCAATATATCCTTTTGTCAATATTTCCTTTTTTCATTATTTCCTTTTGTCAATATTTCCTTTTGTCAATATTTCCTTTTGTCAATATTTCCTTTTGTCAAAATTTCCTTTTGTCAATACTTCCTTTTTTCAATATATCCTTTTGTCAATATTTCCTTTTGTCATTATTTCCTTTTTTCAATATTTCCTTTTTTGAATATTACCTCTTTTCTATACTTCCTTTTGTCAATAATTCCATTTTTGAATATTTCTTCATTTCTAAATTTCCTTTTGTCAATATTTCCATTTGTCAATATTTCTTTTTTTCAATATTTCCTTTTGTCAATATTTCCTTTTGTCAATATTTCCTTTTTTCAATATTTCTTTTTTCAATATTTCCTCTCTTCAATATTTCCTTTTTTGATTATTTCCTCTTTTCTATACTTCCTTTTTTCAATATTTCCTTTTTTGGATATTTCCTCTTTTCTATGCTTCCTTTTTTCTATACTTCCTTTTGTCAATATTTCTTTTTGTCAATATTTCCTTTTGTCAATATTTCCTTTTTTCAATATTTCCTTTTGTCAATATTTCCTTTTGTCAATATTTCCTTTTGTCAATATTTCCTTTTGTCAATATTTCCTTTTGTCAATATTTCCTTTTGTCAATATTTCCTTTTGTCAATATTTCCTTTTTTCAATATTTCTTTTTTTGAATATTTACTCTTTGCTATACTTCCTTTTGTCAATATTTCCTTTTTTGAATATTTCCTCTTCTCTATACTTCCTTTTGTCAATATTTGCTTTTGTCAATATTTCCTTTTTTCAATATTTCCTTTTTTCAATATTTCCTTTTTTCAATATTTCCTTTTGTCAATATTTCATTTTGTCAATATTTCCTTTTTTCAATATTTCCCTTTCTCAATATTTCCTTTTATCAATATTTCCTTTTTTCAATATATCCTTTTTCCAATATTTCCTTTTGTCAATTTTTCCTTTTGTCAATATTTCCTTTTTTCAATATTTACTTTTTTCAATATTTCCTTTTATCAATATTCCCTTTTTTCAATATATCCTTTTTCCAATATTTCCTTTTGTCAATTTTTCCTTTTGTCAATATTTCCTGTTTTCAATATTTCCTTTTTTCAATATTTCCTTTTTTGAATATTTCCTCTTTTCTATACTTCATTTTGTCAATATTTCCTTTTGTCAAAATTTCCTTTTGTCAATATTTCCTTTTGTCAATATTTCCTTTTTTCAATATTTCCTTTTGTCAATATTTCCTTTTGTCAATACTTCCTTTTTTCAATATTTCCTTTTGTCAATATTTCCTTTTGTCATTATTTCCTTTTTTCAATATTTCCTTTTTTGAATATTACCTCTTTTCTATACTTCCTTTTGTCAATAATTCCTTTTTTGAATATTTCTTCATTTCTAAATTTCCTTTTGTCAATATTTCCTTTTTTCAATATCTCATTTTTTCAATATTTCCTTTTGTCAATATTTCTTTTTTTCAATATTTCCTTTTCTCAATATTTCCTTCTTTCTATACTTCCTTTTTTTAATATTACATTTTTTCTATACTTCCTAATTACAATATTTCCTTTTGTCAAAATTTCCTTTTGTCAATATTTCCGTTTCTCAATATTTCCTTTTTTCAATATTTCCTTCTTTCTATACTTCCTTTTTTCAATATTTCGTTTTTGCAATATTTCCTTTTGTCAATATTTCCTTTTGTCAATATTTCCTTTTGTCAATATTTCCTTCTTTCTATACTTCCTTTTTTCAATATTTCCTTTTTTCTATATATCCTTTTTGCAATATTTCCTTTTGTCAATATTTCCTTTTGTCAATATTTCCTTTTTTCAATATTTCCTTTTCTCAATATTTCTTTTTTCAATATTTCCTTCTTTCTATATTTCCTTTTTTCAATATTTCCTTTTTTCAATATATCCATTTTTCAATATTTCCTTTTTTCTATACTTCCTTTTTGCAGCATTTCCTTTTGTCAATATTTCTTTTTTTCTATACTTCCTTTTTTCAATATTTCCTTTTGTCAATATTTCCTTTTTTCTTTACTTTCTTTTTTCAATATATCCTTCTTTCAATATTTCCTTTTGTCAATATTTCCTTTTGTCAAAATTTCCTTTTGTCAATATTTCCTTTTGTCATTATTTCCTTTTTTCAATATTTCCATTTTTGAATATTTCCGCTTTTCTATACTTCCTTTTGTCAATATTTCCTTTTGTGAATATTTCTATTTGTGAATATTTCCTTTTGTCAATATTTCCTTATTTCAATATTTCTTTTGTAAATATTTCCTTTTTTAAATATTTCCTTTTTTGAATATTTCCTCTTTTCTATACTTCCTTTTGTCAATATTACCTTTTGTCAATAATTACATTTGTCAATATTTCCTTTTTTCAATATTTCCTTTTGTCAATATTTCCTTTTTTTAATATTTCCTTTTGTCAATATTTCCTTTTGTCAATATTTCCTTTTGTCAATATTTCCTTTTTTCAATAATTCCTTTTGTCAATATTTTCTTTTGTCAATATTTCCTTTTTTGAATATTTCTTCATTTCTAAACTTCCTTTTGTCAATATTTCCTTTTGAAAATATTTCTTTTTTTCAATATTTCCTTTTGTCAATATTTCCTTTTGTCAATATTTCCTTTTTTCAATATTTCCTTTTTTGAATATTTCCTCTTTTCAATATTTCCTTTTTTGAATATTTCCTCTTTTCTATACTTCCATTTTTCAATATTTCCTTTTTTGGATATTTCCTCTTTTCTATACTTCCTTTTTTCTATACTTCCTTTTGTCAATATTTCCTTTTGTCAATATTTCCTTTTTTCAATATTTCCTTTTGTCAATATTTCCTTTTGTCAATATTTCCTTTTTCAATATTTCCTTTTGTCAATATTCCTTTTTTCAATATTTCCTTTTGTCAATATTTCCTTTTGTCAATATTTCCTTTTTTCAATATTTCCTTCTCTCAATATTTCCTTTTATCAATTTTTTCTTTTTTCAATATATCCTTTTTTCAATATTTCCTTTTGTCAACATTTCCTTTTGTCAATATTTCCTTTTTTCAATATTTCCTTTTTTGTATATTTCCTCTTTTCTATACTTCTTTTTGTCAATATTTCCTTTTATCAATATTTCGTCTTTTCTATACTTCCTTTTGTCAATATTTCCTTTTGTCAATATTTCCTTTTTTCATTATTTCCTTTTGTCAATATTTCCTTTTGTCAATATTTCCTTTTGTCAATATTTCCTTCTTTCAATATTACCTTTTGTCAATATTTCCTTTTGTCAAAATTTCCTTTTGTCAATATTTCCTTTTGTCAGAATTTCCTTTTTTCAATATTTCCTTTTTTCAATGTTTCCATTTGTCATTATTTCTTTTTTTCAATATTTCCTTTTTTGAATATTTCCTCTTTTCTATACTTCCTTTTGTCAATATTTCCTTTTTTGAATATTTCTTTATTTTTAAACTTCCTTTTGTCAATATTTCCATTTGTCAATATTTCCTTTTTTCAATATTTTCTTTTTTGAATATTTCCTCTTTTCAATATTTCCTTTTTTGAATATTTCCTCTTTTCTATTCTTCCTTTTTTCAATATTTCCTTTTTTGGATATTTCCTCTTTTCTATGCTTCCTTTTTTCTATACTTCCTTTTGTCAATATTTGCTTTTGTCAATATTTCCTTTTGTCAATATTTCCTTTTGTCAATATTTCCTTTTGTCAATATTTCCTTTTGTCAATATTTCCTTTATTCTATACTTCCTTTTTTCAATATTTCCTTTTATTAATATTTCCTACTTTCTATACTTCCTTTTTTCAATATTTCCTTCTTTCTATACTTCCTTTTTTCAAGATTTCCTTTTTCTATATTTCCTTTTTTCAATATTTCCTTTTTTTTAATATTTCCTTTTGTCAAAATCTCCTTTTTTCAATATTTCCTTGTTTCAATATTTCTTTTTTATAAATATATCCTTTTGTCAATATTTCCTATTTTCAATATTTTTTTTCTCAATATTTCCTTTTTTCAATATCTCATTTTTTCAATATTTCCTTTTGTCAATATTTCCTTTTTTCAATATTTCCTTTTCTCAATATTTCCTTCTTTCTATACTTCCTTTTTTCAATATTACATTTTTTCTATACTTCCTTATTACAATATATCCTTTTGTCAAAATTTCCTTTTGTCAATATTTCCCTTTCTCAATATTTCCTTTTTTCAATATTTCCTTCTTTCTATACTTCCTTTTTTCAATATTTCATTTTTGCAATATTTCCTTTTGTCAATATTTCCTTTTTTTATATTTCCTTTAATCAATATTTCCTTTTTTCTATACTTCCTTTTTTCAATATTTCCTTTTTTCTATACATCCTTTTTGCAATATTTCCTTTTGTCAATTATTCCTTTTGTCAATATTTCCTTTTTTCAATATTTCCTTTTCTCAATATTTCCTTTATTCAATATTTCCTTCTTTCGATATTTCCTTTTTTCAATATTTCCTTTTTTCAATATTTCCATTTTTCAATATTTCCTTTTTTCTATACTTCCTTTTTGCAACATTTCCTTTTGTCAATATTTCTTTTTTTCTATACTTCCTTTTTTCAATATTTCCTTTTGTCAATATTTCCTTTTTTCTATACTTTCTTTTTTCAATATTTCCTTTTGTGAATATTTCTATTTGCGAATATTTCCTTTTGTCAATATTTCCTTTTTTCAATATTTCCTTTTTTCAATATTTCCTTTTTTCTATACTTCCTTTTTGCAATATTTCCTTTTGTCAATATTTCTTTTTTTCTATACTTCCTTTTTTCAATATTTCCTTTTGTCAATATTTATTTTTTTCTATACTTCCTTTTTTCAATATTTCCTTTTGTGAATATTTCCTCTGGTTAATATTTCCTTTTTAAAATATTTCCTTTTTTGAATATTTCCTTTATTCAGTATTTCCTTTTGTCAATATTTCCTTTTTTCAATATTTCTTTTTTTGAATATTTACTCTTTGCTATACTTCCTTTTGTCAATATTTCCTTTTTTGAATATTTCCTCTTGTCTAAACTTCCTTTTGTCAATATTTGCTTTTGTCAATATTTCCTATTTTCAATATTTTTTTTCTCAATATTTCCTTTTTTCAATATCTCATTTTTTCAATATTTCCTTTTGTCAATATTTCTTTTTTTCAATATTTCCTTTTCTCAATATTTCCTTCTTTCTATACTTCCTTTTTTTAATATTACATTTTTTCTATACTTCCTAATTACAATATTTCCTTTTGTCAAAATTTCCTTTTGTCAATATTTCCGTTTCTCAATATTTCCTTTTTTCAATATTTCCTTCTTTCTATACTTCCTTTTTTCAATATTTCGTTTTTGCAATATTTCCTTTTGTCAATATTTCCTTTTTTCAATATTTCTTTTTGTCAATATTTCCTTCTTTCTATACTTCCTTTTTTCAATATTTCCTTTTTTCTATATATCCTTTTTGCAATATTTCCTTTTGTCAATATTTCCTTTTGTCAATATTTCCTTTTTTCAATATTTCCTTTTCTCAATATTTCTTTTTTCAATATTTCCTTCTTTCTATATTTCCTTTTTTCAATATTTCCTTTTTTCAATATATCCATTTTTCAATATTTCCTTTTTTCTATACTTCCTTTTTGCAGCATTTCCTTTTGTCAATATTTCTTTTTTTCTATACTTCCTTTTTTCAATATTTCCTTTTGTCAATATTTCCTTTTTTCTTTACTTTCTTTTTTCAATATATCCTTCTTTCAATATTTCCTTTTGTCAATATTTCCTTTTGTCAAAATTTCCTTTTGTCAATATTTCCTTTTGTCATTATTTCCTTTTTTCAATATTTCCTTTTTTGAATATTTCCTTTTTTCTATACTTCCTTTTGTCAATATTTCCTTTTGTGAATATTTCTATTTGTGAATATTTCCTTTTGTCAATATTTCCTTTTTTCAATATTTCCTTTTTTCAATATTTCTTTTGTTAATATTTCCTTTTTTAAATATTCCTTTTTTTGAATATTTCCTCATTTCTATACTTCCTTTTGTCAATATTTCCTTTTGTCAATAATTACATTGGTCAATATTTCCTTTTTTCAATATTACCTTTTGTCAATATTTCCTTTTTTTAATATTTCCTTTTGTCAATATTTCCTTTTGTCAATATTTCCTTTTGTCAATATTTCCTTTTTTCAATAATTCCTTTTGTCAATATTTTCTTTTGTCATTATTTCCTTTTTTGAATATTTCTTCATTTCTAAACTTCCTTTTGTCAATATTTCCTTTTGAAAATATTTCTTTTTTTCAATATTTCCTTTTGTCAATATTTCCTTTTGTCAATATTTACTTTTTTCAATATTTCCTTTTTTGAATATTTCCTCTTTTCAATATTTCCTTTTTTGAATATTTCCTCTTTTCTATACTTCCATTTTTCAATATTTCCTTTTTTGGATTTTTCCTCTTTTCTATACTTCCTTTTTTCTATACTTCCTTTTGTCAATATTTCCTTTTGTCAATATTTCCTTTTTTCAATATTTCCTATTGTCAATATTTCCTTTTGTCAATATTTCCTTTTTTCAATATTTCCTTTTGTCAATATTCCTTTTTCAATATTTCCTTTTGTCAATATTTCCTTTTGTCAATATTTCCTTTTTTCAATATTTCCTTTTCTCAATATTTCCTTTTATCAATTTTTTCTTTTTTCAATATATCCTTTTTTCAATATTTCCTTTTGTCAACATTTCCTTTTGTAAATATTTCCTTCTTCAATATTTCCTTTTTTGTATATTTCCTCTTTTCTATACTTCCTTTTGTCAATATTTCCTTTTATCAATATTTCCTCTTTTCTATACTTCCTTTTGTCAATATTTCCTTTTGTCAATATTTCCTTTTTTCATTATTTCCTTTTGTCAATATTTCCTTTTGTCAATATTTCCTTTTTTCAATATTTCCTTCTTTCTATACTTCCTTTTTTCAATATTTCGTTTTTGCAATATTTCCTTTTGTCAATATTTCCTTTTTTCAATATTTCCTTTTGTCAATATTTCCTTCTTTCTATACTTCCTTTTTTCAATATTTCCTTTTTCTATACATCCTTTTTGCAATATTTCTTTTTTTTCAATATTTCCTTTTATCAATATTTCCTCTTTTCTATACTTCCTTTTGCCAATATTTCCTTTTGTCAAAATTTCCTTTTGTCAATATTTCCGTTTCTCAATATTTCCTTTTTTCAATATTTCCTTCTTTCTATACTTCCTTTTTTCAATATTTGGTTTTTGCAATATTTCCTTTTGTCAATATTTCCTTTTTTCAATATTTCCTTTTGTCAATATTTCCTTCTTTCTATACTTCCTTTTTTCAATATTTCCTTTTTTCTATATATCCTTTTTGCAATATTTCCTTTTGTCAATATTTCCTTTTGTCAATATTTCCTTTTTTCAATATTTCCTTTTCTCAATATTTCTTTTTTCAATATTTCCTTCTTTCTATATTTCCTTTTTTCAATATTTCCTTTTTTCAATATATCCATTTTTCAATATTTCCTTTTTTCTATACTTCCTTTTTGCAGCATTTCCTTTTGTCAATATTTCTTTTTTTCTATACTTCCTTTTTTCAATATTTCCTTTTGTCAATATTTCCTTTTTTCTTTACTTTCTTTTTTCAATATTTCCTTCTTTCAATATTTCCTTTTGTCAATATTTCCTTTTGTCAAAATTTCCTTTTGTCAATATTTCCTTTTGTCATTATTTCCTTTTTTCAATATTTCCTTTTTTGAATATTTCCTTTTTTCTATACTTCCTTTTGTCAATATTTCCTTTTGTGAATATTTCTATTTGTGAATATTTCCTTTTGTCAATATTTCCTTTTTTCAATATTTCCTTTTTTCAATATTTCTTTTGTTAATATTTCCTTTTTTAAATATTCCTTTTTTTGAATATTTCCTCATTTCTATACTTCCTTTTGTCAATATTTCCTTTTGTCAATAATTACATTGGTCAATATTTCCTTTTTTCAATATTACCTTTTGTCAATATTTCCTTTTTTTAATATTTCCTTTTGTCAATATTTCCTTTTGTCAATATTTCCTTTTGTCAATATTTCCTTTTTTCAATAATTCCTTTTGTCAATATTTTCTTTTGTCATTATTTCCTTTTTTGAATATTTCTTCATTTCTAAACTTCCTTTTGTCAATATTTCCTTTTGAAAATATTTCTTTTTTTCAATATTTCCTTTTGTCAATATTTCCTTTTGTCAATATTTCCTTTTTTCAATATTTCCTTTTTTGAATATTTCCTCTTTTCAATATTTCCTTTTTTGAATATTTCCTCTTTTCTATACTTCCATTTTTCAATATTTCCTTTTTTGGATATTTCCTCTTTTCTATACTTCCTTTTTTCTATACTTCCTTTTGTCAATATTTCCTTTTGTCAATATTTCCTTTTTTCAATATTTCCTATTGTCAATATTTCCTTTTGTCAATATTTCCTTTTTTCAATATTTCCTTTTGTCAATATTCCTTTTTCAATATTTCCTTTTGTCAATATTTCCTTTTGTCAATATATCCTTTTTTCAATATTTCCTTTTGTCAACATTTCCTTTTGTAAATATTTCCTTCTTCAATATTTCCTTTTTTGTATATTTCCTCTTTTCTATACTTCCTTTTGTCAATATTTCCTTTTATCAATATTTCCTCTTTTCTATACTTCCTTTTGTCAATATTTCCTTTTGTCAATATTTCCTTTTTTCATTATTTCCTTTTGTCAATATTTCCTTTTGTCAATATTTCCTTTTTTCAATATTTCTTTCTTTCTATACTTCCTTTTTTCAATATTTCGTTTTTGCAATATTTCCTTTTGTCAATATTTCCTTTTTTCAATATTTCCTTTTGTCAATATTTCCTTCTTTCTATACTTCCTTTTTTCAATATTTCCTTTTTCTATACATCCTTTTTGCAATATTTCTTTTTTTTCAATATTTCCTTTTATCAATATTTCCTCTTTTCTATACTTCCTTTTGTCAATATTTCCTTTTGTCAATATTTAATTTTTTCATTATTTCCTTTTGTCAATATTTCCTTTTGTCAATATTTCCTTTTGTCAATATTTCCTTCATTCAATATTTCCTTTTTTCAATATTTCCTTTTGTCAATATTTCCTTTTGTCAATATTTCCTTTTGTCAATACTTCCTTTTTTCAATATTTCCTTTTGTCAATATTTCCTTTTCTCAATATTTCCTTCTTTCTATACTTCCTTTTTAAATATTACATTTTTTCTACACTTCCTTATTACAATATTTCCTTTTGTCAATATTTCCGTTTCTCAATATTTCCTTTTTTCAATATTTCCTTCTTTCTTTACTTCCTTTTTTCAATATTTCGTTTTTGCAATATTTCCTTTTGTCAATATTTCCTTTTTTCAATATTTCCTTTTGTCAATATTTCCTTCTTTCTATACTTCCTTTTTTCAATATTCTCTTTTTTCTATACATCCTTTTTGCAATATTTCCTTTTGTCAATATACCCTTTTGTCAATATTTCCTTTTTTCAATATTTCCTTTTTTCAATATATCCATTTTTCAATATTTCCTTTTTTCTATACTTCCTTTTTGCAACATTTCCTTTTGTCAATATTTCTTTTTTCTATACTTCCTTTTTTCAATATTTCCTTTTGTCAATATTTCCTTTTTTCTATACTTTCTTTTGTCAATATTTCCTTTTGTCAATATTTCTTTTGTCAATATTTCCTTTTTTCAATATTTCCTTTTGTCAAAATTTCCTTTTGTCAATATTTCCTTTTGTCAATATTTCCTTTTGTCAATATTTCCTTTTGTCAAAATTTCCTTTTGTCAATATTTCCTTTTGTCATTATTTCATTTTTTCAATATTTCCTTTTTTGAATATTTCCTCTTTTCTATACTTCCTTTTGTCAATATTTCTTTTTTTCAATATTTCCTTTTGTCAACATTTCCTTTTGTCAATATTTCCTTTTTTCAAAATTTCCTTTTTTGAATATTTCCTCTTTTCAATATTTCCTTTTTTGAATATTTTCTCTTTTCTATACTTCCTTTTTTCAATATTTCCTTTTTTGGATATTTCCTCTTTTCTACACTTCCTTTTTTCTATACTTCCTTTTGTCAATATTTCCTTTTGTCAATATTTCCATTTTTCAATACTTCCTTTTGTCAATATTTCCTTTTGTCAATATTTCCTTTTTTCAATATTTCCTTTTGTCAATATTCCTTTTTTCAATATTTCCTTTTGTCTATATTTCCTTTTGTCAATATTTCCTTTTTTCAATATTTCCTTTTCTCAATATTTCCTTTTATCAATATTTTCTTTTTTCAATATATTCTTTTGTCAATATTTCCTTTTTTCATTATTTCCTTTTGTCAATATTTCCTTTTGTCAATATTTCCTTTTGTCAATATTTCCTTTTGTCAATATTTCCTTCATTCAATATTTCCTTTTGTCAATATTTCCTTTTGTCAAAATTTCCTTTTGTCAATACTTCCTTTTTTCAATATATCCTTTTGTCAATATTTCCTTTTGTCATTATTTCCTTTTTTCAATATTTCCTTTTTTGAATATTACCTCTTTTCTATACTTCCTTTTGTCAATAATTCCTTTTTTGAATATTTCTTCATTTCTAAATTTCCTTTTGTCAATATTTCCATTTGTCAATATTTCTTTTTTTCAATATTTCCTTTTGTCAATATTTCCTTTTGTCAATATTTCCTTTTTTCAATATTTCTTTTTTCAATATTTCCTCTCTTCAATATTTCCTTTTTTGATTATTTCCTCTTTTCTATACTTCCTTTTTTCAATATTTCCTTTTTTGGATATTTCCTCTTTTCTATGCTTCCTTTTTTCTATACTTCCTTGTGTCAATATTTCTTTTTGTCAATATTTCCTTTTGTCAATATTTCCTTTTTTCAATATTTCCTTTTGTCTATATTTCCTTTTGTCAATATTTCCTTTTGTCAATATTTCCTTTTGTCAATATTTCCTTTTGTCAATATTTCCTTTTGTCAATATTTCCTTTTGTCAATATTTCCTTTTTTCAATATTTCTTTTTTTGAATATTTTATCTTTGCTATACTTCCTTTTGTCAATATTTCCTTTTTTGAATATTTCCTCTTCTCTATACTTCCTTTTGTCAATATTTGCTTTTGTCAATATTTACTTTTTTCAATATTTCCTTTTTTCAATATTTCCTTTTTTCAATATTTCCTTTTGTCAATATTTCATTTTGTCAATATTTCCTTTTTTCAATATTTCCCTTTCTCAATATTTTCTTTTATCAATATTTCCTTTTTTCAATATATCCTTTTTCCAATATTTCCTTTTGTCAATTTTTCCTTTTGTCAATATTTCCTTTTTTCAATATTTCCTTTTTTCAATATTTCCTTTTATCAATATTCCCTTTTTTCAATATATCCTTTTTCCAATATTTCCTTTTGTCAATTTTTTCTTTTGTCAATATTTCCTGTTTTCAATATTTCCTTTTTTTAATATTTCCTTTTTTGAATATTTCCTCTTTTCTATACTTCATTTTGTCAATATTTCCTTTTGTCAAAATTTCCTTTTGTCAATATTTCCTTTTGTCAATATTTCCTTTTTTCAATATTTCCTTTTGTCAATATTTCCTTTTGTCAATATTTCCTTTTTTCAATATTTCCTTTTTTGAATATTTCCTCTTTTCTATACTTCCTTTTGTCAATATTTCTTTTTTTCAATATTTCCTTTAGTCAACATTTCCTTTTGTCAAAATTTCCTTTTTTCAATATTTCCTTTTGTCAATATTTCCTTTTGTCAATATTTCCTTTTGTCAATATTTCCTTTTGTCAATATTTCCTTTTGTCAAAATTTCCTTTTGTCAATATTTCCTTTTGTCATTATTTCATTTTTTCAATATTTCCTTTTTTGAATATTTCCTCTTTTCTATACTTCCTTTTGTCAATATTTCTTTTTTTCAATATTTCCTTTTGTCAACATTTCCTTTTGTCAATATTTCCTTTTTTCAAAATTTCCTTTTTTGAATATTTCCTCTTTTCAATATTTCCTTTTTTGAATATTTTCTCTTTTCTATACTTCCTTTTTTCAATATTTCCTTTTTTGGATATTTCCTCTTTTCTACACTTCCTTTTTTCTATACTTCCTTTTGTCAATATTTCCTTTTGTCAATATTTCCATTTTTCAATACTTCCTTTTGTCAATATTTCCTTTTGTCAATATTTCCTTTTTTCAATATTTCCTTTTGTCAATATTCCTTTTTTCAATATTTCCTTTTGTCTATATTTCCTTTTGTCAATATTTCCTTTTTTCAATATTTCCTGTTCTCAATATTTCCTTTTATCAATATTTTCTTTTTTCAATATATCCTTTTGTCAATATTTCCTTTTTTCATTATTTCCTTTTGTCAATATTTCCTTTTGTCAATATTTCCTTTTGTCAATATTTCCTTTTGTCAATATTTCCTTTTGTCAAAATTTCCTTTTGTCAATACTTCCTTTTTTCAATATATCCTTTTGTCAATATTTCCTTTTGTCATTATTTCCTTTTTTCAATATTTCCTTTTTTGAATATTACCTCTTTTCTATACTTCCTTTTGTCAATAATTCCTTTTTTGAATATTTCTTCATTTCTAAATTTCCTTTTGTCAATATTTCCATTTGTCAATATTTCTTTTTTTCAATATTTCCTTTTGTCAATATTTCCTTTTGTCAATATTTCCTTTTTTCAATATTTCTTTTTTCAATATTTCCTCTCTTCAATATTTCCTTTTTTGATTATTTCCTCTTTTCTATACTTCCTTTTTTCAATATTTCCTTTTTTGGATATTTCCTCTTTTCTATGCTTCCTTTTTTCTATACTTCCTTTTGTCAATATTTCCTTTTGTCAATATTTCCTTTTGTCAATATTTCCTTTTTTCAATATTTCCTTTTGTCAATATTTCCTTTTGTCAATATTTCCTTTTGTCAATATTTCCTTTTGTCAATATTTCCTTTTGTCAATATTTCCTTTTGTCAATATTTCCTTTTGTCAATATTTCCTTTTTTCAATATTTCTTTTTTTGAATATTTACTCTTTGCTATACTTCCTTTTGTCAATATTTCCTTTTTTGAATATTTCCTCTTCTCTATACTTCCTTTTGTCAATATTTGCTTTTGTCAATATTTCCTTTTTTCAATATTTCCTTTTTTCAATATTTCCTTTTTTCAATATTTCCTTTTGTCAATATTTCATTTTGTCAATATTTCCTTTTTTCAATATTTCCCTTTCTCAATATTTCCTTTTATCAATATTTCCTTTTTTCAATATATCCTTTTTCCAATATTTCCTTTTGTCAATTTTTCCTTTTGTCAATATTTCCTTTTTTCAATATTTACTTTTTTCAATATTTCCTTTTATCAATATTCCCTTTTTTCAATATATCCTTTTTCCAATATTTCCTTTTGTCAATTTTTCCTTTTGTCAATATTTCCTGTTTTCAATATTTCCTTTTTTCAATATTTCCTTTTTTGAATATTTCCTCTTTTCTATACTTCATTTTGTCAATATTTCCTTTTGTCAAAATTTCCTTTTGTCAATATTTCCTTTTGTCAATATTTCCTTTTTTCAATATTTCCTTTTGTCAATATTTCCTTTTGTCATTATTTCCTTTTTTCAATATTTCCTTTTTTGAATATTTCCTCTTTTCTATACTTCCTTTTGTCAATATTTCTTTTTTTCAATATTTCCTTTAGTCAACATTTCCTTTTGTCAATATTTCCTTTTTTCAAAATTTCCTTTTTTGAATATTTCCTCTTTTCAATATTTCCTTTTTTGAATATTTTCTCTTTTCTATACTTCCTTTTTTCAATATTTCCTTTTTTGGATATTTCCTCTTTTCTACACTTCCTTTTTTCTATACTTCCTTTTGTCAATATTTTCTTTTGTCAATATTTCCTTTTTTCAATATTTCCTTTTGTCAATATTCCTTTTTTCAATATTTCCTTTTGTCTATATTTCCTTTTGTCAATATTTCCTTTTTTCAATATTTCCTTTTCTCAATATTTCCTTTTATCAATATTTTCTTTTTTCAATATATCCTTTTGTCAATATTTCCTTTTTTCATTATTTCCTTTTGTCAATATTTCCTTTTGTCAATATTTCCTTTTGTCAATATTTCCTTCATTCAATATTTCCTTTTGTCAATATTTCCTTTTGTCAAAATTTCCTTTTGTCAATATTTCCTTTTGTCAATACTTCCTTTTTTCAATATTTCCTTTTGTCAATATTTCCTTTTGTCATTATTTCCTTTTTTCAATATTTCCTTTTTTGAATATTACCTCTTTTCTATACTTCCTTTTGTCAATAATTCCTTTTTTGAATATTTCTTCATTTCTAAATTTCCTTTTGTCAATATTTTCATTTGTCAATATTTCTTTTTTTCAATATTTCCTTTTGTCAATATTTCCTTTTGTCAATATTTCCTTTTTTCAATATTTCTTTTTTCAATATTTCCTCTCTTCAATATTTCCTTTTTTGATTATTTCCTCTTTTCTATACTTCCTTTTTTCAATATTTCCTTTTTTGGATATTTCCTGTTTTCTATGCTTCCTTTTTTCTATACTTCCTTTTGTAAATATTTCCTTTTGTCAATATTTCCTTTTGTCAATATTTCCTTTTTTCAATATTTCCTTTTGTCAATATTTCCTTTTGTCAATATTTCCTTTTGTCAATATTTCCTTTTGTCAATATTTCCTTTTGTCAATATTTCCTTTTGTCAATATTTCCTTTTGTCAATATTTCCTTTTTTCAATATTTCTTTTTTTGAATATTTACTCTTTGCTATACTTCCTTTTGTCAATATTTCCTTTTTTGAATATTTCCTCTTCTCTATACTTCCTTTTGTCAATATTTGCTTTTGTCAATATTTCCTTTTTTCAATATTTCCTTTTTTCAATATTTCCTTTTTTTCAATATTTCCTTTTTCAATATTTCATTTTGTCAATATTTCCTTTTTTCAATATTTCCCTTTCTCAATATTTCCTTTTATCAATATTCCCTTTTTTCAATATATCCTTTTTCCAATATTTCCTTTTGTCAATTTTTCCTTTTGTCAATATTTCCTTTTTTCAATATTTCCTTTTTTCAATATTTCCTTTTTTGAATATTTCCTCTTTTCTATACTTCATTTTGTCAATATTTCCTTTTGTCAATATTTCCTTTTTTCATTATTTCCTTTTGTCAATATTTCCTTTTGTCAATATTTCCTTTTGTCAATATTTCCTTCTTTCATTATTTCCTTTTGTCAATATTTCCTTTTGTCAAAATTTCCTTTTGTCAATATTTCCTTTTGTCAATATTTCCTTTTTTCAATATTTCCTTTTGTAAATATTTCCTTTTGTCATTATTTCCTTTTTTCAATATTTCCTTTTTTGAATATTTCGTCTTTTCTTTACTTTCTTTTGTCAATATTTCTTTTTTTCAATATTTCCTTTTGTCAATATTTCCTTTTGTCAATATTTCCTTTTTTCAAAATTTCCTTTTTTGAATATTTCCTCTTTTCAATATTTCCTTTTTTGAATATTTCCTCTTTTCTATACTTCCTTTTTTCAATATTTCCTTTTTTGGATATTTCCTCTTTTCTACACTTCCTTTTTTCTATACTTCCTTTTGTCAACATTTCCTATTGTCAATATTTCCATTTTTCAATATTTCTTTTTGTCAATATTTCCTTTTGTCAATATTTCCTTTTTTCAATATTTCCTTTTGTCAATATTCCTTTTTTCAATATTTCCTTTTGTCAATTTTTCCTTTTGTCAATATTTCCATTTTTCAATATTTCCTTTTCTCAATATTTCCTTTTATCAATATTTTCTTTTTTCAATATATCCTTTTTTCAATATTTCCTTTTGTCAATATTTCCTTTTGTCAATATTTCCTTTTTTCAATATTTCCTTTTTTGAATATTTGCTCTTTTCTATACTTCTTTTTGTCAATATTTCCTTTTTTCATTATTACCTTTTTCCAATATTTCCTTTTTTTGAATATTTCCTTTTGTTAATATTTCCTTTTTACAATATTTCCTTTTTTGAATATTTCCTTTCTTCAGTATTTCCTTTTGTCAATATTTCCTTTTTTCAATATTTCTTTTTTTGAATATTTACTCTTTGCTATACTTCCTTTTGTCAATATTTCCTTTTTTGAATATTTCCTCTTTTCTATACTTCCTTTTGTCAATATTTCATTTTGTCAATATTTCCTTTTTTCAATATTTCCTTTTTTCAATATTTCCTTTTTTCAATATTTCCTTTTGTCAATATTTCCATTTGTCAATATTTCCTTTTTTCAATATTTCCCTTTCTCAATATTTCCTTTTATCAATATTTCCTTTTTTCAATATATCCTTTTTCCAATATTTCCTTTTGTCAATTTTTCCTTTTGTCAATATTTCCTTTTTTCAATATTTCCTTTTTTCAATATTTCCTTTTTTGAATATATCCTGTTTTGAATATTTCCTCTTTTCTATACTTCCTTTTGTCAATATTTCCTTTTCTCAATATTTCCTTTTGTCAATATTTCCTTTTGTCATTATTTCCTTTTTTCAATATTTCCTTTTTTGAATATTTCCTCTTTTTTATACTTCTTTTTTTCAATATTTCTTTTTTTCAATATTTCCTTTTGTCAATATTTCCTTTTGACAATATTTCCTTTTTTCAAAATTTCCTATGTTGAATATTTCCTCCTTTCAATATTTCCTTTTTTGAATATTTCCTCTTTTCTATACTTCCTTTCTTCAATATTTCCTTTTTTGGATATTTCCTCTTTTCTACACTTCCTTTTTTCTATACTTCCTTTTGTCAATATTTTCTTTTGTCAATATTTCCATTTTTCAATATTTCCTTTTGTCAATATTTCCTTTTGTCAATATTTCCTTTTTTCAATATTTCCTTTTGTCAATATTCCTTTTTTCAATATTTCCTTTTGTCTATATTTCCTTTTGTCAATATTTCCTTTTTTCAATATTTCCTTTTCTCAATATTTCCTTTTATCAATATTTTCTTTTTTCAATATATCGTTTTGTCAATATTTCCTTTTTTCATTATTTCCTTTTGTCAATATTTCCTTTTGTCAATATTTCCTTCATTCAATATTTCCTTTTGTCAATATTTCCTTTTGTCAAAATTTCCTTTTGTCAATATTTCCTTTTGTCAATACTTCCTTTTTTCAATATTTCCTTTTGTCAATATTTCCTTTTGTCATTATTTCCTTTTTTCAATATTTCCTTTTTTGAATATTTCCTCTTTTCTATACTTCCTTTTGTCAATAATTCCTTTTTTGAATATTTCTTCATTTCTAAACTTCCTTTTGTCAATATTTCCATTTGTCAATATTTCTTTTTTTCAATATTTCCTTTTGTCAATATTTCCTTTTGTCAATATTTCCTTTTTTCAATATTTCCTTTTTTCAATATTTCCTCTCTTCAATATTTCCTTTTTTGGTTATTTCCTCTTTTCTATACTTCCTTTTTTCAATATTTCCTTTTTTGGATATTTCCTCTTTTCTATACTTCCTTTTTTTTATACTTCCTTTTGTCAATATTTCCTTTTGTCAATATTTCCTTTTGTCAATATTTCCTTTTTTCAATATTTCCTTTTGTCAATATTTCCTTTTGTCAATATTTCCTTTTGTCAATATTTCCTTTTGTCAATATTTCCTTTTGTCAATATTTCCTTTTGTCAATATTTCCTTTTTTCAATATTTCCTTTTGTCAATATTTTCTTTTGTCAATATTTCCTTTATTCTATACTTCCTTTTTTCAATATTTACTTTTTTCAATATTTCCTACTTTCTATACTTCCTTTTTTCAATATTTCCTTCTTTCTATACTTCCTTTTTTCAATATTTCCTTTTTTCTATATTTCCTTTTTCAATATTTCCTTTTTTTTAATATTTCCTTTTGTCAATATTTCCTTTTTTCAATATTTCCTTGTTTCAATATTTATTTTTTCAATATTTCCTTTTGTCAATATTTCCTATTTTCAATATTTTTTTTCTCAATATTTCCTTTTTTCAATATCTCATTTTTTCAATATTTCCTTTTGTCAATATTTCTTTTTTTCAATATTTCCTTTTCTCAATATTTCCTTCTTTCTATACTTCCTTTTTTTTAATATTACATTTTTTCTATACTTCCTTATTACAATATTTCCTTTTGTCAATATTTCCGTTCCTCAATATTTCCTTTTTTCAATATTTCCTTCTTTCTATACTTCCTTTTTTCAATATTTCGTTTTTGCAATATTTCCTTTTGTCAATATTTCCTTTTTTCAATATTTCCTTTTGTCAATATTTCCTTCTTTCTATACTTCCTTTTTTCAATATTTCCTTTTTCTATACATCCTTTTTGCAATATTTCTTTTTTTTCAATATTTCCTTTTATCAATATTTCCTCTTTTCTATACTTCCTTTTGTCAATATTTCCTTTTGTCAATATTTCCTTTTTTCATTATTTCCTTTTGTCAATATTTCCTTTTGTCAATATTTCCTTTTGTCAATATTTCTTTCATTCAATATTTCCTTTTTTCAATATTTCCTTTTGTCAAAATTTCCTTTTGTCAATATTTCCTTTTGTCAATACTTCCTTTTTTCAATATTTCCTTTTGTCAATATTTCCTTTTCTCAATATTTCCTTCTTTCTATACTTCCTTTTTTTTATAATTACATTTTTTCTATACTTCCTTATTACAATATTTCCTTTTGTCAATATTTCCGTTTCTCAATATTTCCTTTTTTCAATATTTCCTTCTTACTATACTTCCTTTTTTCAATATTTCGTTTTTGCAATATTTCCTTTTGTCAATATTTCCTTTTTTCAATATTTCCTTTTGTCAATATTTCCTTCTTTCTATACTTCCTTTTTTCAATATTTCCTTTTTTCTATACATCCTTTTTGCAATATTTCCTTTTGTCAATATACCCTTTTGTCAATATTTCCTTTTTTCAATATTTCCTTTTTCAATATTTCCTTTTTTCAATATATCCATTTTTCAATATTTCCTTTTTTCTATACTTCCTTTTTGCAACATTTCCTTTTGTCAATATTACTTTTTTCTATACTTCCTTTTTTCAATATTTCCTTTTGTCAATATTTCCTTTTTTCTATACTTTCTTTTTTCAATATTTCCTTTTGTGAATATTTCTATTTGTGAATATTTCCTTTTGTCAATATTTCCTTTTTTCAATATTTCCTTTTTTCAATATTTCTTTTGTCAATATTTCCTTTTTTAAATATTTCCTTTTTTGAATAATTCCTCTTTACTATAGTTCCTTTTGTCAATATTTCCTTTTGTCAATAATAACATTTGTCAATATTTCCTTTTTTCAATATTTCCTTTTGTCAATATTTCCTTTTTTTAATATTTCCTTTTGTCAATATTTCCTTTTGTCAATATTTCCGTTTGTCAATATTTCCTTTATCAATATTTCCTTTTTTCAATAATTCCTTTTGTCAATATTTTCTTTTTTCAATATTTCCTTTTTTGAATATTTCTTCATTTCTAAACTTCCTTTTGTCAATATTTCCTTTTGTCAATATTTTTTTTTTTTCAATATTTCCTTATGTCAATATTTCCTTTTGTCAATATTTCCTTTTTTTTTAAATATTTCCTTTTTTGGATATTTCCTCTTTTCAATATTTCCTTTTTTGAATATTTCCTCTTTTCTATACTTCCATTTTTCAATATTTCCTTTTTTGGATATTTCCTCTTTTCTATACTTCCTTTTTTCTATACTTCCTTTTGTCAATATTTCCTTTTGTCAATATTTCCTTTTTTCAATATTTCCTTTTGTCAATATTTCCTTTTGTCAATATTTCCTTTTTTCAATATTTCCTTTTGTCAATATTCCTTTTTTCAATATTTCCTTTTGTCAATATTTCCTTTTGTCAATATTTCCTTTTTTCAATATTTCCTTTTCTCAATATTTCCTTTTATCAATATTTTCTTTTTTCAATATATCCTTTTTTCAATATTTCCTTTAGTCAATATTTCCTTTTGTCAATATTTCCTTATTTCAATATTTCCTTTTTTGAATATTTCCTCTTTTCTATACTTCTTTTTGTCAATATTTCCTTTTATCAATATTTCCTCTTTTCTATACTTCCTTTTGTCAATATTTCCGTTTGTCAATATTTCCTTTTTTCATTATTTCCTTTTGTCAATATTTCCATTTGTCAATATTTCCTTTTTTCAATATTTCCTTTTGTCATTATTTCCTTTTTTCAATATTTCCTTTTTTGAATATTTCCTCTTTTCTATACTTCCTTTTGTCAATATTTCCTTTTTTAAATATTTCTTCATTTCTAAACTTCCTTTTGTCAATATTTTCTTTTGTCAATATTTCTTTTTTTCAATATTTCCTTTTGTCAATATTTCCTTTTGTCAATATTTCCTTTTTTCAATATTTCCTTTTTTGAATATTTCCTCTTTTCAATATTTCCTTTTTTGAATATTTCCACTTTTCTATACTTCCTTTTTTCAATATTTCCTTTTTTGGATATTTCCACTTTTCTATACATCCTTTTTTCTATACTTCCTTTTGTCAATATTTCCTTTTGTCAATAATTCTTTTTTTCAATATTTCCTTTTGTCAATATTTCCTTTTGTCAATATTTCCTTTTTTCAATATTTCCTTTTTCAAATATTTCCTTTTTTCAATATTTCCTTTTGTCAATATTTCCTTTTGTCAATATTTCCTTTTTTCAATATTTCCCTTTCTCAATATTTCCTTTTATCAATATTTCCTTTTTTCAATATATCCTTTTTCCAATATTTCCTTTTGTCAATTTTTCCTTTTGTCAATATTTCCTTTTTTCAATATTTCCTTTTTTCAATATTTCCTTTTTTGAATATATCCTGTTTTGAATATTTCCTCTTTTCTATACTTCCATTTGTCAATATTTCCTTTTGTCAATATTTCCTCTTTTCATTATTACCTTTTGTCAATATTTCCTTTTGTCAATATTTCCTTCTTTCATTATATCCTTTTGTCAATATTTCCTTTTGTCAAAATTTCCTTTTGTCAATATTTACTTTTGTCAATATTTCCTTTTCTCAATATTTCCTTTTGTCCATATTTCCTTTTGTCATTATTTCCTTTTTTCAATATTTCCTTTTTTGAATATTTCCTCTTTTTTATACTTCTTTTTGTCAATATTTCTTTTTTTCAATATTTCCTTTTGTCAATATTTCCTTTTGTCAATATTTCCTTTTTTCAAAATTTCCTTTTTTGAATATTTCCTCTTTTCAATATTTCCTTTTTTGAATATTTCCTCTTTTCTATACTTCCTTTTTTCAATATTTCCTTTTTTGGATATTTCCTCTTTTCTACACTTCCTTTTTTCTATACTTCCTTTTGTCAATATTTCCTTTTGTCAATATTTCCATTTTTCAATATTTCCTTTTGTTAATATTTCCTTTTGTCAATATTTCCTTTTTTCAATATTTCCTTTTGTCAATATTCCTTTTTTCAATATTTCCTTTTGTCTATATTTCCTTTTGTCAATATTTCCTTTTTTCAATATTTCCTTTTCTCAATATTTCCTTTTATCAATATTTTCTAATTTCAATATATCGTTTTGTCAATATTTCCTTTTTTCATTATTTCCTTTTGTCAATATTTCCTTTTGTCAATATTTCCTTTTGTCAATATTTCCTTCATTCAATATTTCCTTTTGTCAATATTTCCTTTTGTCAAAATTACCTTTTGTCAATATTTCCTTTTGTCAATACTTCCTTTTTTCAATATTTCCTTTTGTCAATATTTCCTTTTGTCATTATTTCCTTTTTTCAATATTTCCTTTTTTGAATATTTCCTCTTTTCTATACTTCCTTTTGTCAATAATTCCTTTTTTGAATATTTCTTCATTTCTAAACTTCCTTTTGTCAATATTTCCATTTGTCAATATTTCTTTTTTTCAATATTTCCTTTTGTCAATATTTCCTTTTGTCAATATTTCCTTTTTTCAATATTTCCTTTTTTCAATATTTCCTCTCTTCAATATTTCCTTTTTTGGTTATTTCCTATTTTCTATACTTCCTTTTTTCAATATTTCCTTTTTTGGATATTTCCTCTTTTCTATACTTCCTTTTTTCTATACTTCCTTTTGTCAATATTTCCTTTTGTCAATATTTCCTTTTGTCAATATTTCCTTTTTTAAATATTTCCTTTTGTCAATATTTCCTTTTGTCAATATTTCCTTTTGTCAATATTTCCTTTTGTCAATATTTCCTTTTGTCAATATTTCCTTTTTTCAATATTTCCTTTTGTCAATATTTCCTTTTGTCAATATTTCCTTTATTCTATACTTCCTTTTTTCAATATTTACTTTTTTCAATATTTCCTACTTTCTATACTTCCTTTTTTCAATATTTCCTTCTTTCTATACTTCCTTTTTTCAATATTTCCTTTTTTCTATATTTCCTTTTTCAATATTTCCTTTTTTTTAATATTTCCTTTTGTCAATATTTCCTTTTTTCAATATTTCCTTGTTTCAATATTTATTTTTTCAATATTTCCTTTTGTCAATATTTCCTATTTTCAATATTTTTTTTCTCAATATTTCCTTTTTTCAATATCTCTTTTTTTCAATATTTCCTTTTGTCAATATTTCTTTTTTTCAATATTTCCTTTTCTCAATATTTCCTTCTTTCTATACTTCCTTTTTTTAATATTACATTTTTTCTATACTTCCTTATTACAATATTTCCTTTTGTCAATATTTCCGTTCCTCAATATTTCCTTTTTTCAATATTTCCTTCTTTCTATACTTCCTTTTTTCAATATTTCGTTTTTGCAATATTTCCTTTTGTCAATATTTCCTTTTTTCAATATTTCCTTTTGTCAATATTTCCTTCTTTCTATACATCCTTTTTGCAATATTTCTTTTTTTTCAATATTTCCTTTTACCAATATTTCCTCTTTTCTATACTTCCTTTTTTCTATACTTCCTTTTGTCAATATTTCCTTTTGTCAATATTTCCTTTTTTCAATATTTCCTTTTGTCAATATTTCCTTTTGTCAATATTTCCTTTTTTCAATATTTCCTTTTGTCAATATTCCTTTTTTCAATATTTCCTTTTGTCAATATTTCCTTTTGTCAATATTTCCTTTTGTCAATATTTCCTTTTTTCAATAATTCCTTTTGTCAATATTTTCTTTTTTCAATATTTCCTTTTTTGAATATTTCTTCATTTCTAAACTTCCTTTTGTCAATATTTCCTTTTGTCAATATTTTTTTTTTTCAATATTTCCTTATGTCAATATTTCCTTTTGTCAATATTTCCTTTTTTTTAAATATTTCCTTTTTTGGATATTTCCTCTTTTCAATATTTCCTTTTTTGAATATTTCCTCTATTCTATACTTCCATTTTTCAATATTTCCTTTTTTGGATATTTCCTCTTTTCTATACTTCCTTTTTTCTATACTTCCTTTTGTCAATATTTCCTTTTGTCAATATTTCCTTTTTTCAATATTTCCTTTTGTCAATATTTACTTTTGTCAATATTTCCTTTTTTCAATATTTCCTTTTGTCAATATTCCTTTTTTCAATATTTCCTTTTGTCAATATTTCCTTTTGTCAATATTTCCTTTTTTCAATATTTCCTTTTCTCAATATTTCCTTTTATCAATATTTTCTTTTTTCAATATATCCTTTTTTCAATATTTCCTTTAGTCAATATTTCCTTTTGTCAATATTTCCTTATTTCAATATTTCCTTTTTTGAATATTTCCTCTTTTCTATACTTCTTTTTGTCAATATTTCCTTTTATCAATATTTCCTCTTTTCTATACTTCCTTTTGTCAATATTTCCGTTTGTCAATATTTCCTTTTTTCATTATTTCCTTTTGTCAATATTTCCATTTGTCAATATTTCCTTTTTTCAATATTTCCTTTTGTCATTATTTCCTTTTTTCAATATTTCCTTTTTTGAATATTTCCTCTTTTCTATACTTCCTTTTGTCAATATTTCCTTTTTTAAATATTTCTTCATTTCTAAACTTCCTTTTGTCAATATTTTCTTTTGTCAATATTTCTTTTTTTCAATATTTCCTTTTGTCAATATTTCCTTTTGTCAATATTTCCTTTTTTCAATATTTCCTTTTTTGAATATTTCCTCTTTTCAATATTTCCTTTTTTGAATATTTCCACTTTTCTATACATCCTTTTTTCTATACTTCCTTTTGTCAATATTTCCTTTTGTCAATATTTCTTTTTTTCAATATTTCCTTTTGTCAATATTTCCTTTTGTCAATATTTCCTTTTTTCAATATTTCCTTTTTCAAATATTTCCTTTTTTCAATATTTCCTTTTGTCAATATTTCCTTTTGTCAATATTTCCTTTTTTCAATATTTCCCTTTCTCAATATTTCCTTTTATCAATATTTCCTTTTTTCAATATATCCTTTTTCCAATATTTCCTTTTGTCAATTTTTCCTTTTGTCAATATTTCCTTTTTTCAATATTTCCTTTTTTCAATATTTCCTTTTTTGAATATATCCTGTTTTGAATATTTCCTCTTTTCTATACTTCCATTTGTCAATATTTCCTTTTGTCAATATTTCCTCTTTTCATTATTACCTTTTGTCAATATTTCCTTTTGTCAATATTTCCTTCTTTCATTATATCCTTTTGTCAATATTTCCTTTTGTCAAAATTTCCTTTTGTCAATATTTACTTTTGTCAATATTTCCTTTTCTCAATATTTCCTTTTGTCAATATTTCCTTTTGTCATTATTTCCTTTTTTCAATATTTCCTTTTTTGAATATTTCCTCTTTTTTATACTTCTTTTTGTCAATATTTCTTTTTTTCAATATTTCCTTTTGTCAATATTTCCTTTTGTCAATATTTCCTTTTTTCAAAATTTCCTTTTTTGAATATTTCCTCTTTTCAATATTTCCTTTTTTGAATATTTCCTCTTTTCTATACTTCCTTTTTTCAATATTTCCTTTTTTGGATATTTCCTCTTTTCTACACTTCCTTTTTTCTATACTTCCTTTTGTCAATATTTCCTTTTGTCAATATTTCCATTTTTCAATATTTCCTTTTGTTAATATTTCCTTTTGTCAATATTTCCTTTTTTCAATATTTCCTTTTGTCAATATTCCTTTTTTCAATATTTCCTTTTGTCTATATTTCCTTTTGTCAATATTTCCTTTTTTCAATATTTCCTTTTCTCAATATTTCCTTTTATCAATATTTTCTAATTTCAATATATCGTTTTGTCAATATTTCCTTTTTTCATTATTTCCTTTTGTCAATATTTCCTTTTGTCAATATTTCCTTTTGTCAATATTTCCTTCATTCAATATTTCCTTTTGTCAATATTTCCTTTTGTCAAAATTACCTTTTGTCAATATTTCCTTTTGTCAATACTTCCTTTTTTCAATATTTCCTTTTGTCAATATTTCCTTTTGTCATTATTTCCTTTTTTCAATATTTCCTTTTTTGAATATTTCCTCTTTTCTATACTTCCTTTTGTCAATAATTCCTTTTTTGAATATTTCTTCATTTCTAAACTTCCTTTTGTCAATATTTCCATTTGTCAATATTTCTTTTTTTCAATATTTCCTTTTGTCAATATTTCCTTTTTCAATATTTCCTTTTTTCAATATTTCCTTTTTTCAATATTTCCTCTCTTCAATATTTCCTTTTTTGGTTATTTCCTATTTTCTATACTTCCTTTTTTCAATATTTCCTTTTTTGGATATTTCCTCTTTTCTATACTTCCTTTTTTCTATACTTCCTTTTGTCAATATTTCCTTTTGTCAATATTTCCTTTTGTCAATATTTCCTTTTTTAAATATTTCCTTTTGTCAATATTTCCTATTGTCAATATTTCCTTTTGTCAATATTTCCTTTTGTCAATATTTCCTTTTGTCAATATTTCCTTTTTTCAATATTTCCTTTTGTCAATATTTCCTTTTGTCAATATTTCCTTTATTCTATACTTCCTTTTTTCAATATTTACTTTTTTCAATATTTCCTACTTTCTATACTTCCTTTTTTCAATATTTCCTTCTTTCTATACTTCCTTTTTTCAATATTTCCTTTTTTCTATATTTCCTTTTTCAATATTTCCTTTTTTTTAATATTTCCTTTTGTCAATATTTCCTTTTTTCAATATTTCCTTGTTTCAATATATATTTTTTCAATATTTCCTTTTGTCAATATTTCCTATTTTCAATATTTTTTTTCTCAATATTTCCTTTTTTCAATATCTCTTTTTTTCAATATTTCCTTTTGTCAATATTTCTTTTTTTCAATATTTCCTTTTCTCAATATTTCCTTCTTTCTATACTTCCTTTTTTTAATATTACATTTTTTCTATACTTCCTTATTACAATATTTCCTTTTGTCAATATTTCCGTTCCTCAATATTTCCTTTTTTCAATATTTCCTTCTTTCTATACTTCCTTTTTTCAATATTTCGTTTTTGCAATATTTCCTTTTGTCAATATTTCCTTTTTTCAATATTTCCTTTTGTCAATATTTCCTTCTTTCTATACATCCTTTTTGCAATATTTCTTTTTTTTCAATATTTCCTTTTACCAATATTTCCTCTTTTCTATACTTCCTTTTGTCAATATTTCCTTTTGTCAATATTTCCTTTTTTCATTATTTCCTTTTGTCAATATTTCCTTTTGTCAATATTTCCTTTTGTCAATATTTCCTTTATTCAATATTTCCTTTTGTCAAAATTTCCTTTTGTCAATATTTCCTTTTGTCAATACTTCCTTTTTTCAATATTTCCTTTTGTCAATATTTCCTTTTCTCAATATTTCCTTCTTTCTATACTTCCTTTTTTTTAATATTACATTTTTTCTATACTTCCTTATTACAATATTTCCTTTTGTCAATATTTCCGTTTCTCAATATTTCCTTTTTTCAATATTTCCTTCTTTCTATACTTCCTTTTTTCAATATTTCGTTTTTGCAATATTTCCTTTTGTCAATATTTCCTTTTTTCAATATTTCCTTTTGTCAATATTTCCTTCTTTCTATACTTCCTTTTTTCAATATTTCCTTTTTTCTATACATCCTTTTTGCAATATTTCCTTTTGTCAATATACCCTTTTGTCAATATTTCCTTTTTTCAATATTTCCTTTTTCAATATTTCCTTTTTTCAATATATCCATTTTTCAATATTTCCTTTTTTCTATACTTCCTTTTTGCAACATTTCCTTTTGTCAATATTTCTTTTTTCTATACTTCCTTTTTTCAATATTTCCTTTTGTCAATATTTCCTTTTTTCTATACTTTCTTTTTTCAATATTTCCTTTTGTGAATATTTCTATTTGTGAATATTTCCTTTTGTCAATATTTCCTTTTTTCAATATTTCCTTTTTTCAATATTTCTTTTGTCAATATTTCCTTTTTTAAATATTTCCTTTTTTGAATAATTCCTCTTTACTATAGTTCCTTTTGTCAATATTTCCTTTTGTCAATAATTACATTTGTCAATATTTCCTTTTTTCAATATTTCCTTTTTGTCAATATTTCCTTTTTTTAATATTTCCTTTTGTCAATATTTCCTTTTGTCAATATTTCCTTTTGTCAATATTACCTTTTGTCAATATTTCCTTTTTTCAATAATTCCTTTTGTCAATATTTTCTTTTTTCAATATTTCCTTTTTTGAATATTTCTTCATTTCTAAACTTCCTTTTGTCAATATTTCCTTTTGTCAATATTTCTTTTTTTTCAATATTTCCTTATGTCAATATTTCCTTTTGTCAATATTTCCTTTTTTGAATATTTCCTTTTTTGGATATTTCCTCTTTTCAATATTTCCTTTTTTGAATATTTCCTCTTTTCTATACTTCCATTTTTCAATATTTCCTTTTTTGGATATTTCCTCTTTTCTATACTTTCTTTTTTCTATACTTCCTTTTGTCAATATTTCCTTTTGTCAATATTTCCTTTTTTCAATATTTCCTTTTGTCAATATTTCCTTTTGTC
Source organism: Ischnura elegans (assembly GCF_921293095.1). Taxonomy (NCBI): domain Eukaryota; kingdom Metazoa; phylum Arthropoda; class Insecta; order Odonata; family Coenagrionidae; genus Ischnura; species Ischnura elegans. The sequence goes on from NC_060259.1 coordinate 99,393,677, forward strand.
AATATTTCCTTTTTTCAATATTTCCTTTTGTCAATATTCCTTTTTTCAATATTTCCTTTTGTCAATATTTCCTTTTGTCAATATTTCCTTTTTTCAATATTTCCTTTTTTGAATATTTCCTCTTTTCTATACTTCTTTTTGTCAATATTTCCTTTTATCAATATTTCCTCTTTTCTATACTTCCTTTTGTCAATATTTCCGTTTGTCAATGTTTCCTTTTTTCATTATTTCGTTTTGTCAATATTTCCATTTGTCAATATTTCCTTTTTTCAATATTTCCTTTTGTCATTATTTCCTTTTTTCAATATTTCCTTTGTTTGAATATTTCCTCTTTTCTATACTTCCTTTTGTCAATATTTCCTTTTTTGAATATTTCTTCATTTCTAAACTTCCTTTTGTCAATATTTTCTTTTGTCAATATTTCTTTTTTTCAATATTTCCTTTTGTCAATATTTCCTTTTGTCAATATTTCCTTTTTTCAATATTTCCTTTTTTGAATATTTCCTCTTTTCAATATTTCCTTTTTTGAATATTTCCAGTTTTCTATACTTCCTTTTTTCAATATTTCCTTTTTTGGATATTTCCTCTTTTCTATGCATCCTTTTTTCTATACTTCCTTTTGTCAATATTTCCTTTTGTCAATATTTCTTTTTTTCAATATTTCCTTTTGTCAAAATTTCCTTTTGTCAATATTTCTTTTTGTCAATATTTCCTTTTGTCAATATTTCCTTTTGTCAATATTTCCTTTTGTCAATATTTCCTTTTGTCAATATTTCCTTTTGTCAATATTTCCTTTTGTCAATATTTCCTACTTTCTATACTTCCTTTTTTCAATATTTCCTTTTTTCTATACTTCCTTTTTTCAATATTTCCTTTTTTCTGTATTTCCTTTTTTCAATATTTCCTTTTTTTTAATATTTCCTTTTGTCAATATTTCCTTGTTTCAATATTTCTTTTTTTCAATATTTCCTTTTGTCAATATTTCCTATTTTCAATATTTTTTTTCTCAATATTTCCTTTTTTCAATATCTCATTTTTTCAATTATCCTTTTGTCAATATTTCTTTTTTTCAATATTTCCTTTTCTCAATATTTCCTTCTTTCTATACTTCCTTTTTTCAATATGACATTTTTTCTATACTTCCTTATTACAATATTTCCTTTCGTCAAAATTTCCTTTTGTCAATATTTCCGTTTCTCAATATTTCCTTTTTTCAATATTTCCTTCTTTCTATACTTCCTTTTTTCAATATTTCGTTTTTGCAATATTTCCTTTTGTCAAAATTTCCTTTTTTCAATATTTCCTTTTGTCAATATTTCCTTCTTTCTATACTTCCTTTATTCAATATTTCCTTTTTTCTTTACATCCTTTTGGCTATATTTCCTTTGTCAATATTTCCTTTTGTCAATATTTCCTTTTTTTAATATTTCCTTTTCTCAATATTTCCTTTTTTCAATATTTCCTTATTTCTATATTCCCTTTTTTCAATATTTCCTTTTTTCAATATTTCCATTTTTCAATATTTCCTTTTTTCTATACTTCCTTTTTGCAACATTTCCTTTTGTCAATATTTCTTTTTTTCTATACTTCCTTTTTTCAATATTTCCTTTTGTCAATATTTCCTTTTTTCTATACTTTCTTTATCAATATTTCCTTTTGTGCATATTTCTATTTGTGAATATTTCCTTTTGTCAATATTTCCCTTTTTTCAATATTTCCTTTTTTCAATATTTCTTTTGTCAATGTTTCCTTTTTTAAATATTTCATTTTTTGAATATTTCCTCTTTTCTATACTTCCTTTTGTCAATATTTTCTTTTGTCAATAATTACATTTGTCAATATTTCCTTTTTTCAATATTTCCTTTTGTCAATATTTCCTTTTTTTCAATATTTCCTTTTGTCAATATTTCCTTTTGTCAATATTTCCGTTTGTCAATATTTCCTTTTTTCAATAATTCCTTTTGTCAATATTTTCTTTTGTCAATATTTCCTTTTTTCAATATTTCTATTTTTGAATATTTCCTCTTTTCTATACTTCCCTTGTCAATATTTCCTTTTTTCAATATTTCATTTGGTCAATATTTTTTTTTTTCAATATTTCTTTTTGTCAATATTTCTTTTTGTCAACATTTCCTTTTGTCAATATTTCCTTTTTTGAATATTTCCTTTTGTCAATATTTCCTTTTGTCAATATATCCTTTTGTCAATATTTCCTTTTTTCAATATTTCCTTTTGTCAATATTTCATTTTGTCAATATTTCCTATTTTCAATATTTCCTTATTGAATATTTCCTCTTTTCTATAAGTCCTTTTGTCAATATTTCCTTTTTTGAATATTTCCTCTTTTCTATACTTCCTTTTGTCAATATTTCCTTTTGTCAATATTTCATTTTTTTAATATTTCCTTTTGTCAATATTCCTTTTTTCAATATTTCGTTTTGTCAATATTTCCTTTTGTCAATATTTCCTTTTTTCATCATTTCTTATTGTCAATATTTCCTTTTTTGAATATTTCCTCTTTTCTATACTTCCTTTTGTCAATATCTCCTTTTGTCAATATTTCCTTTTTTCAATATTTCCTTTTGTAAATATATTCTTTTGTCAATATTTCCTTTTGTCAATATTTCCTTTTATCAATATTTCCTTATGTCAGAATTTCCATTTGTCAATATTTCCTTTTGTCAATATTTCCTTTTTTCAATATTTCGTATAGTCAATATTCCTTTTTTCAATATTTCTTTTTGTCAATATTTCCTTTTCTCAATATTTCCTTTTATCAATATTTCCTTTTTTCAATATATCCTTTTTTCAATATTTCCTTTTGTCAATATTTCCTTTTGTCAATATTTACTTTTTTCAATATTTCCTTTTTTGAATATTTCCTCTTTTCTATACTTCTTTTTGTCAATATTTCCTTTTATCAATATTTCCTCTTTTCTATACTCTCTTAGTCAATATTTCCTTTTGTCAAAATTTCCTTTTTTCATTATTTCCTTTTGTCAATATTTCCTTTTGTCAATATTTCCTTTGGTCAATATTTCCTTCTTTCAATATTTCCTTTTGTCAATATTTCCTTTTCTCAAAATTTCCTTTTGTTAATATTTCCTTTTGTCAATATTTCCTTCTTTCAATATTTCCTTTTGTCAATATTTCCTTTTCCCAAAATTTCCTTTTGTCAATATTTCCTTCTGTCATTATATCCTTTTTTCAATATTTCCTTTTGTGAATATTTCCTCTTTTCTATTTTTCCTTTTGTCAATATTTCCTTTTTTGAATATTTCTTCATTTCTAAACTTCCTTTTGTCAATATTTCCTTTTGTCAATATTTCCTTTTGTCAATATTTCTTTTTTTCAATATTTCCTTTTGTCAATATTTCCTTTTGTCAATATTTCCTTTTTTCAATATTTCCTTTTTTGAATATTTCCCCTTTTCAATATATCCTTTTTTGAATATTTCCTCTTTTCTATACTTCCTATTTCATTTTTTCCTTTTTTGGATATTTTGCTCTTTTCTATACTTCCTTTTTTCTATACTTCCTTTTGTCAATATTTCCTTTTGTCAATATTTCCTTTTGTCAATATCTCCTTTTGTCAATATTTCCTTTTTTCAATATTTCCTTTTGTAAATATATTCTTTTGTCAATATTTCCTTTTGTCAATATTTCCTTTTATCAATATTTCCTTATGTCAGAATTTCCTTTTTGCAATATTTCTTTTTGTCAATATATCCTTTTTTCAATATTTCCTTTTGTCAATATTTCCTTTTGTCAATATTTCCTTTTGTCAATATTTCGTTTTGTCAATATTTCTTTTTGTCAATATATCCTTTTTTCAATATTTCCTTTTGTCAATATTTCCTTTTGTCAATATTTCCTTTTTTCAATATATCTTTTTGTCAATATTTCCTTTTCTAAATATTTCCTTTTATCAATATTTCCTTTTTTCAATATATCCTTTTTTCAATATTTCCTTTTGTCAATATTTCCTTTTGTCAATATTTACTTTTTTCAATATTTCCTTTTTTGAATATTTCCTCTTTTCTATACTTCTTTTTGTCAATATTTCCTTTTATCAATATTTCCTCTTTTCTATACTCTCTTTGTCAATATTTCCTTTTGTCAATATTTCCTTTTTTCATTATTTCCTTTTGTCAATATTTCCTTTTGTCAATATTTCCTTTTGTCAATATTTCCTTCTTTCAATATTTTTTTTTGTCAATATTTCCTTTTCTCAAAATTTCCTTTTGTCAATATTTCCTTTTGTCAATATTTCCTTCTTTCAATATTTCCTTTTGTCAATATTTCCTTTCCTCAATATTTCCTTTTGTCATTATTTCCTTTTTTCAATATTTCCTTTTGTAAATATTTCCTCTTTTCTATTTTTCCTTTTTTCAATATTTCCTTTTTTGAATATTTCTTCATTTCTAAACTTCCTTTTGTCAATATTTCCTTTTGTCAATATTTCCTTTTGTCAATATTTCTTTTTTTCAATATTTCCTTTTGTCAATATTTCCTTTTGTCAATATTTCCTTTTGTCAATATTTCCTTTTTTCAATATTTCCTTTTTTGAATATTTCCTCTTTTCAATATATCCTTTTTTGAATATTTCCTCTTTTCTATACTTCCTATTTCATTTTTTCCTTTTTTGGATATTTTGCTCTTTTCTATACTTCCTTTTTTCTATACTTCCTTTTGTCAATATTTCCTTTTGTCAATATTTCCTTTTTTCAATATTTCCTTTTGTCAATATTTCCTTTTGTCAATATTTCCTTTTGTCAATATTTCCTTTTGTCAATATTTCCTTTTGTCAATATTTTCTTTTGTCAATATTTCCTTTCGTCAATATTTCAATTTGTCAATATTTTCTTTATTCTATCCTTCTTTTTTTCAATATTTCCTTTTTTCAATATTTCCTACTTTCTATACTTCCTTTTTTCAATATTTCTATCTTTCTATACTTCTTTTTTTCAATATTTCCTTTTTTCTATATTTCCTTTTTTCAATATTTCCTTTTTTTTAATATTTCCTTTTGTAAATATTTCCTTTTTTCAATATTTTCTAGTTTCAATATTTCTTTTTTTCAATATTTCCTTTTGTCATTATTTCCTATTTTCAATATTATTTTTCTCAATATTTCCTTTTTTCAATATCTCATTTTTTCAATATTTCCTTTTGTCAATATTTCTTTTTTTCAATATTTTATTTTCTCAATATTTCCGTCTTTCTTTATTTCCTTTTTTCAATATTACATTTTTTCTATACTTCCTTATTACAATATTTCCTTATGTCAAAATTTCCTTATTTCAATATTTCCTTTTGTCAATAATTCCTTTTGTCAATATATTCTTTTTTCAATATTATCTTTTTTGAATATTTCCTCTTTTCTATGCTTCCTTTGGTCAATATTTCCTTTTTTGAATATTTCTTCATTTCTAAACTTCCTTTTGTCAATATTTTCTTTTGTCAATATTTCTTCTTTTCAATATTTCCTTTTGTCAATATTTCCTTTTGTCAATATTTCCTTTTGTCAATATTTCCTTTTGTCAATATTTCCTCTTTTCAATATTTCCTTTTTTGAATATTTCCTCTTTTCAATATTTCCTTTTTTGAATATTTCCACTTTTCTATACTTCCTTTTTTCAATATTTCCTTTTTTGGATATTTCCTCTTTTCTATACATCCTTTTTTCTATACTTCCTTTTGTCAATATTTCCTTTTGTCAATATTTCTTTTTTTTAAATATTTCCTTTTGTCAATATTTACTTTTTTCAATATTTCCTTTTTTGAATATTTCCTCTTTTCTATACTTCTTTTTGTCAATATTTCCTTTTATCAATATTTCCTCTTTTCTATACTCTCTTTGTCAATATTTCCTTTTGTCAATATTTCCTTTTTTCATTATTTCCTTTTGTCAATATTTCCTTTTGTCAATATTTCCTTTTTGTCAATATTTCCTTCTTTCAATATTTCCTTTTGTCAATATTTCCTTTTCTCAAAATTTCCTTTTGTCAATATTTCCTTTTGTCAATATTTCCTTTTTTCAATATTTCGTTTTGTCAATATTCCTTTTTTCAATATTTCTTTTTTTCAATATTTCCTTTTCTCAATATTTCCTTTTATCAATATTTCCTATTTTCAATATATCCTTTTTTCAATATTTCCTTTTGTCAATATTTCCTTTTGTCAATATTTACTTTTTTCAATATTTCCTTTTTTGAATATTTCCTCTTTTGTATACTTCTTTTTGTCAATATTTCCTTTTATCAATATTTCCTCTTTTCTATACTCTCTTTGTCAATATTTCCTTTTTTCAATATTTCCTTTTTTCATTATTTCCTTTTGTCAATATTTCCTTTTTTCAATATTTCCTTTTGTCAATATTTCCTTCTTTCAATATTTCCTTTTGTCAATATTTCCTTTTCTCAAAATTTCCTTTTGTCAATATTTCCTTTTGTCAATATTTCCTTCTTTCAATATTTCCTTTTGTCAATATTTCCTTTTCCCAAAATTTCCTTTTGTCAATATTTCCTTTTGTCATTATTTCCTTTTTTCAATATTTCCTTTTGTGAATATTTCCTCTTTTCTATTTTTCCTTTTGTCAATATTTCCTTTTTTGAATATTTCTTCATTTCTAAACTTCCTTTTGTCAATATTTCCTTTTGTCAATATTTCCTTTTGTCAATATTTCTTTTTTTCAATATTTCCTTTTGTCAATATTTCCTTTTGTCAATAATTCCTTTTTTCAATATTTCCTTTTTTGAATATTTCCCCTTTTCAATATATCCTTTTTTGGATATTTTGCTCTTTTCTATACTTCCTTTTTTCTATACTTCCTTTTGTCAATATTTCCTTTTGTCAATATTTCCTTTTTTCAATATTTCCTTTTGTCAATATTTCCTTTTGTCAATATTTCCTTTTGTCAATATCTCCTTTTGTCAATATTTCCTTTTTTCAATATTTCCTTTTGTAAATATATTCTTTTGTCAATATTTCCTTTTGTCAATATTTCCTTTTATCAATATTTCCTTATGTCAGAATTTCCTTTTGTCAATATTTCTTTTTGTCAATATATCCTTTTTTCAATATTTCCTTTTGTCAATATTTCCTTTTGTCAATATTTCCTTTTTTCAATATTTCGTTTTGTCAATATTCCTTTTTTCAATATTTCTTTTTGTCAATATTTCCTTTTCTAAATATTTCCTTTTATCAATATTTCCTTTTTTCAATATATCCTTTTTTCAATATTTCCTTTTGTCAATATTTCCTTTTGTCAATATTTACTTTTTTCAATATTTCCTTTTTTGAATATTTCCTCTTTTCTATACTTCTTTTTGTCAATATTTCCTTTTATCAATATTTCCTCTTTTCTATACTCTCTTTGTCAATATTTCCTTTTGTCAATATTTCCTTTTTTCATTATTTCCTTTTGTCAATATTTCCTTTTGTCAATATTTCCTTTTGTCAATATTTCCTTCTTTCAATATTTCCTTTTGTCAATATTTCCTTTTCTCAAAATTTCCTTTTGTCAATATTTCCTTTTGTCAATATTTCCTTCTTTCAATATTTCCTTTTGTCAATATTTCCTTTTCTCAAAATTTCCTTTTGTCAATATTTCCTTTTGTCATTATTTCCTTTTTTCAATATTTCCTTTTGTAAATATTTCCTCTTTTCTATTTTTACTTTTGTCAATATTTCCTTTTTTGAATATTTCTTCATTTCTAAACTTCCTTTTGTCAATATTTCCTTTTGTCAATATTTCCTTTTGTCAATATTTCTTTTTTTCAATATTTCCTTTTGTCAATATTTCCTTTTGTCAATATTTCCTTTTTTCAATATTTCCTTTTTTGAATATTTCCTCTTTTCAATATATCCTTTTTTGAATATTTCCTCTTTTCTATACTTCCTATTTCATTTTTTCCTTTTTTGGATATTATGCTCTTTTCTATACTTCCTTTTTTCTATACTTCCTTTTGTCAATATTTCCTTTTGTCAATATTTCCTTTTTTCAATATTTCCTTTTGTCAATATTTCCTTTTGTCAATATTTTCTTTTGTCAATATTTCCTTTCGTCAATATTTCAATTTGTCAATATTTTCTTTATTCTATCCTTCTTTTTTTCAATATTTCCTTTTTTCAATATTTCCTACTTTCTATACTTCCTTTTTTCAATATTTCTATCTTTCTATACTTCTTTTTTTCAATATTTCCTTTTTTCTATATTTCCTTTTTTCAATATTTCCTTTTTTTTTAATATTTCCTTTTGTAAATATTTCCTTTTTTCAATATTTTCTAGTTTCAATATTTCTTTTTTTCAATATTTCCTTTTGTCATTATTTCCTATTTTCAATATTATTTTTCTCAATATTTCCTTTTTTCAATATCTCATTTTTTCAATATTTCCTTTTGTCAATATTTCTTTTTTTCAATATTTCCTTTTCTCAATATTTCCGTCTTTCTTTATTTCCTTTTTTCAATATTACATTTTTTCTATACTTCCTTATTACAATATTTCCTTATGTCAAAATTTCCTTATGTCAATATTTCCTTTTGTCAATAATTCCTTTTGTCAATATATTCTTTTTTCAATATTATCTTTTTTGAATATTTCCTCTTTTCTATACTTCCTTTTGTCAATATTTCCTTTTTTGAATATTTCTTCATTTCTAAACTTCCTTTTGTCAATATTTTCTTTTGTCAATATTTCTTTTTTTCAATATTTTCTTTTGTCAATATTTCCTTTTGTCAATATTTCCTTTTGTCAATATTTCCTTTTTTCAATATTTCCTTTTTTGAATATTTCCTCTTTTCAATATTTCCCTTTTTGAATATTTCCACTTTTCTATACTTCCTTTTTTCAATATTTCCTTTTTTGGATATTTCCTCTTTTCTATACATCCTTTTTTCTATACTTCCTTTTGTCAATATTTCCTTTTGTCAATATTTCTTTTTTTTAAATATTTCCTTTTGTCAATATTTACTTTTTTCAATATTTCCTTTTTTGAATATTTCCTCTTTTCTATACTTCTTTTTGTCAATATTTCCTTTTATCAATATTTCCTCTTTTCTATACTCTCTTTGTCAATATTTCCTTTTGTCAATATTTCCTTTTTTCATTATTTCCTTTTGTCAATATTTCCTTTTGTCAATATTTCCTTTTGTCAATATTTCCTTCTTTCAATATTTCCTTTTGTCAATATTTCCTTTTCTCAAAATTTCCTTTTGTCAATATTTCCTTTTGTCAATATTTCCTTCTTTCAATATTTCCTTTTGTCAATATTTCCTTTTCTCAAAATTTCCTTTTGTCAATATTTCCTTTTGTCATTATTTCCTTTTTTCAATATTTCCTTTTGTAAATATTTCCTCTTTTCTATTTTTCCTTTTGTCAATATTTCCTTTTTTGAATATTTCTTCATTTCTAAACTTCCTTTTGTCAATATTTCCTTTTGTCATTATTTCCTTTTGTCAATATTTCTTTTTTTCAATATTTCCTTTTGTCAATATTTCCTTTTGTCAATATTTCCTTTTTTCAATATTTCCTTTTTTGAATATTTCCTCTTTTCAATATATCCTTTTTTGAATATTTCCTCTTTTCTATACTTCCTATTTCATTTTTTCCTTTTTTGGATATTTTGCTCTTTTCTATACTTCCTTTTTTCTATACTTCCTTTTGTCAATATTTCCTTTTGTCAATATTTCCTTTTTTCAATATTTCCTTTTGTCAATATTTCCTTTTGTCAATATTTCCTTTTGTCAATATTTCCTTTTTTTCAATATTTCCTTTTCTCAATATTTCCGTCTTTCTTTATTTCCTTTTTTCAATATTACATTTTTTCTATACTTCCTTATTACAATATTTCCTTATGTCAAAATTTCCTTATGTCAATATTTCCTTTTGTCAATAATTCCTTTTGTCAATATATTCTTTTTTCAATATTATCTTTTTTGAATATTTCCTCTTTTCTATACTTCCTTTTGTCAATATTTCCTTTTTTGAATATTTCTTCATTTCTAAACTTCCTTTTGTCAATATTTTCTTTTGTCAATATTTCTTTTTTTCAATATTTCCTTTTGTCAACATTTCCTTTTGTCAATATTTCCTTTTGTCAATATTTCGTTTTTTCAATATTTCCTTTTTTGAATATTTCCTCTTTTCAATATTTCCTTTTTTGAATATTTCCACTTTTCTATACTTCCTTTTTTCAATATTTCCTTTTTTGGATATTTCCTCTTTTCTATACATCCTTTTTTCTATACTTCCTTTTGTCAATATTTCCTTTTGTCAATATTTCTTTTTTTTAAATATTTCCTTTTGTCAATATTTCCTTTTGTCAATATTTCTTTTTGTTAATATTTCCTTTTGTCAATATTTCCTTTTGTCAATATTTCCTTTTGTCAATAATTCCTTTTGTCAATATTTCCTTTATTCTATACTTCCTTTTTTCAATATTTCCTTTTTTCAATATTTCCTACTTTCTATACTTCCTTTTTTCAATATTTCCTTTTTTCTATACTTCCTTTTTTCAATATTTCCTTTTTTCTGTATTTCCTTTTTTCAATATTTCCTTTTTTTTAATATTTCCTTTTGTCAATATTTCCTTGTTTCAATATTTCTTTTTTTCAATATTTCCTTTTGTCAATATTTCCTATTTTCAATATTTTTTTCTCAATATTTCCTTTTTTCATTATCTCATTTTTTCAATATTTCCTTTTGTCAATATTTCTTTTTTTCAATATTTCCTTTTCTCAATATTTCCTTCTTTCTATACTTCCTTTTTTCAACATTACATTTTTTCTATACTTCCTTATTACAATATTTCCTTTCGTCAAAATTTCCTTTTGTCAATATTTCCGTTTCTCAATATTTCCTTTTTTCAATATTTCCTTCTTTCTATACTTCCTTTCTTCAATATTTCGTTTTTGCAATATTTCCTTTTGTCAATAATTCCTTTTTTCAATATTTCCTTTTGTCAATATTTCCTTCTTTCTATACTTCCTTTTTTCAATATTTCCTTTTTTCTTTACATCCTTTTTGCAATATTTCCATTGTCAATATTTCCTTTTGTCAATATTTCCTTTTTTCAATATTTCCTTTTCTCAATATTTCCTTTTTTCAATATTTCCTTATTTCTATATTTCCTTTTTTCAATATTTCCTTTTTTCAATATTTCCATATTCAATATTTCCTTTTTTCTATACTTCCTTTTTGCAACATTTCCTTTTGTCAATATTTCTTTTTTTCTATACTTCCTTTTTTCAATATTTCCTTTTGTCAATATTTCCTTTTTTCTATACTTTCTTTATTCAATATTTCCTTTTGTCAATATTTCTTTTTTCCAATATTTCCTTTTCTCAATATTTCCGTCTTTCTATGTTTCCTTTTTTCAATATAACATTTTTTCTATACTTCCTTATTACAATATTTCCTTATGTCAAAATTTCTTTATGTCAATATTTCCTTTTGTCAATATTTCCTTTTGTCAATATATCCTTTTTTCAATATTATCTTTTTTGAATATTTCCTCTTTTCTATACTTCCTTTTGTCAATATTTCCTTTTTTGAATATTTCTTCATTTCTAAACTTCCTTTTGTCAATATTTTCTTTTGTCAATATTTCTTTTTTTCAATATTTCCTTTTGTCAATATTTCCTTTTGTCAATATTTCCTTTTTTCAATATTTCCTTTTTTGAATATTTCCTCTTTTCAATATTTCCTTTTTTGAATATTTCCACTTTTCTATACTTCCTTTTTTCAATATTTCCTTTTTTGGATATTTCCTCTTTTCTATACATCCTTTTTTCTATTCTTCCTTTTGTCAATATTTCCTTTTGTCAATATTTCTTTTTTTTAAATATTTCCTTTTGTCAATATTTCCTTTTGTCAATATTTCTTTTTGTCAATATTTCCTTTTGTCAATATTTCCTTTTGTCAATATTTCCTTTTGTCAATATTTCCTTTTGTCAATATTTCCTTTTGTCAATATTTCCTTTATTCTTTACTTCTTTTTTCAATATTTCCTTTTTTCAATATTTCCTACTTTCTATACTTCCTTTTTTCAATATTTCCTTTTTTCTATACTTCCTTTTTTCAATATTTCCTTTTTTCTGTATTTCCTTTTTTCAATATTTCCTTTTTTTTAATATTTCCTTTTGTCAATATTTCCTTGTTTCAATATTTCTTTTTTTTCAATATTTCCTTTTGTCAATATTTCCTATTTTCAATATTTTTTTTTCTCAATATTTCCTTTTTTCAATATCTCATTTTTTCAATATTTCCTTTTGTCAATATTTCTTTTTTTCAATATTTCCTTTTCTCAATATTTCCTTCTTTCTATACTTCCTTTTTTCAATATTACATTTTTTCTATACTTCCTTATTACAATATTTCCTATCGTCAAAATTTCCTTTTGTCAATATTTCCGTTTCTCAATATTTCCTTTTTTCAATATTTCCTTCTTTCTATACTTCCTTTCTTCAATATTTCGTTTTTGCAATATTTCCTTTTGTCAATATTTCCTTTTTTCAATATTTCCTTTTGTCAATATTTCCTTCTTTCTATACTTCCTTTTTTCAATATTTCCTTTTTTCTTTACATCCTTTTTGCAATATTTCCTTTGTCAATATTTCCTTTTGTCAATATTTCCTTTTTTCAATATTTCCTTTTCTCAATATTTCCTTTTTTCAATATTTCCTTATTTCTATATTTCCTTTTTTCAATATTTCCTTTTTTCAATATTTCCATTTTTCAATATTTCCTTTTTTCTATACTTCCTTATTGCAACATTTCCTTTTGTCAATATTTCTTTTTTTCTATACTTCCTTTTTTCAATATTTCCTTTTGTCAATATTTCCTTTTTTCTATACATTCTTTATTCAATATTTCCTTTTGTGAATATTTGTATTTGTGAATATTTCCTTTTGTCAATATTTCCTTTTTTCAATATTTCCTTTTTTCAATATTTCTTTTGTCAATATTTCCTTTTTTAAAAATTTCCTTTTTTTAATATTTCCTCTTTTCTACACTTCCTTTTGTTAATATTTCCTTTTGTCAATAATTACATTTGTCAATATTTCCTTTTTTGAATATTTCCTCTTTTCAATATTTCCCTTTTTGAATATTTCCACTTTTCTATACTTCCTTTTTTCAATATTTCCTTTTTTGGATATTTCCTCTTTTCTATACATCCTTTTTTCTATACTTCCTTTTGTCAATATTTCCTTTTGTCAATATTTCTTTTTTTTAAATATTTCCTTTTGTCAATATTTACTTTTTTCAATATTTCCTTTTTTGAATATTTCCTCTTTTCTATACTTCTTTTTGTCAATATTTCCTTTTATCAATATTTCCTCTTTTCTATACTCTCTTTGTCAATATTTCCTTTTGTCAATATTTCCTTTTTTCATTATTTCCTTTTGTCAATATTTCCTTTTGTCAATATTTCCTTTTGTCAATATTTCCTTCTTTCAATATTTCCTTTTGTCAATATTTCCTTTTCTCAAAATTTCCTTTTGTCAATATTTCCTTTTGTCAATATTTCCTTCTTTCAATATTTCCTTTTGTCAATATTTCCTTTTCTCAAAATTTCCTTTTGTCAATATTTCCTTTTGTCATTATTTCCTTTTTTCAATATTTCCTTTTGTGAATATTTCCTCTTTTCTATTTTTCCTTTTGTCAATATTTCCTTTTTTGAATATTTCTTCATTTCTAAACTTCCTTTTGTCAATATTTCCTTTTGTCATTATTTCCTTTTGTCAATATTTCTTTTTTTCAATATTTCCTTTTGTCAATATTTCCTTTTGTCAATATTTCCTTTTTTCAATATTTCCTTTTTTGAATATTTCCTCTTTTCAATATATCCTTTTTTGAATATTTCCTCTTTTCTATACTTCCTATTTCATTTTTTCCTTTTTTGGATATTTTGCTCTTTTCTATACTTCCTTTTTTCTATACTTCCTTTTGTCAATATTTCCTTTTTCAATATTTCCTTTTTTCAATATTTCCTTTTGTCAATATTTTCTTTTGTCAATATTTCCTTTTGTCAATATTTCCTTTTGTCAATATTTCCTTTTGTCAATATTTTCTTTTGTCAATATTTCCTTTCGTCAATATTCCAATTTGTCAATATTTTCTTTATTCTATCCTTCTTTTTTTCAATATTTCCTTTTTTCAATATTTCCTACTTTCTATACTTCCTTTTTTCAATATTTCTATCTTTCTATACTTCTTTTTTTCAATATTTCCTTTTTTCTATATTTCCTTTTTTCAATATTTCCTTTTTTTTAATATTTCCTTTTGTAAATATTTCCTTTTTTCAATATTTTCTAGTTTCAATATTTCTTTTTTTCAATATTTCCTTTTGTCATTATTTCCTATTTTCAATATTATTTTTCTCAATATTTCCTTTTTTCAATATCTCATTTTTTCAATATTTCCTTTTGTCAATATTTCTTTTTTTCAATATTTCCTTTTCTCAATATTTCCGTCTTTCTTTATTTCCTTTTTTCAATATTACATTTTTTCTATACTTCCTTATTACAATATTTCCTTATGTCAAAATTTCCTTATGTCAATATTTCCTTTTGTCAATAATTCCTTTTGTCAATATATTCTTTTTTCAATATTATCTTTTTTGAATATTTCCTCTTTTCTATACTTCCTTTTGTCAATATTTCCTTTTTTTGAATATTTCTTCATTTCTAAACTTCCTTTTGTCAATATTTTCTTTTGTCAATATTTCTTTTTTTCAATATTTCCTTTTGTCAACATTTCCTTTTGTCAATATTTCCTTTTGTCAATATTTCCTTTTTTCAATATTTCCTTTTTTGAATATTTCCTCTTTTCAATATTTCCTTTTTTGAATATTTCCACTTTTCTATACTTCCTTTTTTCAATATTTCCTTTTTTGGATATTTCCTCTTTTCTATACATCCTTTTTTCTATACTTCCTTTTGTCAATATTCCTTTTGTCAATATTTCTTTTTTTTAAATATTTCCTTTTGTCAATATTTCCTTTTGTCAATATTTCTTTTTGTTAATATTTCCTTTTGTCAATATTTCCTTTTGTCAATATTTCCTTTTGTCAATATTTCCTTTTGTCAATATTTCCTTTATTCTATACTTACTTTTTTCAATATTTCCTTTTTTCAATATTTCCTACTTTCTATACTTCCTTTTTTCAATATTTCCTTTTTTCTATACTTCCTTTTTTCAATATTTCCTTTTTTCTGTATTTCCTTTTTTCAATATTTCCTTTTTTTTAATATTTCCTTTTGTCAATATTTCCTTGTTTCAATATTTCTTTTTTTTCAATATTTCCTTTTGTCAATATTTCCTATTTTCAATATTTTTTTTCTCAATATTTCCTTTTTTCAATATCTCATTTTTTCAATATTTCCTTTTGTCAATATTTCTTTTTTTCAATATTTCCTTTTCTCAATATTTCCTTCTTTCTATACTTCCTTTTTTCAATATTACATTTTTTCTATACTTCCTTATTACAATATTTCCTTTCGTCAAAATTTCCTTTTGTCAATATTTCCGTTTCTCAATATTTCCTTTTTTCAATATTTCCTTCTTTCTATACTTCCTTTCTTCAATATTTCGTTTTTGCAATATTTCCTTTTGTCAATATTTCCTTTTTTCAATATTTCCTTTTGTCAATATTTCCTTCTTTCTATACTTCCTTTTTTCAATATTTCCTTTTTTCTTTACATCCTTTTTGCAATATTTCCTTTGTCAATATTTCCTTTTGTCAATATTTCCTTTTTTCAATATTTCCTTTTCTCAATATTTCCTTTTTTCAATATTTCCTTATTTCTATATTTCCTTTTTTCAATATTTCCTTTTTTCAATATTTCCATTTTTCAATATTTCCTTTTTTCTATACTTCCTTATTGCAACATTTCCTTTTGTCAATATTTCTTTTTTTCTATACTTCCTTTTTTCAATATTTCCTTTTGTCAATATTTCCTTTTTTCTATACATTCTTTATTCAATATTTCCTTTTGTGAATATTTGTATTTGTGAATATTTCCTTTTGTCAATATTTCCTTTTTTCAATATTTCCTTTTTTCAATATTTCTTTTGTCAATATTTCCTTTTTTAAAAATTTCCTTTTTTGAATATTTCCTCTTTTCTATACCTCCTTTTGTTAATATTTCCTTTTGTCAATAATTACATTTGTCAATATTTCCTTTTTTCAATATTTCCTTTTGTCAATATTTCCTTTTTTCAATATTTCCTTTTGTCAATATTTCCTTTTGTCAATATTTCCTTTTGTCAATATTTCCTTTTTTCAATAATTCCTTTTGTCAATATTTTCTTTTGTCAATATTTCCTTTTTTCAATATTTCCTTTTTTGGATATTTCCTCTTTTCTATACATCCTTTTTTCTATACTTCCTTTTGTCAATATTTCCTTTTGTCAATATTTCTTTTTTTTAAATATTTCCTTTTGTCAATATTTACTTTTTTCAATATTTCCTTTTTTGAATATTTCCTCTTTTCTATACTTCTTTTTGTCAATATTTCCTTTTATCAATATTTCCTCTTTTCTATACTCTCTTTGTCAATATTTCCTTTTGTCAATATTTCCTTTTTTCATTATTTCCTTTTGTCAATATTTCCTTTTGTCAATATTTCCTTTTGTCAATATTTCCTTCTTTCAATATTTCCTTTTGTCAATATTTCCTTTTCTCAAAATTTCCTTTTGTCAATATTTCCTTTTGTCAATATTTCCTTCTTTCAATATTTCCTTTTGTCAATATTTCCTTTTCTCAAAATTTCCTTTTGTCAATATTTCCTTTTGTCATTATTTCCTTTTTTCAATATTTCCTTTTGTGAATATTTCCTCTTTTCTATTTTTCCTTTTGTCAATATTTCCTTTTTTGAATATTTCTTCATTTCTAAACTTCCTTTTGTCAATATTTCCTTTTGTCATTATTTCCTTTTGTCAATATTTCTTTTTTTCAATATTTCCTTTTGTCAATATTTCCTTTTGTCAATATTTCCTTTTTTCAATATTTCCTTTTTTGAATATTTCCTCTTTTCAATATATCCTTTTTTGAATATTTCCTCTTTTCTATACTTCCTATTTCATTTTTTCCTTTTTTGGATATTTTGCTCTTTTCTATACTTCCTTTTTTCTATACTTCCTTTTGTCAATATTTCCTTTTTCAATATTTCCTTTTTTCAATATTTCCTTTTGTCAATATTTCCTTTTGTCAATATTTCCTTTTGTCAATATTTCCTTTTGTCAATATTTCCTTTTGTCAATATTTTCTTTTGTCAATATTTCCTTTCGTCAATATTCCAATTTGTCAATATTTTCTTTATTCTATCCTTCTTTTTTTCAATATTTCCCTTTTTCAATATTTCCTACTTTCTATACTTCCTTTTTTCAATATTTCTATCTTTCTATACTTCTTTTTTTCAATATTTCCTTTTTTCTATATTTCCTTTTTTCAATATTTCCTTTTTTTTAATATTTCCTTTTGTAAATATTTCCTTTTTTCAATATTTTCTAGTTTCAATATTTCTTTTTTTCAATATTTCCTTTTGTCATTATTTCCTATTTTCAATATTATTTTTCTCAATATTTCCTTTTTTCAATATCTCATTTTTTCAATATTTCCTTTTGTCAATATTTCTTTTTTTCAATATTTCCTTTTCTCAATATTTCCGTCTTTCTTTATTTCCTTTTTTCAATATTACATTTTTTCTATACTTCCTTATTACAATATTTCCTTATGTCAAAATTTCCTTATGTCAATATTTCCTTTTGTCAATAATTCCTTTTGTCAATATATTCTTTTTTCAATATTATCTTTTTTGAATATTTCCTCTTTTCTATACTTCCTTTTGTCAATATTTCCTTTTTTGAATATTTCTTCATTTCTAAACTTCCTTTTGTCAATATTTTCTTTTGTCAATATTTCTTTTTTTCAATATTTCCTTTTGTCAACATTTCCTTTTGTCAATATTTCCTTTTGTCAATATTTCCTTTTTTCAATATTTCCTTTTTTGAATATTTCCTCTTTTCAATATTTCCTTTTTTGAATATTTCCACTTTTCTATACTTCCTTTTTTCAATATTTCCTTTTTTGGATATTTCCTCTTTTCTATACATCCTTTTTTCTATACTTCCTTTTGTCAATATTTCCTTTTGTCAATATTTCTTTTTTTTAAATATTTCCTTTTGTCAATATTTCCTTTTGTCAATATTTCTTTTTGTTAATATTTCCTTTTATCAATATTTCCTTTTGTCAATATTTCCTTTTGTCAATATTTCCTTTTGTCAATATTTCCTTTATTCTATACTTACTTTTTTCAATATTTCCTTTTTTCAATATTTCCTACTTTCTATACTTCCTTTTTTCAATATTTCCTTTTTTCTATACTTCCTTTTTTCAATATTTCCTTTTTTCTGTATTTCCTTTTTTCAATATTTCCTTTTTTTTAATATTTCCTTTTGTCAATATTTCCTTGTTTCAATATTTCTTTTTTTCAATATTTCCTTTTGTCAATATTTCCTATTTTCAATATTTTTTTCTCAATATTTCCTTTTTTCATTATCTCATTTTTTCAATATTTCCTTTTGTCAATATTTCTTTTTTTCAATATTTCCTTTTCTCAATATTTCCTTCTTTCTATACTTCCTTTTTTCAACATTACATTTTTTCTATACTTCCTTATTACAATATTTCCTTTCGTCAAAATTTCCTTTTGTCAATATTTCCGTTTCTCAATATTTCCGTTTCTCAATATTTCCTTTTTTCAATATTTCCTTCTTTCTATACTTCCTTTCTTCAATATTTCGTTTTTGCAATATTTCCTTTTGTCAATAATTCCTTTTTTCAATATTTCCTTTTGTCAATATTTCCTTCTTTCTATACTTCCTTTTTTCAATATTTCCTTTTTTCTTTACATCCTTTTTGCAATATTTCCATTGTCAATATTTCTTTTTGTCAATATTCCCTTTTTTCAATATTTCCTTTTCTCAATATTTCCTTTTTTCAATATTTCCTTATTTCTATATTTCCTTTTTTCAATATTTCCTTTTTTCAATATTTCCATTTTTCAATATTTCCTTTTTTCTATACTTCCTTTTTGCAACATTTCCTTTTGTCAATATTTCTTTTTTTTTATACTTCCTTTTTTCAATATTTCCTTTTGTCAATATTTCCTTTTTTCTATACTTTCTTTATTCAATATTTCCTTTTGTCAATATTTCTTTTTTTCAATATTTCCTTTTCTCAATATTTCCGTCTTTCTATATTTCCTTTTTTCAATATTACATTTTTTCTATACATCCTTATTACAATATTTCCTTATGTCAAAATTTCCTTATGTCAATATTTCCTTTTGTCAATATTTCCTTTTGTCAATATATCCTTTTTTCAATATTATCTTTTTTGAATATTTCCTCTTTTCTATACTTCCTTTTGTCAATATTTCCTTTTTTGAATATTTCTTCATTTCTAAACTTCCTTTTGTCAATATTTTCTTTTGTCAATATTTCTTTTTTTCAATATTTCCGTTTGTCAATATTTCCTTTTGTCAATATTTCCTTTTTTCAATATTTCCTTTTTTGAATATTTCCTCTTTTCAATATTTCCTTTTTTGAATATTTCCACTTTTCTATACTTCCTTTTTTCAATATTTCCTTTTTTGGATATTTCCTCTTTTCTATACATCCTTTTTTCTATACTTCCTTTTGTTAATATTTCCTTTTGTCAATATTTCTTTTTTTTTAATATTTCCTTTTGTCAATATTTCCTTTTGTCAATATTTCTTTTTGTCAATATTTCCTTTTGTCAATATTTCCTTTTGTCAATATTTCCTTTTGTCAATATTTCCTTTTGTCAATATTTCCTTTTGTCAATATTTCCTTTATTCTTTACTTCTTTTTTCAATATTTCCTTTTTTCAATATTTCCTACTTTCTATACTTCCTTTTTTCAATATTTCCTTTTTTCTATACTTCCTTTTTTCAATATTTCCTTTTTCTGTATTTCCTTTTTTCAATATTTCCTTTTTTTTAATATTTCCTTTTGTCAATATTTCCTTGTTTCAATATTTCTTTTTTTTCAATATTTCCTTTTGTCAATATTTCCTATTTCCAATATTTTTTTTCTCAATATTTCCTTTTTTCAATATCTCATTTTTTCAATATTTCCTTTTGTCAATATTTCTTTTTTTCAATATTTCCTTTTCTCAATATTTCCTTCTTTCTATACTTCCTTTATTCAATATTACATTTTTTCTATACTTCCTTATTACAATATTTCCTTTCGTCAAAATTTCCTTTTGTCAATATTTCCGTTTCTCAATATTTCCTTTTTTCAATATTTCCTTCTTTCTATACTTCCTTTCTTCAATATTTCGTTTTTTTAATATTTCCTTTTGTCAATATTTCCTTTTTTCAATATTTCCTTTTGTCAATATTTCCTTCTTTCTATACTTCCTTTTTTCAATATTTCCTTTTTTCTTTACATCCTTTTTGCAATATTTCCTTTGTCAATATTTCCTTTTGTCAATATTTCCTTTTTTCAATATTTCCTTTTCTCAATATTTCCTTTTTTCAATATTTCCTTATTTCTATATTTCCTTTTTTCAATATTTCCTCTTTTCAATATTTCCATTTTTCAATATTTCCTTTTTTCTATACTTCCTTTTTGCAACATTTCCTTTTGTCAATATTTCTTTTTTTCTATACTTCATTTTTTCAATATTTCCTTTTGTCAATATTTCCTTTTTTCTATACATTCTTTATTCAATATTTCCTTTTGTGAATATTTGTATTTGTGAATATTTCCTTTTGTCAATATTTCCTTTTTTCAATATTTCCTTTTTTCAATATTTCTTTTGTCAATATTTCCTTTTTTAAATATTTCCTTTTTTGAATATTTCCTCTTTTCTAGACTTCCTTTTGTCAATATTTCCTTTTGTCAATAATTACATTTGTCAATATTTCCTTTTTTCAATATTTCCTTCTGTCAATATTTCCTTTTTTCAATATTTCCTTTTGTCAATATTTCCTTTTGTCAATATTTCCTTTTGTCAATATTTCCTTTTTTCAATAATTCCTTTTGTCAATATTTTCTTTTGTCAATATTTCCTTTTTTCAATATTTCTATTTTTGAATATTTCCTCTTTTCTATACTTCCCTTGTCAATATTTCCTTTTTTCAATATTTCATTTGGTCAATGTTTCCTTTTTTCAATATTTCTTTTTGTCAATATTTCTTTTTGTCAATATTTCCTTTCTTCAATATTTCGTTTTTGCAATATTTCCTTTTGTCAATATTTCCTTTTTTCAATATTTCCTTTTGTCAATATTTCCTTCTTTCTATACTTCCTTTTTTCAATATTTCCTTTTTTCTTTACATCCTTTTTGCAATATTTCCTTTGTCAATATTTCCTTTTGTCAATATTTCCTTTTTTCAATATTTCCTTTTCTCAATATTTCCTTTTTTCAATATTTCCTTATTTCTATATTTCCTTTTTTCAATATTTCCTTTTTTCAATATTTCCATTTTTCAATATTTCCTTTTTTCTATACTTCCTTTTTGCAACATTTCCTTTTGTCAATATTTCTTTTTTTCTATACTTCCTTTTTTCAATATTTCCTTTTGTCAATATTTCCTTTTTTCTATACTTTCTTTATTCAATATTTCCTTTTGTGAATATTTGTATTTGTGAAAATTTCCTTTTGTCAATTTTTCCTTTTTTCAATATTTCCTTTTTTCAATATTTCTTTTGTCAATATTTCCTTTTTTAAATATTTCCTTTTTTGAATATTTCCTCTTTTCTATACTTCCTTTTGTCAATATTTCCTTTTGTCAATAATTCCATTTGTCAATATTTCCTTTTTTCAATATTTCCTTTTGTCAATATTTCCTTTTTTCAATATTTCCTTTTGTCAATATTTCCTTTTGTCAATATTTCCTTTTGTCAATATTTCCTTTTTTCAATAATTCCTTTTGTCATTATTTTCTTTTGTTAATATTTCCTTTTTTCAATATTTCTATTTTTGAATATTTCCTCTTTTCTATACTTCCCTTGTCAATATTTCCTTTTTTCAATATTTCATTTGGTCAATATTTCCTTTTTTCAATATTTCTTTTTGTCAATATTTCTTTTTGTCAATATTTCCTTTTGTCAATATTTTCTTTTTTGAATATTTCCTCTTTTCTATACTTCCTTTTGTCAATATTTCCTTTTGTCAATATTTCCTTTTTTCAATATTTCCTTTTGTAAATATATTCTTTTGTCAATAACTCCTTTTGTCAATATTACCTTTTATCAATATTTCCTTAAGTCAATATTTCCTTTTGTCAATATTTCCTTTTGTCAATATATCCTTTTGTCAATATTTCCTTTTTTCAATATTTCCTTTTGTCAATATTTCATTTTGTCAATATTTTCTATTTTCAATATTTCCTTATTGAATATTTCCTCTTTTCTATAAGTCCTTTTGTCAATATTTCCTTTTTTGAATATTTCCTCTTTTCTATACTTCCTTTTGTCAATATTTCCTTTTGTCAATATTTCCTTTTTTTAATATTTCCTTTTGTCAATATTCCTTTTTTCAATATTTCGGTTTGTCAATATTTCCTTTTGTCAATATTTCCTTTTTTCATCATTTCCTATTGTCAATATTTCCTTTTTTGAATATTTCCTCTTTTCTATACTTCCTTTTGTCAATATCTCCTTTTGTCAATATTTCCTTTTTTCAATATTTCCTTTTGTAAATATATTCTTTTGTCAATATTTCCTTTTGTCAATATTTCCTTTTATCAATATTTCCTTATGTCAGAATTTCCTTTTGTCAATATTTCTTTTTGTCAATATATCCTTTTTTTAATATTTCCTTTTGTCAATATTTCCTTTTGTCAATATTTCCTTTTTTCAATATTTCGTTTTGTCAATATTCCTTTTTTCAATATTTCTTTTTATCAATATTTCCTTTTCTCAATATTTCCTTTTATCAATATTTCCTTTTTTCAATATATCCTTTTTTCAATATTTCCTTTTGTCAATATTTCCTTTTGTCAATATTTACTTTTTTCAATATTTCCTTTTTTGAATATTTCCTCTTTTCAATACTTCTTTTTGTCAAAATTTCCTTTTATCAATATTTCCTCTTTTCTATACTCTCTTTGTCAATATTTTCTTTTGTCAATATTTCCTTTTTTCATTATTTCCTTTTGTCAATATTTCCTTTTGTCAATATTTCCTTTTGTCAATATTTCCTTCTTTCAATATTTCCTTTTGTCAATATTTCCTTTTCTCAAAATTTCCTTTTGTCAATTTTTCCTTTTGTCAATATTTCCTTCTTTCAATATTTCCTGTTGTCAATATTTCCTTTTCTCAAAATTTCCTTTTGTCAATATTTCCTTTTGTCATTATTTCCTTTTTTCAATATTTCCTTTTGTGAATATTTCCTCTTTTCTATTTTTCCTTTTGTCAATACTTCCTTTTTTGAATATTTCTTCATTTCTAAACTTCCTTTTGTCAATATTTCTTTTTTTCAATATTTCCTTTTGTCAATATTTCCTTTTGTCAATATTTCCTTTTTTCAATATTTCCTTTTTTTAATATTTCCTCTTTTCAATATATCCTTTTTTGAATATTTCCTCTTTTCTATACTTCCTATTTCATTTTTTCCTTTTTTGGATATTTTGCTCTTTTCTATACTTCCTTTTTTCTATACTTACTTTTGTCAATATTTCCTTTTGTCAATATTTCCTTTTTTCAATATTTCCTTTTGTCAATATTTCCTTTTGTCAATATTTCCTTTTGTCAATATTTCCTTTTGTCAATATTTCCTTTTGTCAATATTTTCTTTTGTCAATATTTCCTTCCGTCAATATTTCAATTTGTCAATATTTTCTTTATTCTATCCTTCTTTTTTTCAATATTTCCTTTTTTCAATATTTCCTACTTTCTATACTTCCTTTATTCAATATTTTTATCTTTCTATACTTCTTTTTTTCAGTATTTCCTTTTTTCTATTTTTCCTTTTTTCAATATTTCCTTTTTTTTAATATTTCCTTTTGTAAATATTTCCTTTTTTCAATATTTTCTAGTTTCAATATTTCTTTTTTTCAATATTTCCTTTTGTCATTATTTCCTATTTTCAATATTTTTTTTCTCAATATTTCCTTTTTTCAATATCTCATTTTTTCAATATTTCCTTTTGTCAATATTTCTTTTTTTCAATATTTCCTTTTCTCAATATTTCCTTCTTTCTATATTTCCTTTTTTCAATGTTTCATTTTTTCTATACTTCCTTATTACAATATTTCCTTTTGTCAAAATTTCCTTATGTCAATATTTCCTTTTGTCAATATTTCCTTTTGTCAATATATCCTTTTTTCAATATTTCCTTTTGTCAATATTTCCTTTTGTCAATATTTCCTTTTTTCAATATTTCGTTTTGTCAATATTCCTTTTTTCTATATTTCTTTTTGTCAATATTTCCTCTTGTCAAAATTTCCTTTTGTCAATATATCCTTTTTTCAATATTTCCTTTTGACAATATTTCCTTTCGTCAAAATTTCCTTTTGTCAATATTTCCGTTTCTCAATATTTCCTTTTTTCAATATTTCCTTCTTTCTATACTTCCTTTCTTCAATATTTCGTTTTTGCAATATTTCCTTTTGTCAATATTTCCTTTTTTCAATATTTCCTTTTGTCAATATTTCCTTCTTTCTATACTTCCTTTTTTCAATATTTCCTTTTTTCTTTACATCCTTTTTGCAATATTTCCTTTGTCAATATTTCCTTTTGTCAATATTTCCTTTTTTCAATATTTCCTTTTCTCAATATTTCCTTTTTTCAATATTTCCTTATTTCTATATTTCCTTTTTTCAATATTTCCTTTTTTCAATATTTCCATTTTTCAATATTTCCTTTTTTCTATACTTCCTTTTTGCAACATTTCCTTTTGTCAATATTTCTTTTTTTCTATACTTCCTTTTTTCAATATTTCCTTTTGTCAATATTTCCTTTTTTCTATACTTTCTTTATTCAATATTTCCTTTTCTGAATATTTCTATTTGTGAATATTTCCTTTTGTCAACATTTCCAATTTTCAATATTTCCTTTTTTCAATATTTCTTTTGTCAATATTTCCTTTTTTAAATATTTCCTTTTTTGAATATTTCCTCTTTTCTATACTTCCTTTTGTCAATATTTCCTTTTTTCAATAATTACATTTGTCAATATTTCCTTTTTTCAATATTTCCTTTTGTCAATATTTCCTTTTTTCAATATTTCCTTTTGTCAATATTTCCTTTTGTCAATATTTCCTTTTTTCAATAATTCCTTTTGTCAATATTTTCTTTTGTCAATATTTCCTTTTTTCAATATTTCTATTTTTGAATATTTCCTCTTTTCTATACTTCCCTTGTCAATATTTCCTTTTTTCAATATTTCATTTGGTCAATATTTCCTTTTTTCAATATTTCTTTTTGTCAATATTTCTTTTTGTCTATATTTCCTTTTGTCAATATTTCCTTTTTTGAATATTTCCTCTTTTCTATACTTCCTTTTGTCAATATTTCCTTTTGTCAATATTTCCTTTTTTCAATATTTCCTTTTGTAAATATATTCTTTTGTCAATAACTCCTTTTGTCAATATTACCTTTTATCAATATTTCCTTATGTCAATATTTCCTTTTGTCAATATTTCCTTTTGTCAATATATCCTTTTGTCAATATTTCCTTTTTTCAATATTTCCTTTTTTCAATATTTCGTTTTGTCAATATTCCTTTTTTCAATATTTCTTTTTGTCAATATTTCCTTTTCTCAATATTTCCTTTTATCAATATTTCCTTTTTTCAATATATCCTTTTTTCAATATTTCCTTTTGTCAATATTTCCTTTTGTCAATATTTACTTTTTTCAATATTTCCTTTTTTGAATATTTCCTCTTTTCTATACTTCTTTTTGTCAAAATTTCCTTTTATCAATATTTCCTCTTTTCTATACTCTCTTTGTCAATATTTCCTTTTGTCAATATTTCCTTTTTTCATTATTTCCATTTGTCAATATTTCCTTTTGTCAATATTTCCTTTTTATCAATATTTCCTTCTTTCAATATTTCCTTTTGTAAATATTTCCTTTTCTCAAAATTTCCTTTTGTCAATTTTTCCTTTTGTCAATATTTCCTTCTTTCAATATTTCCTTTTGTCAATATTTCCTTTTCTCAAAATTTCCTTTTGTCAATATTTCCTTTTGTCATTATTTCCTTTTTTCAATATTTCCTTTTGTGAATATTTCGTATTTTCTATTTTTCCTTTTGTCAATATTTCCTTTTTTGAATATTTCTTCATTTCAAAACTTCCTTTTGTCAATATTTCCTTTTGTCAATATTTCCTTTTGTCAATATTTCTTTTTTTTCAATATTTCCTTTTGTCAATATTTCCTTTTGTCAATATTTCCTTTTTTCAATATTTCCTTTTGTCAATATTTCCTTTTGTCAATATTTCCTTTTGTCGATATTTCCTTTTGTCAATATTTCCTTTTGTCAATATTTTCTTTTGTCAATATTTCCTTCCGTCAATATTTCAATTTGTCAATATTTTCTTTATTCTATCCTTCTTTTTTTCAATATTTCCTTTTTTCAATATTTCCTACTTTCTATACTTCCTTTTTTCAATATTTCTATCTTTCTATACTTCTATTTTTCAATATTTCCTATTTTCTATATTTCCTTTTTCAATATTTCCTTTTTTTTAATATTTCCTTTTGTAAATATTTCCTTTTTTCAATATTTTCTAGTTTCAATATTTCTTTTTTTCAATATTTCCTTTTGTCATTATTTCCTATTTTCAATATTTTTTTTCAATATTTCCTTTTTTCAATATCTCATTTTTTCAATATTTCCTTTTGTCAATATTTCTTTTTTTCAATATTTCCTTTTCTCAATATTTCCTTCTTTCTATATTTCCTTTTTTCATAATTACATTTTATCTATACTTCCTTATTACAATATTTCCTTTTGTCAAAATTTCCTTATGTCAATATTTCCTTTTGTCAATATTTCCTTTTGTCAATATATCCTTTTTTCAATATATCCTTTTGTCAATATTTCCTTTTGTCAATATTTCCTTTTTTTTAATATTTCGTTTGGTCAATATTCCTTTTTTCTATATTTCTTTTTGTCAATATTTCCTCTTATCAATATTTCCTTTTTTCAATATTTCCTTTTCTCAATATTTACTTTTATCAATATTTCCTTTTTTAATATATCCTTTTTTCAATATTTCCTTTTGTCAATATTTCCTTTTGTCAATATTTACTTTTTTCGATATTTCCTTTTTTGAATATTTCCTCTTTTCTATACTTCTTTTTGTCAATATTTCCTTTTTATCAATATTTCCTCTTTTCTATACTCTCTTTGTCAATATTTCCTTTTGTCAATATTTCCTTGTTTCATTATTTCCTTTTGTCAATATTTCCTTTTGTCTATATTTCCTTTTGTCAATATTTCCTTCTTTCAATATTTCCTTTTGTCAATATTTCCTTTTCTCAAAATTTCCTTTTGTCAATATTTCCTTTTGTCAATATTTCCTTTTTTCAATATTTCCTTTTGTCAATATTTCCTTTTGTCATTATTTCCTTTTTTCAATATTTCGTTTTGTCAATATTCCTTTTTTTTTATTTCTTTTTGTCAATATTTCCTCTTGTCAAAATTTCCTTTTGTCAATATATCCTTTTTTCAATATTTCCTTTTGTCAATATTTCTTTTTGTCAATATTTCCTTTTGTCAATATTTCCTTTTGTCAATATTTCCTTTTGTCAATATTTCCTTTTGTCAATATTTCCTTTTGTCAATATTTCCTTTATTCTTTACTTCTTTTTTCAATATTTCCTTTTTTCAATATTTCCTACTTTCTATACTTCCTTTTTTCAATATTTCCTTTTTTCTATACTTCCTTTTTTCAATATTTCCTTTTTCTGTATTTCCTTTTTTCAATATTTCCTTTTTTTTAATATTTCCTTTTGTCAATATTTCCTTGTTTCAATATTTCTTTTTTTTCAATATTTCCTTTTGTCAATATTTCCTATTTCCAATATTTTTTTTCTCAATATTTCCTTTTTTCAATATCTCATTTTTTCAATATTTCCTTTTGTCAATATTTCTTTTTTTCAATATTTCCTTTTCTCAATATTTCCTTCTTTCTATACTTCCTTTTTTCAATATTACATTTTTTCTATACTTCCTTATTACAATATTTCCTTTCGTCAAAATTTCCTTTTGTCAATATTTCCGTTTCTCAATATTTCCTTTTTTCAATATTTCCTTCTTTCTATACTTCCTTTCTTCAATATTTCGTTTTTTTAATATTTCCTTTTGTCAATATTTCCTTTTTTCAATATTTCCTTTTGTCAATATTTCCTTCTTTCTATACTTCCTTTTTTCAATATTTCCTTTTTTCTTTACATCCTTTTTGCAATATTTCCTTTGTCAATATTTCCTTTTGTCAATATTTCCTTTTTTCAATATTTCCTTTTCTCAATATTTCCTTTTTTCAATATTTCCTTATTTCTATATTTCCTTTTTTCAATATTTCCTCTTTTCAATATTTCCATTTTTCAATATTTCCTTTTTTCTATACTTCCTTTTTGCAACATTTCCTTTTGTCAATATTTCTTTTTTTCTATACTTCATTTTTTCAATATTTCCTTTTGTCAATATTTCCTTTTTTCTATACATTCTTTATTCAATATTTCCTTTTGTGAATATTTGTATTTGTGAATATTTCCTTTTGTCAATATTTCCTTTTTTCAATATTTCCTTTTTTCAATATTTCTTTTGTCAATATTTCCTTTTTTAAATATTTCCTTTTTTGAATATTTCCTCTTTTCTAGACTTCCTTTTGTCAATATTTCCTTTTGTCAATAATTACATTTGTCAATATTTCCTTTTTTCAATATTTCCTTCTGTCAATATTTCCTTTTTTCAATATTTCCTTTTGTCAATATTTCCTTTTGTCAATATTTCCTTTTGTCAATATTTCCTTTTTTCAATAATTCCTTTTGTCAATATTTTCTTTTGTCAATATTTCCTTTTTTCAATATTTCTATTTTTGAATATTTCCTCTTTTCTATACTTCCCTTGTCAATATTTCCTTTTTTCAATATTTCATTTGGTCAATGTTTCCTTTTTTCAATATTTCTTTTTGTCAATATTTCTTTTTGTCAATATTTCCTTTCTTCAATATTTCGTTTTTGCAATATTTCCTTTTGTCAATATTTCCTTTTTTCAATATTTCCTTTTGTCAATATTTCCTTCTTTCTATACTTCCTTTTTTCAATATTTCCTTTTTTCTTTACATCCTTTTTGCAATATTTCCTTTGTCAATATTTCCTTTTGTCAATATTTCCTTTTTTCAATATTTCCTTTTCTCAATATTTCCTTTTTTCAATATTTCCTTATTTCTATATTTCCTTTTTTCAATATTTCCTTTTTTCAATATTTCCATTTTTCAATATTTCCTTTTTTCTATACTTCCTTTTTGCAACATTTCCTTTTGTCAATATTTCTTTTTTTCTATACTTCCTTTTTTCAATATTTCCTTTTGTCAATATTTCCTTTTTTCTATACTTTCTTTATTCAATATTTCCTTTTGTGAATATTTGTATTTGTGAAAATTTCCTTTTGTCAATTTTTCCTTTTTTCAATATTTCCTTTTTTCAATATTTCTTTTGTCAATATTTCCTTTTTTAAATATTTCCTTTTTTGAATATTTCCTCTTTTCTATACTTCCTTTTGTCAATATTTCCTTTTGTCAATAATTACATTTGTCAATATTTCCTTTTTTCAATATTTCCTTTTGTCAATATTTCCTTTTTTCAATATTTCCTTTTGTCAATATTTCCTTTTGTCAATATTTCCTTTTGTCAATATTTCCTTTTTTCAATAATTCCTTTTGTCATTATTTTCTTTTGTTAATATTTCCTTTTTTCAATATTTCTATTTTTGAATATTTCCTCTTTTCTATACTTCCCTTGTCAATATTTCCTTTTTTCAATATTTCATTTGGTCAATATTTCCTTTTTTCAATATTTCTTTTTGTCAATATTTCTTTTTGTCAATATTTCCTTTTGTCAATATTTTCTTTTTTGAATATTTCCTCTTTTCTATACTTCCTTTTGTCAATAACTCCTTTTGTCAATATTACCTTTTATCAATATTTCCTTAAGTCAATATTTCCTTTTGTCAATATTTCCTTTTGTCAATATATCCTTTTGTCAATATTTCCTTTTTTCAATATTTCCTTTTGTCAATATTTCATTTTGTCAATATTTTCTATTTTCAATATTTCCTTATTGAATATTTCCTCTTTTCTATAAGTCCTTTTGTCAATATTTCCTTTTTTGAATATTTCCTCTTTTCTATACTTCCTTTTGTCAATATTTCCTTTTGTCAATATTTCCTTTTTTTAATATTTCCTTTTGTCAATATTCCTTTTTTCAATATTTCGGTTTGTCAATATTTCCTTTTGTCAATATTTCCTTTTTTCATCATTTCCTATTGTCAATATTTCCTTTTTTGAATATTTCCTCTTTTCTATACTTCCTTTTGTCAATATCTCCTTTTGTCAATATTTCCTTTTTTCAATATTTCCTTTTGTAAATATATTCTTTTGTCAATATTTCCTTTTGTCAATATTTCCTTTTATCAATATTTCCTTATGTCAGAATTTCCTTTTGTCAATATTTCTTTTTGTCAATATATCCTTTTTTTAATATTTCCTTTTGTCAATATTTCCTTTTGTCAATATTTCCTTTTTTCAATATTTCGTTTTGTCAATATTCCTTTTTTCAATATTTCTTTTTATCAATATTTCCTTTTCTCAATATTTCCTTTTATCAATATTTCCTTTTTTCAATATATCCTTTTTTCAATATTTCCTTTTGTCAATATTTCCTTTTGTCAATATTTACTTTTTTCAATATTTCCTTTTTTGAATATTTCCTCTTTTCAATACTTCTTTTTGTCAAAATTTCCTTTTATCAATATTTCCTCTTTTCTATACTCTTTTTGTCAATATTTTCTTTTGTCAATATTTCCTTTTTTCATTATTTCCTTTTGTCAATATTTCCTTTTGTCAATATTTCCTTTTGTCAATATTTCCTTCTTTCAATATTTCCTTTTGTCAATATTTCCTTTTCTCAAAATTTCCTTTTGTCAATTTTTCCTTTTGTCAATATTTCCTTCTTTCAATATTTCCTGTTGTCAATATTTCCTTTTCTCAAAATTTCCTTTTGTCAATATTTCCTTTTGTCATTATTTCCTTTTTTCAATATTTCCTTTTGTGAATATTTCCTCTTTTCTATTTTTCCTTTTGTCAATACTTCCTTTTTTGAATATTTCTTCATTTCTAAACTTCCTTTTGTCAATATTTCTTTTTTTCAATATTTCCTTTTGTCAATATTTCCTTTTGTCAATATTTCCTTTTTTCAATATTTCCTTTTTTTAATATTTCCTCTTTTCAATATATCCTTTTTTGAATATTTCCTCTTTTCTATACTTCCTATTTCATTTTTTCCTTTTTTGGATATTTTGCTCTTTTCTATACTTCCTTTTTTCTATACTTACTTTTGTCAATATTTCCTTTTGTCAATATTTCCTTTTTTCAATATTTCCTTTTGTTAATATTTCCTTTTGTCAATATTTCCTTTTGTCAATATTTCCTTTTGTCAATATTTCCTTTTGTCAATATTTTCTTTTGTCAATATTTCCTTCCGTCAATATTTCAATTTGTCAATATTTTCTTTATTCTATCCTTCTTTTTTTCAATATTTCCTTTTTTCAATATTTCCTACTTTCTATACTTCCTTTATTCAATATTTTTATCTTTCTATACTTCTTTTTTTCAGTATTTCCTTTTTTCTATTTTTCCTTTTTTCAATATTTCCTTTTTTTTAATATTTCCTTTTGTAAATATTTCCTTTTTTCAATATTTTCTAGTTTCAATATTTCTTTTTTTCAATATTTCCTTTTGTCATTATTTCCTATTTTCAATATTTTTTTTCTCAATATTTCCTTTTTTCAATATCTCATTTTTTCAATATTTCCTTTTGTCAATATTTCTTTTTTTCAATATTTCCTTTTCTCAATATTTCCTTCTTTCTATATTTCCTTTTTTCAATGTTTCATTTTTTCTATACTTCCTTATTACAATATTTCCTTTTGTCAAAATTTCCTTTTCTCAAAATTTCCTTTTGTCAATATTTCCTTTTGTCAATATTTCCTTTTTTCAATAATTCCTTTTGTCAATATTTTCTTTTGTCAATATTTCCTTTTTTCAATATTTCTATTTTTGAATATTTCCTCTTTTCTATACTTCCCTTGTCAATATTTCCTTTTTTCAATATTTCATTTGGTCAATATTTCCTTTTTTCAATATTTCTTTTTGTCAATATTTCTTTTTGTCTATATTTCCTTTTGTCAATATTTCCTTTTTTGAATATTTCCACTTTTCTATACTTCCTTTTGTCAATATTTCCTTTTGTCAATATTTCCTTTTTTCAATATTTCCTTTTGTAAATATATTCTTTTGTCAATAACTCCTTTTGTCAATATTACCTTTTATCAATATTTCCTTATGTCAATATTTCCTTTTGTCAATATTTCCTTTTGTCAATATATCCTTTTGTCAATATTTCCTTTTTTCAATATTTCCTTTTTTCAATATTTCGTTTTGTCAATATTCCTTTTTTCAATATTTCTTTTTGTCAATATTTCCTTTTCTCAATATTTCCTTTTATCAATATTTCCTTTTTTCAATATATCCTTTTTTCAATATTTCCTTTTGTCAATATTTCCTTTTGTCAATATTTACTTTTTTCAATATTTCCTTTTTTGAATATTTCCTCTTTTCTATACTTCTTTTTGTCAAAATTTACTTTTATCAATATTTCCTCTTTTCTATACTCTCTTTGTCAATATTTCCTTTTGTCAATATTTCCTTTTTTCATTATTTCCATTTGTCAATATTTCCTTTTGTCAATATTTCCTTTTTATCAATATTTCCTTCTTTCAATATTTCCTTTTGTAAATATTTCCTTTTCTCAAAATTTCCTTTTGTCAATTTTTCCTTTTGTCAATATTTCCTTCTTTCAATATTTCCTTTTGTCAATATTTCCTTTTCTCAAAATTTCCTTTTGTCAATATTTCCTTTTGTCATTATTTCCTTTTTTCAATATTTCCTTTTGTGAATATTTCGTATTTTCTATTTTTCCTTTTGTCAATATTTCCTTTTTTGAATATTTCTTCATTTCAAAACTTCCTTTTGTCAATATTTCCTTTTGTCAATATTTCCTTTTGTCAATATTTCTTTTTTTTCAATATTTCCTTTTGTCAATATTTCCTTTTGTCAATATTTCCTTTTTTCAATATTTCCTTTTGTCAATATTTCCTTTTGTCAATATTTCCTTTAGTCGATATTTCCTTTTGTCAATATTTCCTTTTGTCAATATTTTCTTTTGTCAATATTTCCTTCCGTCAATATTTCAATTTGTCAATATTTTCTTTATTCTATCCTTCTTTTTTTCAATATTTCCTTTTTTCAATATTTCCTACTTTCTATACTTCCTTTTTTCAATATTTCTATCTTTCTATACTTCTATTTTTCAATATTTCCTATTTTCTATATTTCCTTTTTCAATATTTCCTTTTTTTTAATATTTCCTTTTGTAAATATTTCCTTTTTTCAATATTTTCTAGTTTCAATATTTCTTTTTTTCAATATTTCCTTTTGTCATTATTTCCTATTTTCAATATTTTTTTTCAATATTTCCTTTTTTCAATATCTCATTTTTTCAATATTTCCTTTTGTCAATATTTCTTTTTTTCAATATTTCCTTTTCTCAATATTTCCTTCTTTCTATATTTCCTTTTTTCATAATTACATTTTATCTATACTTCCTTATTACAATATTTCCTTTTGTCAAAATTTCCTTATGTCAATATTTCCTTTTGTCAATATTTCCTTTTGTCAATATATCCTTTTTTCAATATATCCTTTTGTCAATATTTCCTTTTGTCAATATTTCCTTTTTTTTAATATTTCGTTTGGTCAATATTCCTTTTTTCTATATTTCTTTTTGTCAATATTTCCTCTTATCAATATTTCCTTTTTTCAATATTTCCTTTTCTCAATATTTACTTTTATCAATATTTCCTTTTTTAATATATCCTTTTTTCAATATTTCCTTTTGTCAATATTTCCTTTTGTCAATATTTACTTTTTTCGATATTTCCTTTTTTGAATATTTCCTCTTTTCTATACTTCTTTTTGTCAATATTTCCTTTTTATCAATATTTCCTCTTTTCTATACTCTCTTTGTCAATATTTCCTTTTGTCAATATTTCCTTGTTTCATTATTTCCTTTTGTCAATATTTCCTTTTGTCTATATTTCCTTTTGTCAATATTTCCTTCTTTCAATATTTCCTTTTGTCAATATTTCCTTTTCTCAAAATTTCCTTTTGTCAATATTTCCTTTTGTCAATATTTCCTTTTTTCAATATTTCCTTTTGTCAATATTTCCTTTTGTCATTATTTCCTTTTTTCAATATTTCGTTTTGTCAATATTCCTTTTTTTTTATTTCTTTTTGTCAATATTTCCTCTTGTCAAAATTTCCTTTTGTCAATATATCCTTTTTTCAATATTTCCTTTTGACAATATTTCCTTTCGTCAAAATAACCTTTTGTCAATATTTCCGTTTCTCAATATTTCCTTTTTTCAATATTTCCTTCTTTCTATACTTCCTTTCTTCAATATTTCGTTTTTGCAATATTTCCTTTTGTCAATATTTCCTTTTTTCAATATTTCCTTTTGTCAATATTTCCTTCTTTCTATACTTCCTTTTTTCAATATTTCCTTTTTTCTTTACATCCTTTTTGCAATATTTCCTTTGTCAATATTTCCTTTTGTCAATATTTCCTTTTTCCAATATTTCCTTTTCTCAATATTTCCTTTTTTCAATATTTCCTTATTTCTATATTTCCTTTTTTCAATTTTTCCTTTTTTCAATATTTCCATTTTTCAATATTTCCTTTTTTCTATACTTCCTTTTTGCAACATTTCCTTTTGTCAATATTTCTTTTTTTCTATACTTCCTTTTTTCAATATTTCCTTTTGTCAATATTTCCTTTTTTCTATACTTTCTTTATTCAATATTTCCTTTTGTAAATATTTGTATTTGTGAATATTTCCTTTTGTCAATATTTCCTTTTTTCAATATTTCCTTTTTTCAATATTTCTTTTGTCAATATTTCCTTTTTTAAATATTTCCTTTTTTGAATATTTCCTCTTTTCTATACTTCCTTTTGTCAATATTTCCTTTTGTCAATAATTACATTTGTCAATATTTCCTTTTTTCAATATTTCCTTTTGTCAATATTTCCTTTTTTCAATATTTCCTTTTGTCAATATTTCCTTTTGTCAATATTTCCTTTTGTCAATATTTCCTTTTTTCAATAATTCCTTTTGTCCATATTTTCTTTTGTCAATATTTCCTTTTTTCAATATTTCTATTTTTGAATATTTCCTCTTTTCTATACTTCCCTTGTCAATATTTCCTTTTTTCAATATTTCATTTGGTCAATATTTCCTTTTTTCAATATTTCTTTTTGTCAATATTTCTTTTTGTCAATATTTCCTTTTGTCAATATTTCCTTTTTGGAATATTTCCTCTTTTCTATACTTCCTTTTGTCAATATTTCCTTTTGTCAATATTTCCTTTTTTCAATATTTCCTTTTGTAAATATATTCTTTTGTCAATAACTCCTTTTGTCAATATTACCTTTTATCAATATTTCCTTATGTCAATATTTCCTTTTGTCAATATTTCCTTTTGTCAATATATCCTTTTGTCAATATTTCCTTTTTTCAATATTTCCTTTTGTCAATATTTCATTTTGTCAATATTTCCTATTTTCAATATTTCCTTATGGAATATTTCGTCTTTTCTATAAGTCCTTTTGTCAATATTTCCTTTTTTGAATATTTCCTCTTTTCTATACTTCCTTTTGTCAATATTTCCTTTTGTCAATATTTCCTTTTTTTAATATTTCCTTTTTTCAATATTCCTTTTTTCAATATTTCGTTTTGTCAATATTTCCTTTTGTCAATATTTCCTTTTTTCACCATTTCCTATTGTCAATATTTCCTTTTTTGAATATTTCCTCTTTTCTATACTTCCTTTTGTCAATATCTCCTTTTGTCAATATTTCCTTTTTTCAATATTTCCTTTTGTAAATATATTCTTTTGTCAATATTTCCTTTTGTCAATATTTCCTTTTGTCAATATTTCGTTTTATCAATATTTCCTTATGTCAGAATTTCCTTTTGTCAAAATTTATTTTTGTCAATATATCCTTTTTTCAATATTTCCTTTTGTCAATATTTCCTTTTGTCAATATTTCCTTTTTTCAATATTTCGTTTTTTCAATATTCCTTTTTTCAATATTTCTTTTTTTCAATATTTCCTTTTCTCAATATTTCCTTTTATCAATATTTCCTTTTTTCAATATATCCTTTTTTCAATATTTCCTTTTGTCAATATTTCCTTTTGTCAATATTAACTTTTTTCAATATTTCCTTTTTTCAATATATCCTTTTTTCAATATTTCCTTTTGTCAAAATTTCCTTTTATCAATATTTCCTCTTTTCTATACTCTATTTGTCAATATTTCCTTTTGTCAATATTTCCTTTTTTCATTATTTCCTTTTGTCAATATTTCCTTTTGTCAATATTTTCTTTTGTCAATATTTCCTTCTTTCAATATTTCCTTTTGTCAATATTTTCTTTTCTCAAAATTTCCTTTTGTCAATTTCTCCTTTTGTCAATATTTCCTTCTTTCAATATTTCCTTTTGTCAAGATTTCCAGTTCTCAAAATTTCCTTTTGTCAATATTTCCTTTTGTCATTATTTCCTTTTTTCAATATTTCCTTTTGTGAATATTTCCTCTGTTCTATTTTTCCTTTTGTCAATATTTCCTTTTTTGAATATTTCTTCATTTCTAAACTTCCTTTTGTCAATATTTCCTTTTGTCAATATTTCCTTTTGTCAATATTTCTTTTATTCAATATTTCCTTTTGTCAATATTTCCTTTTGTCAATATTTCCTTTTTTCAATATTTCCTTTTTTGAATATTTCCTCTTTTCAAAATATCCTTTTTTGAATATTTCCTCTTTTCTATACTTCCTATTTCATTTTTTCCTTTTTTGGATTTTTTGCTCTTTTCTATACTTCCTTTTTTCTATACTTACTTTTGTCAATATTTCCTTTTGTCAATATTTCCTTTTTTCAATATTTCCTTTTGTCAATATTTCCTTTTGTCAATATTTCCATTTGTCGATATTTCCTTTTGTCAATATTTCCTTATGTCAATATTTTCTTTTGTCAATATTTCCTTCCGTCAATATTTCAATTTGTCAATATTTTCTTTATTCTATCCTTCTTTTTTTCAATATTTCCTTTTTTCAATATTTCCTACTTTCTATACTTCCTTTTTTCAATATTTCTATCTTTCTATACTTCTTTTTTTCAATATTTCCTTTTTTCTATATTTCCTTTTTTCAATATTTCCTTTTTTTTAATATTTCCTTTTGTAAATATTTCCTTTTTTCAATATTTTCTAGTTTCAATATTTCTTTTTTTCAATATTTCCTTTTGTCATTATTTCCTATTTTCAATATTTTTTTTCTCAATATTTCCTTTTTTCAATATCTCATTTTTTCAATATTCCCTTTTGTCAATATTTTCTTTTGTCAATATTTCCTTCTTTCAATATTTCATTTTGTCAATATTTCCTATTTTCAATATTTCCTTATTGAATATTTCCTCTTTTCTATAAGTCCTTTTGTCAATATTTCCTTTTTTGAATATTTCCTCTTTTCTATACTTCCTTTTGTCAATATTTCCTTTTGTCAATATTTCCTTTTTTCAATATTTCCTTTTGTCAATATTTCATTTTGTCAATATTTCCTATTTTCAATATTTCCTTATGGAATATTTCGTCTTTTCTATAAGTCCTTTTGTCAATATTTCCTTTTTTGAATATTTCCTCTTTTCTATACTTCCTTTTGTCAATATTTCCTTTTGTCAATATTTCCTTTTTTTAATATATCCTTTTTTCAATATTCCTTTTTTCAGTATTTCGTTTTGTCAATATTTCCTTTTGTCAATATTTCCTTTTTTCACCATTTCCTATTGTCAATATTTCCTTTTTTGAATATTTCCTCTTTTCTATACTTCCTTTTGTCAATATCTCCTTTTGTCAATATTTCCTTTTTTCAATATTTCCTTTTGTAAATATATTCTTTTGTCAATATTTCCTTTTGTCAATATTTCGTTTTATCAATATTTCCTTATGTCAGAATTTCCTTTTGTCAAAATTTATTTTTGTCAATATATCCTTTTTTCAATATTTCCTTTTGTCAATATTTCCTTTTGTCAATATTTCCTTTTTTCAATATTTCGTTTTTTCAATATTCCTTTTTTCAATATTTCTTTTTGTCAATATTTCCTTTTCTCAATATTTCCTTTTATCAATATTTCCTTTTTTCAATATATCCTTTTTTCAATATTTCCTTTTGTCAATATTTCCTTTTGTCAATATTAACTTTTTTCAATATTTCATTTTTTCAATATATCCTTTTTTCAATATTTCCTTTTGTCAAAATTTCCTTTTATCAATATTTCCTCTTTTCTATACTCTCTTTGTCAATATTTCCTTTTGTCAATATTTCCTTTTTTCATTATTTCCTTTTGTCAATATTTCCTTTTGTCAATATTTTCTTTTGTCAATATTTCCTTCTTTCAATATTTCCTTTTGTCAATATTTTCTTTTCTCAAAATTTCCTTTTGTCAATTTCTCCTTTTGTCAATATTTCCTTCTTTCAATATTTCCTTTTGTCAAGATTTCCAGTTCTCAAAATTTCCTTTTGTCAATATTTCCTTTTGTCATTATTTCCTTTTTTCAATATTTCCTTTTGTGAATATTTCCTCTTTTCTATTTTTCCTTTTGTCAATATTTCCTTTTTTGAATATTTCTTCATTTCTAAACTTCCTTTTGTCAATATTTCCTTTTGTCAATATTTCCTTTTGTCAATATTTCTTTTTTTCAATATTTCCTTTTGTCAATATTTCCTTTTGTCAATATTTCCTTTTTTCAATATTTCCTTTTTTGAATATTTCCTCTTTTCAAAATATCCTTTTTTGAATATTTCCTCTTTTCTATACTTCCTATTTCATTTTTTCCTTTTTTGGATTTTTTGCTCTTTTCTATACTTCCTTTTTTCTATACTTACTTTTGTCAATATTTCCTTTTGTCAATATTTCCTTTTTTCAATATTTCCTTTTGTCAATATTTCCTTTTGTCAATATTTCCATTTGTCGATATTTCCTTTTGTCAATATTTCCTTATGTCAATATTTTCTTTTGTCAATATTTCCTTCCGTCAATATTTCAATTTGTCAATATTTTCTTTATTCTATCCTTCTTTTTTTCAATATTTCCTTTTTTCAATATTTCCTACTTTCTATACTTCCTTTTTTCAATATTTCTATCTTTCTATACTTCTTTTTTTCAATATTTCCTTTTTTCTATATTTCCTTTTTTCAATATTTCCTTTTTTTTAATATTTCCTTTTGTAAATATTTCCTTTTTTCAATATTTTCTAGTTTCAATATTTCTTTTTTTCAATATTTCCTTTTGTCATTATTTCCTATTTTCAATATTTTTTTTCTCAATATTTCCTTTTTTCAATATCTCATTTTTTCAATATTTCCTTTTGTCAATATTTTCTTTTGTCAATATTTCCTTCTTTCAATATTTCCTTTTGTCAATATTT
The DNA here is from genome assembly GCF_921293095.1 of Ischnura elegans. Classification (NCBI taxonomy): domain Eukaryota; kingdom Metazoa; phylum Arthropoda; class Insecta; order Odonata; family Coenagrionidae; genus Ischnura; species Ischnura elegans. The sequence goes on from NC_060259.1 coordinate 99,433,557, forward strand.
TCTTTTCTCAAAATTTCCTTTTGTCAATTTCTCCTTTTGTCAATATTTCCTTCTTTCAATATTTCCTTTTGTCAAGATTTCCAGTTCTCAAAATTTCCTTTTGTCAATATTTCCTTTTGTCATTATTTCCTTTTTTCAATATTTCCTTTTGTGAATATTTCCTCTTTTCTATTTTTCCTTTTGTCAATATTTCCTTTTTTGAATATTTCTTCATTTCTAAACTTCCTTTTGTCAATATTTCCTTTTGTCAATATTTCCTTTTGTCAATATTTCTTTTTTTCAATATTTCCTTTTGTCAATATTTCCTTTTGTCAATATTTCCTTTTTTCAATATTTCCTTTTTTGAATATTTCCTCTTTTCAAAATATTCTTTTTTGAATATTTCCTCTTTTCTATACTTCCTATTTCATTTTTTCCTTTTTTGGATTTTTTGCTCTTTTCTATACTTCCTTTTTTCTATACTTACTTTTGTCAATATTTCCTTTTGTCAATATTTCCTTTTTTCAATATTTCCTTTTGTCAATATTTCCTTTTGTCAATATTTCCATTTGTCGATATTTCCTTTTGTCAATTTTTCCTTATGTCAATATTTTCTTTTGTCAATATTTCCTTCCGTCAATATTTCAATTTGTCAATATTTTCTTTATTCTATCCTTCTTTTTTTCAATATTTCCTTTTTTCAATATTTCCTACTTTCTATACTTCCTTTTTTCAATATTTCTATCTTTCTATACTTCTTTTTTTCAATATTTCCTTTTTTCTATATTTCCTTTTTTCAATATTTCCTTTTTTTTAATATTTCCTTTTGTAAATATTTCCTTTTTTCAATATTTTCTAGTTTCAATATTTCTTTTTTTCAATATTTCCTTTTGTCATTATTTCCTATTTTCAATATTTTTTTTCTCAATATTTCCTTTTTTCAATATCTCATTTTTTCAATATTTCCTTTTGTCAATATTTCTTTTTTTCAATATTTCCTTTTCTCAATATTTCCTTCTTTCTATATTTCCTTTTTTCAATATTACATTTTTTTTATACTTCCTTATTACAATATTTCCTTTTGTCAAAATTTCCTTGTCAATATTTCCTTTTGTCAATATTTCCTTATGTCAATATATCCTTTTTTCAATATTTCCTTTTGTCAATATTTCCTTTTGTCAATATTTCCTTTTTTCAATATTTCGTTTTGTCAATATTCCTTTTTTCTATATTTCTTTTTGTCAATATTTCCTTTTGTCAATATTTCCTTTTTTCAATATTTCCTTTTCTCAATATTTCCTTTTATCAATATTTCCTTTTTTAATATATCCTTTTTTCAATATTTCCTTTTGTCAATATTTCCTTTTGTCCATATTTACTTTTTTCAATATTTCCTTTTTTGAATATTTCCTCTTTTCTATACTTCTTTTTGTCAATATTTCCTTTTATCAATATTTCCTCGTTTCTATACTCTCTTTGTCAATATTTCCTTTTGTCAATATTTCCTTGTTTCATTATTTCCTTTTGTCAATATTTACTTTTGTCAATATTTCCTTTTGTCAATATTTCCTTCTTTCAATATTTCCTTTTGTCAATATTTCCTTTTCTCAAAATTTCCTTTTGTCAATATTTCCTTTTGTCAATATTTCCTTTTTTCAATATTTCCTTTTGTCAATATTTCCTTTTTTCATTATTTCCTTTTTCAATATTTCCTTTTGTGAATATTTCCTCTTTTCTAATTTTCCTTTTTTTCAATATTTCCTTTTTTGAATATTTCTTCATTTCTAAACTTCCTTTTGTCAATATTTCCTTTTGTCAATATATCCTTTTGTCAATATTTCTTTTTTTCAATATTTCCTTTTGTCAATATTTCCTTTTGTCAATATTTCCTTTTTTCAATATTTCCTTTTTTGAATATTTCCTCTTTTCAATATTTCCTTTTTTGAATATTTCCTCTTTTCTATACTTCATTTTTTCAATATTTCCTTTTTTGGATATTTCTTCTTTTCTATACTTCCTTTTGTCAATATTTCCTTTTGTCAATATTTCCTTTTTTCAATATTTCCTTTTGTCAATATTTCCTTTTGTCAATATTTCCTTTTGTCAATATATCCTTTTGTCAATATTTCCTTTTGTCAACATTTTCTTTTGTCAATATTTCCTTTTGTCAATATTTCCTTTTGTCAATATTTCCTTTATTCTATACTTCCTTTTTTCAATATTTCCTTTTTTCAATATTTCCTACTTTCTATACTTCCTTTTTTCAATATTTCTATCTTTCTATACTTCTTTTTTTCAATATTTCCTTTTTTCTATATTTCCTTTTTTCAATATTTCCTTTTTTTTAATATTTCATTTTGTCAATATTTCCTTTTTTCAATATTTCCTAGTTTCAATATTTCTTTTTTTCAATATTTCCTTTTGTCATTATTTCCTATTTTCAATATTTTTTTTCTCAATATTTCCTTTTTTTAAATATCTCATTTTTTCAATATTTCCTTTTGTCAATATTTCTTTTTTTCAATATTTCCTTTTCTCAATATTTCCTTCTTTCTATATTTCCTTTTTTCAATATTACATTTTTTCTATACTTCCTTATTACTATGTTTCCTTTTGTCAAAATTTCCTTTTGTCCATATTTCAGTTTCTCAAAATTTCCTTTTTTCAATATTTCCTTCTTTCTATACTTCCTTTTTTCAATATTTTGTTTTTGCAATATTTCCTTTTGTCAATATTTCCTTTTTTCAATATTTCCTTTTGTCAATATTTCCTTCTTTCTATACTTCCTTTTTTCAATATTTCCTTTTTTCTTTACATCCTTTTTGCAATATTTCCTTTTGTCAATATTTGCTTTTGTCAATATTTCCTATTTTCAATATTTCCTTTTCTCAATATTTCCTTTTTTCAATATTTCCTTCTTTCTATTTTTCCTTTTTTCAATATTCCCTTTTTTCAATATATCCATTTTGCAATATTTCCTTTTGTCTATACTCCCTTTTTGCAACATTTCCTTTTGTCAATATTTCTTTTTTCTATAATTCCTTTTTTCAATATTTCCTTTTGTCAATATTTACTTTTTCTATACTTTCTTTTTTCAATATTTCCTTTTGTGAATACTTCTATTTGTGAATATTTCCTATTGTCAATATTTCCTTTTTTCAATATTTCCTTTTTTCAATATTTCTTTTGTCAATAATTCCTTTTTTAAATATTTCCTTTTTTGAATATTTCCTCTTTTCTATAATTCCTTTTGTCAATATTTCCTTTTGTCAATAATTACATTTGTCATAATTTCCTTTTTTCAATATTTCCTTTTGTCAATATTTCCTTTTTTCAATATTTCCTTTTGTCAATATTTCCTTTTGTCAATATTTCCTTTTGTCAATATTTCCTTTTTTCAATTATTCCTTTTGTCAATATTTTCTTTTGTTAATATTTCCTTTTTTCAATATTTCTATTTTTGAATATTTCCTCTTTTCTATACTTCCCTTGTCAATATTTCCTTTTTTCAATATTTCCTTTTGTCAATATTTCCTTTTTTCAATATTTCTTTTTGTCAATATTTCGTTTTGTCAATATTTCCTTTTGTCAATATTTCCTTTTTTGAATATTTCCTCTTTTCTATACTTCCTTTTGTCAATATTTCCTTTTGTCAATATTTCCTTTTTTCAATATTTCCTTTTGTAAATATATTCTTTTGTCAATATTTCCTTTTGTCAATATTTCCTTTTATCAATATTTCCTTATGTCAATATTTCCTTTTGTCATTATTTCCTTTTGTCAATATATCCTTTTGTCAATATTTCCTTTTTTCAATATTTCCTTTTGTCAATATTTCCTTTTGTCAATATTTCCTATTTACAATATTTCCTTTTTTGAATATTTTCTCTGTTCTATACGTCCTTTTGTCAATATTTCCTTTTGTGAATATTTCCTCTTTTCTATACTTCCTTTTGTAAATATTTCCTTTTGTCAATATTTCCTTTTTTTAATATTTCCTTTTGATAATATTCCTTTTTTCAATATTTCCTTTTGTCAATATTTCCTTTTGTCAATATTTCCTTTTTTCATCATTTTTTTTTGTCAATATTTCCTTTTGTCAATATTTCCTTATTTCAATATTTCCTTTTTTCAATATTTCCTTTTTTCAATATTTCCTTTTGTCAATATTTCCTTTTTTCAATATTTCCTTTTTTGAATATTTCCTCTTTTCTATACATCCTTTTGTCAATATTTCATTATGTCAATATTTCCTTTTTTCAATATTTCCTTTTGTCAATATTTCCTTTTGTCAATATTTCCTTTTTTCAATATTTCCTTTTCTCAATATTTCCTTTTTTCAATATTTCCTTCTTTCTATATTTCCTTTTTTCAATATTTCCCTTTTTCAATATTTCCTTTTTTCTATACTTCCTTTTTGCAACATTTCCTTTTGTCAATATTTCTTTTTTCTATACTTCCTTTTTTCAATATTTCCTTTTGTCAATATTTCCTTTTTTCTATACTTTCTTTTTTCAATATTTCCTTTTGTGAATATTTCTATTTGTGAATATTTCCTATTGTCAATATTTCCTTTTTTCAATTTTTCCTTTTTTCAATGTTTCTTTTGTCAATAATTCCTTTTTTAAATATTTCCTTTTTTGAATATTTCCTCTTTTCTATACTTCCTTTTATCAATATTTCCTTTTGTCAATAATTACATTTGTCATAATTTCCTGTTTTCAATATTTCATTTGTCAATATTTCCTTTTTTCAATATTTCCTTTTGTCAATATTTCCTTTTGTCAATATTTCCTTTTTTCAATAATTCCATTTGTCAATATTTTTTTTTGTTAATATTTCCTTTTTTCAATATTTCTATTTTTGAATATTTCCTCTTTTCTATACCTTCCTTGTTAATATTTCCTTTTTTCAATATTTCCTTTTGTCAATATTTCCTTTTTTCAATATTTCTTTTTGTCAATATTTCCTTTTGTCAATATTTACTTTTGTTAATATTTCCTTTAGTCAATATTTCCTTATGTCAATATTTCCTTTTGTTAATATTTCCTTTTGTCAATATATCCTTTTGTCAATATTTCCTTTTTTCAATATTTCCTTTTGTCAATATTTCCTTTTGTCAATATTTCCTATTTTCAATATTTCCTCTTTTCTATACTTCCTTTTGTCAATATTTGCTTTTGTCAATATTTCCTTTTTTTAATATTTCCTTTTGTTAATATTCCTTTTTTCAATATTTCCTTTTGTCAATATTTCCTTTTGTCAATATTTCCTTTTTTCATCATTTCCTTTTGTCAATATTTCCTTTTGTCAATATTTCCTTATTTCAATATTTCCTTTTTTCAATATTTCCTTTTTTCAATATTTCCTTTTGTCAATATTTCCTTTTTTCAATATTTCCTTTTTTGAATATTTCCTCTTTTCTATACTTCCTTTTTTTAATATTTCCTTTTTTGAATATTTCCTCTTTTCTATACATCCTTTTTTCAATATTTCCTTTTTTTAATATTTCCTCTTTTCTATACTTCCTTTTGTCAATATTTCCTTTTTTGAATATTTCTTCATTTCTAAACTTCCTTTGGTAAATATTTTCTTTTGTCATTATTTCCTTTTTTCAATATTTCCTTATTTGAATATTTCCTCTTTTCTATACTTCCTTTTGTCAATATTTCCTTTTTTGAATATTTCTTCATTTCTAAACTTCCTTTTGTCAATATTTCCTTTTGTCAATATTTCCTTTTTTAAATATTTCCTTTTGTCAATATTTCCTTTTGTCAATATTTCCTTTTTTCCATATTTCCTTTTCTCAAAATTTCCTTTTATCAATATTTCCTTTTTTCAATATATCCTTTTTTCAATATTTCCTTTTGTCAATATTTCCTTTTGTCAATATTTCCTTTTTTCAATATTTCCTTTTCTCAATATTTCCTTTTATCAATATTTCCTTTTTTCAATACATCCTTTTTTCAATATTTCCTTTTGTCAATATTTCCTTTTGTCAATATTTACTTTTTTCAATATTTCCTTTTTTGAATATTCCCTCTTTTCTATACTTCTTTTTGTCAATATTTCCTTTTATCAATATTTCCTCTTTTCTATACTTCCTTTTGTCAATATTGCCTTTTGTCAATATTTCCTTTTCTCAATATTTCCTTTTGTCAATATTTCCTTTTGTCAAATTACCTTTTGTCAATATTTCCTTCTTTCAATATTTCCTTTGGTCAATATTTCCTTTTCTCAAAATTTCCTTTTGTCAATATTTCCTTTTCTCAATATTTCCTTTTTTCAATATTTCCTTTTGTCAATATTTCCTTTTGTCATTATTTCCTTTTTTCAATATTTCCTTTTGTGAATATTTCCTCTTTTCTATTTTTCCAATTGTCAATATTTCCTTTTTTGAATATTTCTTCATTTCTAAACTTCCTTTTGTCAATATTTCCTTTTGTCAATATTTCTTTTTTTCAATATTTCCTTTTGTCAATATTTCCTTTTTTCAATATTTCCTTTTGTCAATATTTCCTTTTGTCAATATTTCCTATTTTCAATATTTCCTCTTTTCTATACTTCCTTTTGTCAATATTTGCTTTTGTCAATATTTCCTTTTTTTAATATTTCCTTTTGTTAATATTCCTTTTTTCAATATTTCCTTTTGTCAATATTTCCTTTTGTCAATATTTCCTTTTTTCATCATTTCCTTTTGTCAATATTTCCTTTTGTCAATATTTCCTTATTTCAATATTTCCTTTTTTCAATATTTCCTTTTTTCAATATTTCCTTTTGTCAATATTTCCTTTTTTCAATATTTCCTTTTTTGAATATTTCCTCTTTTCTATACTTCCTTTTTTTAATATTTCCTTTTTTGAATATATACTCTTTTCTATACATCCTTTTTTCAATATTTCCTTTTTTTAATATTTCCTCTTTTCTATACTTCCTTTTGTCAATATTTCCTTTTTTGAATATTTCTTCATTTCTAAACTTCCTTTGGTAAATATTTTCTTTTGTCATTATTTCCTTTTTTCAATATTTCCTTATTTGAATATTTCCTCTTTTCTATACTTCCTTTTGTCAATATTTCCTTTTTTGAATATTTCTTCATTTCTAAACTTCCTTTTGTCAATATTTCCTTTTGTCAATATTTCCTTTTTTAAATATTTCCTTTTGTCAATATTTCCTTTTGTCAATATTTCCTTTTTTCCATATTTCCTTTTCTCAAAATTTCCTTTTATCAATATTTCCTTTTTTCAATATATCCTTTTTTCAATATTTCCTTTTGTCAATATTTCCTTTTGTCAATATTTCCTTTTTTCAATATTTCCTTTTCTCAATATTTCCTTTTATCAATATTTCCTTTTTTCAATACATCCTTTTTTCAATATTTCCTTTTGTCAATATTTCCTTTTGTCAATATTTACTTTTTTCAATATTTCCTTTTTTGAATATTCCCTCTTTTCTATACTTCTTTTTGTCAATATTTCCTTTTATCAATATTTCCTCTTTTCTATACTTCCTTTTGTCAATATTGCCTTTTGTCAATATTTCCTTTTCTCAATATTTCCTTTTGTCAATATTTCCTTTTGTCAAATTACCTTTTGTCAATATTTCCTTCTTTCAATATTTCCTTTGGTCAATATTTCCTTTTCTCAAAATTTCCTTTTGTCAATATTTCCTTTTCTCAATATTTCCTTTTTTCAATATTTCCTTTTGTCAATATTTCCTTTTGTCATTATTTCCTTTTTTCAATATTTCCTTTTGTGAATATTTCCTCTTTTCTATTTTTCCAATTGTCAATATTTCCTTTTTTGAATATTTCTTCATTTCTAAACTTCCTTTTGTCAATATTTCCTTTTGTCAATATTTCTTTTTTTCAATATTTCCTTTTGTCAATATTTCCTTTTTTCAATATTTCCTTTTTTCAATATTTCCTTTTTTGAATATTTCCTCTTTTCAATATTTCCTTTTTTGAATATTTCCTCTTTTCTATACTTCCTTTTTGCAATATTTCCTTTTTTGGATATTTCCTCTTTTCTTTACTTCCTTTTTTCTATACTTCCTTTTTTCTATATTTCCTTTTGTCAATATTTCCTTTTGTCAATATTTCCTTTTGTCAATATTTTCTTTTGTCAATATTTCCTTTTGTCTATATTTCCTTTTGTCAATATTTCCTTTATTCTATACTTCCTTTTTTCAATATTTCCTTTTTTCAATATTTCCTACTTTCTATACTTTCTTTTTTCAATATTTCCTTCTTTCTATACTTCTTTTTTTCAATATTTCCTTTTTTCTATATTTCCTTTTTTCAATATTTCCTTTTTTTTAATATTTCTTTTTGTCAATATTTCCTTTTTTCAATATTTCCTTGTTTCAATATTTCTTTTTTTCAATATTTCCTTTTGTCATTATTTCCTATTTTCAATATTTTTTTCTCAATATTTCCTTTTTTCAATATCTCATTTTTTCAATATTTCCTTTTGTCAATATTTCTTTTTTTCAATATTATCTTTTCTCAATATTTCCTTCTTTCTATATTTCCTTTTTTCAATATTACATTTTTACTATACTTCCTTATTACAATCCCTGTAAACACAATGAGTTGCAGCAACGTTGCAGTCAGGTTGCACGAGGTTGCAGAGGTTGCAGGGCTGTTGAGGTCTCTTTGCAACGTCCTGGCAACGTTGCAGACAGGTTGCACGAGGTTGCAGAGCTACTTAGGTCTCTTGAAACGTTGCAGACACGTTGCTTTGCAACGTCCTTACAACAATTTTCCCTCATTCATTAAAATATGAAAATATTGAGCTAAAAGAATAGGTACCCACACAGCAGAGGATATTCCTGGAATATCCTATTTTGATCCGTTATATTCCTATTTCGTCCCAGAGACATTGCGAACCATTGTGGGATATTCGCAGTATATATTTTGACAGTAGGCTTTTGTGTATGTAATAACTGAGTCACAGTTGTTACAGTGTGTTTCATCATTTCTTTTCGGAACACCCAAGAACGCCGTCCACCTGGGGTGCTACGAAATGCAGATTAATTAAAAATCAATCAATTCCCTTAAGATGTAAAAAAAATCCTGCCATGATAAGTTTTCCTCGTTTCATAAAGAAGAATGTTCTTCGAAATGTGATTTCACTCGTGCTTTTTAATCTACTAAGGCGATGATACAAAAAAGATATATTTCCCAGTGGGATTTATTCCTCAAGTCATAAGGCGAAACTTAATTTTTCGCCTACCAAGATTTAGACTCCCGCCCGCGATGTCGAGCTATCGATTGTGGATACCATCGATGGTCGATTCCACCAATAGTCGATTTCCATCGAGAGAAAAACAACATGCCAACGGCCATGGCCGTTTGATGGCCGTTGTCGTATTCATGTGCACATTAATAATGTTACGCGAACTGTGTTGTGTTCTCGTGAGCGGAATTGATCCTGCCGAAGCATATCAGCCTCTTAAGTTCTTCTTTTACTTGTTTCACCAGCACCTAGGCAATCATCTACTGTTACTACGTAATTTTGTAGTGTTATGTTTGCGAAACTTCTCCAACAAAAGTTTATCAACCGCAGAAGTTCTACTTTTGCTTCCTTCATCAGAATCTGGGTAAGTAGAAGTGTTGCTTATTGCAACATTTTTTATTTTAAATGAAGCATATTCTTAATATTTTCAACCTTCTCACACTTCCTGAGACAGCTCAGTCAATCCATCTTCTGTGGATTGAAAAACATTACATATGCATAAACTTAAATTTATTTTAATGCTTGACGCATTGCATCACCGTAGTGTGGGAGGATTATGAAGAAAAACTTCTCGGCTTTACTATTTATTGAGTCATTTAAAGTTATTTACATTTTTTATAGTGTTTATTTTTCATTTAGGTGTAGTGGGTTTAAGTGTAGCTTCATGTCAAAAACATCTTCATGATGATGTAAAAAGTTTTGGATCAAAGTTCCAATCAGGTAATTGTTATTAAAAGAAAACATTTCAATCAATTTTGTGTCTCATTTTTGATAATTTTTTGTAGTTAAAGATGTCACTGTGATTTTGTTAAAGAGGGGATAAGTAATGGGATTTGATTTGTTGGAGGCAAGTCTATTTGTGCACATTACTCAGGGATAAAACCATTGGGCCATAATGATAAAGTGAATATCAGTTTATCTGTGGTAATATTATTAATACCCAGCCCAGTATAGGAAATGGTTTAGATTCATCTTCCTTTATGTTTGCTTGAAGCACTTTTCAATAGAGTGATCAAAGACTTTGAGATGCGTTGGCTCCCTAATATTGTTTTCTTCTAAGCAAGCAGACTGTTTGATCTTGATTCCAATTATGCAGGGTATCCCATTTATCTTGACCACCCGAAATAACTTTTTGTTCAGATGGAAGTTCAAAAATGTGTCAAGCAAATGTTCATAAGCCCTCAGGGGGACATTAATCAGCATGACTGCCTTCCTTGTATCTTTGTTTCTACAAAGATTTGAAGAGTGGTATGTCTTTTTTAAATGACACCCTATATTTTTTATGAATGACTGGTGGAGTAGTTCCAATACCCGCCTTCCTGCACTAAGTGCTATTGAGTCAGACATTTTTCATAACACTGTGTTTATGTTAATGGTCCACTGTGCTACATTTTTGAATAAGTCTTTAGGAGAGGAAATGAACTGCCAAATAAAAAATATAGGGTGCCATTTTAAAAAGACATACCGCTGTTCATATCTTTGTAAATAATAAAGCTACAAGGAAGTCAATCATGCTAATTAATGTCCCCCTGACGGCTAATGAACATTTGCTTGACACATTTTTGAATTTCCATCTGGACAAAAAGTTATTTCGGGTGATCAAGATAAATGGGACATCCAGTATTCTTCATGTAAAGTTGTCATAGTGGATGTGTACAGCCTTTGGTTCAATGAATTATCCCTAATATAATAATTTTTATTTCAGATTGAATTTTTGAAAAGAGTTGGGGGTTCTACTCCACCAGATGCAACAAGGCGTGGGTTGAGAGCATCATTCTTAGATGATATTGCAAAATATTATTTATTGGAAGGCCTTAACCCTTAGGCTGCAGGAACGTTTTTAAACGTTCTGCATGGTGAGTGCGGGAAAAACGTTTTTATACGTTTGACCAGATTTTCTTACCGCTGGCAGACTATCCTTAGGATTTTATTGCCATCCTTTCCGCGGTTGGTTGAACTCGGCCCAACCTAGTGGCAGAGAGCACAAAGGCGTCTTTCGAGGACTGGATACCCTCACCACGGGGAGCGCTGCCCAGATTATCCCTTCTTCGAGAGAGAGGTCTCTCTGCTCTCCGCGGCACATTCACGAAGAAAACAATTCCAATGAATCCTTACATTTCCTAGGAATTTTTTAATATTGTCCTTGTCCATTAGCCGGGGAAACTTATTTGAAAGCATTGGTTATTCTTTCTTATACTTTCGGTGGCGGGTCTGTCGCACCTGCGTAATTACCAAGGACATTTCTTTCCTATGAGTATTATAATCTCGTTCTGGATTTCCCACCGAATGGGTTTCCCTTCGAATATCCTGTCTTTTCCACATGCTCTATTGATCTTTGTTCAGTTTTCCCAGAGTTTCGGTGGTGTACGTTTGCTCCTAATCAAGTATCTACTCGAGTGACTACATTTTGAGAATCTCTTCATTTATTTTCAATATGGATAGTGAAAATTTGCCATCTCGGCCAAAAAGGAGAAAGGTTTCTCTCGAGGATGAAGTTCTCACTATTTTATTCGACTCTGATTGTAAGAGTGAGGACGGAAATTTTTCCGATGTGTCTGTGTCTACCAGGGATACTGAGACGGATGAGGATGATGCAAATGATTCCGACGATGGTGGTCTATTCAATTTGGCTGAAGACATTGAATGCGCATCATCTTCTTGGTCCAGGACTGATGATTATACTCGTCAGATTTTCCAGTTCGACAGCTCCTCATCTGGTGTAATATCGGACCACCTTCATGAGAATGCCTATTATAACCTGTATTATCCATTATCTTTACCTACCGCATCCAAACATACGTTCCAAATGCTCCCCAAAGTTCAAATCGGCTGAAGTATGGTTGAAATGTTGAGGAATATGGTTAAAAATCAATGGATTTTTTTACTGTTTGATATCAAATCGCTCATAAAAATATCATGCTGGCCAAATTTGAGGAAAAAAATTCATTTACATTCAATTTAGAAAAAGTAACGTTCAAATATTTTTATGCCAGTTATGATTCTTAGAAAGGGCTCAATTGTATTCATGGTCTGTCGTCAGGGGGTAGGGTGGGTAGTCCCGGATTATGAGGGTCCACTACCTGCTAGACACACGCCCGGGGTCGACGGAAAAATATCTTCCCCGTTCATGTCCCGCACACAGTGGCAGAAAAATTTTGACACTCCCGCAGCTAAAGGGTTAAAGGGAACATAAAGTTTGGACAGACACACATTCATTTGGCTCTAAGCTGTAAGTAAAGTTTTCAAATTTCTATTAATTAAATACTTCAATGAGACCAACATATGTCAGTAGCTTAGGTATTTTCCTTGAGAGCTATCAGCAATCCATCCTTGCATTTTGTTGAAATTCTTGCAAGGACATTACTTTTGTTATTTTGTGCTGTCCAGCGCCCAGAATTGAATTATGCTCTCTAGTCTCTTGGGTTGTATTCAAAGTTAGTACTCTCCCTTTCAATACAACCCTAGCATTCGATTATTTTTATTACCATTCCTATGATTTTCAAGATTGGCTGTTCTAAAAAATATCATGAGATAATTTCTGTTTTCTTTGAATGACATTCAATTATTGTTGTGCGTGCTTATTTCATTAACATTTGGACTAAACTTTTATTTCTCTAAAGTAAAGAAACCACTCTCCAGCCTTAAATTTATCAGGTGGATTTTGTGGGAAAATTAACTGCTTACGCCTTAATTATCGAGGTCATTTCAAGATCTCATGTAATGACAGTAATGATAATAGAATCGCTCAAGAAAATGACTAAGTATATGCAGCCAAGCTCGTGTCTCAAACCCTTGTTTGTCATTTCATATGAAGTAATTTGCCAACTCTTGCCTCATAGAAAGTCCAAATTTGTGGGCTCTGACCTAGGTGGCAAGTGCAATACTAATCCTGCTGATTTCATCAGCTGACCATCACATCTTATTGATTATGTGCATCTATTTAAAAATGGCCCTATAAAAGCTACTGTCTTAATTATATTATAGTCAATTTACTTCTCACCTTTATAATAAGATGAAAAGTACATTATACATATTTTTTAGTAATGTAAACTTTTTCTGGTCCCATAGTTATTTCTGAAGACCTTCTTCAGTATTTAAAGAGAATTGAGAAGACGCAGCTGGAAATTTTAAAGGAAATTCGGGCTTTGAAAAGAGCTAAGTCGAACTGCCAGATGCCAGATGAAAGTGACAACGACTTATTATTGACCTGGAAATTCCCCATGGATACAATGGAAGAATTTGATGCCCTGGAGGTGGAACTCCTCAAAAAGCCATTCCACGCAGCTCTGGTAAAATAAAACTTTTGAGTGTCATTTGTTTGATGGGCTTTTATAAGTAGCTATTTGTGAGTTTTTTTGTGTTGTAAAAATTCCTCTGATTTTTCAGACTGTAGAGTTATGCAGACGAGGTCGGAATAACATTACTGAGGGTGTTTTCGGCATGTTATACCACCTATTTACCAATAACCTTGGTCGGAGATTTTCATTTTACGGCCATTCCAAAATGAACACTAAAAAAATCCAGTTCTGTGCCACCAGAACGTGTGCCTGTATTATTGGTATGTTGTGCTTATAAAATTATTTCAAAATGGGAACTGTTCAATAAAACTACTTGTGTCTAAAATCCTTACTAAAATTTAATTTCAGATGCTTTCCGTTGCAAGCCCACATTAAAGGAATATGGCCATAAGCACATAAAGGAGAAGGCAATTGACTGGTTCAGGCACGCTGAGTCAAGGCATCAGAGGGTGGAGGAAAGGAAAACAAATTGTAAATAAGGAATAATAAAAAAATTTCCTTTGAAACGACACAATTTAAAGTATTATTTATTAAAGGTTGCATCACGCCACGCTTCTGGTGGTGAAGATTTGTGAAAATGTAGTAAGGATTAAATTTTGGCAGTAAATTGGTTGACGTGAGACGTAGCTGCAACGTTGTGGCAACCTATATGGTTTATAGAAGGTTGCAGCCAGGTTGCAATCATGTTACGTGTCACGTTGCAAAGATGTTGTGAAGACGTTGTGAAAACGTAGTACGGAGGACGTTTAGCAGTAAATAAGACGTTGTCACAACGTTGCATGGAACTCCCAGTTGGTTGCCGTGAGACGTTGCTGCAACGTTGTGGCAACCATTATGGTTTACAGGGATATTTTCTTTTGTCAAAATTTCCCTTTGTCAATATTTCCGTTTCTCAATATTTCCTTTTTTCAATATTTCCTTCTTTCTATACTTCCTTTTTTTAAATATTTCGTTTTTGCAATATTTCCTTTTGTTTATATTTCCTTTTGTCAATATTTCCTTTTGTCAATATTTCCATTTTTCAATAATTCCATTTGTGAATATTTTTTTTGTTAATATTTCCTTTTTTCAATATTTCTATTTTTGAATATTTCCTCTTTTCTATACTTTCCTTGTCAATATTTCCTTTTTTCAATATTTCCTTTTGTCAATATTTCCTTTTTTCAATATTTCTTTTTGTCAATATTTCCTTTTGTCAATATTTCCTTTTGTCAATATTTCCTTTTTTGAATATTTCCTCTTTTCTATACTTCCTTTTGTCAATATTTCCTTTTGTCAATATTTCCTTTTTTCAATATTTCCTTTTGTAAATATATTCTTTTGTCAATATTTCCTTTTGTCAATATTTCCTTTAGTCAATATTTCCTTATGTCAATATTTCCTTTTGTTAATATTTCGTTTTGTCAATATTTCATTTTGTCAATATTTCCTTTTTTCAATATTTCCTTTTGTCAATATTTCCTTTTGTCAATATTTCCTATTTTCAATATTTCCTTTTTTGAATATTTTCTCTTTTCTATACGTCCTTTTGTCAATATTTCCTTTTTTTAATATTTCCTCTTTTCTATACTTCCTTTTGTCAATATTTCCTTTTGTCAATATTTCCTTTTTTTAATATTTCCTTTTGTTAATAATCCTTTTGTCAATATTTCCTTATTTCAATATTTCCTTTTGTCAATATTACCTTTTTTCAATATTTCTTTTTGTCAATATTTCCTTTTGTCAATATTTCCTTTTGTCAATATTTCCTTTTTTGAATATTTCCTCTTTTCTATACTTCCTTTTGTCATTATTTCCTTTTGTCAATATTTTCTTTTTTCAATATTTCCTTTTGTAAATATGTTCTTTTGTCAATATTTCCTTTTGTCAATATTTCCTTTAGTCAATATTTCCTTATGTCAATATTTCCTTTTGTTAATATTTCGTTTTGTCAATATATCCTTTTGTCAATATTTCCTTTTTTCAATATTTCCTTTTGTCAATATTTCCTTTTGTCAATATTTCCTATTTTCAATATTTCCTTTTTTGAATATTTCCTCCTTTCTATACGTCCTTTTGTCAATATTTCCTTTTTTTAATATTTCCTCTTTTCTATACTTCCTTTTGTCAATATTTCCTTTTGTCAATATTTCCTTTTTTTATCATTTCCTTTTGTCAATATTTCCTTTTGTCAATATTTCCTTATTTCAATATTTCCTTTTTTCCAATATTTCCTTTTTTCAATATTTCCTTTTGTCAATATTTCCTTTTTTCAATATTTCCTTTTTTGAATATTTCCTCTTTTCTATACTTCCTTTTTTCAATATTTCCTTTTTTGAATATTTCCTCTTTTCTATACATCCTTTTTTCAATATTTCCTTTTTTTAATATTTCCTCTTTTCTATACTTCCTTTTGTCAATATTTCCTTTTTTGAATATTTCTTCATTTCTAAACTTCCTTTTGTCAATATTTCCTTTTGTCAATATTTCCTTTTTTAAATATTTCCTTTTGTCAATATTTCCTTTTGTCAATATTTCCTTTTTTCAATATTTCCTTTTCTCAAAATTTCCTTTTATCAATATTTCCTTTTTTCAATATATCCTTTTTTCAATATTTCCTTTTGTCAATATTTCCTTTTGTCAATATTTCCTTTTTTCAATATTTCCTTCTTTCTATACTTCCTTTTTTTAAATATTTCGTTTTTGCAATATTTCCTTTTGTTTATATTTCCTTTTGTCAATATTTCCTTTTGTCAATATTTCCTTTTTTCAATAATTCCATTTGTCAATATTTTTTTTGTTAATATTTCCTTTTTTCAATATTTTTTTATTTTTGAATATTTCCTCTTTTCTATACTTTCCTTGTCAATATTTCCTTTTTTCAATATTTCCTTTTGTCAATATTACCTTTTTTCAATATTTCTTTTTGTCAATATTTCCTTTTGTCAATATTTCCTTTTGTCAATATTTCCTTTTTTGAATATTTCCTCTTTTCTATACTTCCTTTTGTCAATATTTCCTTTTGTCAATATTTCCTTTTTTCAATATTTCCTTTTGTCAATATTTCCTTTTGTCAATATTTCCTTTTGTCAATATTTCCTTTAGTCAATATTTCCTTATGTCAATATTTCCTTTTGTTAATATTTCCTTTTGTCAATATATCCTTTTGTCAATATTTCCTTTTTTCAATATTTCCTTTTGTCAATATTTCCTTTTGTCAATATTTCCTATTTTCAATATTTCCTTTTTTGAATATTTTCTATTTTCTATACGTCCTTTTGTCAATATTTCCTTTTTTTAATATTTCCTCTTTTCTATACTTCCTTTTGTCAATATTTCCTTTTGTCAATATTTCCTTTTTTTAATATTTCCTTTTGTTAATAATCCTTTTGTCAATATTTCCTTATTTCAATATTTCCTTTTGTCAATATTACCTTTTTTCAGTATTTCTTTTTGTCAATATTTCCTTTTGTCAATATTTCCTTTTGTCAATATTTCCTTTTTTGAATATTTCCTCTTTTCTATACTTCCTTTTGTCATTATTTCCTTTTGTCAATATTTTCTTTTTTCAATATTTCCTTTTGTAAATATATTCTTTTGTCAATATTTCCTTTTGTCAATATTTCCTTTAGTCAATATTTCCTTATGTCAATATTTCCTTTTGTTAATATTTCCTTTTGTCAATTTATCCTTTTGTCAATATTTCCTTTTTTCAATATTTCCTTTTGTCAATATTTCCTTTTGTCAATATTTCCTATTTTCAATATTTCCTTTTTTGAATATTTTCTCTTTTCTATACGTCCTTTTGTCAATATTTCCTTTTTTGAATATTTCCTCTTTTCTATACTTCCTTTTGTCAATATTTCCTTTAGTCAATATTTCCTTTTTTTATCATTTCCTTTTGTCAATATTTCCTTTTGTCAATATTTCCTTATTTCAATATTTCCTTTTTTCAAATATTTCCTTTTTTCAATATTTCCTTTTTTCAATATTTCCTTTTTTCAATATTTCCTTTTTTGAATATTTCCTCTTTTCTATACTTCCTTTTTTCAATATTTCCTTTTTTGAATATTTCCTCTTTTCTATACTTCCTTTTTTCAATATTTCCTTTTTTTAATATTTCCTCTTTTCTATACTTCCTTTTGTCAATATTTCCTTTTTTGAATATTTCTTCATTTCTAAACTTCCTTTTGTCAATATTTCCTTTTTTAAATATTTCCTTTTGTCAATATTTCCTTTTTTCAATATTTCCTTTTCTCAAAATTTCCTTTTATCAATATTTCCTTTTTTCAATATATCCTTTTTTCAATATTTCCTTTTGTCAATATTTCCTTTTTTCAATATTTCCTTTTCTCAATATTTCCTTTTATCAATATTTCCTTTTTTCAATACATCCTTTTTTCAATATTTCCTTTTGTCAATATTTCCTTTGGTCAATATTTACTTTTTTCAATATTTCCTTTTTTTAATATTCCCTCTTTTCTATACTTCTTTTTGTCAATATTTCCTTTTATCAATATTTCCTCTTTTCTATACTTCCTTTTGTCAATGATGCCTTTTGTCAATATTTCCTTTTCTCAATATTTCCTTTTGTCAATATTTCCTTTTGTCAATATCACCTTTTGTCAATATTTCCTTCTTTCAATATTTCCTTTTGTCAATATTTCCTTTTCTCAAAATTTCCTTTTGTCAATATTTCCTTTTGTCAATATTTCCTTTTTTCAATATTTCCTTTTGTCAATATTTCCTTTTGTCATTATTTCCTTTTTTCAATGTTTCCTTTTGTGAATATTTCCTCTTTTCTATTTTTCCTTTTGTCAATATTTCCTATTGTATATATTTCCTTTTTTCAATATTTCCTTTTTTCAATATTTCTTTTGTCAATAATTCCTTTTTTAAATATTTCCTTTTTTGAATATTTCCTCTTTTGTATACTTCCTTTTGTCAATATTTCCTTTTGTCAATAATTACATTTGTCATAATTTCCTTTTTTCAATATTTCCTTTTGTCAATATTTCCTTTTTTCAATATTTCCTTTTGTCAAAATTTCCTTTTGTCAATATTTCCTTTTGTCAATATTTCCGTTTTTCAATAATTCCTTTTGTCAATATTTTCTTTTGTTAATAATTCCTTTTTTCAATACTTCTATTTTTGAATATTTCCTCTTTTCTATACTTCCCTTGTCAATATTTCCTTTTTTCAATATTTCCTTTTGTCAATATTTCCTTTTTTCTATATTTCTTTTTGTCAATATTTCCTTTTGTCAATTCCTTTTGTCAATATTTCCTTTTTTGAATATTTCCTCTGTTGTATACTTCCTTTTGTCAATATTTCCTTTTGTCAATATTTCCTTTTTTCAATATTTCCTTTTGTAAATATATCCTTTTGTCAATATTTCCTTTTGTCAATATTTCCTTTTATCAATATTTCCATATGTCAATATTTCCTTTTGTCAATATTTCCTTTTGTCAATATATCCTTTTGTCAATATTTCCTTTTTTCAATATTTCCTTTTGTCAATATTTCCTTTTTTCAATATTTCCTTTTCTCAATATTTCCTTTTGTCAATATTTCCTTTTTTCAATACATCCTTTTTTCAATATTTCCTTTTGTCAATATTTCCTTTGGTCAATATTTACTTTTTTCAATATTTCCTTTTTTGAATATTCCCTCTTTTCTATACTTCTTTTTGTCAATATTTCCTTTTATCAATATTTCCTCTTTTCTATACTTCCTTTTGTCAATAATGCCTTTTGTCAATATTTCCTTTTCTCAATATTTCCTTTTGTCAATATTTCCTTTTGTCAATATCACCTTTTGTCAATATTTCCTTCTTTCAATATTTCCTTTTGTCAATATTTCCTTTTCTCAAAATTTCCTTTTGTCAATATTTCCTTTTGTCAATATTTCCTTTTTTCAATATTTCCTTTTGTCAATATTTCCTTTTGTCATTATTTCCTTTTTTCAATGTTTCCTTTTGTGAATATTTCCTCTTTTCTATTTTTCCTTTTGTCAATATTTCGTTTTTTGAATATTTCTTCATTTCTAAACTTCCTTTTGTCAATATTTCCTTTTGTCAATATTTCTTTTTTTCAATATTTCCTATTGTCAATATTTCCTTTTGTCAATATTTCCTTTTTTCAATATTTCCTTTTTTGAATATTTCCTCTTTTCAATATTTCCTTTTTTGTATATTTCCTCTTTTCTATACTTCCTTTTTGCAATATTTCCTTTTTTGGATATTTCCTCTTTTCTATACTTCCTTTTTTGAATATTTCCTCTTTTCTATACTTCCTTTTTTCAATATTTCCTTTTTTGAATATTTCCTCTTTTCTATTCATCCTTTTTTCAATATTTCCTTTTTTTAATATTTCCTCTTTTCTATACTTCCTTTTGTCAATATTTCCTTTTTTGAATATTTCTTCATTCCTAACTTCCTTTTGTCAATATTTCCTTTTGTCAATATTTCCTTTTTTAAATATTTCCTTTTGTCAATATTTCCTTTTGTCAATATTTCCTTTTTTCAATATTTCCTTTTCTCAAAATTTCCTTTTATCAATATTTCCTTTTTTCAATATATCCTTTTTTCAATATTTCCTTTTGTCAATATTTCCTTTTGTCAATATTTCCTTTTTTCAATATTTCCTTTTCTCAATATTTCCTTTTATCAATATTTCCTTTTTTCAATACATCCTTTTTTCAATATTTCCTTTTGTCAATATTTCCTTTGGTCAATATTTACTTTTTTCAATATTTCCTTTTTTGAATATTCCCTCTTTTCTATACTTCTTTTTGTCAATATTTCCTTTTATCAATATTTCCTCTTTTCTATACTTCCTTTTGTCAATAATGCCTTTTGTCAATATTTCCTTTTCTCAATATTTCCTTTTGTCAATATTTCCTTTTGTCAATATCACCTTTTGTCAATATTTCCTTTTTTCAATATTTCCTTTTGTCAATATTTCCTTTTCTCAAAATTTCCTTTTGTCAATATTTCCTTTTTTCAATATTTCCTTTTGTCAATATTTCCTTTTGTCAATATTTCCTTTTTTCAATGTTTCCTTTTGTGAATATTTCCTCTTTTCTATTTTTACTTTTGTCAATATTTCGTTTTTTGAATATTTCTTCATTTCTAAACTTCCTTTTGTCAATATTTCCTTTTGTCAATATTTCTTTTTTTCAATATTTCCTATTGTCGATATTTCCTTTTGTCAATATTTCCTTTTTTCAATATTTCCTTTTTTGAATATTTCCTCTTTTCAATATTTCCTTTTTTGAATATTTCCTCTTTTCTATACTTCCTTTTTGCAATATTTCCTTTTTTGGATATTTCCTCTTTTCTATACTTCCTTTTTTGAATATTTCCTCTTTTCTATACTTCCTTTTTTCAATATTTCCTTTTTTGAATATTTCCTCTTTTCTATACATCCTTTTTTCAATATTTCCTTTTTTTAATATTTCCTCTTTTCTATACTTCCTTTTGTCAATATTTCCTTTTTTGAATATTTCTTCATTTCTAAACTTCCTTTTGTCAATATTTCCTTTTGTCAATATTTCCTTTTTTAAATATTTCCTTTTGTCAATATTTCCTTTTGTCAATATTTCCTTTTTTCAATATTTCCTTTTCTCAAAATTTCCTTTTATCAATATTTCCTTTTTTCAATATATCCTTTTTTCAATATTTCCTTTTGTCAATATTTCCTTTTGTCAATATTTCCTTTTTTCAATATTTCCTTTTCTCAATATTTCCTTTTATCAATATTTCCTTTTTTCAATACATCCTTTTTTCAATATTTCCTTTTGTCAATATTTCCTTTGGTCAATATTTACTTTTTTCAATATTTCCTTTTTTGAATATTCCCTCTTTTCTATACTTCTTTTTGTCAATATTTCCTTTTATCAATATTTCCTCTTTTCTATACTTCCTTTTGTCAATAATGCCTTTTGTCAATATTTCCTTTTCTCAATATTTCCTTATGTCAATATTTCCTTTTGTCAATATCACCTTTTGTCAATATTTCCTTCTTTCAATATTTCCTTTTGTCAATATTTCCTTTTCTCAAAATTTCCTTTTGTCAATATTTCCTTTTGTCAATATTTCCTTTTTTCAATATTTCCTTTTGTCAATATTTCCTTTTGTCATTATTTCCTTTTTTCAATGTTTCCTTTTGTGAATATTTCCTCTTTTCTATTTTTCCTTTTGTCAATATTTCGTTTTTTGAATATTTCTTCATTTCTAAACTTCCTTTTGTCAATATTTCCTTTTGTCAATATTTCTTTTTTTCAATATTTCCTATTGTCAATATTTCCTTTTGTCAATATTTCCTTTTTTCAATATTTCCTTTTTTGAATATTTCCTCTTTTCAATATTTCCTTTTTTGAATATTTCCTCTTTTCTATACTTCCTTTTTGCAATATTTCCTTTTTTGGATATTTCCTCTTTTCTATACTTCCTTTTTTCTATACTTCCTTTTGTCAATATTTCCTTTTGTCATTATTTCCTTTTGTCAATATTTCTTTTTGTCAATATTTCCTTTTGTCAATATTTCCTTTTGTCAATATTTTCTTTTGTCAATATTTCCTTTTGTCAATATTTCCTTTATTCTATACTTCCTTTTTTCAATATTTCCTTTTTTCAATATTTCCTACTCTCTATACTTCCTTTTTTCAATATTTCCTTCTTTCTATACTTCTTTTTTTCAATATTTCCTTTTTTCTATATTTCCTTTTTTCAATATTTCCTTTTTTTTTACATTTCCTTTTGTCAATATTTCCTTTTTTCAATATTTCCTTGTTTCAATATTTCTTTTTTTCAATATTTCCTTTTGTCATTATTTCCTATTTTCAATATTTTTTTTCTCAATATTTCCTTTTTTCAATATCTCATTTTTTCAATATTTCCTTTTGTCAATATTCCTTTTTTTCAATATTTCCTTTTCTCAATATTTCCTTCTTTCTATATTTCCTTTTTTCAATATTACATTTTTTCTATACTTCCTTATTACAATATTTTCTTTAGTCAAAATTTCCCTTTGTCAATATTTCCGTTTCTCAATATTTCCTTTTTTCAATATTTCCTTTTCTCAATATTTCCTTTTTTCAATATTTACTTCTTTCTATATTTCCTTTTTTCAATATTTCCTTTTTTCAATATTTCCATTTTTCAATATTTCCTTTTTTCTATACTTCGTTTTTGCAACATTTCCTTTTGTCAATATTTCTCTTTTCTATACTTCCTTTTTTCACTATTTCCTTTTGTCAATATTTACTTTTTTTTTCTATACTTTTTTTTTCAATATTTCCTTTTTTCAATATTTCCTTTTTTCAATATTTCTTTTGTCAATAAATCCTTTTTTAAATATTTCCTTTTTTGAATATTTCCCCTTTTCTATACTTCCTTTTGTCAATATTTCCTTTTGTCAATAATTACATTTGTCATAATTTCCTTTTTTCAATATTTCGTTTTGTCGATATTTCCTTTTTTCAATATTTCCTTTTGTCAATATTTCCTTTTGTCAATATTTCCTTTGGTCAATATTTCCTTTTTTCAATAATTCTTTTTGTCAATATTTTCTTTTGTTAATATTTCCTTTTTTCTATATTTCTATTTTTGAATATTTCCTCTTTTCTATATTTCCCTTGTCAATATTTCCTTTTTTCAATATTTCCTTTTGTCAATATTTCCTTTTTTCAATATTTCTTTTTGTCAATATTTCCTTTTGTCAAAATTTCTAATTGTCAATATTTCCTTTTTTGAATATTTTCTCTTTTCTATATTTCCTTTTGTCAATATTTCCTTTTGTCAATATTTCCTTTTTTCAATATTTCCTTTTGTAAATATATTCTTTTGTCAATATTTCCTTTTGTCAATATTTCCTTTTATCAATATTTCCTTATGTCAATATTTCCTTTTGTCAATATTTCCTTTTGTCAATATATCCTTTTGTCAATATTTCCTTTTTTCAATATTTCCTTTTGTCAATATTTCCTTTTGTCAATATTTCCTTTTTTCAATATTTCCTTTTTTGAATATTTTCTCTTTTCTATACGTCCTTTTGTCAATATTTCCTTTTTTTAATATTTCCTCTTTTCTATACTTCCTTTTGTCAATATTTCCTTTTGTCAATATTTCCTTTTTTTAATATTTCCTTTTGTTAATATTCCTTTTTTCAATATTTCCTTTTGTCAATATTTCCTTTTGTCAATATTTCCTTTTTTCATCATTTCCTTTTGTCAATATTTCCTATTGTCATTATTTCCTTATTTCAATATTTCCTTTTTTCAATATTTCCTTTTTTCAATATTTCCTTTTGTCAATATTTCCTTTTTTCAATATTTCCTTTTTTGAATGTTTCCTCTTTTCTATACTTCCTTTTGTAAATATTTCCTTTTTTGAATATTTCCTCTTTTCTATACTTCATTTTGTCAATATTTCATTATGTCAATATTTCCTTTTGTCAATATTTCCTTTTTTCAATATTTCCTTTTGTCAATATTTCCTTTTGTCAATATTACCTTTTGTTAATATTTCCTTTGTTCAATATTTCCTTTTTTCAATATTTTTTTTGTCAATATTTCCTTTTGTCATTATTTCCTTTTTTCAATATTTCCTTTTTTGAATATTTCCTCTTTTCTATACATCCTTTTTTCAATATTTCCTTTTTTGAATATTTCCTCTTTTCTATACTTCCTTTTGTCAATATTTCCTTTTTTGAATATTTCTTCATTTCTAAACTTCCTTTTGTCAATATTTCCTTTTGTCATTATTTCCTTTTATCAATATTTCCTTATTTGAATATTTCCTCTTTTCTATACTTCCTTTTGTCAATATTTCCTTTTTTGAATATTTCTTCATTTCTAAACTTCCTTTTGTCAATATTTCCTTTTGTCAATATTTCCTTTTTTCAATATTTCCTTTTGTTAATATTTCCTTTTGTCAATATTTCCTTTTTTCAATATTTCCTTTTCTCAATATTTCCTTTTATCAATATTTCCTTTTTTCAATGTATCCTTTTTTCAATATTTCCTTTTGTCAATATTACCTTTTGTCAATATTTCCTTTTTTCAATATTTCCTTTTCTCAATATTTCCTTTTATCAAATTTCCTTTTTTCAATACATCCTTTTTTCAATATTTCCTTCTGTCAATATTTACTTTTGTCAATATTTACTTTTTTCAATATTTCCTTTTTTGAATATTCCCTCTTTTCTATACTTCTTTTTGTCAATATTTCATTTTATCAATATTTCCTCTTTTCTATACTTCCTTTTGTCAATATTTCCTTTTGTCAATATTTCCTTCTTTCAATATTTCCTTTTGTCAATATTTCCTTTTCTCAAAATTTCCTTTTGTCAATATTTCCTTTTGTCAATATATCCTTTTTTCAATATTTCCTTTTGTCAATATTTCCTTTTGTCATTATTTCCTTTTTTCAATATTTCCTTTTGTGAATATTTCCTCTTTTCTATTTTTCCTTTTGTCAATATTTCCTTTTTTGAATATTCCTTCATTTCTAAACTTCCTTTTGTCAATATTTCCTTTTGTCAATATTTCTTTTTTTCAATATTTCCTTTTGTCAATATTTCCTTTTGTCAATATTTCCTTTTTTCAATATTTCCTTTTTTGAATATTTCTTCTTTTCAATATTTCCTTTTTTGAATATTTCCTCTTTTCTATACTTCCTTTTATCAATATTTCCTTTTTTGGATATTTCCTCTTTTCTATACTTCCTTTTTTCTATACTTCTTTTTGTCAATATTTTCTTTTGTCAATATTTCGTTTTTTCAATATTTCATTTTGTCAATATTTCCTTTTGTCAATATTTCCTTATTTCAATATTTCCTTTTTTCAAATATTTCCTTTTTTCAATATTTCCTTTTGTCAATATTTCCTTTTTTCAATATTTCCTTTTTTGAATATTTCCTCTTTTCTATACTTCCTTTTTTCAATATTTCCTTTTTTGAATATTTCCTCTTTTCTATACATCCTTTTTTCAATATTTCCTTTTTTTAATATTTCCTCTTTTCTATACTTCCTTTTGTCAATATTTCCTTTTTTGAATATTTCTTCATTTCTAAACTTCCTTTTGTCAATATTTCCTTTTGTCATTATTTCCTTTTTTCAATATTTCCTTTTTTGAATATTTCCTCTTTTCTATACATCCTTTTTTCAATATTTCCTTTTTTGAATATTTCCTCTTTTCTATACTTCCTTTTGTCAATATTTCCTTTTTTGAATATTTCTTCATTTCTAAACTTCCTTTTGTCAATATTTCCTTTTGTCATTATTTCCTTTTATCAATATTTCCTTATTTGAATATTTCCTCTTTTCTATACTTCCTTTTGTCAATATTTCCTTTTTTGAATATTTCTTCATTTCTAAACTTCCTTTTGTCAATATTTCCTTTTGTCAATATTTCCTTTTTTCAATATTTCCTTTTGTTAATATTTCCTTTTGTCAATATTTCCTTTTTTCAATATTTCCTTTTCTCAATATTTCCTTTTATCAATATTTCCTTTTTTCAATGTATCCTTTTTTCAATATTTCCTTTTGTCAATATTACCTTTTGTCAATATTTCCTTTTTTCAATATTTCCTTTTCTCAATATTTCCTTTTATCAAATTTCCTTTTTTCAATACATCCTTTTTTCAATATTTCCTTCTGTCAATATTTACTTTTGTCAATATTTACTTTTTTCAATATTTCCTTTTTTGAATATTCCCTCTTTTCTATACTTCTTTTTGTCAATATTTCATTTTATCAATATTTCCTCTTTTCTATACTTCCTTTTGTCAATATTTCCTTTTGTCAATATTTCCTTCTTTCAATATTTCCTTTTGTCAATATTTCCTTTTCTCAAAATTTCCTTTTGTCAATATTTCCTTTTGTCAATATATCCTTTTTTCAATATTTCCTTTTGTCAATATTTCCTTTTGTCATTATTTCCTTTTTTCAATATTTCCTTTTGTGAATATTTCCTCTTTTCTATTTTTCCTTTTGTCAATATTTCCTTTTTTGAATATTCCTTCATTTCTAAACTTCCTTTTGTCAATATTTCCTTTTGTCAATATTTCTTTTTTTCAATATTTCCTTTTGTCAATATTTCCTTTTGTCAATATTTCCTTTTTTCAATATTTCCTTTTTTGAATATTTCTTCTTTTCAATATTTCCTTTTTTGAATATTTCCTCTTTTCTATACTTCCTTTTATCAATATTTCCTTTTTTGGATATTTCCTCTTTTCTATACTTCCTTTTTTCTATACTTCTTTTTGTCAATATTTTCTTTTGTCAATATTTCGTTTTTTCAATATTTCATTTTGTCAATATTTCCTTTTGTCAATATTTCCTTATTTCAATATTTCCTTTTTTCAAATATTTCCTTTTTTCAATATTTCCTTTTGTCAATATTTCCTTTTTTCAATATTTCCTTTTTTGAATATTTCCTCTTTTCTATACTTCCTTTTTTCAATATTTCCTTTTTTGAATATTTCCTCTTTTCTATACATCCTTTTTTCAATATTTCCTTTTTTTAATATTTCCTCTTTTCTATACTTCCTTTTGTCAATATTTCCTTTTTTGAATATTTCTTCATTTCTAAACTTCCTTTTGTCAATATTTCCTTTTTTAAATATTTCCTTTTGTCAATATTTCCTTTTTTCAATATTTCCTTTTCTCAAAATTTCCTTTTATCAATATTTCCTTTTTTCAATATATCCTTTTTTCAATATTTCCTTTTGTCAATATTTCCTTTTGTCAATATTTCCTTTTTTCAATATTTCCTTTTCTCAATATTTCCTTTTATCAATATTTCCTTTTTTCAATACATCCTTTTTTCAATATTTCCTTTTGTCAATATTTCCTTTTGTCAATATTTACTTTTTTCAATATTTCCTTTTTTGAATATTCCCTCTTTTCTATACTTCTTTTTGTCAATATTTCCTTTTATCAATATTTCCTCTTTTCTATACTTCCTTTTGTCAATATTGCCTTTTGTCAATATTTCCTTTTCTCAATATTTCCTTTTGTCAATATTTCCTTTTGTCAAATTACCTTTTGTCAATATTTCCTTCTTTCAATATTTCCTTTGGTCAATATTTCCTTTTCTCAAAATTTCCTTTTGTCAATATTTCCTTTTCTCAATATTTCCTTTTTTCAATATTTCCTTTTGTCAATATTTCCTTTTGTCATTATTTCCTTTTTTCAATATTTCCTTTTGTGAATATTTCCTCTTTTCTATTTTTCCAATTGTCAATATTTCCTTTTTTGAATATTTCTTCATTTCTAAACTTCCTTTTGTCAATATTTCCTTTTGTCAATATTTCTTTTTTTCAATATTTCCTTTTGTCAATATTTCCTTTTTTCAATATTTCCTTTTTTCAATATTTCCTTTTTTGAATATTTCCTCTTTTCAATATTTCCTTTTTTGAATATTTCCTCTTTTCTATACTTCCTTTTTGCAATATTTCCTTTTTT
This sequence comes from Ischnura elegans, assembly GCF_921293095.1. Taxonomy (NCBI): domain Eukaryota; kingdom Metazoa; phylum Arthropoda; class Insecta; order Odonata; family Coenagrionidae; genus Ischnura; species Ischnura elegans. The sequence goes on from NC_060259.1 coordinate 99,461,524, forward strand.
GGATATTTCCTCTTTTCTTTACTTCCTTTTTTCTATACTTCCTTTTTTCTATATTTCCTTTTGTCAATATTTCCTTTTGTCAATATTTCCTTTTGTCAATATTTTCTTTTGTCAATATTTCCTTTTGTCTATATTTCCTTTTGTCAATATTTCCTTTATTCTATACTTCCTTTTTTCAATATTTCCTTTTTTCAATATTTCCTACTTTCTATACTTTCTTTTTTCAATATTTCCTTCTTTCTATACTTCTTTTTTTCAATATTTCCTTTTTTCTATATTTCCTTTTTTCAATATTTCCTTTTTTTTAATATTTCTTTTTGTCAATATTTCCTTTTTTCAATATTTCCTTGTTTCAATATTTCTTTTTTTCAATATTTCCTTTTGTCATTATTTCCTATTTTCAATATTTTTTTCTCAATATTTCCTTTTTTCAATATCTCATTTTTTCAATATTTCCTTTTGTCAATATTTCTTTTTTTCAATATTATCTTTTCTCAATATTTCCTTCTTTCTATATTTCCTTTTTTCAATATTACATTTTTACTATACTTCCTTATTACAATCCCTGTAAACACAATGAGTTGCAGCAACGTTGCAGTCAGGTTGCACGAGGTTGCAGAGGTTGCAGGGCTGTTGAGGTCTCTTTGCAACGTCCTGGCAACGTTGCAGACAGGTTGCACGAGGTTGCAGAGCTACTTAGGTCTCTTGAAACGTTGCAGACACGTTGCTTTGCAACGTCCTTACAACAATTTTCCCTCATTCATTAAAATATGAAAATATTGAGCTAAAAGAATAGGTACCCACACAGCAGAGGATATTCCTGGAATATCCTATTTTGATCCGTTATATTCCTATTTCGTCCCAGAGACATTGCGAACCATTGTGGGATATTCGCAGTATATATTTTGACAGTAGGCTTTTGTGTATGTAATAACTGAGTCACAGTTGTTACAGTGTGTTTCATCATTTCTTTTCGGAACACCCAAGAACGCCGTCCACCTGGGGTGCTACGAAATGCAGATTAATTAAAAATCAATCAATTCCCTTAAGATGTAAAAAAAATCCTGCCATGATAAGTTTTCCTCGTTTCATAAAGAAGAATGTTCTTCGAAATGTGATTTCACTCGTGCTTTTTAATCTACTAAGGCGATGATACAAAAAAGATATATTTCCCAGTGGGATTTATTCCTCAAGTCATAAGGCGAAACTTAATTTTTCGCCTACCAAGATTTAGACTCCCGCCCGCGATGTCGAGCTATCGATTGTGGATACCATCGATGGTCGATTCCACCAATAGTCGATTTCCATCGAGAGAAAAACAACATGCCAACGGCCATGGCCGTTTGATGGCCGTTGTCGTATTCATGTGCACATTAATAATGTTACGCGAACTGTGTTGTGTTCTCGTGAGCGGAATTGATCCTGCCGAAGCATATCAGCCTCTTAAGTTCTTCTTTTACTTGTTTCACCAGCACCTAGGCAATCATCTACTGTTACTACGTAATTTTGTAGTGTTATGTTTGCGAAACTTCTCCAACAAAAGTTTATCAACCGCAGAAGTTCTACTTTTGCTTCCTTCATCAGAATCTGGGTAAGTAGAAGTGTTGCTTATTGCAACATTTTTTATTTTAAATGAAGCATATTCTTAATATTTTCAACCTTCTCACACTTCCTGAGACAGCTCAGTCAATCCATCTTCTGTGGATTGAAAAACATTACATATGCATAAACTTAAATTTATTTTAATGCTTGACGCATTGCATCACCGTAGTGTGGGAGGATTATGAAGAAAAACTTCTCGGCTTTACTATTTATTGAGTCATTTAAAGTTATTTACATTTTTTATAGTGTTTATTTTTCATTTAGGTGTAGTGGGTTTAAGTGTAGCTTCATGTCAAAAACATCTTCATGATGATGTAAAAAGTTTTGGATCAAAGTTCCAATCAGGTAATTGTTATTAAAAGAAAACATTTCAATCAATTTTGTGTCTCATTTTTGATAATTTTTTGTAGTTAAAGATGTCACTGTGATTTTGTTAAAGAGGGGATAAGTAATGGGATTTGATTTGTTGGAGGCAAGTCTATTTGTGCACATTACTCAGGGATAAAACCATTGGGCCATAATGATAAAGTGAATATCAGTTTATCTGTGGTAATATTATTAATACCCAGCCCAGTATAGGAAATGGTTTAGATTCATCTTCCTTTATGTTTGCTTGAAGCACTTTTCAATAGAGTGATCAAAGACTTTGAGATGCGTTGGCTCCCTAATATTGTTTTCTTCTAAGCAAGCAGACTGTTTGATCTTGATTCCAATTATGCAGGGTATCCCATTTATCTTGACCACCCGAAATAACTTTTTGTTCAGATGGAAGTTCAAAAATGTGTCAAGCAAATGTTCATAAGCCCTCAGGGGGACATTAATCAGCATGACTGCCTTCCTTGTATCTTTGTTTCTACAAAGATTTGAAGAGTGGTATGTCTTTTTTAAATGACACCCTATATTTTTTATGAATGACTGGTGGAGTAGTTCCAATACCCGCCTTCCTGCACTAAGTGCTATTGAGTCAGACATTTTTCATAACACTGTGTTTATGTTAATGGTCCACTGTGCTACATTTTTGAATAAGTCTTTAGGAGAGGAAATGAACTGCCAAATAAAAAATATAGGGTGCCATTTTAAAAAGACATACCGCTGTTCATATCTTTGTAAATAATAAAGCTACAAGGAAGTCAATCATGCTAATTAATGTCCCCCTGACGGCTAATGAACATTTGCTTGACACATTTTTGAATTTCCATCTGGACAAAAAGTTATTTCGGGTGATCAAGATAAATGGGACATCCAGTATTCTTCATGTAAAGTTGTCATAGTGGATGTGTACAGCCTTTGGTTCAATGAATTATCCCTAATATAATAATTTTTATTTCAGATTGAATTTTTGAAAAGAGTTGGGGGTTCTACTCCACCAGATGCAACAAGGCGTGGGTTGAGAGCATCATTCTTAGATGATATTGCAAAATATTATTTATTGGAAGGCCTTAACCCTTAGGCTGCAGGAACGTTTTTAAACGTTCTGCATGGTGAGTGCGGGAAAAACGTTTTTATACGTTTGACCAGATTTTCTTACCGCTGGCAGACTATCCTTAGGATTTTATTGCCATCCTTTCCGCGGTTGGTTGAACTCGGCCCAACCTAGTGGCAGAGAGCACAAAGGCGTCTTTCGAGGACTGGATACCCTCACCACGGGGAGCGCTGCCCAGATTATCCCTTCTTCGAGAGAGAGGTCTCTCTGCTCTCCGCGGCACATTCACGAAGAAAACAATTCCAATGAATCCTTACATTTCCTAGGAATTTTTTAATATTGTCCTTGTCCATTAGCCGGGGAAACTTATTTGAAAGCATTGGTTATTCTTTCTTATACTTTCGGTGGCGGGTCTGTCGCACCTGCGTAATTACCAAGGACATTTCTTTCCTATGAGTATTATAATCTCGTTCTGGATTTCCCACCGAATGGGTTTCCCTTCGAATATCCTGTCTTTTCCACATGCTCTATTGATCTTTGTTCAGTTTTCCCAGAGTTTCGGTGGTGTACGTTTGCTCCTAATCAAGTATCTACTCGAGTGACTACATTTTGAGAATCTCTTCATTTATTTTCAATATGGATAGTGAAAATTTGCCATCTCGGCCAAAAAGGAGAAAGGTTTCTCTCGAGGATGAAGTTCTCACTATTTTATTCGACTCTGATTGTAAGAGTGAGGACGGAAATTTTTCCGATGTGTCTGTGTCTACCAGGGATACTGAGACGGATGAGGATGATGCAAATGATTCCGACGATGGTGGTCTATTCAATTTGGCTGAAGACATTGAATGCGCATCATCTTCTTGGTCCAGGACTGATGATTATACTCGTCAGATTTTCCAGTTCGACAGCTCCTCATCTGGTGTAATATCGGACCACCTTCATGAGAATGCCTATTATAACCTGTATTATCCATTATCTTTACCTACCGCATCCAAACATACGTTCCAAATGCTCCCCAAAGTTCAAATCGGCTGAAGTATGGTTGAAATGTTGAGGAATATGGTTAAAAATCAATGGATTTTTTTACTGTTTGATATCAAATCGCTCATAAAAATATCATGCTGGCCAAATTTGAGGAAAAAAATTCATTTACATTCAATTTAGAAAAAGTAACGTTCAAATATTTTTATGCCAGTTATGATTCTTAGAAAGGGCTCAATTGTATTCATGGTCTGTCGTCAGGGGGTAGGGTGGGTAGTCCCGGATTATGAGGGTCCACTACCTGCTAGACACACGCCCGGGGTCGACGGAAAAATATCTTCCCCGTTCATGTCCCGCACACAGTGGCAGAAAAATTTTGACACTCCCGCAGCTAAAGGGTTAAAGGGAACATAAAGTTTGGACAGACACACATTCATTTGGCTCTAAGCTGTAAGTAAAGTTTTCAAATTTCTATTAATTAAATACTTCAATGAGACCAACATATGTCAGTAGCTTAGGTATTTTCCTTGAGAGCTATCAGCAATCCATCCTTGCATTTTGTTGAAATTCTTGCAAGGACATTACTTTTGTTATTTTGTGCTGTCCAGCGCCCAGAATTGAATTATGCTCTCTAGTCTCTTGGGTTGTATTCAAAGTTAGTACTCTCCCTTTCAATACAACCCTAGCATTCGATTATTTTTATTACCATTCCTATGATTTTCAAGATTGGCTGTTCTAAAAAATATCATGAGATAATTTCTGTTTTCTTTGAATGACATTCAATTATTGTTGTGCGTGCTTATTTCATTAACATTTGGACTAAACTTTTATTTCTCTAAAGTAAAGAAACCACTCTCCAGCCTTAAATTTATCAGGTGGATTTTGTGGGAAAATTAACTGCTTACGCCTTAATTATCGAGGTCATTTCAAGATCTCATGTAATGACAGTAATGATAATAGAATCGCTCAAGAAAATGACTAAGTATATGCAGCCAAGCTCGTGTCTCAAACCCTTGTTTGTCATTTCATATGAAGTAATTTGCCAACTCTTGCCTCATAGAAAGTCCAAATTTGTGGGCTCTGACCTAGGTGGCAAGTGCAATACTAATCCTGCTGATTTCATCAGCTGACCATCACATCTTATTGATTATGTGCATCTATTTAAAAATGGCCCTATAAAAGCTACTGTCTTAATTATATTATAGTCAATTTACTTCTCACCTTTATAATAAGATGAAAAGTACATTATACATATTTTTTAGTAATGTAAACTTTTTCTGGTCCCATAGTTATTTCTGAAGACCTTCTTCAGTATTTAAAGAGAATTGAGAAGACGCAGCTGGAAATTTTAAAGGAAATTCGGGCTTTGAAAAGAGCTAAGTCGAACTGCCAGATGCCAGATGAAAGTGACAACGACTTATTATTGACCTGGAAATTCCCCATGGATACAATGGAAGAATTTGATGCCCTGGAGGTGGAACTCCTCAAAAAGCCATTCCACGCAGCTCTGGTAAAATAAAACTTTTGAGTGTCATTTGTTTGATGGGCTTTTATAAGTAGCTATTTGTGAGTTTTTTTGTGTTGTAAAAATTCCTCTGATTTTTCAGACTGTAGAGTTATGCAGACGAGGTCGGAATAACATTACTGAGGGTGTTTTCGGCATGTTATACCACCTATTTACCAATAACCTTGGTCGGAGATTTTCATTTTACGGCCATTCCAAAATGAACACTAAAAAAATCCAGTTCTGTGCCACCAGAACGTGTGCCTGTATTATTGGTATGTTGTGCTTATAAAATTATTTCAAAATGGGAACTGTTCAATAAAACTACTTGTGTCTAAAATCCTTACTAAAATTTAATTTCAGATGCTTTCCGTTGCAAGCCCACATTAAAGGAATATGGCCATAAGCACATAAAGGAGAAGGCAATTGACTGGTTCAGGCACGCTGAGTCAAGGCATCAGAGGGTGGAGGAAAGGAAAACAAATTGTAAATAAGGAATAATAAAAAAATTTCCTTTGAAACGACACAATTTAAAGTATTATTTATTAAAGGTTGCATCACGCCACGCTTCTGGTGGTGAAGATTTGTGAAAATGTAGTAAGGATTAAATTTTGGCAGTAAATTGGTTGACGTGAGACGTAGCTGCAACGTTGTGGCAACCTATATGGTTTATAGAAGGTTGCAGCCAGGTTGCAATCATGTTACGTGTCACGTTGCAAAGATGTTGTGAAGACGTTGTGAAAACGTAGTACGGAGGACGTTTAGCAGTAAATAAGACGTTGTCACAACGTTGCATGGAACTCCCAGTTGGTTGCCGTGAGACGTTGCTGCAACGTTGTGGCAACCATTATGGTTTACAGGGATATTTTCTTTTGTCAAAATTTCCCTTTGTCAATATTTCCGTTTCTCAATATTTCCTTTTTTCAATATTTCCTTCTTTCTATACTTCCTTTTTTTAAATATTTCGTTTTTGCAATATTTCCTTTTGTTTATATTTCCTTTTGTCAATATTTCCTTTTGTCAATATTTCCATTTTTCAATAATTCCATTTGTGAATATTTTTTTTGTTAATATTTCCTTTTTTCAATATTTCTATTTTTGAATATTTCCTCTTTTCTATACTTTCCTTGTCAATATTTCCTTTTTTCAATATTTCCTTTTGTCAATATTTCCTTTTTTCAATATTTCTTTTTGTCAATATTTTCTTTTGTCAATATTTCCTTTTGTCAATATTTCCTTTTTTGAATATTTCCTCTTTTCTATACTTCCTTTTGTCAATATTTCCTTTTGTCAATATTTCCTTTTTTCAATATTTCCTTTTGTCAATATATTCTTTTGTCAATATTTCCTTTTGTCAATATTTCCTTTAGTCAATATTTCCTTATGTCAATATTTCCTTTTGTTAATATTTCCTTTTGTCAATATATCCTTTTGTCAATATTTCCTTTTTTCAATATTTCCTTTTGTCAATATTTCCTTTTGTCAATATTTCCTATTTTCAATATTTCCTTTTTTGAATATTTTCTCTTTTCTATACGTCCTTTTGTCAATATTTCCTTTTTTTAATATTTCCTCTTTTCTATACTTCCTTTTGTCAATATTTCCTTTTGTCAATATTTCCTTTTTTTAATATTTCCTTTTGTTAATAATCCTTTTGTCAATATTTCCTTATTTCAATATTTCCTTTTGTCAATATTACCTTTTTTCAATATTTCTTTTTGTCAATATTTCCTTTTGTCAATATTTCCTTTTGTCAATATTTCCTTTTTTGAATATTTCCTCTTTTCTATACTTCCTTTTGTCATTATTTCCTTTTGTCAATATTTTCTTTTTTCAATATTTCCTTTTGTAAATATGTTCTTTTGTCAATATTTCCTTTTGTCAATATTTCCTTTAGTCAATATTTCCTTATGTCAATATTTCCTTTTGTTAATATTTCCTTTTGTCAATATATCCTTTTGTCAATATTTCCTTTTTTCAATATTTCCTTTTGTCAATATTTCCTTTTGTCAATATTTCCTATTTTCAATATTTCCTTTTTTGAATATTTTCTCTTTTCTATACGTCCTTTTGTCAATATTTCCTTTTTTTAATATTTCCTCTTTTCTATACTTCCTTTTGTCAATATTTCCTTTTGTCAATATTTCCTTTTTTTATCATTTCCTTTTGTCAATATTTCCTTTTGTCAATATTTCCTTATTTCAATATTTCCTTTTTTCCAATATTTCCTTTTTTCAATATTTCCTTTTGTCAATATTTCCTTTTTTCAATATTTCCTTTTTTGAATATTTCCTCTTTTCTATACTTCCTTTTTTCAATATTTCCTTTTTTGAATATTTCCTCTTTTCTATACATCCTTTTTTCAATATTTCCTTTTTTTAATATTTCCTCTTTTCTATACTTCCTTTTGTCAATATTTCCTTTTTTGAATATTTCTTCATTTCTAAACTTCCTTTTGTCAATATTTCCTTTTGTCAATATTTCCTTTTTTAAATATTTCCTTTTGTCAATATTTCCTTTTGTCAATATTTCCTTTTTTCAATATTTCCTTTTCTCAAAATTTCCTTTTATCAATATTTCCTTTTTTCAATATATCCTTTTTTCAATATTTCCTTTTGTCAATATTTCCTTTTGTCAATATTTCCTTTTTTCAATATTTCCTTCTTTCTATACTTCCTTTTTTTAAATATTTCGTTTTTGCAATATTTCCTTTTGTTTATATTTCCTTTTGTCAATATTTCCTTTTGTCAATATTTCCTTTTTTCAATAATTCCATTTGTCAATATTTTTTTTGTTAATATTTCCTTTTTTCAATATTTTTTTATTTTTGAATATTTCCTCTTTTCTATACTTTCCTTGTCAATATTTCCTTTTTTCAATATTTCCTTTTGTCAATATTACCTTTTTTCAATATTTCTTTTTGTCAATATTTCCTTTTGTCAATATTTCCTTTTGTCAATATTTCCTTTTTTGAATATTTCCTCTTTTCTATACTTCCTTTTGTCAATATTTCCTTTTGTCAATATTTTCTTTTTTCAATATTTCCTTTTGTAAATATATTCTTTTGTCAATATTTCCTTTTGTCAATATTTCCTTTAGTCAATATTTCCTTATGTCAATATTTCCTTTTGTTAATATTTCCTTTTGTCAATATATCCTTTTGTCAATATTTCCTTTTTTCAATATTTCCTTTTGTCAATATTTCCTTTTGTCAATATTTCCTATTTTCAATATTTCCTTTTTTGAATATTTTCTATTTTCTATACGTCCTTTTGTCAATATTTCCTTTTTTTAATATTTCCTCTTTTCTATACTTCCTTTTGTCAATATTTCCTTTTGTCAATATTTCCTTTTTTTAATATTTCCTTTTGTTAATAATCCTTTTGTCAATATTTCCTTATTTCAATATTTCCTTTTGTCAATATTACCTTTTTTCAGTATTTCTTTTTGTCAATATTTCCTTTTGTCAATATTTCCTTTTGTCAATATTTCCTTTTTTGAATATTTCCTCTTTTCTATACTTCCTTTTGTCATTATTTCCTTTTGTCAATATTTTCTTTTTTCAATATTTCCTTTTGTAAATATATTCTTTTGTCAATATTTCCTTTTGTCAATATTTCCTTTAGTCAATATTTCCTTATGTCAATATTTCCTTTTGTTAATATTTCCTTTTGTCAATTTATCCTTTTGTCAATATTTCCTTTTTTCAATATTTCCTTTTGTCAATATTTCCTTTTGTCAATATTTCCTATTTTCAATATTTCCTTTTTTGAATATTTTCTCTTTTCTATACGTCCTTTTGTCAATATTTCCTTTTTTTAATATTTCCTCTTTTCTATACTTCCTTTTGTCAATATTTCCTTTAGTCAATATTTCCTTTTTTTATCATTTCCTTTTGTCAATATTTCCTTTTGTCAATATTTCCTTATTTCAATATTTCCTTTTTTCCAATATTTCCTTTTTTCAATATTTCCTTTTGTCAATATTTCCTTTTTTCAATATTTCCTTTTTTGAATATTTCCTCTTTTCTATACTTCCTTTTTTCAATATTTCCTTTTTTGAATATTTCCTCTTTTCTATACTTCCTTTTTTCAATATTTCCTTTTTTGAATATTTCCTCTTTTCTATACTTCCTTTTGTCAATATTTCCTTTTTTGAATATTTCTTCATTTCTAAACTTCCTTTTGTCAATATTTCCTTTTTTAAATATTTCCTTTTGTCAATATTTCCTTTTTTCAATATTTCCTTTTCTCAAAATTTCCTTTTATCAATATTTCCTTTTTTCAATATATCCTTTTTTCAATATTTCCTTTTGTCAATATTTCCTTTTTTCAATATTTCCTTTTCTCAATATTTCCTTTTATCAATATTTCCTTTTTTCAATACATCCTTTTTTCAATATTTCCTTTTGTCAATATTTCCTTTGGTCAATATTTACTTTTTTCAATATTTCCTTTTTTTAATATTCCCTCTTTTCTATACTTCTTTTTGTCAATATTTCCTTTTATCAATATTTCCTCTTTTCTATACTTCCTTTTGTCAATGATGCCTTTTGTCAATATTTCCTTTTCTCAATATTTCCTTTTGTCAATATTTCCTTTTGTCAATATCACCTTTTGTCAATATTTCCTTCTTTCAATATTTCCTTTTGTCAATATTTCCTTTTCTCAAAATTTCCTTTTGTCAATATTTCCTTTTGTCAATATTTCCTTTTTTCAATATTTCCTTTTGTCAATATTTCCTTTTGTCATTATTTCCTTTTTTCAATGTTTCCTTTTGTGAATATTTCCTCTTTTCTATTTTTCCTTTTGTCAATATTTCCTATTGTATATATTTCCTTTTTTCAATATTTCCTTTTTTCAATATTTCTTTTGTCAATAATTCCTTTTTTAAATATTTCCTTTTTTGAATATTTCCTCTTTTGTATACTTCCTTTTGTCAATATTTCCTTTTGTCAATAATTACATTTGTCATAATTTCCTTTTTTCAATATTTCCTTTTGTCAATATTTCCTTTTTTCAATATTTCCTTTTGTCAAAATTTCCTTTTGTCAATATTTCCTTTTGTCAATATTTCCGTTTTTCAATAATTCCTTTTGTCAATATTTTCTTTTGTTAATAATTCCTTTTTTCAATACTTCTATTTTTGAATATTTCCTCTTTTCTATACTTCCCTTGTCAATATTTCCTTTTTTCAATATTTCCTTTTGTCAATATTTCCTTTTTTCTATATTTCTTTTTGTCAATATTTCCTTTTGTCAATTCCTTTTGTCAATATTTCCTTTTTTGAATATTTCCTCTGTTGTATACTTCCTTTTGTCAATATTTCCTTTTGTCAATATTTCCTTTTTTCAATATTTCCTTTTGTAAATATATCCTTTTGTCAATATTTCCTTTTGTCAATATTTCCTTTTATCAATATTTCCATATGTCAATATTTCCTTTTGTCAATATTTCCTTTTGTCAATATATCCTTTTGTCAATATTTCCTTTTTTCAATATTTCCTTTTGTCAATATTTCCTTTTTTCAATATTTCCTTTTCTCAATATTTCCTTTTATCAATATTTCCTTTTTTCAATACATCCTTTTTTCAATATTTCCTTTTGTCAATATTTCCTTTGGTCAATATTTACTTTTTTCAATATTTCCTTTTTTGAATATTCCCTCTTTTCTATACTTCTTTTTGTCAATATTTCCTTTTATCAATATTTCCTCTTTTCTATACTTCCTTTTGTCAATAATGCCTTTTGTCAATATTTCCTTTTCTCAATATTTCCTTTTGTCAATATTTCCTTTTGTCAATATCACCTTTTGTCAATATTTCCTTCTTTCAATATTTCCTTTTGTCAATATTTCCTTTTCTCAAAATTTCCTTTTGTCAATATTTCCTTTTGTCAATATTTCCTTTTTTCAATATTTCCTTTTGTCAATATTTCCTTTTGTCATTATTTCCTTTTTTCAATGTTTCCTTTTGTGAATATTTCCTCTTTTCTATTTTTCCTTTTGTCAATATTTCGTTTTTTGAATATTTCTTCATTTCTAAACTTCCTTTTGTCAATATTTCCTTTTGTCAATATTTCTTTTTTTCAATATTTCCTATTGTCAATATTTCCTTTTGTCAATATTTCCTTTTTTCAATATTTCCTTTTTTGAATATTTCCTCTTTTCAATATTTCCTTTTTTGAATATTTCCTCTTTTCTATACTTCCTTTTTGCAATATTTCCTTTTTTGGATATTTCCTCTTTTCTATACTTCCTTTTTTGAATATTTCCTCTTTTCTATACTTCCTTTTTTCAATATTTCCTTTTTTGAATATTTCCTCTTTTCTATTCATCCTTTTTTCAATATTTCCTTTTTTTAATATTTCCTCTTTTCTATACTTCCTTTTGTCAATATTTCCTTTTTTGAATATTTCTTCATTCCTAACTTCCTTTTGTCAATATTTCCTTTTGTCAATATTTCCTTTTTTAAATATTTCCTTTTGTCAATATTTCCTTTTGTCAATATTTCCTTTTTTCAATATTTCCTTTTCTCAAAATTTCCTTTTATCAATATTTCCTTTTTTCAATATATCCTTTTTTCAATATTTCCTTTTGTCAATATTTCCTTTTGTCAATATTTCCTTTTTTCAATATTTCCTTTTCTCAATATTTCCTTTTATCAATATTTCCTTTTTTCAATACATCCTTTTTTCAATATTTCCTTTTGTCAATATTTCCTTTGGTCAATATTTACTTTTTTCAATATTTCCTTTTTTGAATATTCCCTCTTTTCTATACTTCTTTTTGTCAATATTTCCTTTTATCAATATTTCCTCTTTTCTATACTTCCTTTTGTCAATAATGCCTTTTGTCAATATTTCCTTTTCTCAATATTTCCTTTTGTCAATATTTCCTTTTGTCAATATCACCTTTTGTCAATATTTCCTTCTTTCAATATTTCCTTTTGTCAATATTTCCTTTTCTCAAAATTTCCTTTTGTCAATATTTCCTTTTTTCAATATTTCCTTTTGTCAATATTTCCTTTTGTCAATATTTCCTTTTTTCAATGTTTCCTTTTGTGAATATTTCCTCTTTTCTATTTTTACTTTTGTCAATATTTCGTTTTTTGAATATTTCTTCATTTCTAAACTTCCTTTTGTCAATATTTCCTTTTGTCAATATTTCTTTTTTTCAATATTTCCTATTGTCGATATTTCCTTTTGTCAATATTTCCTTTTTTCAATATTTCCTTTTTTGAATATTTCCTCTTTTCAATATTTCCTTTTTTGTATATTTCCTCTTTTCTATACTTCCTTTTTGCAATATTTCCTTTTTTGGATATTTCCTCTTTTCTATACTTCCTTTTTTGAATATTTCCTCTTTTCTATACTTCCTTTTTTCAATATTTCCTTTTTTGAATATTTCCTCTTTTCTATACATCCTTTTTTCATTATTTCCTTTTTTTAATATTTCCTCTTTTCTATACTTCCTTTTGTCAATATTTCCTTTTTTGAATATTTCTTCATTTCTAAACTTCCTTTTGTCAATATTTCCTTTTGTCAATATTTCCTTTTTTAAATATTTCCTTTTGTCAATATTTCCTTTTGTCAATATTTCCTTTTTTCAATATTTCCTTTTCTCAAAATTTCCTTTTATCAATATTTCCTTTTTTCAATATATCCTTTTTTCAATATTTCCTTTTGTCAATATTTCCTTTTGTCAATATTTCCTTTTTTCAATATTTCCTTTTCTCAATATTTCCTTTTATCAATATTTCCTTTTTTCAATACATCCTTTTTTCAATATTTCCTTTTGTCAATATTTCCTTTGGTCAATATTTACTTTTTTCAATATTTCCTTTTTTGAATATTCCCTCTTTTCTATACTTCTTTTTGTCAATATTTCCTTTTATCAATATTTCCTCTTTTCTATACTTCCTTTTGTCAATAATGCCTTTTGTCAATATTTCCTTTTCTCAATATTTCCTTTTGTCAATATTTCCTTTTGTCAATATCACCTTTTGTCAATATTTCCTTCTTTCAATATTTCCTTTTGTCAATATTTCCTTTTCTCAAAATTTCCTTTTGTCAATATTTCCTTTTGTCAATATTTCCTTTTTTCAATATTTCCTTTTGTCAATATTTCCTTTTGTCATTATTTCCTTTTTTCAATGTTTCCTTTTGTGAATATTTCCTCTTTTCTATTTTTCCTTTTGTCAATATTTCGTTTTTTGAATATTTCTTCATTTCTCAACTTCCTTTTGTCAATATTTCCTTTTGTCAATATTTCTTTTTTTCAATATTTCCTATTGTCAATATTTCCTTTTGTCAATATTTCCTTTTTTCAATATTTCCTTTTTTGAATATTTCCTCTTTTCAATATTTCCTTTTTTGTATATTTCCTCTTTTCTATACTTCCTTTTTGCAATATTTCCTTTTTTGGATATTTCCTCTTTTCTATACTTCCTTTTTTCTATACTTCCTTTTGTCAATATTTCCTTTTGTCATTATTTCCTTTTGTCAATATTTCTTTTTGTCAATATTTCCTTTTGTCAATATTTCCTTTTGTCAATATTTTCTTTTGTCAATATTTCCTTTTGTCAATATTTCCTTTATTCTATACTTCCTTTTTTCAATATTTCCTTTTTTCAATATTTCCTACTCTCTATACTTCCTTTTTTCAATATTTCCTTCTTTCTATACTTCTTTTTTTCAATATTTCCTTTTTTCTATATTTCCTTTTTTCAATATTTCCTTTTTTTTTACATTTCCTTTTGTCAATATTTCCTTTTTTCAATATTTCCTTGTTTCAATATTTCTTTTTTTCAATATTTCCTTTTGTCATTATTTCCTATTTTCAATATTTTTTTTCTCAATATTTCCTTTTTTCAATATCTCATTTTTTCAATATTTCCTTTTGTCAATATTCCTTTTTTTCAATATTTCCTTTTCTCAATATTTCCTTCTTTCTATATTTCCTTTTTTCAATATTACATTTTTTCTATACTTCCTTATTACAATATTTTCTTTAGTCAAAATTTCCCTTTGTCAATATTTCCGTTTCTCAATATTTCCTTTTTTCAATATTTCCTTTTCTCAATATTTCCTTTTTTCAATATTTACTTCTTTCTATATTTCCTTTTTTCAATATTTCCTTTTTTCAATATTTCCATTTTTCAATATTTCCTTTTTTCTATACTTCGTTTTTGCAACATTTCCTTTTGTCAATATTTCTCTTTTCTATACTTCCTTTTTTCACTATTTCCTTTTGTCAATATTTACTTTTTTTTTCTATACTTTTTTTTTCAATATTTCCTTTTTTCAATATTTCCTTTTTTCAATATTTCTTTTGTCAATAAATCCTTTTTTAAATATTTCCTTTTTTGAATATTTCCCCTTTTCTATACTTCCTTTTGTCAATATTTCCTTTTGTCAATAATTACATTTGTCATAATTTCCTTTTTTCAATATTTCGTTTTGTCGATATTTCCTTTTTTCAATATTTCCTTTTGTCAATATTTCCTTTTGTCAATATTTCCTTTGGTCAATATTTCCTTTTTTCAATAATTCTTTTTGTCAATATTTTCTTTTGTTAATATTTCCTTTTTTCTATATTTCTATTTTTGAATATTTCCTCTTTTCTATATTTCCCTTGTCAATATTTCCTTTTTTCAATATTTCCTTTTGTCAATATTTCCTTTTTTCAATATTTCTTTTTGTCAATATTTCCTTTTGTCAAAATTTCTAATTGTCAATATTTCCTTTTTTGAATATTTTCTCTTTTCTATATTTCCTTTTGTCAATATTTCCTTTTGTCAATATTTCCTTTTTTCAATATTTCCTTTTGTAAATATATTCTTTTGTCAATATTTCCTTTTGTCAATATTTCCTTTTATCAATATTTCCTTATGTCAATATTTCCTTTTGTCAATATTTCCTTTTGTCAATATATCCTTTTGTCAATATTTCCTTTTTTCAATATTTCCTTTTGTCAATATTTCCTTTTGTCAATATTTCCTTTTTTCAATATTTCCTTTTTTGAATATTTTCTCTTTTCTATACGTCCATTTGTCAATATTTCCTTTTTTTAATATTTCCTCTTTTCTATACTTCCTTTTGTCAATATTTCCTTTTGTCAATATTTCCTTTTTTTAATATTTCCTTTTGTTAATATTCCTTTTTTCAATATTTCCTTTTGTCAATATTTCCTTTTGTCAATATTTCCTTTTTTCATCATTTCCTTTTGTCAATATTTCCTATTGTCATTATTTCCTTATTTCAATATTTCCTTTTTTCAATATTTCCTTTTTTCAATATTTCCTTTTGTCAATATTTCCTTTTTTCAATATTTCCTTTTTTGAATGTTTCCTCTTTTCTATACTTCCTTTTGTAAATATTTCCTTTTTTGAATATTTCCTCTTTTCTATACTTCATTTTGTCAATATTTCATTATGTCAATATTTCCTTTTGTCAATATTTCCTTTTTTCAATATTTCCTTTTGTCAATATTTCCTTTTGTCAATATTACCTTTTGTTAATATTTCCTTTGTTCAATATTTCCTTTTTTCAATATTTTTTTTGTCAATATTTCCTTTTGTCATTATTTCCTTTTTTCAATATTTCCTTTTTTGAATATTTCCTCTTTTCTATACATCCTTTTTTCAATATTTCCTTTTTTGAATATTTCCTCTTTTCTATACTTCCTTTTGTCAATATTTCCTTTTTTGAATATTTCTTCATTTCTAAACTTCCTTTTGTCAATATTTCCTTTTGTCATTATTTCCTTTTATCAATATTTCCTTATTTGAATATTTCCTCTTTTCTATACTTCCTTTTGTCAATATTTCCTTTTTTGAATATTTCTTCATTTCTAAACTTCCTTTTGTCAATATTTCCTTTTGTCAATATTTCCTTTTTTCAATATTTCCTTTTGTTAATATTTCCTTTTGTCAATATTTCCTTTTTTCAATATTTCCTTTTCTCAATATTTCCTTTTATCAATATTTCCTTTTTTCAATGTATCCTTTTTTCAATATTTCCTTTTGTCAATATTACCTTTTGTCAATATTTCCTTTTTTCAATATTTCCTTTTCTCAATATTTCCTTTTATCAAATTTCCTTTTTTCAATACATCCTTTTTTCAATATTTCCTTCTGTCAATATTTACTTTTGTCAATATTTACTTTTTTCAATATTTCCTTTTTTGAATATTCCCTCTTTTCTATACTTCTTTTTGTCAATATTTCATTTTATCAATATTTCCTCTTTTCTATACTTCCTTTTGTCAATATTTCCTTTTGTCAATATTTCCTTCTTTCAATATTTCCTTTTGTCAATATTTCCTTTTCTCAAAATTTCCTTTTGTCAATATTTCCTTTTGTCAATATATCCTTTTTTCAATATTTCCTTTTGTCAATATTTCCTTTTGTCATTATTTCCTTTTTTCAATATTTCCTTTTGTGAATATTTCCTCTTTTCTATTTTTCCTTTTGTCAATATTTCCTTTTTTGAATATTCCTTCATTTCTAAACTTCCTTTTGTCAATATTTCCTTTTGTCAATATTTCTTTTTTTCAATATTTCCTTTTGTCAATATTTCCTTTTTTCAATATTTCCTTTTTTCAATATTTCCTTTTTTG
Source organism: Ischnura elegans (assembly GCF_921293095.1). NCBI lineage: Eukaryota > Metazoa > Arthropoda > Insecta > Odonata > Coenagrionidae > Ischnura > Ischnura elegans. The sequence continues at coordinate 99,478,653 of NC_060259.1, forward strand.
AATATTTCTTCTTTTCAATATTTCCTTTTTTGAATATTTCCTCTTTTCTATACTTCCTTTTATCAATATTTCCTTTTTTGGATATTTCCTCTTTTCTATACTTCCTTTTTTCTATACTTCTTTTTGTCAATATTTTCTTTTGTCAATATTTCGTTTTTTCAATATTTCATTTTGTCAATATTTCCTTTTGTCAATATTTCCTTTTGTCAATATTTCCTTTTGTCAATATTTCCTTTTGTCAATATTTCCTTTTGTCAATATTTTCTTTTGTCAATATTTCCTTTTGTCAATGTTTCCTTTATTCTATACTTCCTTTTTTCAATATTTCCTACTTTCTATACTTCCTTTTTTCAATATTTTCTTCTTCTATACTTCTTTTTTTCAATATTTCCTTTTTTCTATATTTCCTTTTTTCATTATTTCCTTTTTTTTAATATTTCCTTTTGTCAATATTTCCTTTTTTCAATATTTCCTTGTTTCAATATTTCTTTTTTTCGATATTTCCTTTTGTCATTATTTCCTATTTTCAATATTTTTTTTCTCAATATTTCCTTTTTTCAATATCTCATTTTTTCAATATTTCCTTTTGTCAATATTTCTTTTTTTCAATATTTTCTTTTCTCAATATTTCCTTCTTTATATATTTCCTTTTTTCAATATTACATTTTTCCATACTTCCTTATTACAATATTTTCTTTTGTCAAAATTTCCTTTTGTCAATATTTCCGTTTCTCAATATTTCCTTTTTTCAATATTTCCTTCTTTCTATACTTCCTTTTGTCAATATTTCCTTTTTTCAATATTTCCTTTTGTCAATATTTCCTTCCTTCTATACTTCCTTTTTTCAATATTTCCTTTTTTCTATACATCCTTTTTGCAATATTTCCTTTTTTCAATATTTCCTTTTGTCAATATTTCCTTTTTTCAATATTTCCTTTTCTCAATATTTCCTTTTTTCAATATTTCCTTCTTTCTATATTGCCTTTTTTCAATATTTCCTTTTTTAAATATTTCCATTTTTCAATATTTCCTTTTTTCTATACTTCCTTTTTGCAACATTTCCTTTTGTCAATATTTCTCTTTTCTATACTTCCTTTTTTCAATATTTCCTTTTGTCAATATTTCCTTTTTTCTATACTTTCTTTTTTCAATATTTCCTTTTGTGAATATTTCTATTTGTGAATATTTCCTATTGTATATATTTCCTTTTTTCAATATTTCCTTTTTTCAATATTTCTTTTGTCAATAATTCCTTTTTTAAATATTTCCTTTTTTGAATATTTCCTCTTTTCTATACTTCCTTTTGTCAATATTTCCTTTTGTCAATAATTACATTTGTCATAATTTTTTTTTTTCAATATTTCCTTTTGTCAATATTTCCTTTTTTCAATATTTCCTTTTGTCAAAATTTCCTTTTGTCAATATTTCCTTTTGTCAATTTTTCCGTTTTTCAATAATTCCTTTTGTCAATATTTTCTTTTGTTAATATTTCCTTTTTTCAATACTTCTATTTTTGAATATTTCCTCTTTTCTATACTTCCCTTGTCAATATTTCCTTTTTTCAATATTTCCTTTTGTCAATATTTCCTTTTTTCTATATTTCTTTTTGTCAATATTTCCTTTTGTCAATTCCTTTTGTCAATATTTCCTTTTTTGAATATTTCCTCTGTTGTATACTTCCTTTTGTCAATATTTCCTTTTGTCAATATTTCCTTTTTTCAATATTTCCTTTTGTAAATATATCCTTTTGTCAATATTTCCTTTTGTCAATATTTCCTTTTATCAATATTTCCATATGTCAATATTTCCTTTTGTCAATATTTCCTTTTGTCAATATATCCTTTTGTCAATATTTCCTTTTTTCAATATTTCCTTTTGTCAATATTTCCTTTTGTCAATATTTCCTGTTTTCAATATTTCCTTTTTTGAATATTTTCTCTTTTCTATACGTCCTTTTGTCAATATTTCCTTTTTCGAATATTTCCTCTTTTCTATACTTCCTTTTGTCAATATTTCCTTTTGTCAATATTTCCTTTTTTTAATCTTTCCTTTTGTTAATATTCCTTTTTTCAATATTTCCTTTTGTCAGAATTTCCTTTTGTAAATATTTCCTTTTTTCATCATTTCCTTTTGTCAATATTTCCTTTTGTCAATATTTCCTTATTTCAATATTTCCTTTTTTCAATATTTCCTTTTTTCAATATTTCCTTTTGTCAATATTTCCTTTTTTCAATATTTCCTTTTTTGAATATTTCCTCTTTTCTATACTTCCTTTTGTCAATATTTCCTTTTTTGAATATTTCTTCTTTTCTATATTTCCTTTTGTCAATATTTCATTATGACAATATTTCCTTTTGTCAATATTTCCTTTTTTCAATATTTCCGTTTGTCAATATTTCCTTTTGTCAATATTTCCTTTTGTTAATATTTCCTTTGTTCAATATTTCCTTTTTACAATATTTCCTTTTGTCAATATTTCCTTTTGTCATTATTTCCTTTTTTCAATATTTCCTTTTTTGAATATTTCCTCTTTTCTATACATCCTTTTTTCAATATTTCCTTTTTTGAATATTTCCTCTTTTCTATACTTCCTTTTGTCAATATTTCCTTTTTTGAATATTTCTTCATTTCTAAACTTCCTTTTGTCAATATTTCCTTTTGTCATTATTTTCTTTTTTCAATATTTCCTTTTTTGAATATTTCCTCTTTTCTATACTTCCTTTTGTCAATATTTCCTTTTTTGAATATTTCTTCATTTCTAAACTTCCTTTTGTCAATATTTCCTTTTGTCAATATTTCCTTTTTTCAATATTTCCTTTTGTCAATATTTCCTTTTGTCAATATTTCCTTTTGTCAATATTTCCTTTTGTCAATATTTCCTTTTGTCAATACTTCCTTTTGTCAATATTTCCTTTTGTCAATATTTCCTTTTGTCAATATTTCCTTTTGCCAATATTTCCTTTATTCTATACTTCCTTTTTTCAATATTTCCTACTTTCTATACTTCCTTTTTTCAATATTTCCTTCTTTCTATACTTCCTTTTTTCAATATTTCCTTTTTTATATATTTCCTTTTGTCAATATTTCCTTTTGTCAATATTTCCTTTTGTCAATATTTCCTTTAATTTATACTTCCTTTTTTCAATATTTCCTTTTTTCAATATTTCCTACTTTCTATACTTCCTTTTTCAATATTTCCTTTTGTCAATATTTCCTATTGTCAATATTTCCTTTATTCTTTACTTCCTTTTTTCAATATTTCCTTTTTTCAATATTTCCTACTTTCTATACTTCCTTTTTTCAATATTTCCTTCTTTCCATACTTCCTTTTTTCAATATTTCCTTTTTTTTATATTTCTTTTTTCAATATTTCCTTTTTTTAATATTTCCTTTTGTCAATATTTCCTTTATTCAATATTTCCTTTTGTCAACATTTCCTATCTTCAATATTTTTTTTCTCAATATTTCCTTTTGTCAATATTTCTTTTTTTCAATATTTCCTTTTCTCAATATTTCCTTCTTTCTATACTTCCTTTTTTCAATATTACATTTTTTCTATACTTCCTTATTACAATATTTCCTTTTGTCAAAACTTCCTTTTGTCAATATTTCCGTTTCTCAAAATATCCTTTATTCAAAATTTCCTTCTCTCTATACTTCCTTTTTTCAATATTTCCTTTTTTCTATGCATCCTTTTTGCAATATTACCTTTTGTCAATATTTCCTTTTGTCAATATTTCCTTTTTTCAATATTTCTTTTTCTCAAAATTTCCTTTTTTCAATATTTCCTTCTTTCTATATTTCCTTTTTTCAATATTTCCTTTTTTCAATATTTCCTTTTTTCAATATTTCCATTTTTCAATATTTCCTTTTTTCTATACTTCCTTTTTGCAACATTTCCTTTTGTCAATATTTCTTTTTTTCTATACTTCCTTTTTTCAATATTTCCTTTTGTCAATATTTCCTTTATTCTATACTTCCTTTTGTCAATATTTCCTTTTTTCAATATTTCTTTTTGTCAAAATTTCCTTTTGTCAATATATCCTTTTGTTAATATTTCCTTTTTTGAATATTTCGTCTTTTCTATACTTCCTTTTGTCGATATTTCCTTTTGTCAATATTTCCTTTTTTCAATATTTCCTTTTGTAAATATATTCTTTTGTTAATATTTCCTTTTGTCAATATTTCCTTTTATCAATATTTCCTTATGTCAATATTTCCTTTAGTCAATATTTCCTTTTGTCAATATATCCTTTTGTCAATATTTCCTTTTTTAATATTTCCTTTTGTCAATATTTCCTTTCGTCAATATTTCCTATTTTCAATATTTCCTTTTTTGAATATTTTCTCTTTTCTATACGTCCTTTTGTCAATATTTCCTTTTTTGAATATTTCTTCTTTTCTATACTTCCTTTTGTCAATATTACCTTTTGTCAATATTTCCTTTTTTTAATATTTCCTTTTGTTAATATTCCTTTTTTCAATATTTCCTTTTGTCAATATTTCCTTTTGTCAATATTTCCTTTTTTCATCATTTCCTTTTGTCAATATTTCCTTTTGTCAACATTTCCTTAATTCAATATTTCCTTTTTTCAATATTTTTTCTTTTTTCAATATTTCCTTTTGTCAAAATTTCCTTTTTTCAATATTTCCTTTTTTGAATATTTCCTCTTTTCTATACTTCCCTTTGTCAATTTTTTTTTTTTTTAATATTTCTTTTTTTCTATACTTCCTTTTGTCAATATTTCATCATGTCAATATTTCCTTTTGTCAATATTTCCTTTTTTCAATATTTCCTTTTGTCAATATTTCCTTTTGTCAATATTTCCTTTTGTTAATATTTCCTTTGTTCAATATTTCCTTTTTTTAATCTTTCCTTTTGTTAATATTCCTTTTTTCAATATTTCCTTTTGTCAGAATTTCCTTTTGTCAATATTTCCTTTTTTCATCATTTCCTTTTGTCAATATTTCCTTTTGTCAATATTTCCTTATTTCAATATTTCCTTTTTTCAATATTTCCTTTTTTCAATATTTCCTTTTGTCAATATTTCCTTTTTTCAATATTTCCTTTTTTGAATATTTCTTCATTTCTAAACTTCCTTTTGTCAATATTTCCTTTTGTCATTATTTCCTTTTTTCAATATTTCCTTTTTTGAATATTTCCTCTTTTCTATACTTCCTTTTGTCAATATTTCCTTTTTTGAATATTTCTTCATTTCAAAACTTCCTTTTGTCAATATTTTTTTTGTCAATATTTCCTTTTATCAATATTTCCTTTTGTCAAAATTTTCTTTTGTCAATATTTCCTTTTGGCAATATTTCCTTTTGTAAATACTTCCTTTTGTCAATATTTCCTTTTGTCAATATTTCCTATTGTCAATATTTCCTTTATTCTATACTTCCTTTTTTCAATATTTCCTTTTTTCAATATTTCCTACTTTCTATACTTCCTTTTTTCAATATTTCCTTCTTTCTATACTTCCTTTTTTCAATATTTCCTTTTTTCTATATTTCCTTTTTTCAATATTTCCTTGTTTCAATATTTCTTTTATTCAATATTTCCTTTTGTCAGCATTTCCTATCTTCAATATTTTTTTTCTCAATATTTCCTTTTTTCAATATCTCTTTTTTTCGATATTTCCTTTTTCAATATTTCCTTTAGTCAATATTTCCTTATGTCAATATTTCCTTTTGTTAATATTTCCTTTTGTCAATATATCCTTTTGTCAATATTTCCTTTTTTCAATATTTCCTTTTGTCAATATTTCCTTTTGTCAATATTTCCTATTTTCAATATTTCCTTTTTTGAATATTTTCTCTTTTCTATACTTCCTTTTGTCAATATTTCCTTTTGTCAATATTTCCTTTTTTTAATATTTCCTTTTGTTAATAATCCTTTTGTCAATATTTCCTTATTTCAATATTTCCTTTTGTCAATATTACCTTTTTTCAATATTTCTTTTTGTCAATATTTCCATTTGTCAATATTTCCTTTTGTCAATATTTCCTTTTTTGAATATTTCCTCTTTTCTATACTTCCTTTTGTCATTATTTCCTTTTGTCAATATATTCTTTTGTCAATATTTCCTTTTGTCAATATTTCCTTTAGTCAATATTTCCTTATGTCAATATTTCCTTTTGTTAATATTTCCTTTTGTCAATATATCCTTTTGTCAATATTTCCTTTTTTCAATATTTCCTTTTGTCAATATTTCCTTTTGTCAATACTTCCTATTTTCAATATTTCCTTTTTTGAATATTTTCTCTTTTCTATACGTCCTTTTGTCAATATTTCCTTTTTTTAATATTTCCTCTTTTCTATACTTCCTTTTGTCAATATTTCCTTTTTTTATCATTTCCTTTTGTCAATATTTCCTTTTGTCAATATTTCCTTATTTCAATATTTCCTTTTTTCCAATATTTCCTTTTTTCAATATATCCTTTTGTCAATATTTCCTTTTTTCAATATTTCCTTTTTTGAATATTTCCTCTTTTCTATACTTCCTTTTTTCAATATTTCCTTTTTTGAATATTTCCTCTTTTCTATACATCCTTTTTTCAATATTTCCTTTTTTTAATATTTCCTCTTTTCTATACTTCCTTTTGTCAATATTTCCTTTTTTGAATATTTCTTCATTTCTAAACTTCCTTTTGTCAATATTTCCTTTTGTCAATATTTCCTTTTTTAAATATTTCCTTTTGTCAATATTTCCTTTTGTCAATATTTCCTTTTTTCAATATTTCCTTTTCTCAAAATTTCCTTTTATCAATATATCCTTTTTTCAATATATCCTTTTTTCAATATTTCCTTTTGTCAATATTTCCTTTTGTCAATATTTCCTTTTTTCAATATTTCCTTTTCTCAATATTTCCTTTTATCAATATTTCCTTTTTTCAATACATCCTTTTTTCAATATTTCCTTTTGTCAATATTTCCTTTGGTCAATATTTACTTTTTTCAATATTTCCTTTTTTGAATATTCCCTCTTTTCTATACTTCTTTTTGTCAATATTTCCTTTTATCAATATTTCCTCTTTTCTATACTTCCTTTTGTCAATAATGCCTTTTGTCAATATTTCCATTTCTCAATATTTCCTTTTGTCAATATTTCCTTTTGTCAATATCACCTTTTGTCAATATTTCCTTCTTTCAATATTTCCTTTTGTCAATATTTCCTTTTCTTAAAATTTCCTTTTGTCAATATTTCCTTTTGTCAATATTTCCTTTTTTCAATATTCCCTTTTGTCAATATTTCCTTTTGTCATTATTTCCTTTTTTCAATGTTTCCTTTTGTGAATATTTCCTCTTTTCTATTTTTCCTTTTGTCAATATTTCGTTTTTTGAATATTTCTTCATTTCTAAACTTCCTTTTGTCAATATTTCCTTTTGTAAATATTTCTTTTTTTCAATATTTCCTATTGTCAATATTTCCTTTTGTCAATATTTCCTTTTTTCAATATTTCCTTTTTTGAATATTTCCTCTTTTCAATATTTCCTTTTTTGAATATTTCCTCTTTTCTATACTTCCTTTTTGCAATATTTCGTTTTTTGGATATTTCCTCTTTTCTATACTTCCTTTTTTCTATACTTCCTTTTGTCAATATTTCCTTTTGTCATTATTTCCTTTTGTCAATATTTCTTTTTGTCAATATTTCCTTTTGTCAATATTTCCTTTTGTCAATATTTTCTTTTGTCAATATTTCCTTTTGTCAATATTTCCTTTATTCTATACTTCCTTTTTTCAATATTTCCTTTTTTCAATATTTCCTACTTTCTATACTTCCTTTTTTCAATATTTCCTTCTTTCTATACTTCTTTTTTTCAATATTTCCTTTTTTCTATATTTCCTTTTTTCAATATTTCCTTTTTTTTTATATTTCCTTTTGTCAATATTTCCTTTTTTCAATATTTCCTTGTTTCAATATTTCTTTTTTTCAATATTTCCTTTTGTCATTATTTCCTATTTTCAATATTTTTTTTCTCAATATTTCCTTTTTTCAATATCTCATTTTTTCAATATTTCCTTTTGTCAATATTCCTTTTTTTCAATATTTCCTTTTCTCAATATTTCCTTCTTTCTATATTTCCTTTTTTCAATATTACATTTTTTCTATACTTCCTTATTACAATATTTTCTTTAGTCAAAATTTCCCTTTGTCAATATTTCCGTTTCTCAATATTTCCTTTTTTCAATATTTCCTTTTCTCAATATTTCCTTTTTTCAATATTTCCTTCTTTCTATATTTCCTTTTTTCAATATTTCCTTTTTTCAATATTTCCATTTTTCAATATTTTTCCTTTTTTCTATACTTCCTTTTTGCAACATTTCCTTTTGTCAATATTTCTCTTTTCTATACTTCCTTTTTTCACTATTTCCTTTTGTCAATATTTACTTTTTTTTTCTATACTTTTTTTTTCAATATTTCCTTTTTTCAATATTTCCTTTTTTCAATATTTCTTTTGTCAATATTTCCTTTTTTAAATATTTCCTTTTTTGAATATTTCCTCTTTTCTATACTTCCTTTTGTCAATATTTCCTTTTGTCAATAATTACATTTGTCATAATTTCCTTTTTTCAATATTTCGTTTTGTCGATATTTCCTTTTTTCAATATTTCCTTTTGTCAATATTTCCTTTTGTCAATATTTCCTTTTGTCAATATTTCCTTTTGTCAATATTTCCTTTTTTCAATAATTCTTTTTGTCAATATTTTCTTTTGTTAATATTTCCTTTTTTCTATATTTCTATATTTGAATATTTCCTCTTTTCTATACTTCCCTTGTCAATATTTTCTTTTTTCAATATTTCCTTTTGTCAATATTTCCTTTTTTCAATATTTCTTTTTGTCAATATTTACTTTTGTCAAAATTTCTTTTTGTCAATATTTCCTTTTTTGAATATTTCCTCTTTTCTATACTTCCTTTTGTCAATATTTCCTTTTGTCAATATTTCCTTTTTTCAATATTTCCTTTTGTAAATATATTCTTTTGTCAATATTTCCTTTTGTCAATATTTCCTTTTATGAATATTTCCTTATGTCAATATTTCGTTTTGTCAATATTTCCTTTTGTCAATATATCCTTTTGTCAATATTTCCTTTTTTCAATATTTCCTTTTGTCAATATTTCCTTTTGTCAATATTTCCTTTTTTCAATATTTCCTTTTTTGAATATTTTCTCTTTTCTATACGTCCTTTTGTCAATATTTCCTTTTTTTAATATTTCCTCTTTTCTATACTTCCTTTTGTCAATATTTCCTTTTGTCAATATTTCCTTTTTTTAATATTTCCTTTTGTTAATATTCCTTTTTTCAATATTTCCTTTTGTCAATATTTCCTTTTGTCAATATTTCCTTTTTTCATCATTTCCTTTTGTCAATATTTCCTATTGTCATTATTTCCTTATTTCAATATTTCCTTTTTTCAATATTTCCTTTTTTCAATATTTCCTTTTGTCAATATTTCCTTTTTTCAATATTTCCTTTTTTGAATGTTTCCTCTTTTCTATACTTCCTTTTGTAAATATTTCCTTTTTTTAATATTTTCTTTTTTCTATACTTCTTTTTGTCAATATTTCATTATGTCAATATTTCCTTTTGTCAATATTTCCTTTTTTCAATATTTCCTTTTTTCAATATTTCCTTTTTTCTATACTTCCTTTTGTGAATATTTCCTTTGTTCAATATTTCCTTTTTTCAATATTTTTTTTGTCAATATTTCCTTTTCTCATTATTTCCTTTTTTCAATATTTCCTTTTTTGAATATTTCCTCTTTTCTATACATCCTTTTTTCAATATTTCCTTTTTTGAATATTTCCTCTTTTCTATACTTCCTTTTGTCAATATTTCCTTTTTTGAATATTTCTTAATTTCTAAACTTCCTTTTGTCAATATTTCCTTTTGTCATTATTTCCTTTTATCAATATTTCCTTATTTGAATATTTCCTCTTTTCTATACTTCCTTTTGTCAATATTTCCTTTTTTGAATATTTCTTCATTTCTAAACTTCCTTTTGTCAATATTTCCTTTTGTCAATATTTCCTTTTTTCAATATTTCCTTTTGTTAATATTTCCTTTTGTCAATATTTCCTTTTTTCAATATTTCCTTTTCTCAATATTTCCTTTTATCAATATTTCCTTTTTTCAATGTATCCTTTTTTCAATATTTCCTTTTGTCAATGTTACCTTTTGTCAATATTTCCTTTTTTCAATATTTCCTTTTCTCAATATTTCCTTTTATCAATATTTCCTTTTTTCAATACATCCTTTTTTCAATATTTCCTTCTGTCAATATTTACTTTTGTCAATATTTACTTTTTTCAATATTTCCTTTTTTGAATATTTCCTCTTTTCTATACTTCTTTTTGTCAATATTTCATTTTATCAATATTTCCTTTTTTCTATACTTCCTTTTGTCAATATTTCTTTTTGTCAATATTTCCTTCTTTCAATATTTCCTTTTGTCAATATTTCCTTTTCTCAAAATTTCCTTTTGTCAATATTTCCTTTTGTCAATATATCCTTTTTTCAATATTTCCTTTTTTCAATATTTCCTTTTGTCATTATTTCCTTTTTTCAATATTTCCTTTTGTGAATATTTCCTCTTTTCTATTTTTCCTTTTGTCAATATTTCCTTTTTTGAATATTCCTTCATTTCTAAACTTCCTTTTGTCAATATTTCCTTTTGTCAATATTTCCTTTTTTCAATATTTCCTTTTTTGAATATTTCTTCTTTTCAATATTTCCTTTTTTGAATATTTCCTCTTTTCTATACTTCCTTTTATCAATATTTCCTTTTTTGGATATTTCCTCTTTTCTATACTTCCTTTTTTCTATACTTCCTTTTGTCAATATTTTCTTTTGTCAATATTTCCTTTTTTCAATATTTCCTTTTGTCAATATTTCCTTTTGTCAATATTTCCTTTTGTCAATATTTCCTTTTGTCTATATTTCCTTCTGTCAATATTTCCTTTTGTCAATATTTTCTTTTGTCAATATTTCCTTTTGTCAATATTTCCTTTATTCTATACTTCCTTTTTTCAATATTTCCTACTTTCTATACTTCCTTTTTTCAATATTTTCTTCTTCTATACTTCTTTTTTTCAATATTTCCTTTTTTCTATATTTCCTTTTTTCATTATTTCCTTTTTTTTAATATTTCCTTTTGTCAATATTTCCTTTTTTCAATATTTCCTTGTTTCAATATTTCTTTTTTTCGATATTTCCTTTTGTCATTATTTCCTATTTTCAATATTTTTTTTCTCAATATTTCCTTTTTTCAATATCTCATTTTTTCAATATTTCCTTTTGTCAATATTTCTTTTTTTCAATATTTTCTTTTCTCAATATTTCCTTCTTTATATATTTCCTTTTTTCAATATTACATTTTTTCTATACTTCCTTATTACAATATTTTCTTTTGTCAAAATTTCCTTTTGTCAATATTTCCGTTTCTCAATATTTCCTTTTTTCAATATTTCCTTCTTTCTATACTTCCTTTTGTCAATATTTCCTTTTTTCAATATTTCCTTTTGTCAATATTTCCTTCCTTCTATACTTCCTTTTTTCAATATTTCCTTTTTTCTATACATCCTTTTTGCAATATTTCCTTTTGTCAATATTTCCTTTTGTCAATATTTCCTTTTTTCAATATTTCCTTTTCTCAATATTTCCTTTATTCAATATTTCCTTCTTTCTATATTGCCTTTTTTCAATATTTCCTTTTTTAAATATTTCCATTTTTCAATATTTCCTTTTTTCTATACTTCCTTTTTGCAACATTTCCTTTTGTCAATATTTCTCTTTTCTATACTTCCTTTTTTCAATATTTCCTTTTGTCAATATTTCCTTTTTTCTATACTTTCTTTTTTCAATATTTCCTTTTGTGAATATTTCTATTTGTGAATATTTCCTATTGTATATATTTCCTTTTTTCAATATTTCCTTTTTTCAATATTTCTTTTGTCAATAATTCCTTTTTTAAATATTTCCTTTTGTGAATAATTCCTCTTTTCTATACTTCCTTTTGTCAATATTTCCTTTTGTCAATAATAACATTTGTCATAATTTCCTTTTTTCAATATTTCCTTTTGTCAATATTTCCTTTTTTCAATATTTCCTTTTGTCAAAATTTCCTTTTGTCAATATTTCCTTTTGTCAATATTTCCGTTTTTCAATAATTCCTTTTGTCAATATTTTCTTTTGTTAATATTTCCTTTTTTCAATACTTCTATTTTTGAATATTTCCTCTTTTCTATACTTCCCTTGTCAATATTTCCTTTTTTCAATATTTCCTTTTGTCAATATTTCCTTTTTTCTATATTTCTTTTTGTCAATATTTCCTTTTGTCAATATTTCCTTTTGTCAATATTTCCTTTTTTGAATATTTCCTCTGTTGTATACTTTCTTTTGTCAATATTTCCTTTTGTCAATATTTCCTTTTTTCAATATTTCCTTTTGTAAATATATCCTTTTGTCAATATTTCCTTTTGTCAATATTTCCTTTTATCAATATTTCCATATGTCAATATTTCCTTTTGTCAATATTTCCTTTTGTCAATATATCCTTTTGTCAATATTTCCTTTTTTCAATATTTCCTTTTGTCAATATTTCCTTTTGTCAATATTTCCTATTTTCAATATTTCCTTTTTTGAATATTTCCTCCTTTCTATCCGTCCTTTTGTCAATATTTCCTTTTTCGAATATTTCCTCTTTTCTATACTTCCTTTTGTCAATATTTCCTTTTGTCAATATTTCCATTTTTTAATCTTTCCTTTTGTTAATATTCCATTTTTTCAATATTTCCTTTTGTCAGAATTTCCTTTTGTCAATATTTCCTTTTTTCATCATTTCCTTTTGTCAATATTTCCTTTTGTCAATATTTCCTTTTTTGAATATTTCCTTTTTTCTATATTTCCTTTTTTCAATATTTCCTTTTGTCAATATTTCCTTTTTTCAATATTTCCTTTTTTGAATATTTCCTCTTTTCTATACTTCCTTTTGTCAATATTTCCTTTTTTGAATATTTCCTCTTTTCTATATTTCCTTTTGTCAATATTTCATTATGACAATATTTCCTTTTGTCAATATTTCCTTTTTTCAATATTTCCGTTTGTCAATATTTCCTTTTGTCAATATTTCCTTTTGTTAATATTTCCTTTGTTCAATATTTCCTTTTTACAATATTTCCTTTTGTCAATATTTCCTTTTGTCATTATTTCCTTTTTTCAATATTTCCTTTTTTGAATATTTCCTCTTTTCTATACATCCTTTTTTCAATATTTCCTTTTTTGAATATTTCCTCTTTTCTATACTTCCTTTTGTCAATATTTCCTTTTTTGAATATTTCTTCATTTCTAAACTTCCTTTTGTCAATATTTCCTTTTGTCATTATTTTCTTTTTTCAATATTTTTTTTTTTTAATATTTCCTCTTTTCTATACTTCCTTTTGTCAATATTTCCTTTTTTCAATATTTCCTTTTGTCAATATTCCCTTTTGTCAATATTTCCTTTTGTCAATATTTCCTTTTGTCAATATTTCATTTTGTCAATACTTCCTTTTGTCAATATTTCCTTTTGTCAATATTTCCTTTTGTCAATATTTCCTTTTGTCAATATTTCCTTTATTCTATACTTCCTTTTTTCAATATTTCCTACTTTCTATACTTCCTTTTTTCAATATTTCCTTCTTTCTTTACTTCCTTTTTTCAATATTTCCTTTTTTAAATATTTCCTTTTGTCAATATTTCCTTTTGTCAATATTTCCTTTTTTCAATATTTCCTTTTCTCAAAATTTCCTTTTATCAATATATCCTTTTTTCAATATATCCTTTTTTCAATATTTCCTTTTGTCAATATTTCCTTTTGTCAATATTTCCTTTTTTCAATATTTCCTTTTCTCAATATTTCCTTTTATCAATATTTCCTTTTTTCAATACATCCTTTTTTCAATATTTCCTTTTGTCAATATTTCCTTTGGTCAATATTTACTTTTTTCAATATTTCCTTTTTTGAATATTCCCTCTTTTCTATACTTCTTTTTGTCAATATTTCCTTTTATCAATATTTCCTCTTTTCTATACTTCCTTTTGTCAATAATGCCTTTTGTCAATATTTCCATTTCTCAATATTTCCTTTTGTCAATATTTCCTTTTGTCAATATCACCTTTTGTCAATATTTCCTTCTTTCAATATTTCCTTTTGTCAATATTTCCTTTTCTTAAAATTTCCTTTTGTCAATATTTCCTTTTGTCAATATTTCCTTTTTTCAATATTCCCTTTTGTCAATATTTCCTTTTGTCATTATTTCCTTTTTTCAATGTTTCCTTTTGTGAATATTTCCTCTTTTCTATTTTTCCTTTTGTCAATATTTCGTTTTTTGAATATTTCTTCATTTCTAAACTTCCTTTTGTCAATATTTCCTTTTGTAAATATTTCTTTTTTTCAATATTTCCTATTGTCAATATTTCCTTTTGTCAATATTTCCTTTTTTCAATATTTCCTTTTTTGAATATTTCCTCTTTTCAATATTTCCTTTTTTGAATATTTCCTCTTTTCTATACTTCCTTTTTGCAATATTTCGTTTTTTGGATATTTCCTCTTTTCTATACTTCCTTTTTTCTATACTTCCTTTTGTCAATATTTCCTTTTGTCATTATTTCCTTTTGTCAATATTTCTTTTTGTCAATATTTCCTTTTGTCAATATTTCCTTTTGTCAATATTTTCTTTTGTCAATATTTCCTTTTGTCAATATTTCCTTTATTCTATACTTCCTTTTTTCAATATTTCCTTTTTTCAATATTTCCTACTTTCTATACTTCCTTTTTTCAATATTTCCTTCTTTCTATACTTCTTTTTTTCAATATTTCCTTTTTTCTATATTTCCTTTTTTCAATATTTCCTTTTTTTTTATATTTCCTTTTGTCAATATTTCCTTTTTTCAATATTTCCTTGTTTCAATATTTCTTTTTTTCAATATTTCCTTTTGTCATTATTTCCTATTTTCAATATTTTTTTTCTCAATATTTCCTTTTTTCAATATCTCATTTTTTCAATATTTCCTTTTGTCAATATTCCTTTTTTTCAATATTTCCTTTTCTCAATATTTCCTTCTTTCTATATTTCCTTTTTTCAATATTACATTTTTTCTATACTTCCTTATTACAATATTTTCTTTAGTCAAAATTTCCCTTTGTCAATATTTCCGTTTCTCAATATTTCCTTTTTTCAATATTTCCTTTTCTCAATATTTCCTTTTTTCAATATTTCCTTCTTTCTATATTTCCTTTTTTCAATATTTCCTTTTTTCAATATTTCCATTTTTCAATATTTTTCCTTTTTTCTATACTTCCTTTTTGCAACATTTCCTTTTGTCAATATTTCTCTTTTCTATACTTCCTTTTTTCACTATTTCCTTTTGTCAATATTTACTTTTTTTTTCTATACTTTTTTTTTCAATATTTCCTTTTTTCAATATTTCCTTTTTTCAATATTTCTTTTGTCAATATTTCCTTTTTTAAATATTTCCTTTTTTGAATATTTCCTCTTTTCTATACTTCCTTTTGTCAATATTTCCTTTTGTCAATAATTACATTTGTCATAATTTCCTTTTTTCAATATTTCGTTTTGTCGATATTTCCTTTTTTCAATATTTCCTTTTGTCAATATTTCCTTTTGTCAATATTTCCTTTTGTCAATATTTCCTTTTGTCAATATTTCCTTTTTTCAATAATTCTTTTTGTCAATATTTTCTTTTGTTAATATTTCCTTTTTTCTATATTTCTATATTTGAATATTTCCTCTTTTCTATACTTCCCTTGTCAATATTTTCTTTTTTCAATATTTCCTTTTGTCAATATTTCCTTTTTTCAATATTTCTTTTTGTCAATATTTACTTTTGTCAAAATTTCTTTTTGTCAATATTTCCTTTTTTGAATATTTCCTCTTTTCTATACTTCCTTTTGTCAATATTTCCTTTTGTCAATATTTCCTTTTTTCAATATTTCCTTTTGTAAATATATTCTTTTGTCAATATTTCCTTTTGTCAATATTTCCTTTTATCAATATTTCCTTATGTCAATATTTCCTTTTGTCAATATTTCCTTTTGTCAATATATCCTTTTGTCAATATTTCCTTTTTTCAATATTTCCTTTTGTCAATATTTCCTTTTGTCAATATTTCCTTTTTTCAATATTTCCTTTTTTGAATATTTCCTCCTTTCTATACGTCCTTTTGTCAATATTTCCTTTTTTGAATATTTCCTCTTTTCTATACTTCCTTTTGTCAATATTTCCTTTTGTCAATATTTCCTTTTTTTAATATTTCCTTTTGTTAATATTCCTTTTTTCAATATTTCCTTTTGTCAATATTTCCTTTTGTCAATATTTCCTTTTTTCATCATTTCCTTTTGTCAATATTTCCTATTGTCATTATTTCCTTATTTCAATATTTCCTTTTTTCAATATTTCCTTTTTTCAATATTTCCTTTTGTCAATATTTCCTTTTTTCAATATTTCCTTTTTTGAATGTTTCCTCTTTTCTATACTTCCTTTTGTAAATATTTCCTTTTTTTAATATTTCCTCTTTTCTATACTTCATTTTGTCAATATTTCATTATGTCAATATTTCCTTTTGTCAATATTTCCTTTTTTCAATATTTCCTTTTGTCAATATTTCCTTTTGTCAATATTTCCTTTTGTTAATATTTCCTTTGTTCAATATTTCCTTTTTTCAATATTTTTTTTGTCAATATTTCCTTTTCTCATTATTTCCTTTTTTCAATATTTCCTTTTTTGAATATTTCCTCTTTTCTATACATCCTTTTTTCAATATTTCCTTTTTTGAATATTTCCTCTTTTCTATACTTCCTTTTGTCAATATTTCCTTTTTTGAATATTTCTTAATTTCTAAACTTCCTTTTGTCAATATTTCCTTTTGTCATTATTTCCTTTTATCAATATTTCCTTATTTGAATATTTCCTCTTTTCTATACTTCCTTTTGTCAATATTTCCTTTTTTGAATATTTCTTCATTTCTAAACTTCCTTTTGTCAATATTTCCTTTTGTCAATATTTCCTTTTTTCAATATTTCCTTTTGTTAATATTTCCTTTTGTCAATATTTCCTTTTTTCAATATTTCCTTTTCTCAATATTTCCTTTTATCAATATTTCCTTTTTTCAATGTATCCTTTTTTCAATATTTCCTTTTGTCAATGTTACCTTTTGTCAATATTTCCTTTTTTCAATATTTCCTTTTCTCAATATTTCCTTTTATCAATATTTCCTTTTTTCAATACATCCTTTTTTCAATATTTCCTTCTGTCAATATTTACTTTTGTCAATATTTACTTTTTTCAATATTTCCTTTTTTGAATATTTCCTCTTTTCTATACTTCTTTTTGTCAATATTTCATTTTATCAATATTTCCTTTTTTCTATACTTCCTTTTGTCAATATTTCTTTTTGTCAATATTTCCTTCTTTCAATATTTCCTTTTGTCAATATTTCCTTTTCTGAAAATTTCCTTTTGTCAATATTTCCTTTTGTCAATATATCCTTTTTTCAATATTTCCTTTTTTCAATATTTCCTTTTGTCATTATTTCCTTTTTTCAATATTTCCTTTTGTGAATATTTCCTCTTTTCTATTTTTCCTTTTGTCAATATTTCCTTTTTTGAATATTCCTTCATTTCTAAACTTCCTTTTGTCAATATTTCCTTTTGTCAATATTTCCTTTTTTCAATATTTCCTTTTTTGAATATTTCTTCTTTTCAATATTTCCTTTTTTGAATATTTCCTCTTTTCTATACTTCCTTTTATCAATATTTCCTTTTTTGTATATTTCCTCTTTTCTATACTTCCTTTTTTCTATACTTCCTTTTGTCAATATTTTCTTTTGTCAATATTTCCTTTTTTCAATATTTCCTTTTGTCAATATTTCCTTTTGTCAATATTTCCTTTTGTCAATATTTCCTTTTGTCTATATTTCCTTCTGTCAATATTTCCTTTTGTCAATATTTTCTTTTGTCAATATTTCCTTTTGTCAATATTTCCTTTATTCTATACTTCCTTTTTTCAATATTTCCTACTTTCTATACTTCCTTTTTTCAATATTTTCTTCTTCTATACTTCTTTTTTTCAATATTTCCTTTTTTCTATATTTCCTTTTTTCATTATTTCCTTTTTTTTAATATTTCCTTTTGTCAATATTTCCTTTTTTCAATATTTCCTTGTTTCAATATTTCTTTTTTTCGATATTTCCTTTTGTCATTATTTCCTATTTTCAATATTTTTTTTCTCAATATTTCCTTTTTTCAATATCTCATTTTTTCAATATTTCCTTTTGTCAATATTTCTTTTTTTCAATATTTTCTTTTCTCAATATTTCCTTCTTTATATATTTCCTTTTTTCAATATTACATTTTTTCTATACTTCCTTATTACAATATTTTCTTTTGTCAAAATTTCCTTTTGTCAATATTTCCGTTTCTCAATATTTCCTTTTTTCAATATTTCCTTCTTTCTATACTTCCTTTTGTCAATATTTCCTTTTTTCAATATTTCCTTTTGTCAATATTTCCTTCCTTCTATACTTCCTTTTTTCAATATTTCCTTTTTTCTATACATCCTTTTTGCAATATTTCCTTTTGTCAATATTTCCTTTTGTCAATATTTCCTTTTTTCAATATTTCCTTTTCTCAATATTTCCTTTATTCAATATTTCCTTCTTTCTATATTGCCTTTTTTCAATATTTCCTTTTTTAAATATTTCCATTTTTCAATATTTCCTTTTTTCTATACTTCCTTTTTGCAACATTTCCTTTTGTCAATATTTCTCTTTTCTATACTTCCTTTTTTCAATATTTCCTTTTGTCAATATTTCCTTTTTTCTATACTTTCTTTTTTCAATATTTCCTTTTGTGAATATTTCTATTTGTGAATATTTCCTATTGTATATATTTCCTTTTTTCAATATTTCCTTTTTTCAATATTTCTTTTGTCAATAATTCCTTTTTTAAATATTTCCTTTTGTGAATAATTCCTCTTTTCTATACTTCCTTTTGTCAATATTTCCTTTTGTCAATAATAACATTTGTCATAATTTCCTTTTTTCAATATTTCCTTTTGTCAATATTTCCTTTTTTCAATATTTCCTTTTGTCAAAATTTCCTTTTGTCAATATTTCCTTTTGTCAATATTTCCGTTTTTCAATAATTCCTTTTGTCAATATTTTCTTTTGTTAATATTTCCTTTTTTCAATACTTCTATTTTTGAATATTTCCTCTTTTCTATACTTCCCTTGTCAATATTTCCTTTTTTCAATATTTCCTTTTGTCAATATTTCCTTTTTTCTATATTTCTTTTTGTCAATATTTCCTTTTGTCAATATTTCCTTTTGTCAATATTTCCTTTTTTGAATATTTCCTCTGTTGTATACTTTCTTTTGTCAATATTTCCTTTTGTCAATATTTCCTTTTTTCAATATTTCCTTTTGTAAATATATCCTTTTGTCAATATTTCCTTTTGTCAATATTTCCTTTTATCAATATTTCCATATGTCAATATTTCCTTTTGTCAATATTTCGTTTTGTCAATATATCCTTTTGTCAATATTTCCTTTTTTCAATATTTCCTTTTGTCAATATTTCCTATTGTCAATATTTCCTATTTTCAATATTTCCTTTTTTGAATATTTCCTCCTTTCTAAACGTCCTTTTGTCAATATTTCCTTTTTCGAATATTTCCTCTTTTCTATACTTCCTTTTGTCAATATTTCCTTTTGTCAATATTTCCATTTTTTAATCTTTCCTTTTGTTAATATTCCATTTTTTCAATATTTCCTTTTGTCAGAATTTCCTTTTGTCAATATTTCCTTTTTTCATCATTTCCTTTTGTCAATATTTCCTTTTGTCAATATTTCCTTATTTCAATATTTCCTTTTTTCAATATTTCCTTTTTTCAATATTTCCTTTTGTCAATATTTCCTTTTTTCAATATTTCCTTTTTTGAATATTTCCTCTTTTCTATACTTCCTTTTGTCAATATTTCCTTTTTTGAATATTTCCTCTTTTCTATATTTCCTTTTGTCAATATTTCATTATGACAATATTTCCTTTTGTCAATATTTCCTTTTTTCAATATTTCCGTTTGTCAATATTTCCTTTTGTCAATATTTCCTTTTGTTAATATTTCCTTTGTTCAATATTTCCTTTTTACAATATTTCCTTTTGTCAATATTTCCTTTTGTCATTATTTCCTTTTTTCAATATTTCCTTTTTTGAATATTTCCTCTTTTCTATACATCCTTTTTTCAATATTTCCTTTTTTGAATATTTCCTCTTTTCTATACTTCCTTTTGTCAATATTTCCTTTTTTGAATATTTCTTCATTTCTAAACTTCCTTTTGTCAATATTTCCTTTTGTCATTATTTTCTTTTTTCAATATTTCCTTTTTTGAATATTTCCTCTTTTCTATACTTCCTTTTGTCAATATTTCCTTTTTTCAATATTTCCTTTTGTCAATATTCCCTTTTGTCAATATTTCCTTTTGTCAATATTTCCTTTTGTCAATATTTCATTTTGTCAATACTTCCTTTTGTCAATATTTCCTTTTGTCAATATTTCCTTTTGTCAATATTTCCTTTTGTCAATATTTCCTTTATTCTATACTTCCTTTTTTCAATATTTCCTACTTTCTATACTTCCTTTTTTCAATATTTCCTTCTTTCTTTACTTCCTTTTTTCAATATTTCCTTTTTTATATATTTCCTTTTGTCAATATTTCCTTTTGTCAATATTTTCTTTTGTCAATATTTCCTTTTGTCAATATTTCCTTTATTCTATACTTCCTTTTTTCAATATTTCCTACTTTATATACTTCCTTTTTTCAATATTTTCTTCTTCTATACTTCTTTTTTTCAATATTTCCTTTTTTCTATATTTCCTTTTTTCAATATTTCT
The DNA here is from genome assembly GCF_921293095.1 of Ischnura elegans. NCBI lineage: Eukaryota > Metazoa > Arthropoda > Insecta > Odonata > Coenagrionidae > Ischnura > Ischnura elegans. The sequence continues at coordinate 99,499,611 of NC_060259.1, forward strand.
TTTTTTTTAATATTTCCTTTTGTCAATATTTCCTTTTTTCAATATTTCCTTGTTTCAATATTTCTTTTTTTCAATATTTCCTTTTGTCATTATTTCCTATTTTCAATATTTTTTTTCTCAATATTTCCTTTTTTCAATATCTCATTTTTTCAATATTTCCTGTTGTCAATATTTCCCTTTTTCAATATTTCCTTTTCTCAATATTTCCTTCTTTCTATATTTCCTTTTTTCAATATTACATTTTTTCTATACTTCCTTATTCCAATATTTTCTTTTGTCAAAATTTCCTTTTGTCAATCAATATTTCCGTTTCTCAATATTTCCTTTTTTCAATATTTCCTTCTTTCTATACTTCCTTTTTTTCAATATTTCGTTTTTGCAATGTTTCCTTTTGTCAATATTTCCTTTTTTCAATATTTCCTTTTGTCAATATTTCCTTCCTTCTATACTTCCTTTTTTCAATATTTCCTTTTTTCTATACATCCTTTTTGCAATATTTCCTTTTGTCAATATTTCCTTTTGTCAATATTTCCTTTCCTCAATATTTCCTTTTTTCAATATTTCCTTCTTTCAATATTTCCTTTTTTCAATATTTCCATTTTTCAATATTTCCTTTTTTCTATACTTCCTTTTTGCAACATTTCCTTTTGTCAATATTTCTCTTTTCTATACTTCTTTTTGTCAATATTTCCTTTTTTGAATATTTCTTCATTTCTAAACTTCCTTTTGTCAATATTTTTTTTTGACAATATTTCCTTTTTTCAATATTTCCTTTTGTCAATATTTCCTTTTGTCAATATTTCCTTTTGTCAATATTTCCTTTTGTCAATACTTCCTTTTGTCAATATTTCCTTTTGTCAATATTTCCTTTTGTCAATATTTCCTTTTGTCAATATTTCCTTTATTCTATACTTCCTTTTTTCAATATTTCCTTTTTTCAATATTTCCTACTTTCTATACTTCCTTTTTTCAATATTTCCTTCTTTCTATACTTCCTTTTTTCAATATTTCCTTTTTTCTATATTTCCTTTTGTCAATATTTCCTTTTGTCAATATTTCCTTTATTCTATACTTCCTTTTTTCAATATTTCCTTTTTTCAATATTTCCTACTTTCTATACTTCCTTTTTTCAATATTTCCGATTTTCTATACTTCTTTTTTCAATAATTCCTTTTTTTAATATTTACTTTTGTCAATATTTCCTTTATTCAATATTTCCTTTTGTCAACATTTCCTATCTTCAATATTTTTTTTCTCAATATTTCCTTTTGTCAATATTTCTTTTTTTCAATATTTCCTTTTCTCAATATTTCCTTCTTTCTATACTTCCTTTTTTCAATATTACATTTTTTCTATACTTCCTTATTACAATATTTCCTTTTGTCAAAACTTCCTTTTGTCAATATTTCCGTTTCTCAAAATTTCCTTTATTCAATATTTCCTTCTCTCTATACTTCCTTTTTTCAATATTTCCTTTTTTCTATACATCCTTTCTGCAATATTACCTTTTGTCAATATTTCCTTTTGTCAATATTTCATTTTTTCAATATTTCCTTTTCTCAAAATTTCCTTTTTTCAATATTTCCTTCTTTCTATATTTCCTTTTTTCAATATTTCCTTTTTTCAATATTTCCATTTTTCAATATTTCCTTTTTTCTAGACTTCCTTTTTGCAACATTTCCTTTTGTCAATATTTATTTTTTTCTATACTTCCTTTTTTCAATATTTCCTTTTGTCAATATTTCCTTTATTCTATACTTCCTTTTGTCAATATTTCCTTTTTTCAATATTTCTTTTTGTCAAAATTTCCTTTTGTCAATATTTCCTTTTGTTAATATTTCCTTTTTTGAATATTTCGTCTTTTCTATACTTCCTTTTGTCAATATTTCCTTTTGTCAATATTTCCTTTTTTCATATTTCCTTTTGTAAATATATTCTTTTGTTAATATTTCCTTTTGTCAATATTTCCTTTTATCAATATTTCCTTATGTCAATATTTCCTTTAGTCAATAGTTCCTTTTGTCAATATATCCTTTTGTCAATATTTCCTTTTTTAATATTTCCTTTTGTCAATATTTCCTTTTGTCAATATTTCCTATTTTCAATATTTCCTTTTTTGAATATTTTCTCTTTTCTATACGTCCTTTTGTCAATATTTCCTTTTTTGAATATTTCTTCTTTTCTATACTTCCTTTTGTCAATATTACCTTTTGTCAATATTTCCTTTTTTTAATATTTCCTTTTGTTAATATTCCTTTTTTCAATATTTCCTTTTGTCAATATTTCCTTTTGTCAATATTTCCTTTTTTCATCATTTCCTTTTGTCAATATTTCCTTTTGTCAACATTTCCTTATTTCAATATTTCCTTTTTTCAATATTTTTTCTTTTTTCAATATTTCCTTTTGTCAAAATTTCCTTTTTTCAATATTTCCTTTTTTGAATATTTCCTCTTTTCTATACTTCCCTTTGTCAATTTTTTTTTTTTTAATATTTCCTCTTTTCTATACTTCCTTTTGTCAATATTTCATCATGTCAATATTTCCTTTTGTCAATATTTCCTTTTTTCAATATTTCCTTTTGTCAATATTTCCTTTTGTCAATATTTCCTTTCCTCAATATTTCCTTTTTTCAATATTTCCTTCTTTCAATATTTCCTTTTTTCAATGTTTCCATTTTTCAATATTTCCTTTTTTCTATACTTCCTTTTTGCAACATTTCCTTTTGTCAATATTTCTCTTTTCTATACTTCTTTTTGTCAATATTTCCTTTTTTGAATATTTCTTCATTTCTAAACTTCCTTTTGTCAATATTTTTTTTTGACAATATTTCCTTTTTTCAATATTTCCTTTTGTCAATATTTCCTTTTGTCAATATTTCCTTTTGTCAATATTTCCTTTTGTCAATACTTCCTTTTGTCAATATTTCCTTTTGTCAATATTTCCTTTTGTCAATATTTCCTTTTGTCAATATTTCCTTTATTCTATACTTCCTTTTTTCAATATTTCCTTTTTTCAATATTTCCTACTTTCTATACTTCCTTTTTACAATATTTCCTTCTTTCTATACTTCCTTTTGTCAATATTTCCTTTTTTCAATATTTCCTTTTGTCAATATTTCCTTCCTTCTATACTTCCTTTTTTCAACATTTCCTTTTTTCTATACATCCTTTTTGCAATATTTCCTTTTGTCAATATTTCCTTTTGTCAATATTTCCTTTTTTCAATATTTCCTTTTCTCAATATTTCCTTTATTCAATATTTCCTTCTTTCTATATTGCCTTTTTTCAATATTTCCTTTTTTAAATATTTCCATTTTTCAATATTTCCTTTTTTCTATACTTCCTTTTTGCAACATTTCCTTTTGTCAATATTTCTCTTTTCTATACTTCCTTTTTTCAATATTTCCTTTTGTCAATATTTCCTTTTTTCTATACTTTCTTTTTTCAATATTTCCTTTTGTGAATATTTCTATTTGTGAATATTTCCTATTGTATATATTTCCTTTTTTCAATATTTCCTTTTTTCAATATTTCTTTTGTCAATAATTCCTTTTTTAAATATTTCATTTTTTGAATAATTCCTCTTTTCTATACTTCCTTTTGTCAATATTTCCTTTTGTCAATAATTACATTTGTCATAATTTCCTTTTTTCAATATTTCCTTTTGTCAATATTTCCTTTTTTCAATATTTCCTTTTGTCAAAATTTCCTTTTGTCAATATTTCCTTTTGTCAATATTTCCGTTTTTCAATAATTCCTTTTGTCAATATTTTCTTTTGTTAATATTTCCTTTTTTCAATACTTCTATTTTTGAATATTTCCTCTTTTCTATACTTCCCTTGTCAATATTTCCTTTTTTCAATATTTCCTTTTGTCAATATTTCCTTTTTTCTATATTTCTTTTTGTCAATATTTCCTTTTGTCAATATTTCCTTTTGTCAATATTTCCTTTTTTGAATATTTCCTCTGTTGTATACTTCCTTTTGTCAATATTTCCTTTTGTCAATATTTCCTTTTTTCAATATTTCCTTTTGTAAATATATCCTTTTGTCAATATTTCCTTTTGTCAATATTTCCTTTTATCAATATTTCCATATGTCAATATTTCCTTTTGTCAATATTTCCTTTTGTCAATATTTCCTTTTGTCAATATTTCCTTTTTTCAATATTTCCTTTTGTCAATATTTCCTTTTGTCAATATTTCCTATTTTCAATATTTCCTTTTTTGAATATTTTCTCTTTTCTATCCGTCCTTTTGTCAATATTTCCTTTTTCGAATATTTCCTCTTTTCTATACTTCCTTTTGTCAATATTTCCTTTTGTCAATATTTCCTTTTTTTAATCTTTCCTTTTGTTAATATTCCTTTTTTCAATATTTCCTTTTGTCAGAATTTCCTTTTGTCAATATTTCCTTTTTTCATCATTTCCTTTTGTCAATATTTCCTTTTGTCAATATTTCCTTATTTCAATATTTCCTTTTTTCAATATTTCCTTTTTTCAATATTTCCTTTTGTCAATATTTCCTTTTTTCAATATTTCCTTTTTTGAATATTTCCTCTTTTCTATACTTCCTTTTGTCAATATTTCCTTTTTTGAATATTTCCTCTTTTCTATATTTCCTTTTGTCAATATTTCATTATGACAATATTTCCTTTTGTCAATATTTCCTTTTTTCAATATTTCCGTTTGTCAATATTTCCTTTTGTCAATATTTCCTTTTGTTAATATTTCCTTTGTTCAATATTTCCTTTTTACAATATTTCCTTTTGTCAATATTTCCTTTTGTCATTATTTCCTTTTTTCAATATTTCCTTTTTTGAATATTTCCTCTTTTCTATACATCCTTTTTTCAATATTTCCTTTTTTGAATATTTCCTCTTTTCTATACTTCCTTTTGTCAATATTTCCTTTTGTCAATATTTCCTTTTGTCAATATTTCCTTTTGTCAATATTTCATTTTGTCAATACTTCCTTTTGTCAATATTTCCTTTTGTCAATATTTCCATTTGTCAATATTTCCTTTTGTCAATATTTCCTTTATTCTATACTTCCTTTTTTCAATATTTCCTACTTTCTATACTTCCTTTTTTCAATATTTCCTTCTTTCTTTACTTCCTTTTTTCAATATTTCCTTTTTTATATATTTCCTTTTGTCAATATTTCCTTTTGTCAATATTTTCTTTTGTCAATATTTCCTTTTGTCAATATTTCCTTTATTCTATACTTCCTTTTTTCAATATTTCCTACTTTCTATACTTCCTTTTTTCAATATTTTCTTCTTCTATACTTCTTTTTTTCAATATTTCCTTTTTTCTATATTTCCTTTTTTCAATATTTCTTTTTTTTTTATATTTCCTTTTGTCAATATTTCCTTTTTTCAATATTTCCTTGTTTCAATATTTCTTTTTTTCAATATTTCCTTTTGTCATTATTTCCTATTTTCAATATTTTTTTTCTCAATATTTCCTTTCAATATCTCATTTTTTCAATATTTCCTGTTGTCAATATTTCCCTTTTTCAATATTTCCTTTTCTCAATATTTCCTTCTTTCTGTATTTCCTTTTTTCAATATTACATTTTTTCTATACTTCCTTATTCCAATATTTTCTTTTGTCAAAATTTCCTTTTGTCAATCAATATTTCCGTTTCTCAATATTTCCTTTTTTCAATATTTCCTTCTTTCTATACTTCCTTTTTTCAATATTTCGTTTTTGCAATGTTTCCTTTTGTCAATATTTCCTTTTTTCAATATTTCCTTTTGTCAATATTTCCTTCCTTCTATACTTCCTTTTTTCAATATTTCCTTTTTTCTATACATCCTTTTTGCAATATTTCCTTTTGTCTATATTTCCTTTTGTCAATATTTCCTTTCCTCAATATTTCCTTTTTTCAATATTTCCTTCTTTCAATATTTCCTTTTTTCAATATTTCCATTTTTCAATATTTCCTTTTTTCTATACTTCCTTTTTGCAACATTTCCTTTTGTCAATATTTCTCTTTTCTATACTTCTTTTTGTCAATATTTCCTTTTTTGAATATTTCTTCATTTCTAAACTTCCTTTTGTCAATATTTTTTTTTGACAATATTTCCTTTTTTCAATATTTCCTTTTGTCAATATTTCCTTTTGTCAATATTTCCTTTTGTCAATATTTCCTTTTGTCAATACTTCCTTTTGTCAATATTTCCTTTTGTCAATATTTCCTTTTGTCAATATTTCCTTTTGTCAATATTTCCTTTATTCTATACTTCCTTTTTTCAATACTTCCTTTTTTCAATATTTCCTACTTTCTATACTTCCTTTTTTCAATATTTCCTTCTTTCTATAATTCCTTTTTTCAATATTTCCTTTTTTCTATATTTCCTTTTGTCAATACTTCCTTTTGTCAATATTTCCTTTTGTCAATATTTCCTTTTGTCAATATTTCCTTTTGTCAATATTTCCTTTATTCTATACTTCCTTTTTTCAATATTTCCTTTTTTCAATATTTCCTACTTTCTATACTTCCTTTTTACAATATTTCCTTCTTTCTATACTTCCTTTTGTCAATATTTCCTTTTTTCAATATTTCCTTTTGTCAATATTTCCTTCCTTCTATACTTCCTTTTTTCAACATTTCCTTTTTTCTATACATCCTTTTTGCAATATTTCCTTTTGTCAATATTTCCTTTTGTCAATATTTCCTTTTTTCAATATTTCCTTTTCTCAATATTTCCTTTATTCAATATTTCCTTCTTTCTATATTGCCTTTTTTCAATATTTCCTTTTTTAAATATTTCCATTTTTCAATATTTCCTTTTTTCTATACCTCCTTTTTGCAACATTTCCTTTTGTCAATATTTCTCTTTTCTATACTTCCTTTTTTCAATATTTCCTTTTGTCAATATTTCCTTTTTTCTATACTTTCTTTTTTCAATATTTCCTTTTGTGAATATTTCTATTTGTGAATATTTCCTATTGTATATATTTCCTTTTTTCAATATTTCCTTTTTTCAATATTTCTTTTGTCAATAATTCCTTTTTTAAATATTTCATTTTTTGAATAATTCCTCTTTTCTATACTTCCTTTTGTCAATATTTCCTTTTGTCAATAATTACATTTGTCATAATTTCCTTTTTTCAATATTTCCTTTTGTCAATATTTCCTTTTTTCAATATTTCCTTTTGTCAAAATTTCCTTTTGTCAATATTTCCTTTTGTCAATATTTCCGTTTTTCAATAATTCCTTTTGTCAATATTTTCTTTTGTTAATATTTCCTTTTTTCAATACTTCTATTTTTGAATATTTCCTCTTTTCTATACTTCCCTTGTCAATATTTCCTTTTTTCAATATTTCCTTTTGTCAATATTTCCTTTTTTCTATATTTCTTTTTGTCAATATTTCCTTTTGTCAATATTTCCTTTTGTCAATATTTCCTTTTTTGAATATTTCCTCTGTTGTATACTTCCTTTTGTCAATATTTCCTTTTGTCAATATTTCCTTTTTTCAATATTTCCTTTTGTAAATATATCCTTTTGTCAATATTTCCTTTTGTCAATATTTCCTTTTATCAATATTTCCATATGTCAATATTTCCTTTTGTCAATATTTCCTTTTGTCAATATATCCTTTTGTCAATATTTCCTTTTTTCAATATTTCCTTTTGTCAATATTTCCTTTTGTCAATATTTCCTATTTTCAATATTTCCTTTTTTCAATATTTCCTTTTTTGAATATTTCCTCTTTTCTATACTTCCTTTTGTCAATATTTCCTTTTTTGAATATTTCCTCTTTTCTATATTTCCTTTTGTCAATATTTCATTATGACAATATTTCCTTTTGTCAATATTTCCTTTTTTCAATATTTCCGTTTGTCAATATTTCCTTTTGTCAATATTTCCTTTTGTTAATATTTCCTTTGTTCAATATTTCCTTTTTACAATATTTCCTTTTGTCAATATTTCCTTTTGTCATTATTTCCTTTTTTCAATATTTCCTTTTTTGAATATTTCCTCTTTTCTATACATCCTTTTTTCAATATTTCCTTTTTTGAATATTTCCTCTTTTCTATACTTCCTTTTGTCAATATTTCCTTTTGTCAATATTTCCTTTTGTCAATATTTCCTTTTGTCAATATTTCATTTTGTCAATACTTCCTTTTGTCAATATTTCCTTTTGTCAATATTTCCATTTGTCAATATTTCCTTTTGTCAATATTTCCTTTATTCTATACTTCCTTTTTTCAATATTTCCTACTTTCTATACTTCCTTTTTTCAATATTTCCTTCTTTCTTTACTTCCTTTTTTCAATATTTCCTTTTTTATATATTTCCTTTTGTCAATATTTCCTTTTGTCAATATTTTCTTTTGTCAATATTTCCTTTTGTCAATATTTCCTTTATTCTATACTTCCTTTTTTCAATATTTCCTACTTTCTATACTTCCTTTTTTCAATATTTTCTTCTTCTATACTTCTTTTTTTCAATATTTCCTTTTTTCTATATTTCCTTTTTTCAATATTTCTTTTTTTTTAATATTTCCTTTTGTCAATATTTCCTTTTTTCAATATTTCCTTGTTTCAATATTTCTTTTTTTCAATATTTCCTTTTGTCATTATTTCCTATTTTCAATATTTTTTTTCTCAATATTTCCTTTTTTCAATATCTCATTTTTTCAATATTTCCTGTTGTCAATATTTCCCTTTTTCAATATTTCCTTTTCTCAATATTTCCTTCTTTCTGTATTTCCTTTTTTCAATATTACATTTTTTCTATACTTCCTTATTCCAATATTTTCTTTTGTCAAAATTTCCTTTTGTCAATCAATATTTCCGTTTCTCAATATTTCCTTTTTTCAATATTTCCTTCTTTCTATACTTCCTTTTTTCAATATTTCGTTTTTGCAATGTTTCCTTTTGTCAATATTTCCTTTTTTCAATATTTCCTTTTGTCAATATTTCCTTCCTTCTATACTTCCTTTTTTCAATATTTCCTTTTTTCTATACATCCTTTTTGCAATATTTCCTTTTGTCTATATTTCCTTTTGTCAATATTTCCTTTCCTCAATATTTCCTTTTTTCAATATTTCCTTCTTTCAATATTTCCTTTTTTCAATATTTCCATTTTTCAATATTTCCTTTTTTCTATACTTCCTTTTTGCAACATTTCCTTTTGTCAATATTTCTCTTTTCTATACTTCTTTTTGTCAATATTTCCTTTTTTGAATATTTCTTCATTTCTAAACTTCCTTTTGTCAATATTTTTTTTTGACAATATTTCCTTTTTTCAATATTTCCTTTTGTCAATATTTCCTTTTGTCAATATTTCCTTTTGTCAATATTTCCTTTTGTCAATACTTCCTTTTGTCAATATTTCCTTTTGTCAATATTTCCTTTTGTCAATATTTCCTTTTGTCAATATTTCCTTTATTCTATACTTCCTTTTTTCAATATTTCCTTTTTTCAATATTTCCTACTTTCTATACTTCCTTTTTTCAATATTTCCTTCTTTCTATAATTCCTTTTTTCAATATTTCCTTTTTTCTATATTTCCTTTTGTCAATATTTCCTTTAGTCAATATTTCCTTTATTCTATACTTCCTTTTTTCAATATTTCCTTTTTTCAATATTTCCTACTTTCTATACTTCCTTTTTTCAATATTTCCGATTTTCTATATTTCTTTTTTCAATATTTCCTTTTTTTAATATTTACTTTTGTCAATATTTCCTTTATTCAATATTTCCTTTTGTCAACATTTCCTATCTTCAATATTTTTTTTCTCAATATTTCCTTTTGTCAATATTTCTTTTTTTCAATATTTCCTTTTCTCAATATTTCCTTCTTTCTATACTTCCTTTTTTCAATATTACATTTTTTCTATACTTCCTTATTACAATATTTCCTTTTGTCAAAACTTCCTTTTGTCAATATTTCCGTTTCTCAAAATTTCCTTTATTCAATATTTCCTTCTCTCTATACTTCCTTTTTTCAATATTTCCTTTTTTCTATACATCCTTTCTGCAATATTACCTTTTGTCAATATTTCCTTTTGTAAATATTTCATTTTTTCAATATTTCCTTTTCTCAAAATTTCCTTTTTTCAATATTTCCTTCTTTCTATATTTCCTTTTTTCAATATTTCCTTTTTTCAATATTTCCATTTTTCAATATTTCCTTTTTTCTAGACTTCCTTTTTGCAACATTTCCTTTTGTCAATATTTATTTTTTTCTATACTTCCTTTTTTCAATATTTCCTTTTGTCAATATTTCCTTTATTCTATACTTCCTTTTGTCAATATTTCCTTTTTTCAATATTTCTTTTTGTCAAAATTTCCTTTTGTCAATATTTCCTTTTGTTAATATTTCCTTTTTTGAATATTTCGTCTTTTCTATACTTCCTTTTGTCAATATTTCCTTTTGTCAATATTTCCTTTTTTCATATTTCCTTTTGTAAATATATTCTTTTGTTAATATTTCCTTTTGTCAATATTTCCTTTTATCAATATTTCCTTATGTCAATATTTCCTTTAGTCAATAGTTCCTTTTGTCAATATATCCTTTTGTCAATATTTCCTTTTTTAATATTTCCTTTTGTCAATATTTCCTTTTGTCAATATTTCCTATTTTCAATTTTTCCTTTTTTGAATATTTTCTCTTTTCTATACGTCCTTTTGTCAATATTTCCTTTTTTGAATATTTCTTCTTTTCTATACTTCCTTTTGTCAATATTACCTTTTGTCAATATTTCCTTTTTTTAATATTTCCTTTTGTTAATATTCCTTTTTTCAATATTTCCTTTTGTCAATATTTCCTTTTGTCAATATTTCCTTTTTTCATCATTTCCTTTTGTCAATATTTCCTTTTGTCAACATTTCCTTATTTCAATATTTCCTTTTTTCAATATTTTTTCTTTTTTCAATATTTCCTTTTGTCAAAATTTCCTTTTTTTCAATATTTCCTTTTTTGAATATTTCCTCTTTTCTATACTTCCCTTTGTCAATTTTTTTTTTTTTTAATATTTCCTCTTTTCTATACTTCCTTTTGTCAATATTTCATCATGTCAATATTTCCTTTTGTCAATATTTCCTTTTTTCAATATTTCCTTTTGTCAATATTTCCTTTTGTCAATATTTCCTTTCCTCAATATTTCCTTTTTTCAATATTTCCTTCTTTCAATATTTCCTTTTTTCAATATTTCCATTTTTCAATATTTCCTTTTTTCTATACTTCCTTTTTGCAACATTTCCTTTTGTCAATATTTCTCTTTTCTATACTTCTTTTTGTCAATATTTCCTTTTTTGAATATTTCTTCATTTCTAAACTTCCTTTTGTCAATATTTTTTTTTGACAATATTTCCTCTTTTCAATATTTCCTTTTGTCAATATTTCCTTTTGTCAATATTTCCTTTTGTCAATACTTCCTTTTGTCAATATTTCCTTTTGTCAATATTTCCTTTTGTCAATATTTCCTTTTGTCAATATTTCCTTTATTCTATACTTCCTTTTTTCAATATTTCCTTTTTTCAATATTTCCTACTTTCTATACTTCCTTTTTTCAATATTTCCTTCTTTCTATACTTCCTTTTGTCAATATTTCCTTTTTTCCGTATTTCCTTTTGTCAATATTTCCTACCTTCTATACTTCCTTTTTTCAACATTTCCTTTTTTCTATACATCCTTTTTGCAATATTTCCTTTTGTCAATATTTCCTTTTGTCAATATTTCCTTTTTTCAATATTTCCTTTTCTCAATATTTCCTTTATTCAATATTTCCTTCTTTCTATATTGCCTTTTTTCAATATTTCCTTTTTTAAATATTTCCATTTTTCAATATTTCCTTTTTGCAACATTTCCTTTTGTCAATATTTCTCTTTTCTATACTTCCTTTTTTCAATATTTCCTTTTGTCAATATTTCCTTTTTTCTATACTTTCTTTTTTCAATATTTCCTTTTGTGAATATTTCTATTTGTGAATATTTCCTATTGTATATATTTCCTTTTTTCAATATTTCCTTTTTTAAATATTTCTTTTGTCAATAATTCCTTTTTTAAATATTTCCTTTTTTGAATAATTCCTCTTTTCTATACTTCCTTTTGTCAATATTTCCTTTTGTCAATAATTACATTTGTCATAATTTCCTTTTTTCAATATTTCCTTTTGTCAATATTTCCTTTTTTCAATATTTCCTTTTGTCAAAATTTCCTTTTGTCAATATTTCCTTTTGTCAATATTTCCGTTTTTCAATAATTCCTTTTGTCAATATTTTCTTTTGTTAATATTTCCTTTTTACAATACTTCTATTTTTGAATATTTCCTCTTTTCTATACTTCCCTTGTCAATATTTCCTTTTTTCAATATTTCCTTTTGTCAATATTTCCTTTTTTCTATATTTCTTTTTGTCAATATTTCCTTTTGTCAATATTTCCTTTTGTCAATATTTCCTTTTTTGAATATTTCCTCTGTTGTATACTTCCTTTTGTCAATATTTCCTTTTGTCAATATTTCCTTTTTTCAATATTTCCTTTTGTAAATATATCCTTTTGTCAATATTTCCTTTTGTCAATATTTCCTTTTATCAATATTTCCATATGTCAATATTTCCTTTTGTCAATATTTCCTTTTGTCAATATTTCCTTTTGTCAATATTTCCTTTTTTCAATATTTCCTTTTGTCAATATTTCCTTTTGTCAATATTTCCTATTTTCAATATTTCCTTTTTTGAATATTTTCTCTTTTCTATCCGTCCTTTTGTCAATATTTCCTTTTTCGAATATTTCCTCTTTTCTATACTTCCTTTTGTCAATATTTCCTTTTGTCAATATTTCCTTTTTTTAATCTTTCCTTTTGTTAATATTCCTTTTTTCAATATTTCCTTTTATCAGAATTTCCTTTTGTCAATATTTCCTTTTTTCATCATTTCCTTTTGTCAATATTTCCTTTTGTCAATATTTCCTTATTTCAATATTTCCTTTTTTCATATTTCCTTTTTTCAATATTTCCTTTTGTCAATATTTCCTTTTTTCAATATTTCCTTTTTTGAATATTTCCTCTTTTCTATACTTCCTTTTGTCAATATTTCCTTTTTTGAATATTTCCTCTTTTCTATATTTCCTTTTGTCAATATTTCCTTTTTTCAATATTTCCGTTTGTCAATATTTCCTTTTGTCAATATTTCCTTTTGTTAATATTTCCTTTGTTCAATATTTCCTTTTTACAATATTTCCTTTTGTCAATATTTCCTTTTGTCATTATTTCCTTTTTTCAATATTTCCTTTTTTGAATATTTCCTCTTTTCTATACATCCTTTTTTCAATATTTCCTTTTTTGAATATTTCCTCTTTTCTATACTTCCTTTTGTCAAATTTTCCTTTTTTGAATATTTCTTCATTTCTAAACTTCCTTTTGTCAATATTTCCTTTTGTCATTATTTTCTTTTTTCAATATTTCCTTTTTTGAATATTTCCTCTTTTCTATACTTCCTTTTGTCAATATTTCCTTTTTTCAATATTTCCTTTTGTCAATATTTCCTTTTGTCAATATTTCCTTTTGTCAATATTTCCTTTTGTCAATATTTCATTTTGTCAATACTTCCTTTTTTCAATATTTCCTTTTGTCAATATTCCCTTTTGTCAATATTTCCTTTTGTCAATATTTCCTTTATTCTATACTTCCTTTTTTCAATATTTCCTACTTTCTATACTTCCTTTTTTCAATATTTCCTTCTTTCTTTACTTCCTTTTTTCAATATTTCCTTTTTTATATATTTCCTTTTGTCAATATTTCCTTTTGTCAATATTTTCTTTTGTCAATATTTCCTTTTGTCAATATTTCCTTTATTCTATTCTTCCTTTTTTCAATATTTCCTACTTTCTATACTTCCTTTTTTCAATATTTTCTTCGTCTATACTTCTTTTTTTCAATATTTCCTTTTTTCTATATTTCCTTTTTTCAATATTTCTTTTTTTTTAATATTTCCTTTTGTCAATATTTCCTTTTTTCAATATTTCCTTGTTTCAATATTTCTTTTTTTCAATATTTCCTTTTGTCATTATTTCCTATTTTCAATATTTTTTTTCTCAATATTTCCTTTTTTCAATATCTCATTTTTTCAATATTTCCTGTTGTCAATATTTCCCTTTTTCAATATTTCCTTTTCTCAATATTTCCTTCTTTCTATATTTCCTTTTTTCAATATTACATTTTTTCTATACTTCCTTATTCCAATATTTTCTTTTGTCAAAATTTCCTTTTGTCAATCAATATTTCCGTTTCTCAATATTTCCTTTTTTCAATATTTCCTTCTTTCTATACTTCCTTTTTTCAATATTTCGTTTTTGCAATGTTTCCTTTTGTCAATATTTCCTTTTTTCAATATTTCCTTTTGTCAATATTTCCTTCCTTCTATACTTCCTTTTTTCAATATTTCCTTTTTTCTATACATCCTTTTTGCAATATTTCCTTTTGTCAATATTTCCTTTTGTCAATATTTCCTTTCCTCAATATTTCCTTTTATTCAATATTTCCTTCTTTCAATATTTCCTTTTTTCAATATTTCCATTTTTCAATATTTCCTTTTTTCTATACTTCCTTTTTGCAACATTTCCTTTTGTCAATATTTCTCTTTTCTATACTTCTTTTTGTCAATATTTCCTTTTTTGAATATTTCTTCATTTCTAAACTTCCTTTTGTCAATATTTTTTTTTGTCAATATTTCCTTTTTTCAATATTTCCTTTTGTCAATATTTCCTTTTGTCAATATTTCCTTTTGTCAATATTTCCTTTTGTCAATACTTCCTTTTGTCAATATTTCCTTTTGTCAATATTTCCTTTTGTCAATATTTCCTTTTGTCAATATTTCCTTAATTCTATACTTCCTTTTTTCAATATTTCCTTTTTTCAATATTTCCTACTTTCTATACTTCCTTTTTTCAATATTTCCTTCTTTTTATACTTCCTTTTTTCAATATTTCCTTTTTTCTATATTTCCTTTTGTCAATATTTCCTTTTGTCAATATTTCCTTTATTCTATACTTCCTTTTTTCAATATTTCCTTTTTTCAATATTTCCTACTTTCTATACTTCCTTTTTTCAATATTTCCGATTTTCTATATTTCTTTTTTCAATATTTCCTTTTTTTAATATTTACTTTTGTCAATATTTCCTTTTTTCAATATTTCCTTTTGTAAATATATTCTTTTGTTAATATTTCCTTTTGTCAATATTTCCTTTTATCAATATTTCCTTATGTCAATATTTCCTTTAGTCAATAGTTCCTTTTGTCAATATATCCTTTTGTCAATATTTCCTTTTTTAATATTTCCTTTTGTCAATATTTCCTTTTGTCAATATTTCCTATTTTCAATATTTCCTTTTTTGAATATTTTCTCTTTTCTATACGTCCTTTTGTCAATATTTCCTTTTTTGAATATTTCTTCTTTTCTATACTTCCTTTTGTCAATATTACCTTTTGTCAATATTTCCTTTTTTTAATATTTCCTTTTGTTAATATTCCTTTTTTCAATATTTCCTTTTGTCAATATTTCCTTTTGTCAATATTTCCTTTTTTCATCATTTCCTTTTGTCAATATTTCCTTTTGTCAACATTTCCTTATTTCAATATTTCCTTTTTTCAATATTTTTTCTTTTTTCAATATTTCCTTTTGTCAAAATTTCCTTTTTTCAATATTTCCTTTTTTGAATATTTCCTCTTTTCTATACTTCCCTTTGTCAATTTTTTTTTTTAATATTTCCTCTTTTCTATACTTCCTTTTGTCAATATTTCATCATGTCAATATTTCCTTTTGTCAATATTTCCTTTTTTCAATATTTCCTTTTGTCAATATTTGCTTTTGTCAATATTTCCATTTGTTTATATTTCCTTTGTTCAATATTTCCTTTTTTCAATATTTCCTTTTGTCAATATTTCCTTTTGTTATTATTTCCTTTTTTCAATATTTCCTTTTTTGAATATTTCCTCTTTTCTATACATCCTTTTTTCAATATTTCCTTTTTTGAATATTTCCTCTTTTCTATACTTCCTTTTGTCAATATTTCCTTTTTTGAATATTTCTTCATTTCTAAACTTCCTTTTGTCAATATTTTCTTTTGTCAATATTTCCTTTTGTCAATATTTCCTTTTGTCAAAACTTCCTTTTGTCAATATTTCCTTTTGTCAATATTTCCTTTTGTCAATATTTCCTATTGTCAATATTTCCTTTATTCTATACTTCCTTTTTTCAATATTTCCTTTTTTCAATATTTCCTACATTCTATACTTCCTTTTTTCAATATTTCCTTCTTTCTATACTTCCTTTTTTCTATATTTCCTTTTTTCAATATTTCCTTTTTTTTAATATTTCCTTTTGTCAATATTTCCTTTTTTCAATATTTCCTTGTTTCAATATTTCTTTTATTCAATATTTCCTTTTGTCAACATTTCCTATCTTCAATATTTTTTTTCTCAATATTTCCTTTTTTCAATATCTCATTTTTTCAATATTTCCTTTTGTCAATATTTCCCTTTTTCAATATTTCCTTTTCTCAATATTTCCTTCTTTCTATATTTCCTTTTTTCAATATTACATTTTTTCTATACTTCCTTTTTTCAATATTTCGTTTTTGCAATATTTCCTTTTGTCAATATTTCCTTTTTTCAATATTTCCTTTTGTCAATATTTCCTTCCTTCTATACTTCCTTTTTTCAATATTTCCTTTTTTCTATACATCCTTTTTGCAATATTTCCTTTTGTCAATATTTCCTTTTGTCAATATTTCCTTTTTTCAATATTTCCTTTCCTCAATATTTCCTTTATTCAATATTTCCATTTTTCAATATTTCCTTTTTTCTGTACTTCCTTTTTGCAACATTTCCTTTTGTCAATATTTCTCTTTTCTATACTTCCTTTTTTCAATATTTCCTTTTGTCAATATTTCCTTTTGTCAATATTTCCTTTTGTCAATATTTCCTTTTGTCAATACTTCCTTTTGTCAATATTTCCTTTTGTCAATATTTCCTTTTGTCAATATTTCCTTTTGTCAATATTTCCTTTATTCTATACTTCCTTTTTTCAATATTTCCTTTTTTCAATATTTCCTACTTTCTATACTTCCTTTTTTCAATATTTCCTTCTTTCTATAATTCCTTTTTTCAATATTTCCTTTTTTCTATATTTCCTTTTGTCAATATTTCCTTTTGTCAATATTTCCTTTATTCTATACTTCCTTTTTTCAATATTTCCTTTTTTCAATATTTCCTACTTTCTATACTTCCTTTTTTCAATATTTCCGATTTTCTATATTTCTTTTTTCAATATTTCCTTTTTTTAATATTTACTTTTGTCAATATTTCCTTTATTCAATATTTCCTTTTGTCAACATTTCCTATCTTCAATATTTTTTTTCTCAATATTTCCTTTTGTCAATATTTCTTTTTTTCAATATTTCCTTTTCTCAATATTTCCTTCTTTCTATACTTCCTTTTTTCAATATTACATTTTTTCTATACTTCCTTATTACAATATTTCCTTTTGTCAAAACTTCCTTTTGTCAATATTTCCGTTTCTCAAAATTTCCTTTATTCAATATTTCCTTCTCTCTATACTTCCTTTTTTCAATATTTCCTTTTTTCTATACATCCTTTCTGCAATATTACCTTTTGTCAATATTTCCTTTTGTAAATATTTCATTTTTTCAATATTTCCTTTTCTCAAAATTTCCTTTTTTCAATATTTCCTTCTTTCTATATTTCCTTTTTTCAATATTTCCTTTTTTCAATATTTCCATTTTTCAATATTTCCTTTTTTCTAGACTTCCTTTTTGCAACATTTCCTTTTGTCAATATTTATTTTTTTCTATACTTCCTTTTTTCAATATTTCCTTTTGTCAATATTTCCTTTATTCTATACTTCCTTTTGTCAATATTTCCTTTTTTCAATATTTCTTTTTGTCAAAATTTCCTTTTGTCAATATTTCCTTTTGTTAATATTTCCTTTTTTGAATATTTCGTCTTTTCTATACTTCCTTTTGTCAATATTTCCTTTTGTCAATATTTCCTTTTTTCATATTTCCTTTTGTAAATATATTCTTTTGTTAATATTTCCTTTTGTCAATATTTCCTTTTATCAATATTTCCTTATGTCAATATTTCCTTTAGTCAATAGTTCCTTTTGTCAATATATCCTTTTGTCAATATTTCCTTTTTTAATATTTCCTTTTGTCAATATTTCCTTTTGTCAATATTTCCTATTTTCAATTTTTCCTTTTTTGAATATTTTCTCTTTTCTATACGTCCTTTTGTCAATATTTCCTTTTTTGAATATTTCTTCTTTTCTATACTTCTTTTTGTCAATATTACCTTTTGTCAATATTTCCTTTTTTTAATATTTCCTTTTGTTAATATTCCTTTTTTCAATATTTCCTTTTGTCAATATTTCCTTTTGTCAATATTTCCTTTTTTCATCATTTCCTTTTGTCAATATTTCCTTTTGTCAACATTTCCTTATTTCAATATTTCCTTTTTTCAATATTTTTTCTTTTTTCAATATTTCCTTTTGTCAAAATTTCCTTTTTTTCAATATTTCCTTTTTTGAATATTTCCTCTTTTCTATACTTCCCTTTGTCAATTTTTTTTTTTTTTAATATTTCCTCTTTTCTATACTTCCTTTTGTCAATATTTCATCATGTCAATATTTCCTTTTGTCAATATTTCCTTTTTTCAATATTTCCTTTTGTCAATATTTCCTTTTGTCAATATTTCCTTTCCTCAATATTTCCTTTTTTCAATATTTCCTTCTTTCAATATTTCCTTTTTTCAATATTTCCATTTTTCAATATTTCCTTTTTTCTATACTTCCTTTTTGCAACATTTCCTTTTGTCAATATTTCTCTTTTCTATACTTCTTTTTGTCAATATTTCCTTTTTTGAATATTTCTTCATTTCTAAACTTCCTTTTGTCAATATTTTTTTTTGACAATATTTCCTCTTTTCAATATTTCCTTTTGTCAATATTTCCTTTTGTCAATATTTCCTTTTGTCAATACTTCCTTTTGTCAATATTTCCTTTTGTCAATATTTCCTTTTGTCAATATTTCCTTTTTTCAATATTTCTTTTTTTCTATACTTCCTTTTTTCAATATTTCCTTTTTTCAATATTTCCTACTTTCTATACTTCCTTTTTTCAATATTTCCTTCTTTCTATACTTCCTTTTGTCAATATTTCCTTTTTTCAATATTTCCTTTTGTCAATATTTCCTTCCTTCTATACTTCCTTTTTTCAACATTTCCTTTTTTCTATACATCCTTTTTGCAATATTTCCTTTTGTCAATATTTCCTTTTGTCAATATTTCCTTTTTTCAATATTTCCTTTTCTCAATATTTCCTTTATTCAATATTTCCTTCTTTCTATATTGCCTTTTTTCAATATTTCCTTTTTTAAATATTTCCATTTTTCAATATTTCCTTTTTGCAACATTTCCTTTTGTCAATATTTCTCTTTTCTATACTTCCTTTTTTCAATATTTCCTTTTGTCAATATTTCCTTTTTTCTATACTTTCTTTTTTCAATATTTCCTTTTGTGAATATTTCTATTTGTGAATATTTCCTATTGTATATATTTCCTTTTTTCAATATTTCCTTTTTTAAATATTTCTTTTGTCAATAATTCCTTTTTTAAATATTTCCTTTTTTGAATAATTCCTCTTTTCTATACTTCCTTTTGTCAATATTTCCTTTTGTCAATAATTACATTTGTCATAATTTCCTTTTTTCAATATTTCCTTTTGTCAATATTTCCTTTTTTCAATATTTCCTTTTGTCAAAATTTCCTTTTGTCAATATTTCCTTTTGTCAATATTTCCGTTTTTCAATAATTCCTTTTGTCAATATTTTCTTTTGTTAATATTTCCTTTTTACAATACTTCTATTTTTGAATATTTCCTCTTTTCTATACTTCCCTTGTCAATATTTCCTTTTTTCAATATTTCCTTTTGTCAATATTTCCTTTTTTCTATATTTCTTTTTGTCAATATTTCCTTTTGTCAATATTTCCTTTTGTCAATATTTCCTTTTTTGAATATTTCCTCTGTTGTATACTTCCTTTTGTCAATATTTCCTTTTGTCAATATTTCCTTTTTTCAATATTTCCTTTTGTAAATATATCCTTTTGTCAATATTTCCTTTTGTCAATATTTCCTTTTATCAATATTTCCATATGTCAATATTTCCTTATGTCAATATTTCGTTTTGTCAATATTTCATTTTGTCAATATTTCCTTTTTTCAATATTTCCTTTTGTCAATATTTCCTTTTGTCAATATTTCCTATTTTCAATATTTCCTTTTTTGAATATTTTCTCTTTTCTATCCGTCCTTTTGTCAATATTTCCTTTTTCGAATATTTCCTCTTTTCTATACTTCCTTTTGTCAATATTTCCTTTTGTCAATATTTCCTTTTTTTAATCTTTCCTTTTGTTAATATTCCTTTTTTCAATATTTCCTTTTGTCAGAATTTCCTTTTGTCAATATTTCCTTTTTTCATCATTTCCTTTTGTCAATATTTCCTTTTGTCAATATTTCCTTATTTCAATATTTCCTTTTTTCATATTTCCTTTTTTCAATATTTCCTTTTGTCAATATTTCCTTTTTTCAATATTTCCTTTTTTGAATATTTCCTCTTTTCTATACTTCCTTTTGTCAATATTTCCTTTTTTGAATATTTCCTCTTTTCTATATTTCCTTTTGTCAATATTTCCTTTTTTCAATATTTCCGTTTGTCAATATTTCCTTTTGTCAATATTTCCTTTTGTTAATATTTCCTTTGTTCAATATTTCCTTTTTACAATATTTCCTTTTGTCAATATTTCCTTTTGTCATTATTTCCTTTTTTCAATATTTCCTTTTTTGAATATTTCCTCTTTTCTATACATCCTTTTTTCAATATTTCCTTTTTTGAATATTTCCTCTTTTCTATACTTCCTTTTGTCAAATTTTCCTTTTTTGAATATTTCTTCATTTCTAAACTTCCTTTTGTCAATATTTCCTTTTGTCATTATTTTCTTTTTTCAATATTTCCTTTTTTGAATATTTCCTCTTTTCTATACTTCCTTTTGTCAATATTTCCTTTTTTCAATATTTCCTTTTGTCAATATTTCCTTTTGTCAATATTTCCTTTTGTCAATATTTCCTTTTGTCAATATTTCATTTTGTCAATACTTCCTTTTGTCAATATTTCCTTTTGTCAATATTCCCTTTTGTCAATATTTCCTTTTGTCAATATTTCCTTTATTCTATACTTCCTTTTTTCAATATTTCCTACTTTCTATACTTCCTTTTTTCAATATTTCCTTCTTTCTTTACTTCCTTTTTTCAATATTTCCTTTTTTATATATTTCCTTTTGTCAATATTTCCTTTTGTCAATATTTTCTTTTGTCAATATTTCCTTTTGTCAATATTTCCTTTATTCTATTCTTCCTTTTTTCAATATTTCCTACTTTCTATACTTCCTTTTTTCAATATTTTCTTCGTCTATACTTCTTTTTTTCAATATTTCCTTTTTTCTATATTTCCTTTTTTCAATATTTCTTTTTTTTTAATATTTCCTTTTGTCAATATTTCCTTTTTTCAATATTTCCTTGTTTCAATATTTCTTTTTTTCAATATTTCCTTTTGTCATTATTTCCTATTTTCAATATTTTTTTTCTCAATATTTCCTTTTTTCAATATCTCATTTTTTCAATATTTCCTTTTGTCAATATTTCCCTTTTTCAATATTTCCTTTTCTCAATATTTCCTTCTTTCTATATTTCCTTTTTTCAATATTACATTTTTTCTATACTTCCTTATTCCAATATTTTCTTTTGTCAAAATTTCCTTTTGTCAATCAATATTTCCGTTTCTCAATATTTCCTTTTTTCAATATTTCCTTCTTTCTATACTTCCTTTTTTCAATATTTCGTTTTTGCAATGTTTCCTTTTGTCAATATTTCCTTTTTTCAATATTTCCTTTTGTCAATATTTCCTTCCTTCTATACTTCCTTTTTTCAATATTTCCTTTTTTCTATACATCCTTTTTGCAATATTTCCTTTTGTCAATATTTCCTTTTGTCAATATTTCCTTTCCTCAATATTTCCTTTTATTCAATATTTCCTTCTTTCAATATTTCCTTTTTTCAATATTTCCATTTTTCAATATTTCCTTTTTTCTATACTTCCTTTTTGCAACATTTCCTTTTGTCAATATTTCTCTTTTCTATACTTCTTTTTGTCAATATTTCCTTTTTTGAATATTTCTTCATTTCTAAACTTCCTTTTGTCAATATTTTTTTTTGACAATATTTCCTTTTTTCAATATTTCCTTTTGTCAATATTTCCTTTTGTCAATATTTCCTTTTGTCAATATTTCCTTTTGTCAATACTTCCTTTTGTCAATATTTCCTTTTGTCAATATTTCCTTTTGTCAATATTTCCTTTTGTCAATATTTCCTTAATTCTATACTTCCTTTTTTCAATATTTCCTTTTTTCAATATTTCCTACTTTCTATACTTCCTTTTTTCAATATTTCCTTCTTTTTATACTTCCTTTTTTCAATATTTCCTTTTTTCTATATTTCCTTTTGTCAATATTTCCTTTTGTCAATATTTCCTTTATTCTATACTTCCTTTTTTCAATATTTCCTTTTTTCAATATTTCCTACTTTCTATACTTCCTTTTTTCAATATTTCCGATTTTCTATATTTCTTTTTTCAATATTTCCTTTTTTTAATATTTACTTTTGTCAATATTTCCTTTTTTCAATATTTCCTTTTGTAAATATATTCTTTTGTTAATATTTCCTTTTGTCAATATTTCCTTTTATCAATATTTCCTTATGTCAATATTTCCTTTAGTCAATAGTTCCTTTTGTCAATATATCCTTTTGTCAATATTTCCTTTTTTAATATTTCCTTTTGTCAATATTTCCTTTTGTCAATATTTCCTATTTTCAATATTTCCTTTTTTGAATATTTCCTCTTTTCTATACGTCCTTTTGTCAATATTTCCTTTTTTGAATATTTCCTCTTTTCTATACTTCCTTTTGTCAATATTACCTTTTGTCAATATTTCCTTTTTTTAATATTTCCTTTTGTTAATATTCCTTTTTTCAATATTTCCTTTTGTCAATATTTCCTTTTGTCAATATTTCCTTTTTTCATCATTTCCTTTTGTCAATATTTCCTTTTGTCAACATTTCCTTATTTCAATATTTCCTTTTTTCAATATTTTTTCTTTTTTCAATATTTCCTTTTGTCAAAATTTCCTTTTTTCAATATTTCCTTTTTTGAATATTTCCTCTTTTCTATACTTCCCTTTGTCAATTTTTTTTTTTAATATTTCCTCTTTTCTATACTTCCTTTTGTCAATATTTCATCATGTCAATATTTCCTTTTGTCAATATTTCCTTTTTTCAATATTTCCTTTTGTCAATATTTGCTTTTGTCAATATTTCCATTTGTTTATATTTCCTTTGTTCAATATTTCCTTTTTTCAATATTTCCTTTTGTCAATATTTCCTTTTGTTATTATTTCCTTTTTTCAATATTTCCTTTTTTGAATATTTCCTCTTTTCTATACATCCTTTTTTCAATATTTCCTTTTTTGAATATTTCCTCTTTTCTATACTTCCTTTTGTCAATATTTCCTTTTTTGAATATTTCTTCATTTCTAAACTTCCTTTTGTCAATATTTTCTTTTGTCAATATTTCCTTTTGTCAATATTTCCTTTTGTCAAAACTTCCTTTTGTCAATATTTCCTTTTGTCAATATTTCCTTTTGTCAATATTTCCTATTGTCAATATTTCCTTTATTCTATACTTCCTTTTTTCAATATTTCCTTTTTTCAATATTTCCTACATTCTATACTTCCTTTTTTCAATATTTCCTTCTTTCTATACTTCCTTTTTTCTATATTTCCTTTTTTCAATATTTCCTTTTTTTTAATATTTCCTTTTGTCAATATTTCCTTTTTTCAATATTTCCTTGTTTCAATATTTCTTTTATTCAATATTTCCTTTTGTCAACATTTCCTATCTTCAATATTTCTTTTCTCAATATTTCCTTTTTTCAATATCTCATTTTTTCAATATTTCCTTTTGTCAATATTTCCCTTTTTCAATATTTCCTTTTCTCAATATTTCCTTCTTTCTATATTTCCTTTTTTCAATATTACATTTTTTCTATACTTCCTTTTTTCAATATTTCGTTTTTGCAATATTTCCTTTTGTCAATATTTCCTTTTTTCAATATTTCCTTTTGTCAATATTTCCTTCCTTCTATACTTCCTTTTTTCAATATTTCCTTTTTTCTATACATCCTTTTTGCAATATTTCCTTTTGTCAATATTTCCTTTTGTCAATATTTCCTTTTTTCAATATTTCCTTTCCTCAATATTTCCTTTATTCAATATTTCCATTTTTCAATATTTCCTTTTTTCTGTACTTCCTTTTTGCAACATTTCCTTTTGTCAATATTTCTCTTTTCTATACTTCCTTTTTTCAATATTTCCTTTTGTCAATATTTCCTTTTTTCTAAACTTTCTTTTTTCAATATTTCCTTTTGTGAATATTTCTATTTGTGATTATTTCCTATTGTCAATATTTCCTTTTTTCAATATTTCCTTTTTTCAATATTTCTTTTGTCAATAATTCCTTTTTTAAATATTTCCTTTTTTGAATATTTCCTTTTTTCTATACTTCCTTTTGTCAATATTTCCTTTTGTCAATAATTACATATTTCATAATTTCCTTTTTTCAATATTTCCTTTTGTCAATATTTCCTTTTTTCAATATTTCCTTTTGTCAAAATTTCCTTTTGTCAATATTTCCTTTTGTCAATATTTCCTTTTTTCAATAATTCCTTTTGTCAATATTTTCTTTTGTTAATATTTCCTTTTTTCAATACTTCTATTTTTTGAATATTTCCTCTTTTCTATACTTCCCTTGTCAATATTTCCTTTTTTCAATATTTCCTTTTGTCAATATTTCCTTTTTTCAATATTTCTTTTTGTCAATATTTCCTTTTGTCAATATTTCCTTTTGTCAATATATCCTTTTTTGAATATTTCCTCTTTTCTATACTTCCTTTTGTCAATTATTTCCTTTTGTCAATATTTCCTTTTGTCAATATTTCCTTTTTTCAATATTTCCTTTTGTAAATATAACCTTTTGTCAATATTTCCTTATGTCAATATTCCCTTTTGTCAATATTTTCTTTTGTCAATATATCCTTTTGTCAATATTTCCTTTTTTCAATATTTCCTTTTGTCAATATTTCCTTTTGTCAATATTTCCTATTTTCAATATTTCCTTTTTTGAATATTTTCTCTTTTCTATATGTCTTTTTGTCAACATTTCCTTTTTTGAATATTTCCTCTTTTCTATTCTTCCTATTGTCAATATTTCCTTTTGTCATTATTTCCTTTTTTTAATATTTCCTTTTGTTAATATTCCTTTTTTCAATATTTCCTTTTGTCAATATTTCCTTTTGTCAATATTTCCTTTTTTCATCATTTCCTTTTGTCAATATTTCCTTTTGTCAATATTTCCTTATTTCAATATTTCCTTTTTTCAATATTTCCTTTTTCAATATTTCCTTTTGTCAATATTTCCTTTTTTCAGTATTTCCTTTTTTGAATATTTCCTCTTTTCTATACTTCCATTATTCAATATTTCCTTTTTTGAATATTTCCTCTTTTCTATACTTCCTTTTGTCAATATTTCATCATGTCAATAATTCCTTTTGTCAATATTTCCTTTTTTCAATATTTCCTTTTGTCAATATTTCCTTTTGTCAATATTTCCTTTTGTTAATATTTCCTTTGTTCAATATTTCCTTTTTTCAATATTTCCTTTTGTCAATATTTCCTTTTGTCATTATTTCCTTTTTTCAATATTTCCTTTTTTGAATATTTCCTCTTTTCTATACATCCTTTTTTCAATATTTCCTTTTTTGAATATTTCCTCTTTTCTATACTTCCTTTTGTCAATATTTCCTTTTTTGAATATTTCTTCATTTCTAAACTTCCTTTTGTCAATATTTCCTTGTCATTATTTCCTTTTTTCAATATTTCCTTTTTTGAATATTTCCTCTTTTCTATACTTCCTTTTGTCAATATTTCCTTTTTTGAATATTTCTTCATTTCAAAACTTCCTTTTGTCAATATTTCCTTTTGTCAATATTTCCTTTTATCAATATTTCCTTTTGTCAATATTTTCTTTTGTCAATATTTCCTTTTGTCAATATTTTCTTTTGTCAATATTTCCTTTTGTCAATACTTCCTTTTGTCAATATTTCCTTTTGCCAATATTTCCTTTTGTCAATATTTCCTTTTGTCAATATTTCCTTTATTCTATACTTCCTTTATTCAATATTTCCTTTTTTCAATATTTCCTACTTTCTATACTTCCTTTTTTCAATATTTCCTTCTTTCTATACTTCCTTTTTTCAATATTTCCTTTTTTCTATATTTCCTTTTTTCAATATATCCTTTTTTCAATATTTCCTTGTTTCAATATTTCTTTTATTCAATATTTCCTTTTGTCAACATTTCCTATCTTCAATATTTCTTTTCTCAATATTTCCTTTTTTCAATATCTCATTTTTTCAATATTTCCTTTTGTCAATATTTCTTTTTTTCAATATTCCCTTTTCTCAATATTTCCTTCTTTCTATACTTCCTTTATTCAATATTACATTTTTTCTATACTTCCTTATTACAATAATTCCTTTTGTCAAAATTTCCTTTTGTCAATATTTCCGTTTCTCAATATTTCCTTTATTCAATATTTCCTTCTCTCTATACTTCCTTTTTCAATATTTCCTTTTTTCTATACATCCTTTTTGCAATATTACCTTTTGTCAATATTTCCTTTTGTCAATATTTCCTTTATCAATATTTCCTTTTCTCAATATTTCCTTTTTTCAATATTTCCTTCTTTCTATATTTCCTTTTTTCAATATTTCCTTTTTTCAATATTTCCATTTTTCAATATTTCCTTTTTTCTATACTTCCTTTTTTCAATATTTCCTATTGTCAATATTTCCTTTTTTCTATACTTTCTTTTTTCAATATTTCCTTTTGTGAATATTTCCTTTTGTGAATATTTCCTTTTGTCAATATTCCTTTATTCAATATTTCCTTTTATCAATATTTCCTCTTGTCAATATTTCCTTTTTTCATCATTTCCTTTTGTCAATATTTCCTTTTGTCAATATTTCCTTATTTCAATATTTCCTTTTTTGAATATTTCCTTTTTTCAATATTTCCTTATGTCAATATTTCCTTTTTTCAAAATTTCCTTTCTTGAATATTTTCTCTTTTCTATACTTCCTTTTGTCAATATTTCCTTTTTTGAATATTTCCTCTTTTCAATACTTTCTTTTGTCAATATTTCAATATGTCAATATTTCCTTTTGTCAATATTTCCTTTTTTCAATATTTCCTTTTGTCAATATTTCCTTTTGTCAATATTTCCTTTTGTTAATATTTCCTTTTTTCAATATTACCATTTGTCAATATTTTATTTTGTCAATATTTCCTTTTTTCAATATTTCCTTTTTTCAATATTTACGTTTGTCAATATTTCCTTTTGTCAATATTTCCTTTTGTCAATGTTTTCTTTTTTCAATATTTACTTTTGTCAATATTTCCTTTTGTCAATATTTCCTTTTGTCAATATTTCTTTTTGTCAATATTTCCTTTTTTCAATATTTCCTTTTGTCAATATATACTTTTTTCAATATTTCCGTTTGTCAATATTTCCTTTTTTCAATATTTCCTTTTGTCAATACTTCCTTTTGTCAATATTTCCTTTTGTCAATATTTCCTTTTTTCAATATTTCCTTTTGTCAATATTTCCTTTTTTGAATATTTCCGCTTTTCTATACTTCCATTTTTCATTACATCCTTTTGTCAATATTTCCTTTTGTCAATATTTCCTTTTTTTAATATTTCTTTTTGTCAATATTTCCTTTTGTCAATATTTCCTTTTGTCAATATTTCCTTTTTTGAATATTTCCTCTTTTCTATACTTCCTTTTGTCAATATTTACTTTTGTCAATATTTCCTTTTTTCAATATTTCCTTTTGTAAATATATTCTTTTGTCAATATTTCCTTTTGTCAATATTTCCTTTTATCAATATTTCCTTATGTCAATATTTCCTTTTGTCAATATTTCCTTTTGTCAATATATCCTTTTGTCAATATTTCCTTTTTTCAATATTTCCTTTTGTCAATATTTCCTTTTGTCAATATTTCCTATTTTCAATATTTCCTTTTTTTAACATTTTCTCTTTCCTATACGCCCTTTTGTCAATATTTCCTTTTTTGAATCTTTCCTCTTTTCTAAACTTCCTTTTGTCAATATTTCCTTTTGTCAATATTTCCTTTTTTTAATATTTCCTTTTGTCAATATTCCTTTTTTCAATATTTCCTTTTGTCAATATTTCCTTTTGTCAATATTTTCTTTTTTCATCATTTCCTTTTGTCAATATTTCCTTTTGTCAATATTTCCTTTTGTCAATATTTCCTTTTGTTAATATTTCCTTTTTTCAATATTACCATTTGTCAATATTTCCTATTTTCAATATTTACTTTTGTCAATATTTCCTTTTGTCAATATTTCCTTTTGTCAATGTTTCCTTTTTTCAATATTTACTTTTGTCAATATTTCCTTTTGTCAATATTTCCTTTTGTCAATATTTCCTTTTGTCAATATTTCATTTTGTCAACATCTCCTTTTTTCAATATTTCCTTTTGTCAATATTCCTTTTGTCAATATTTCCGTTTGTCAATATTTCCTTTTTTCAATATTTCCTTTTGTCAATACTTCCTTTTGTCAATATTTCATTTTGTCAATATTTCCTTTTGTCAATATTTCCTTTTGTCAATGTTTCCTTTTTTCAATATTTACTTTTGTCAATATTTCCTTTTGTCAATATTTCCTTTTGTCAATATTTCATTTTGTCAACATCTCCTTTTTTCAATATTTCCTTTTGTCAATATTCCTTTTGTCAATATTTCCGTTTGTCAATATTTCCTTTTTTCAATATTTCCTTTTGTCAATACTTCCTTTTGTCAATATTTCATTTTGTCAATCTTTCCTTTTTTCATTACTTCCTTTTGTCAATATTTCCTTTTGTCAATATTTCCTTTTTTTAATATTTCCTTTTGTCAATATTCCTTTTTTCAATATTTCCTTTTGTCAATATTTCCATTGTCAATATTTCCTTTTTTCAATATTTCCTTTTGTCAATATTTTTTTTGTCAATATTTCCTTTTATCAATATTTCCTTTTTTGAATATTTCCTCTTTTCTATACTTCCTTTTGTCAATATTTTCTTTTGTCAATATTTCCTTTTTTCAATATTTCCTTTTGTCAATATTTCCTCTTTTCAATATTTTCTTTTGTAAATATTTACTTGTGTCAATATTTCCTTTGGTCAATATTTCCTTTTGTCAATATTTCCTTTTGTCAATATTTCCTTTTTGAATATTTCCCTTTTTCTATACTTCCTTATATCAATATTTCCTTTTGTCAATATTTCCTTTTTTCAATATTTCCATTTGTCAATATTTTCTTTTGTATATATTTCCTTTTGTAAATATTTCCCTTTTTTCAATATTTTCTTTTTATCAATATTTCCTTTTGCCAATATTTCCTTTTTTCAATATTTCCTTTTTTCAATATTTCCTTTTTTCAATATTTCCTTTTGTTAATATTTCCTTTTTTCAATATTACCATTTGTCAATATTTCCTTTTGTCAATATTTCCTTTTGTCAACATTTTCTTTTTTAAATATTTCCTTTTTCTATACTTCTTTTTTTCAATATTTCCTTTTGTAATATTTTCTTTTTTCAATATTTCCTTTTTTCTATACTTCCTTTTTTCAGTATTTCCTTTTTTCAATATTTTCTTTGGTCAATATTTCCTTTTTTCATTATTTCCTTTTTTCTATATATCCTTTTGTCATTATTTCCTTTTGTCAATATTTCGTTTTTTCCATATATTATTTTTTCAATATTTCCTTTTGTCAATATTTCGTTTTTTCAATATTTCCTTTTTTCAATATTTCCTTTGATCATTATTTCCTTTTTTCAATATTTCCTTTTGTCAACATTTTATTTTTTCAATATTTCCTTTTTTCTATACTTCCTTTTTTCAATATTTCCTTTTTTCAATATTTCCTTTTGTCAATATCTCCTTTTTTCAATATTTCCTTTTTTCAATATTTCCTTTTGTCAATATTTCCTTTTTTCAATATTTCCTTTTTTTAAATATTTCCTTTTTTCAATATTTTCTTTTTTCTATACTTCCTTTTGTCAAAATTTCCTTTTTTCAATATTTCCTTTTTTCAATTTTTCCATTTTTCAATATTTTCTTTTTTCAATATTATCTTTTTCAATATTTCCTTTTTTCAATATTTCCTTTTTTCAATATTTCCTTTTTTCAATATTTTCTTTTTTCAATATTTCCTTTTTTCAATATTTCCTTTTTTCAATATTTCCTTTTTTCAATATTTCCTTTTTTCAAAATTTCCCTGTGTCAATATTTCTTTTTTTCAATATTTCCTTTTGTAAATATTTCCTTTTTTCAATATTTCTTTTTGTCAATATTTCTTTTTGTCTGTATTTCCTTTTGTCAATATTTCCTTTTTTCAATATTTACTTCTTTCAATATTTCCTTTTGTAAATATTTCCTTTTTTCGATATTTCCTTATTTCAATATATCCTTATTTCTATACTTCCTTTTGTTAATATTTCTTTTTTTCAATATTTTCTTTTTTCTATACTTCCTTTTGTCAGAATTTCCTTTTGTCAATATTTCCTTTTTTCAATTATTCCTTTTTTCAATATTTCCTTTTGTCAATATTTCCTTTTGTCAATATTTCCTATTGTCAATATTTCCTTTATTCTATACTTCCTTTTTTCAATATTTCCTTTTTTCAATATTTCCTACATTCTATACTTCCTTTTTTCAATATTTCCTTCTTTCTATACTTCCTTTTTTCAATATTTCCTTTTTTCTATATTTCCTTTTTTCTATATTTCCTTTTTTCAATATTTCCTTTTTTTTAATATTTCCTTTTGTCAATATTTCCTTTTTTCAATATTTCCTTGTTTCAATATTTCTTTTATTCAATATTTCCTTTTGTCAACATTTCCTATCTTCAATATTTTTTTTCTCAATATTTCCTTTTTTCAATATCTCATTTTTTCAATATTTCCTTTTGTCAATATTTCCCTTTTTCAATATTTCCTTTTCTCAATATTTCCTTCTTTCTATATTTCCTTTTTTCAATATTACATTTTTTCTATACTTCCTTATTACAATATTTTCTTTTGTCAAAATTTCCTTTTGTCAATATTTCCGTTTCTCAATATTTCCTTTTTTCAATATTTCCTTCTTTCTATACTTCCTTTTTTCAATATTTCGTTTTTGCAATATTTCCTTTTGTCAATATTTCCTTTTTTCAATATTTCCTTTTGTCAATATTTCCTTCCTTCTATACTTCCTTTTTTCAATATTTCCTTTTTTCTATACATCCTTTTTGCAATATTTCCTTTTGTCAATATTTCCTTTTGTCAATATTTCCTTTTTTCAATATTTCCTTTCCTCAATATTTCCTTTATTCAATATTTCCATTTTTCAATATTTCCTTTTTTCTGTACTTCCTTTTTGCAACATTTCCTTTTGTCAATATTTCTCTTTTCTATACTTCCTTTTTTCAATATTTCCTTTTGTCAATATTTCCTTTTTTCTAAACTTTCTTTTTTCAATATTTCCTTTTGTGAATATTTCTATTTGTGATTATTTCCTATTGTCAATATTTCCTTTTTTCAATATTTCCTTTTTTCAATATTTCTTTTGTCAATAATTCCTTTTTTAAATATTTCCTTTTTTGAATATTTCCTCTTTTCTATACTTCCTTTTGTCAATATTTCCTTTTGTCAATAATTACATATTTCATAATTTCCTTTTTTCAATATTTCCTTTTGTCAATATTTCCTTTTTTCAATATTTCCTTTTGTCAATATTTCCTTTTTTCAATATTTCCTTTTGTAAATATAACCTTTTGTCAATATTTCCTTTTGTAAATATTTCCTTTTATCAATATTTCCTTATGTCAATATTCCCTTTTGTCAATATTTTCTTTTGTCAATATATCCTTTTGTCAATATTTCCTTTTTTCAATATTTCCTTTTGTCAATATTTCCTTTTGTCAATATTTCCTATTTTCAATATTTCCTTTTTTGAATATTTTCTCTTTTCTATATGTCCTTTTGTCAACATTTCCTTTTTTGAATATTTCCTCTTTTCTATACTTCCTATTGTCAATATTTCCTTTTGTCATTATTTCCTTTTTTTAATATTTCCTTTTGTTAATATTCCTTTTTTCAATATTTCCTTTTGTCAATATTTCCTTTTGTCAATATTTCCTTTTTTCATCATTTCCTTTTGTCAATATTTCCTTTTGTCAATATTTCCTTATTTCAATATTTCCTTTTTTCAATATTTCCTTTTTCAATATTTCCTTTTGTCAATATTTCCTTTTTTCAGTATTTCCTTTTTTGAATATTTCCTCTTTTCTATACTTCCTTTATTCAATATTTCCTTTTTTGAATATTTCCTCTTTTCTATACTTCCTTTTGTCAATATTTCATCATGTCAATATTTCCTTTTGTCAATATTTCCTTTTTTCAATATTTCCTTTTGTCAATATTTCCTTTTGTCAATATTTCCTTTTGTTAATATTTCCTTTGTTCAATATTTCCTTTTTTCAATATTTCCTTTTGTCAATATTTCCTTTTGTCATTATTTCCATTTTTCAATATTTCCTTTTTTGAATATTTCCTCTTTTCTATACATCCTTTTTTCAATATAACCTTTTTTGAATATTTCCTCTTTTCTATACTTCCTTTTGTCAATATTTCCTTTTTTGAATATTTCTTCATTTCTAAACTTCCTTTTGTCAATATTTCCTTTTGTCATTATTTCCTTTTTTCAATATTTCCTTTTTTGAATATTTCCTCTTTTCTATACTTCCTTTTGTCAATATTTCCTTTTTTGAATATTTCTTCATTTCAAAACTTCCTTTTGTCAATATTTCCTTTTGTCAATATTTCCTTTTATCAATATTTCCTTTTGTCAATATTTTCTTTTGTCAATATTTCCTTTTGTCAATATTTTCTTTTGTCAATATTTCCTTTTGTCAATACTTCCTTTTGTCAATATTTCCTTTTGCCAATATTTCCTTTTGTCAATATTTCCTTTTGTCAATATTTCCTTTATTCTATACTTCCTTTATTCAATATTTCCTTTTTTCAATATTTCCTACCTTCTATACTTCCTTTTTTCAATATTTCCTTCTTTCTATACTTCCTTTTTTCAATATTTCCTTTTTTCTATATTTCCTTTTTTCAATATTTCCTTTTTTTTAATATTTCCTTTTGTCAATATATCCTTTTTTCAATATTTCCTTGTTTCAATATTTCTTTTATTCAATATTTCCTTTTGTCAACATTTCCTATCTTCAATATTTCTTTTCTCAATATTTCCTTTTTTCAATATCTCATTTTTTCAATATTTCCTTTTGTCAATATTTCTTTTTTTCAATATTTCCTTTTCTCAATATTTCCTTCTTTCTATACTTCCTTTATTCAATATTACATTTTTTCTATACTTCCTTATTACAATATTTCCTTTTGTCAAAATTTCCTTTTGTCAATATTTCCGTTTCTCAATATTTCCTTTATTCAATATTTCCTTCTCTCTATACTTCCTTTTTCAATATTTCCTTTTTTCTATACATCCTTTTTGCAATATTACCTTTTGTCAATATTTCCTTTTGTCAATATTTCCTTTATCAATATTTCCTTTTCTCAATATTTCCTTTTTTCAATATTTCCTTCTTTCTATATTTCCTTTTTTCAATATTTCCTTTTTTCAATATTTCCATTTTTCAATATTTCCTTTTTTCTATACTTCCTTTTTTCAATATTTCCTATTGTCAATATTTCCTTTTTTCTATACTTTCTTTTTTCAATATTTCCTTTTGTGAATATTTCTATTTGTGAATATTTCCTTTTGTCAATATTCCTTTATTCAATATTTCCTTTTATCAATATTTCCTCTTGTCAATATTTCCTTTTTTCATCATTTCCTTTTGTCAATATTTCCTTTTGTCAATATTTCCTTATTTCAATATTTCCTTTATTGAATATTTCCTTTTTTCAATATTTCCTTATGTCAATATTTCCTTTTTTCAAAATTTCCTTTCTTGAATATTTTCTCTTTTCTATACTTCCTTTTGTCAATATTTCCTTTTTTGAATATTTCCTCTTTTCAATACTTTCTTTTGTCAATATTTCAATATGTCAATATTTCCTTTTGTCAATATTTCCTTTTTTCAATATTACCATTTGTCAATATATTATTTTGTCAATATTTCCTTTTTTCAATATTTCCTTTTTTCAATATTTACGTTTGTCAATATATCCTTTTGTCAATATTTCTTTTTGTCAATGTTTTCTTTTTTCAATATTTACTTTTGTCAATATTTCCTTTTGTCAATATTTCCTTTTGTCAATATTTCTTTTTTTTTTATATTTCCTTTTTTCAATATTTCCTTTTGTCAATATATACTTTTTTCAATATTTCCGTTTGTCAATATTTCCTTTTTTCAATATTTCTTTTGTCAATACTTCCTTTTGTCAATATTTCCTTTTGTCAATATTTCCTTTTTTCAATATTTCCTTTTGTCAATATTTCCTTTTTTTAATATTTCCGCTTTTCTATACTTCCTTTTTTCATTACATCCTTTTGTCAATATTTCCTTTTGTCAATATTTCCTTTTTTTAATATTTCTTTTTGTCAATATTTCCTTTTGTCAATATTTCCTTTTGTCAATATTTCCTTTTTTGAATATTTCCTCTCTTCTATACTTCCTTTTGTCAATATTTATTTTTGTCAATATTTCCTTTTTTCAATATTTCCTTTTGTAAATATATTCTTTTGTCAATATTTCCTTTTGTCAATATTTCCTTTTATCAATATTTCCTTATGTCAATATTTCCTTTTGTCAATATTTCCTTTTGTCAATATATCCTTTTGTCAATATTTCCTTTTTTCAATATTTCCTTTTGTCAATATTTCCTTTTGTCATTATTTCCTATTTTCAATATTTCCTTTTTTGAAAATTTTCTCTTTCCTATACGCCCTTTTGTCAATATTTCCTTTTTTGAATCTTTCCTCTTTTCTAAACTTCCTTTTGTCAATATTTCCTTTTGTCAATATTTCCTTTTTTTAATATTTCCTTTTGTCAATATTCCTTTTTTCAATATTTCCTTTTGTCAATATTTCCTTTTGCCAATATTTTCTTTTTTCATCATTTCCTTTTGTCAATATTTCCTTTTGTCAATATTTCCTTTTGTCAATATTTCCTTTTGTTAATATTTCCTTTTTTCAATATTACCATTTGTCAATATTTCCTATTTTCAATATTTACTTTTGTCAATATTTCCTTTTGTCAATATTTCCTTTTGTCAATGTTTCCTTTTTTCAATATTTACTTTTGTCAATATTTCCTTTTGTCAATATTTCCTTTTGTCAATATTTCCTTTTGTCAATATTTCATTTTGTCAACATCTCCTTTTTTCAATATTTCCTTTTGTCAATATTCCTTTTGTCAATATTTCCGTTTGTCAATATTTCCTTTTTTCAATATTTCCTTTTGTCAATACTTCCTTTTGTCAATATTTCATTTTGTCAATATTTCCTTTTGTCAATATTTCCTTTTGTCAATGTTTCCTTTTTTCAATATTTACTTTTGTCAATATTTCCCTTTGTCAATATTTCCTTTTGTCAATATTTCATTTTGTCAACATCTCCTTTTTTCAATATTTTTTTTTGTCAATATTCCTTTTGTCAATATTTCCGTTTGTCAATATTTCCTTTTTTCAATATTTCCTTTTGTCAATACTTCCTTTTGTCAATATTTCATTTTGTCAATCTTTCCTTTTTTCATTACTTCCTTTTGTCAATATTTCCATTGTCAATATTTCCTTTTTTCAATATTTCCTTTTGTCAATATTTTTTTTTGTCAATATTTCCTTTTATCAATATTTCCTTTTTTGAATATTTCCTCTTTTCTATACTTCCTTTTGTCAATATTTTCTTTTGTCAATATTTCCTTTTTTCAATATTTCCTTTTGTCAATATTTCCTCTTTTCAATATTTTCTTTTGTAAATATTTACTTGTGTCAATATTTCCTTTGGTCAATATTCCCTTTTGTCAATATTTCCTTTTGTCAATATTTCCTTTTTGAATATTTCCCTTTTTCTATACTTCCTTATATCAATATTTCCTTTTGTCAATATTTCCTTTTTTCAATATTTCCATTTGTCAATATTTTCTTTTGTCAATATTTCCTTTTGTCAATATTTCCTTTTTTCAATATTTCCTTATGTCAATATTTCATTTTGTCAATATTTCCTTTTCTCAATATTTTCTTTTTTCAATATTTCCATTTTTCAATATTACCTTTTTTGAATATTTCCGCCTTTCTATATTTCCTTTTTCAATACTTCCTTTTGTCAATATTTCCTTTTGTCAATATTTCCTTTTTTGAATATTTCCTCCTTTTTATACTTCCTTTTGTCAATATTTTCTTTTGTAAATATTTCCCTTTTTTCAATATTTTCTTTTTAACAATATTTCCTTTTGCCAATATTTCCTTTTTTCAATATTTCCTTTTTTCAATATTTCCTTTTTTCAATATTTCCTTTTGTTAATATTTCCTTTTTTCAATATTACCATTTGTCAATATTTCCTTTTATCAATATTTTCTTTTTTCAATATTTCCTTTTTTCAATATTACCATTTGTCAATATTTCCTTTTGTCAATATTTCCTTTTTTCAATATTTCCTTTTTTCAATATTTACTCTTGTCAATATTTCCTTTTTTCAATATTTCCTTTTGTCAATACTTCCGTTTGTCAATATTTCCTTTTGTCAATATTTCCTTTTTTGAATATTTCCGCTTTTCTATACTTCCTTTTTTCAATATTTCTTTTTGTCAATATTTCCTTTTGTCAATATTTCCTTTTTTCAATATTTCCTTTTGTCAATATTTCCTTTTTTCAATATTTCCTTTTTTCAATATTTCCTTTTGTCAATATTTCCTTCTGTTAATATTTCCTTTTTTCAAAATTTCCTATTAAATATTTTCCTCTTTTCTATACTTCCTTTTGTCAATATTTCCTTTTGTAAAAAATTTCCATTTGTCAATATTTCCTTTTTTCAATATTTCCTTTTGTCAATATTTCCTTTTTTCAATTTTTCCTTTTGCCAATATTTCCTTTTGTCAATATTTCCATTGTCAATATTTCCTTTTTTCAATATTTCCTTTTGTCAATATTTTCTTTTGTCAATATTTCCTTTTTTCAATATTTCCTTTTTTGAATATTTCCTCTTTTCTATACTTCCTTTTGTCAATATTTTTTTTGTCAATATTTCCTTTTGTCAATATTTCCTTTTTTCAATATTTCCTTTTGTCAATATTTCCTTTTTTCAATATTTTCTTTTGTAAATATTTCCTTGTGTCAATATTTTCTTTGGTCAATATTTCCTTTTGTCAATATTTCCTTTTGTCAATATTCCCTTTTTGAATATTTCCTATTTTCTATACTTCCTTATATCAATATTTTCTTTTGTCAATATTTCCTTTTTTCAATATTTCCATTTGTCAATATTTTCTTTTGTCAATATATCTTTTTGTCAATATTTCCTTTTTTCAATATTTCCTTATTTGAATATTTCTGCCTTTCTATACTTCCTTTTTTCAATACTTCCTTTTGTCAATAATTCCTTTTGTCAATATTTTCTTTTTTTAATAAATTCTTTTGTCAATATTTCTTTTTTCAATATTTCCTTTTGTCAATATTTCCTTTGGCAATATTTCTTTTTTCAATATTTACTTTTGTCAATATTTCCTTTTGTCAATATTTCCTTTTTTGAATATTTCCTCTTTTCTATACTTCCTTTTGTCAATATTTCCATTTTTGAATATTTCCTCTTTTCTATACTTCCTTTTGTCAATATTTCCTTTTGTCACTTTATCCTTTTTTCAATATTTCCTTTTGTCAATATTCCTTTTTTCAATATTTCCTTTTATCAATATTTCCTTTTTTCATCACTTCCTTTGTCAATATTTCCTTTTGTCAATATCTTTTTTTTTCATTATTTCCTTTTGTCAATATTTGCTTTTGTCAATATTTCTTTCTTTCAATATTTCCTTTTGTCAATATTTCTTTTTTTCAATATTTCCTTTTGTCAATATTTCCTTTTGTCAATATTTCCTTTTTTCAATGTTTCCTTTTTTGAATATTTCCTCTTTTCAATATTTCCTTTTTTGAATATTTCCTCTTTACTATACTTCCTTTTTTCAATATTTCCTTTTTTGGATATTTCCTCTTTACTCTACTTCCTTTTTTCAATATCTCCTTTTTTCAATATTATCTTTTGTCAATATTTTCTTTTGTCAATATTTCCTTTTGTCAATATTTCCTTTTTTTAATATTTCCTTTTTTCAATATTTCCTTTTTTCAATATATCCTTTTTTCAATATTTCCTTTTTTTAATATTTCCTTTTTTCTATACTTCCTTTTTTCAATATTTCCTTTTTTTAATATTTCCTTTTTTCAATATTTACTTTTTTCAATATAACCTTTTGTCAATATTTCCTTTTGTCAATATTTCCTTGTGTCAATATTTCCCTTTTTCAATAATTCCTTTTTTTAATATTTCCTTTTTTCTATACTTCCGTTTTTCAATATCTCCTTTTTTCTATACCTCCTATTGTCAATATTTCCTTTTGTCAATATATCCTTTTGTCAATATATCCTTTTTTCTATACTTCCTTTTTTCAATATTTCCTTTTGTCAATATTTCCTTTATTCAATATTTCCTGTTTTCAATATTTCCTTTTTCTATGTTTCCTTTTTTCAATATATCCTTTTGTCAATATTTCCTTTTCTCAATATTTCCTTTTTTCACTATTTCCTTTTTTCAATATTCCCATTTTTCTATACTTCCTTTTTTCAATATTTCCTTTTGTCAATATTTCCTTTTGTCAATATTTCCTTTTTTCGATATTACCTTTTTTCAATATTTCCTTTTGTCAATCTTTCCTTTTTTCAATATTTCCTTTTTTCAAAATTTCATATTTTTCTATACTTCCTTTTGTCAATATTTCCTTTTTTCGATATTTCCTTTTTTCAATATTTCCTTTTTTCAATATTTTCTTTTTTCTATACTTCCTTTTGTCAATATTACCTTTTCAATATTTCCTTTTTTCAATATTTCCTTTTTTCAATAATCCTTTTTTTCAATATTTCCTTTTTTCAATATAATCTATTTTCTTTACTTCCTTCTGTCAATATATTTTCTTTTTTTATATTTCCTTTTTTCAATATTTCCTTTTTTCAATAATTCCTTTTTTCAATATTTCCTTTTGTCAATATATCCTTTTTTCTATACTTTCTTTTTTCGATATTTTCTTTTTTCAATATTTCCTTTTTTAAACATTTCCTTTTTTCAATATTTCCTTTTTTCAATATTTCCTTTTGTCAATATTTATTTTTATCAATATTTCCTTTTTTCAATATTTCCTTTTTTCTATACTTCCTTTTGTCAGCATTTCCTTTTGCCAATATTTCCTTTTTTCAATATTTCCTCTTTTTAATATTTCCTTTTTTCAATATTTCCTATTTCCAATATTTCCTTTTTTCAATATTTCCTTTTTTCAATATTTCCTTTTTTCCTCTTCCTTTTTTCAATTTTTCCTTTTGTCAATATTTACTTTTGTCAATATTTCCTTTTTTCAATATTTCCTTTTGTCAATATTTCCTTTTTTCTATACTTCCTTTTTTCAATATTTCCTTTTTTGGATATTTCCTCTTTTCTCTACTTCCTTTTTTCAATATCTCCTTTTTTCAATATTATCTTTTGTCAATATTTTCTTTTGTCAATATTTCCTTTTTTCAATATTTTTTTTGTCAATATTTCCTTTTTTCAATATTTCCTTTTGTCAATCTTTCCTTTTTTCAATATTTCCTTATTTCAATATTTCCTTTTTTCATTATTTCTATTTTTCTATTCTTCCTTTTGTCAATATTTACTTTTGTCAATATTTCCTTTTGTCTATATTTCCTTTTGTCAATATTTCCCTTTTTCAATAATTCCTTTTTTTAATAATTCCTTTTTTCTATACTTCCGTTTTTCAATATCTCCTTTTTTCTATACCTCCTATTGTCAATATTTCCTTTTGTCAATTTATCCTTTTTCAATATATCCTTCTTTCTATACTTCTTTTTTTCAATATTTCCATTTTCTATATTTCCTTTTGTCAATATTTCCTTTATTCAATATTTCCTGTTTTCAATATTTCCTTTTTCAATGTTTCCTTTTTTCAATATATCCTTTTGACAATATTTCCTTTTCTCAATATTTCCTTTTTTCACTCTTTCCTTTTTTCAATATTTCCATTTTTCTATACTTCCTTTTTTCAATATTTCCTTTTGTCAATATTTCCTTTTGTCAATATTTCCTTTTTTCGATATTACCTTTTTTCAATATTTCCTTTTGTCAATCTTTCATTTTTTCAATATTTCCTTATTTCAATATTTCCTTTTTTCAATATTTCTATTTTTCTATACTTCCTTTTGTCAATATTTACTTTTTTCAATATTTCCTTTTGTAAATATTTCCTTTTGTCAATATTTACTTTTTTCAATATTTCCTTTCGTCAATTTTTCCTTTTATCAATATTTCCTTTTTTCAATATTTCCTTTTTTCTATACTTCCTTTATTCTATATTTCCTTTTTCCTAAAATTCCATGTTTTCAATATTTCCTTTTTTTAATACATCCATTTGTCAATATTTCCTTTTGTTAATATTTCCTTTTGTCAATTTTTTTTTTCGATATTTCCTCTTTTCAATTTTTTCTTTTGTCAGTATTTCCATTTGTCAATATTTCCTTTTTTTAAAATTTCATATTTTTCTATACTTCCTTTTGTCAATATTTCCATTTTTTCAATATTTCCTTTTTTCAATTTTTTCATTTTTCTATACTTCCTTTTGTTAATATTACCTTTTCAATATTTCCTTTTTTCAAAATTTCCTTTTTTCAATATTCCTTTTTTTCAATATTTCCTTTTATTCAATATATTCTTTTTTCTATACTTCCTTTTTTCAATAATTTTCTTTTTTCAATATTTCCTTTTTTCAATATTTTCTTTTTTTAATATTTTCTTTTTTCAATAATTCCTTTTTTCAATATTTCCTTTTGTCAATATTTCCTTTTTTCTATACTTCCTTTTTTCGATATTTTCTTTTTTCAATATTTATTTTTATCAATATTTCCTTTTTTCAATATTTCCTTTTTTCTATACTTCCTTTTGTCAGCATTTCCTTTTGTCAATATTTCCTTTTTTCAATATTTCCTTTTTTCAATATTTCCTTTTTTCAATATTTCCTATTTTCAATATTTCATTTTTTCAATATTTCCTTTTTTCAATATTTCCTTATTTCTTCTTCCTTTTTTCAATATTTCCTTTTGTCAATATTTACTTTTGTCAATATTTCCTTTTTTCAATATTTCCTTTTGTCAATATTTCCTTTTTTCTATACTTCCTTTTGACAATTTTTCCTTTTTTCAATATTTCCTTTTTTCTATACTTCCTTTTTTCAATATTTCCTTTTGTCAATATTTCCTTTTGTTAATATTTCCTTTATTCAATATTTCCTGTTTTCTATATTTCCTTTTTCAATGTTTCCTTTTTTCAATATATCCTTTTGTCAATATTTCCTTTTGTCAACATTTTCTTTTTTAAATATTTCCTTTTTCTATACTTCTTTTTTTCAATATTTCCTTTTGTAATATTTTCTTTTTTCAATATTTCCTTTTTTCTATACTTCCTTTTTTCAGTATTTCCTTTTTTCAATATTTTCTTTGGTCAATATTTCCTTTTTTCATTATTTCCTTTTTTCTATATATCCTTTTGTCATTATTTCCTTTTGTCAATATTTCGTTTTTTCCATATTTTATTTTTTCAATATTTCCTTTTGTCAATATTTCGTTTTTTCAATATTTCCTTTTTTCAATATTTCCTTTGATCATTATTTCCTTTTTTCAATATTTCCTTTTGTCAACATTTTATTTTTTCAATATTTCCTTTTTTCTATACTTCCTTTTTTCAATATTTCCTTTTTTCAATATTTCCTTTATTCAATATATCCTTTTTTCAATATTTCCTTTTTTCAATATTTCCTTTTGTCAATATTTCCTTTTTTCAATATTTCCTTTTTTTAAATATTTCCTTTTTTCAATATTTTCTTTTTTCTATACATCCTTTTGTCAATATTTCCTTTTTTCAATATTTCCTTTTTTCAATTTTTCCATTTTTCAATATTTTCTTTTTTCAATATTATCTTTTTCAATATTTCCTTTTTTCAATATTTCCTTTTTTCAATATTTCCTTTTTTCAATATTTTCTTTTTTCAATATTTCCTTTTTTCAATATTTCCTTTTTTCAATATTTCCTTTTTTCAATATTTCCTTTTTTCAAAATTTCCCTGTGTCAATATTTCTTTTTTTCAATATTTCCTTTTGTAAATATTTCCTTTTTTCAATATTTCCTTTTGTCAATATTTCTTTTTGTCTGTATTTCCTTTTGTCAATATTTCCTTTTTTCAATATTTACTTTTTTCAATATTTCCTTTTGTAAATATTTCCTTTTTTCGATATTTCCTTTTTTCAATATATCCTTATTTCTATACTTCCTTTTGTTAATATTTCTTTTTTTCAATATTTTCTTTTTTCTATACTTCCTTTTGTCAGCATTTCCTTTTGTCAATATTTCCTTTTTTCAATTATTCCTTTTTTCAATATTTCCTTTTGTCAACATTTTCTTTTTTCAATATTTCCTTTTTTCTATACTTCCTTTTTTCAATATTTCCTTTTTTCAATATTTCCTTTTTTCAATATTTTCTTTTTTCTTTACTTCCTTTTGTCAATATAACCTTTTCAATATTTCCTTTTTTCAATATTTCCTTTTTTCAATATTCCTTTTTTTCTATATTTTCTTTTTTCAATAATTCCTTTTTCCTATTCTTCCTTTTGTCAGCATTTCCTTTTGTTAATATTTCCTTTTTTCAAAATTTCCTATTTTTCTATACATCCTTTTGTCAATATTTCCTTTTTTCAATATTTCCTTTTTTCAATATTTCCTTTTTTCAAAATTTCCTTGTGTCATTATTTCATTTTTTCAATATTTACTTTTTTCTATACTTCCTTTTTTCAATATTTCCTTTTGTAAATATTTCCTTTTT
This sequence comes from Ischnura elegans, assembly GCF_921293095.1. Classification (NCBI taxonomy): domain Eukaryota; kingdom Metazoa; phylum Arthropoda; class Insecta; order Odonata; family Coenagrionidae; genus Ischnura; species Ischnura elegans. The sequence continues at coordinate 99,543,014 of NC_060259.1, forward strand.
TTAATTTTTCCTTTTTTCAATATTTCCTTTAGTCGATATTTCTTTTTGTCAGTATTTCCTTTTGTCAATATTTCCTTTTTTCATTATTTACTTTTTTCAATATTTGCTTTCGTAAATATTTCCTTTTTTTTTTATTTCCTTTTTTCTATACTTCCTTTTTTCAATATTTTCTTTTGTAAATATTTCCTTTTTTCAATATTTCCTTTTTTCAATATTTCCTTTTGTCAATATTTCTTTTTGTCAGTATTTCCTTTTGTCCATATTTCCTTTTTTCAATATTTACTTTTTTCAATATTTCCTTTTTTCTATACTTCCTTTTGTCAATATTTCCTTTTTTCAATACTTCCTTTTTTCTATACTTCCTTTGTCAGCATTTTCTTTTGTCAATATTTCCTTTTTTCAATATTTCCTTTTGTCAATATTTCCTTTTTTTAATATTTCCTTTTTTCAATATTTCCTTTTTTGTATATATCCTTTTTTCAATATTTCCTTTTTTTAATATTTCCTTTTTTCTATACTTCCTTTTTTCAATATTTCCTTTTTTTAATATTTCCTTTTTTCAATATTTACTTTTTTCAATATAAACTTTTGTCAATATTTCCTTTTTTCAATATATCCTTTTGTCAATATTTCCTTTTGTCAACATTTTCTTTTTTAAATATTTCCTTTTTCTATACTTCTTTTTTTCAATATTTCCTTTTGTAATATTTTCTTTTTTCAATATTTCCTTTTTTCTATACTTCCTTTTTTCAGTATTTCCTTTTTTCAATATTTTCTTTGGTCAATATTTCCTTTTTTCATTATTTCCTTTTTTCTATATACCCTTTTGTCATTATTTCCTTTTGTCAATATTTCGTTTTTTCCATATTTTATTTTTTCAATATTTCCTTTTGTCAATATTTCGTTTTTTCAATATTTCCTTTTTTCAATATTTCCTTTGATCATTATTTCCTTTTTTCAATATTTCCTTTTGTCAACATTTTATTTTTTCAATATTTCCTTTTTTCTATACTTCCTTTTTTCAATATTTCCTTTTTTCAATATTTCCTTTATTCAATATATCCTTTTTTCAATATTTCCTTTTTTCAATATTTCCTTTTGTCAATATTTCCTTTTTTCAATATTTCCTTTTTTTAAATATTTCCTTTTTTCAATATTTTCTTTTTTCTATACATCCTTTTGTCAATATTTCCTTTTTTCAATATTTCCTTTTTTCAATTTTTCCATTTTTCAATATTTTCTTTTTTCAATATTATCTTTTTCAATATTTCCTTTTTTCAATATTTCCTTTTTTCAATATTTCCTTTTTTCAATATTTTCTTTTTTCAATATTTCCTTTTTTCAATATTTCCTTTTTTCAATTTTTCCTTTTTTCAATATTTCCTTTTTTCAAAATTTCCCTGTCAATATTTCTTTTTTTCAATATTTCCTTTTGTAAATATTTCCTTTTTTCAATATTTCCTTTTGTCAATATTTCTTTTTGTCTGTATTTCCTTTTGTCAATATTTCCTTTTTTCAATATTTACTTTTTTCAATATTTCCTTTTGTAAATATTTCCTTTTTTCGATATTTCCTTTTTTCAATATATCCTTATTTCTATACTTCCTTTTGTTAATATTTCTTTTTTTCAATATTTTCTTTTTTCTATACTTCCTTTTGTCAGCATTTCCTTTTGTCAATATTTCCTTTTTTCAATTATTCCTTTTTTCAATATTTCCTTTTGTCAACATTTTCTTTTTTCAATATTTCCTTTTTTCTATACTTCCTTTTTTCAATATTTCCTTTTTTCAATATTTCCTTTTTTCAATATTTTCTTTTTTCTTTACTTCCTTTTGTCAATATAACCTTTTCAATATTTCCTTTTTTCAATATTTCCTTTTTTCAATATTCCTTTTTTTCTATATTTTCTTTTTTCAATAATTCCTTTTTCCTATACTTCCTTTTGTCAGCATTTCCTTTTGTTAATATTTCCTTTTTTCAAAATTTCCTATTTTTCTATACATCCTTTTGTCAATATTTCCTTTTTTCAATATTTCCTTTTTTCAATATTTCCTTTTTTCAAAATTTCCTTGTGTCATTATTTCATTTTTTCAATATTTACTTTTTTCTATACTTCCTTTTTTCAATATTTCCTTTTGTAAATATTTCCTTTTTTTAATTTTTCCTTTTTTCAATATTTCCTTTAGTCGATATTTCTTTTTGTCAGTATTTCCTTTTGTCAATATTTCCTTTTTTCAATATTTACTTTTTTCAATATTTGCTTTCGTAAATATTTCCTTTTTTTTATATTTCCTTTTTTCTATACTTCCTTTTTTCAATATTTTCTTTTGTAAATATTTCCTTTTTTCAATATTTCCTTTTTTCAATATTTCCTTTTGTCAATATTTCTTTTTGTCAGTATTTCCTTTTGTCCATATTTCCTTTTTTCAATATTTACTTTTTTCAATATTTCCTTTTTTCTATACTTCCTTTTGTCAATAATTCCTTTTTTCAATACTTCCTTTTTTCTATACATCCTTTGTCAGCATTTTCTTTTGTCAATATTTCCTTTTTTCAATATTTCCTTTTGTCAATATTTCCTTTTTTTAATATTTCCTTTTTTCAATATTTCCTTTTTTGTATATATCCTTTTTTCAATATTTCCTTTTTTTAATATTTCCTTTTTTCTATACTTCCTTTTTTCAATATTTCCTTTTTTTAATATTTCCTATTTTTCAATATTTACTTTTTTCAATATAACCTTTTGTCAATATTTCCTTTTGTCAATATTTCCTTGTGTCAATATTTCCCTTTTTCAATAAATCCTTTTTTTAATATTTCCTTTTTTCTATACTTCCGTTTTTCAATATCTCCTTTTTTCTATACCTCCTATTGTCAAAATTTCCTTTTGTCAATATATCCATTTTTCTATACTTCCTTTTTTCAATATTTCCTTTTGTCAATATTTCCTTTATTCAATATTTCCTGTTTTCAATATTTCCTTTTTAAATTTTTCCTTTTTTCAATATATCCTTTTGTCAATATTTCCTTTTCTCAATATTTCCTTTTTTCACTCTTTCCTTTTTTCAATATTTCCATTTTTCTATACTTCCTTTTTTCAATATTTCCTTTTGTCAATATTTCCTTTTGTCAATATTTCCTTTTTTCGATATTACCTTTTTTCAATATTTCCTTTTGTCAATCTTTCATTTTTTCAATATTTCCTTATTTCAATATTTCCTTTTTTCAATATTTCTATTTTTCTATACTTCCTTTTGTCAATATTTACTTTTGTCAATATTTCCTTTTGTAAATATTTCCTTTTGTCAATATTTACTTTTTTCAATATTTCCTTTCGTCAATTTTTCCTTTTATCAATATTTCCTTTTTTCAATATTTCCTTTTTTCTATACTTCCTTTATTCTATATTTCCTTTTTCCTAAAATTCCATGTTTTCAATATTTCCTTTTTTTAATACTTCCATTTGTCAATATTTCCTTTTGTCAATATTTCCTTTTGTCAATTTTTTTTTTCGATATTTCCTTTTTTCAATATTTCCTTTTTTCAAAATTTCGTTTTTTCAATAAATCCTTTTTTCAATATATCCTTTTTTCAATTTTTTCTTTTGTCAATATTTCCATTTGTCAATATTTCCTTTTTTTAAAATTTCATATTTTTCTATACTTCCTTTTGTCAATATTTCCTTTTTTTCAATATTTCCTTTTTTCAATATTTTCATTTTTCTATACTTCCTTTTGTTAATATTACCTTTTCAATATTTCCTTTTTTCAATATTTCCTTTTTTCAATATTCCTTTTTTTCAATATTTCCTTTTTTCAATATATTCTTTTTTCTATACTTCCTTTTTTCAATAATTTTCTTTTTTCAATATTTCCTTTTTTCAATATTTTCTTTTTTCAATATTTTCTTTTTTCAATAATTCCTTTTTTCAATATTTCCTTTTGTCAATATTTCCTTTTTTCTATACTTCCTTTTTTCGATATTTTCTTTTTTCAATATTTATTTTTATCAATATTTCCTTTTTTCAATATTTCCTTTTTTCTATACTTCCTTTTGTCAGCATTTCCTTTTGTCAATATTTCCTTTTTTCAATATTTCCTTTTTTCAATATTTCCTTTTTTCAATATTTCCTATTTTCAATATTTCATTTTTTCAATATTTCCTTTTTTCAATATTTCCTTTTTTCTTCTTCCTTTTTTCAATATTTCCTTTTGTCAATATTTACTTTTGTCAATATTTCCTTTTTTCAATATTTCCTTTTGTCAATTTTTCCTTTTTTCTATACTTCCTTTTGACAATTTTTCCTTTTTTCAATATTTCTATTTTTCTATACTTCCTTTTTTCAATATTTCCTTTTGTCAATATTTCCTTTTGTTAATATTTCCTTTATTCAATATTTCCTGTTTTCTATATTTCCTTTTTCAATGTTTTCTTTTTTCAATATATCCTTTTGTCAATATTTCCTTTTGTCAACATTTTCTTTTTTAAATATTTCCTTTTTCTATACTTCTTTTTTTCAATATTTCCTTTTGTAATATTTTCTTTTTTCAATATTTCCTTTTTTCTATACTTCCTTTTTTCAGTATTTCCTTTTTTCAATATTTTCTTTGGTCAATATTTCCTTTTTTCATTATTTCCTTTTTTCTATATATCCTTTTGTCATTATTTCCTTTTGTCAATATTTCGTTTTTTCCATATTTTAGTTTTTCAATATTTCCTTTTGTCAATATTTCGTTTTTTCAATATTTCCTTTTTTCAATATTTCCTTTGATCATTATATCCTTTTTTCAATATTTCCTTTTGTCAACATTTTATTTTTTCAATATTTCCTTTTTTCTATACTTCCTTTTTTCAAAATTTCCTTTTTTCAATATTTCCTTTTTTCAATATAACCTTATTTCTATACTTCCTTTTGTTAATATTTCTTTTTTTCAATATTTTCTTTTTTCTATACTTCCTTTTGTCAGCATTTCCTTTTGTCAATATTTCCTTTTTTCAATTATTCCTTTTTTCAATATTTCCTTTTGTCAACATTTTCTTTTTTCAATATTTCCTTTTTTCTATACTTCCTTTTTTCAATATTTCCTTTTTTCAATATTTCCTTTTTTCAATATTTTCTTTTTTCTTTACTTCCTTTTGTCAATATAACCTTTTCAATATTTCCTTTTTTCAATATTTCCTTTTTTCAATATTCCTTTTTTTCTATATTTTCTTTTTTCAATAATTCCTTTTTCCTATTCTTCCTTTTGTCAGCATTTCCTTTTGTTAATATTTCCTTTTTTCAAAATTTCCTATTTTTCTATACATCCTTTTGTCAATATTTCCTTTTTTCAATATTTCCTTTTTTCAATATTTCCTTTTTTCAAAATTTCCTTGTGTCATTATTTCATTTTTTCAATATTTACTTTTTTCTATACTTCCTTTTTTCAATATTTCCTTTTGTAAATATTTCCTTTTTTTAATTTTTCCTTTTTTCAATATTTCCTTTAGTCGATATTTCTTTTTGTCAGTATTTCCTTTTGTCAATATTTCCTTTTTTCAATATTTACTTTTTTCAATATTTGCTTTCGTAAATATTTCCTTTTTTTTTATTTCCTTTTTTCTATACTTCCTTTTTTCAATATTTTCTTTTGTAAATATTTCCTTTTTTCAATATTTCCTTTTTTCAATATTTCCTTGTCAATATTTCTTTTTGTCAGTATTTCCTTTTGTCAATATTTCCTTTTTTCAATACTTCCTTTTTTCTATACTTCCTTTGTCAGCATTTTCTTTTGTCAATATTTCCTTTTTTCAATATTTCCTTTTGTCAATATTTCCTTTTTTTAATATTTCCTTTTTTCAATATTTCCTTTTTTGTATATATCCTTTTTTCAATATTTCCTTTTTTTAATATATCCTTTTTTCTATACTTCCTTTTTTCAATATTTCCTTTTTTTAATATTTCCTTTTTTCAATATTTACTTTTTTCAATATAAACTTTTGTCAATATTTCCTTTTATCAATATTTCCTTGTGTCAATATTTCCCTTTTTCAATAATTCCTTTTTTTAATATTTCCTTTTTTCTATACTTCCGTTTTTCAATATCTCCTTTTTTCTATACCTCCTATTTAGTCCAGGAAATGAAGCATTTTGGCTTGCAATTTTTTCAAACTGAATCGATTTTCTTGAAATTTTCACAATAAGTAGGGAATATACCAAGAATCAAAATCTATATCATGCCGACGGGCGCTTTTACCCTGGGGGTGGTTTCCACCCCATCTCGGGGGTGGAAAATATTAATTATATTTTGACTACAGGAATCGATAGAAAAATAAATTTTAAGAATAAAATGTTCATTCCATTTTTTGCGTAAAATTAATATTTTTCGAGTTATTTGCGATTGAGAGTAACAGTTTTTTGACGAAAAAATCAACGATTTTAATCGATTATAGGCAAATAACTTGAAAAGTATTAATTTTATTAGAAAATTGTGAATTACAAAACTGTAGCCTGTAAAAAATTAAATAAAAATCTTATTTTATATTACCTTTATGACCAATTCGGACCGAGCTACAAGTTGATGATGGTTATCTATTGTTTGTCATACGCTAAATTTGAAAGATTCAATACCAAATAGCGGGAAAAATATAATTTTCGAGGAAAAATTATGTAATCTGTTTAAAAGTGTTTTTAAAAAACTTTCTTATAATGAGAACAAATATTTTTTATCATGAAATTTGAGCGAGTTATGATTAAAAATAAGATCAGTCCCTACTTTTTTGTACGAAAAAATCAGTGAAAACAACTCCTTATTACCACACTAGACAAAATTGATCAATGCCCTTCAGTATTTCTCTTTATTTAAGTATTGTTAATTTATCCTAGAAGTTTTTTTAATTTACAACTCTAAATTTTGAAAAAATTGGAGGAAAAAGTGAAAAGTCATTTTCTACAATTTCGTTAAAAATGCTCTTTTCTTTCATAATAACTCCAAAAAAACTGGAGATATGAAAAAAATGCAAGAGTAATAAATTGTAGCTTCTTTATTTTCAAATATTTAAGTGTGTTTTAATTTTCTATACAATAAATATTTGGTGAGATATTGATAATTAAAACCTCTATTTCCAAGGGAGCTCCACCTTATTTAAACCCTTAAATCCCTCCCCTTTCAAAATGAATGACTCGAAAAAAATTTAATTCACATGACCTTCTAGCCAATAAAAACCCTACAAAATACAATTTAAATGAACTTTCTATCATAAAAAATAAAGGAGCTATGTTTGAAATACCAATCAAATTTATTTTCGAAAAATTCGAAATCCACAATTCAGAGCATAATATTCCTCATAATCAGCATATACGTTTTGTACTTTACGTTAGAAGCCAACGATACACTCAAATTTGCTACAAAATAAACACACATACCCATAAGATGTATATATACATATACATATGTATGTGAGCTCTCGCTTACCTGTGAGCATGCATGTGGTGGGAAGACTGGAAGCCATACAGTCTCCGTTTGATTGTGTTTCATGTAATGTCTACATAAATGTACATTTATTTGTTTATGATACCATGACGAAGTTTGTTCTGTTTATCCTATTGTTATATCTTTTCTGTGCAGTGATTAAAATCATGAGAGAAAAAGTGAATACATAATAAAAGGAGTAAGAAAGTGAATACATAATAAAAGGAGTAAGAAAGTGAATAAGAAGATATGTACAATGTGATAAATAATTTTTTTTTTACATTAACCCCCAATAAGGGTTGATTATTATGGGTTGAAACGCCTTAAAATTATTTTCCAAACAAAAAAAATTATTATACAAATAATTTAAACAAAATTTTACCCGTATTTAGCTTTAAAATATATTTTTTTAAGTTTTAGCTTTTAGGGGTAGTTTTCACCCCTAAAAAATAAAAGGCGCCCTTCGGCATAATATAGACTTTGAAGAAAGGGGTATGATTAGTCTTATCCCAAATATTTATGCAAAACGATTCGGTTTGAAAAAAATTTTTAAAGGAGGTATGATTAGTATAATCACAAATTTTTATGCAAATCGATTCAGTTTGAAAATTCTTTTTTACATTAACCCCCAATAAGGGTTGATTATTATGGGTTGAAACGCCTTAAAATTATTTTCCAAACAAAAAAAATAATTATACAAATAATTTAAACTAAATTTTACTCGTATTTAGCTTTAAAAAATAATTTTTTAAGTTTCAGCTTTTAGGGGTAGTTTTCACCCCTTAAAAATAAAAGGCGCCCTTCGGCATAATATAAATTTTGAAGAAATGGGTATGATTAGTCTAATCCCAAATATTTATTCAAATCGATTCGGTTTGAAAAAAAAATTTAAAGGAGGTATGATTAGTATGATCACAAATTTTTATGCAAATCGATTCAGTTTGAAAATTCCTTTTTACATTAACCCCCAATAAGGGTTGATTATTATGGGTTGAAACACCTTAAAGTTATTTTCCAAACATAAAAAAATAATTATACATATAATTTAAACTAAATTTTACACGTATTTAGCTTTAAAAAATAATTTTTTAAGTTCCAGCTTTTAGGGGTAGTTTTCACCCCTAAAAAATAAAAAGCGCCCTTCGGCATGATATAGATTTTGAAGTAGGGGGTATAATTAGTCTATTCCCAAATTTTGGTGCAAATCGATTCAGTTTGAAAAAATTGCAAGGTTTTTCACTTTTATGAGCTTCATTTCCTGGACTAATTGTCAATATTTCCTTTTTTCAATATATCCTTTTGTCAATATTTCCTTTTGTCAACATTTTCTTTTTTAAATATTTCCTTTTTCTATACTTCTTTTTTTCAATATTTCCTTTTGTAATATTTTCTTTTTTCAATATTTCCTTTTTTCTATACTTCCTTTTTTCAGTATTTCCTTTTTTCAATATTTTCTTTGGTCAATATTTCCTTTTTTCATTATTTCCTTTTTTCTATATACCCTTTTGTCATTATTTCCTTTTGTCAATATTTCGTTTTTTCCATATTTTATTTTTTCAATATTTCCTTTTGTCAATATTTCGTTTTTTCAATATTTCCTTTTTTCAATATTTCCTTTGATCATTATTTCCTTTTTTCAATATTTCCTTTTGTCAACATTTTATTTTTTCAATATTTCCTTTTTTCTATACTTCCTTTTTTCAATATTTCCTTTTTTCAATATTTCCTTTATTCAATATATCCTTTTTTCAATATTTCCTTTTTTCAATATTTCCTTTTTTCAATATTTCCTTTTTTCAATATTTCCTTTTTTTAAATATTTCCTTTTTTCAATATTTTCTTTTTTCTATACTTCCTTTTGTCAAAATTTCCTTTTTTCAATATTTCCTTTTTTCAATTTTTCCTTTTTTCAATATTTTCTTTTTTCAATATTATCTTTTTCAATATTTCCTTTTTTCAATATTTCCTTTTTTCAATATTTCCTTTTTTCAATATTTTCTTTTTTCAATATTTCCTTTTTTCAATATTTCCTTTTTTCAATTTTTCCTTTTTTCAATATTTCCTTTTTTCAAAATTTCCCTGTGTCAATATTTCTTTTTTTCAATATTTCCTTTTGTAAATATTTCCTTTTTTCAATATTTCCTTTTGTCAATATTTCTTTTTGTCTGTATTTCCTTTTGTCAATATTTCCTTTTTTCAATATTTACTTTTTTCAATATTTCCTTTTGTAAATATTTCCTTTTTTCGATATTTCCTTTTTTCAATATATCCTTATTTCTATACTTCCTTTTGTTAATATTTCTTTTTTTCAATATTTTCTTTTTTCTATACTTCCTTTTGTCAGCATTTTCTTTTGTCAATATTTCCTTTTTTCAATATTTCCTTTTGTCAATATTTCCTTTTTTTAATATTTCCTTTTTTCAATATTTCCTTTTTTGTATATATCCTTTTTTCAATATTTCCTTTTTTTAATATTTCCTTTTTTCTATACTTCCTTTTTTCAATATTTCCTTTTTTTAATATTTCCTATTTTTCAATATTTACTTTTTTCAATATAACCTTTTGTCAATATTTCCTTTTGTCAATATTTCCTTGTGTCAATATTTCCCTTTTTCAATAAATCCTTTTTTTAATATTTCCTTTTTTCTATACTTCCGTTTTTCAATATCTCCTTTTTTCTATACCTCCTATTGTCAATATTTCCTTTTGTCAATATACCCTTTTTTCTATACTTCCTTTTTTCAATATTTCCTTTTGTCAATATTTCCTTTATTCAATATTTCCTGTTTTCAATATTTCCTTTTTAAATGTTTCCTTTTTTCAATATATCCTTTTGTCAATATTTCCTTTTCTCAATATTTCCTTTTTTCACTCTTTCCTTTTTTCAATATTTCCATTTTTCTATACTTCCTTTTTTCAATATTTCCTTTTGTCAATATTTCCTTTTGTCAATATTTCCTTTTTTCGATATTACCTTTTTTCAATATTTCCTTTTGTCAATCTTTCATTTTTTCAATATTTCCTTATTTCAATATTTCCTTTTTTCAATATTTCTATTTTTCTATACTTCCTTTTGTCAATATTTACTTTTGTCAATATTTCCTTTTGTAAATATTTCCTTTTGTCAATATTTACTTTTTTCAATATTTCCTTTCGTCAATTTTTCCTTTTGTCAATATTTCCTTTTTTCAATATTTCATTTTTTCTATACTTCCTTTATTCTATATTTCCTTTTTCCAAAAATTCCATGTTTTCAATATTTCCTTTTTTTAATACTTCCATTTGTCAATATTTCCTTTTGTCAATATTTCCTTTTGTCAATTTTTTTTTTCGATATTTCCTTTTTTCAATATTTCCTTTTTTCAAAATTTCGTTTTTTCAATAAATCCTTTTTTCAATATATCCTTTTTTCAATTTTTCCTTTTGTCAATATTTCCATTTGTCAATATTTCCTTTTTTCAAAATTTCATATTTTTCTATACTTCCTTTTGTCAATATTTCCATTTTTTCAATATTTCCTTTTTTCAATTTTTTCATTTTTCTATACTTCCTTTTGTTAATATTACCTTTTCAATATTTCCTTTTTTCAAAATTTCCTTTTTTCAATATTCCTTTTTTTCAATATTTCCTTTTTTCAATATATTCTTTTTTCTATACTTCCTTTTTTCAATAATTTTCTTTTTTCAATATTTCCTTTTTTCAATATTTCCTTTTTTCAATATTTCCTTTTTTCAATAATTCCTTTTTTCAATATTTCCTTTTGTCAATATTTCCTTTTTTCTATACTTCCTTTTTTCGATATTTTCTTTTTTCAATATTTATTTTTATCAATATTTCCTTTTTTCAATATTTACTTTTTTCAATATAAACTTTTGTCAATATTTCCTTTTATCAATATTTCCTTGTGTCAATATTTCCCTTTTTCAATAATTCCTTTTTTTAATATTTCCTTTTTTCTATACTTCCGTTTTTCAATATCTCCTTTTTTCTATACCTCCTATTTAGTCCAGGAAATGAAGCATTTTGGCTTGCAATTTTTTCAAACTGAATCGATTTTCTTGAAATTTTCACAATAAGTAGGGAATATACCAAGAATCAAAATCTATATCATGCCGACGGGCGCTTTTACCCTGGGGGTGGTTTCCACCCCATCTCGGGGGTGGAAAATATTAATTATATTTTGACTACAGGAATCGATAGAAAAATAAATTTTAAGAATAAAATGTTCATTCCATTTTTTGCGTAAAATTAATATTTTTCGAGTTATTTGCGATTGAGAGTAACAGTTTTTTGACGAAAAAATCAACGATTTTAATCGATTATAGGCAAATAACTTGAAAAGTATTAATTTTATTAGAAAATTGTGAATTACAAAACTGTAGCCTGTAAAAAATTAAATAAAAATCTTATTTTATATTACCTTTATGACCAATTCGGACCGAGCTACAAGTTGATGATGGTTATCTATTGTTTGTCATACGCTAAATTTGAAAGATTCAATACCAAATAGCGGGAAAAATATAATTTTCGAGGAAAAATTATGTAATCTGTTTAAAAGTTTTTTTAAAAAACTTTCTTATAATGAGAACAAATATTTTTTATCATGAAATTTGAGCGAGTTATGATTAAAAATAAGATCAGTCCCTACTTTTTTGTACGAAAAAATCAGTGAAAACAACTCCTTATTACCACACTAGACACAATTGATCAATGCCCTTCAGTATTTCTCTTTATTTAAGTATTGTTAATTTATCCTAGAAGTTTTTTTAATTTACAACTCTAAATTTTGAAAAAATTGGAGGAAAAAGTGAAAAGTCATTTTCTACAATTTCGTTAAAAATGCTCTTTTCTTTCATAATAACTCCAAAAAAACTGGAGATATGAAAAAAATGCAAGAGTAATAAATTGTAGCTTCTTTATTTTCAAATATTTAAGTGTGTTTTAATTTTCTATACAATAAATATTTGGTGAGATATTGATAATTAAAACCTCTATTTCCAAGGGAGCTCCACCTTATTTAAACCCTTAAATCCCTCCCCTTTCAAAATGAATGACTCGAAAAAAATTTAATTCACATGACCTTCTAGTCAATAAAAACCCTACAAAATACAATTTAAATGAACTTTCTATCATAAAAAATAAAGGAGCTATGTTTGAAATACCAATCAAATTTATTTTCGAAAAATTCGAAATCCACAATTCAGAGCATAATATTCCTCATAATCAGCATATACGTTTTGTACTTTACGTTAGAAGCCAACGATACACTCAAATTTGCTACAAAATAAACACACATACCCATAAGATGTATATATACATATACATATGTATGTGAGCTCTCGCTTACCTGTGAGCATGCATGTGGTGGGAAGACTGGAAGCCATACAGTCTCCGTTTGATTGTGTTTCATGTAATGTCTACATAAATGTACATTTATTTGTTTATGATACCATGACGAAGTTTGTTCTGTTTATCCTATTGTTATATCTTTTCTGTGCAGTGATTAAAATCATGAGAGAAAAAGTGAATACATAATAAAAGGAGTAAGAAAGTGAATACATAATAAAAGGAGTAAGAAAGTGAATAAGAAGATATGTACAATGTGATAAATAATTTTTTTTTTACATTAACCCCCAATAAGGGTTGATTATTATGGGTTGAAACGCCTTAAAATTATTTTCCAAACAAAAAAAATTATTATACAAATAATTTAAACAAAATTTTACCCGTATTTAGCTTTAAAATATATTTTTTTAAGTTTTAGCTTTTAGGGGTAGTTTTCACCCCTAAAAAATAAAAGGCGCCCTTCGGCATAATATAGACTTTGAAGAAAGGGGTATGATTAGTCTTATCCCAAATATTTATGCAAAACGATTCGGTTTGAAAAAAATTTTTAAAGGAGGTATGATTAGTATAATCACAAATTTTTATGCAAATCGATTCAGTTTGAAAATTCTTTTTTACATTAACCCCCAATAAGGGTTGATTATTATGGGTTGAAACGCCTTAAAATTATTTTCCAAACAAAAAAAATAATTATACAAATAATTTAAACTAAATTTTACTCGTATTTAGCTTTAAAAAATAATTTTTTAAGTTTCAGCTTTTAGGGGTAGTTTTCACCCCTTAAAAATAAAAGGCGCCCTTCGGCATAATATAAATTTTGAAGAAATGGGTATGATTAGTCTAATCCCAAATATTTATTCAAATCGATTCGGTTTGAAAAAAAAATTTAAAGGAGGTATGATTAGTATGATCACAAATTTTTATGCAAATCGATTCAGTTTGAAAATTCCTTTTTACATTAACCCCCAATAAGGGTTGATTATTATGGGTTGAAACACCTTAAAGTTATTTTCCAAACATAAAAAAATAATTATACATATAATTTAAACTAAATTTTACACGTATTTAGCTTTAAAAAATAATTTTTTAAGTTCCAGCTTTTAGGGGTAGTTTTCACCCCTAAAAAATAAAAAGCGCCCTTCGGCATGATATAGATTTTGAAGTAGGGGGTATAATTAGTCTATTCCCAAATTTTGGTGCAAATCGATTCAGTTTGAAAAAATTGCAAGGTTTTTCACTTTTATGAGCTTCATTTCCTGGACTAATTGTCAATATTTCCTTTTTTCAATATATCCTTTTGTCAATATTTCCTTTTGTCAACATTTTCTTTTTTAAATATTTCCTTTTTCTATACTTCTTTTTTTCAATATTTCCTTTTGTAATATTTTCTTTTTTCAATATTTCCTTTTTTCTATACTTCCTTTTTTCAGTATTTCCTTTTTTCAATATTTTCTTTGGTCAATATTTCCTTTTTTCATTATTTCCTTTTTTCTATATACCCTTTTGTCATTATTTCCTTTTGTCAATATTTCGTTTTTTCCATATTTTATTTTTTCAATATTTCCTTTTGTCAATATTTCGTTTTTTCAATATTTCCTTTTTTCAATATTTCCTTTGATCATTATTTCCTTTTTTCAATATTTCCTTTTGTCAACATTTTATTTTTTCAATATTTCCTTTTTTCTATACTTCCTTTTTTCAATATTTCCTTTTTTCAATATTTCCTTTATTCAATATATCCTTTTTTCAATATTTCCTTTTTTCAATATTTCCTTTTGTCAATATTTCCTTTTTTCAATATTTCCTTTTTTTAAATATTTCCTTTTTTCAATATTTTCTTTTTTCTATACTTCCTTTTGTCAATATTTCCTTTTTTCAATATTTCCTTTTTTCAATTTTTCCTTTTTTCAATATTTTCTTTTTTCAATATTATCTTTTTCAATATTTCCTTTTTTCAATATTTCCTTTTTTCAATATTTCCTTTTTTCAATATTTTCTTTTTTCAATATTTCCTTTTTTCAATATTTCCTTTTTTCAATATTTCCTTTTTTCAATATTTCCTTTTTTCAAAATTTCCCTGTGTCAATATTTCTTTTTTTCAATATTTCCTTTTGTAAATATTTCCTTTTTTCAATATTTCCTTTTGTCAATATTTCTTTTTGTCTGTATTTCCTTTTGTCAATATTTCCTTTTTTCAATATTTACTTTTTTCAATATTTCCTTTTGTAAATATTTCCTTTTTTCGATATTTCCTTTTTTCAATATATCCTTATTTCTATACTTCCTTTTGTTAATATTTCTTTTTTTCAATATTTTCTTTTTTCTATACTTCCTTTTGTCAGCATTTCCTTTTGTCAATATTTCCTTTTTTCAATTATTCCTTTTTTCAATATTTCCTTTTGTCAACATTTTCTTTTTTTCAATATTTCCTTTTTTCTATACTTCCTTTTTTCAATATTTCCTTTTTTCAATATTTCCTTTTTTCAATATTTTCTTTTTTCTTTACTTCCTTTTGTCAATATAACCTTTTCAATATTTCCTTTTTTCAATATTTCCTTTTTTCAATATTCCTTTTTTTCTATATTTTCTTTTTTCAATAATTCCTTTTTCCTATACTTCCTTTTGTCAGCATTTCCTTTTGTTAATATTTCCTTTTTTCAAAATTTCCTATTTTTCTATACATCCTTTTGTCAATATTTCCTTTTTTCAATATTTCCTTTTTTCAATATTTCCTTTTTTCAAAATTTCCTTGTGTCATTATTTCATTTTTTCAATATTTACTTTTTTCTATACTTCCTTTTTTCAATATTTCCTTTTGTAAATATTTCCTTTTTTTAATTTTTCCTTTTTTCAATATTTCCTTTACTCGATATTTCTTTTTGTCAGTATTTCCTTTCGTCAATATTTCCTTTTTTCAATATTTACTTTTTTCAATATTTGCTTTCGTAAATATTTCCTTTTTTTTATATTTCCTTTTTTCTATACTTCCTTTTTTCAATATTTTCTTTTGTAAATATTTCCTTTTTTCAATATTTCCTTTTTTCAATATTTCCTTTTGTCAATATTTCTTTTTGTCAGTATTTCCTTTTGTCCATATTTCCTTTTTTCAATATTTACTTTTTTCAATATTTCCTTTTTTCTATACTTCCTTTTGTCAATAATTCCTTTTTTCAATACTTCCTTTTTTCTATACTTCCTTTGTCAGCATTTTCTTTTGTCAATATTTCCTTTTTTCAATATTTCCTTTTGTCAATATTTCCTTTTTTTAATATTTCCTTTTTTCAATATTTCCTTTTTTGTATATATCCTTTTTTCAATATTTCCTTTTTTTAATATTTCCTTTTTTCTATACTTCCTTTTTTCAATATTTCCTTTTTTTAATATTTCCTATTTTTCAATATTTACTTTTTTCAATATAACCTTTTGTCAATATTTCCTTTTGTCAATATTTCCTTGTGTCAATATTTCCCTTTTTCAATAAATCCTTTTTTTAATATTTCCTTTTTTCTATACTTCCGTTTTTCAATATCTCCTTTTTTCTATACCTCCTATTGTCAATATTTCCTTTTGTCAATATAACCATTTTTCTATACTTCCTTTTTTCAATATTTCCTTTTGTCAATATTTCCTTTATTCAATATTTCCTGTTTTCAATATTTCCTTTTTAAATGTTTCCTTTTTTCAATATATCCTTTTGTCAATATTTCCTTTTCTCAATATTTCCTTTTTTCACTCTTTCCTTTTTTCAATATTTCCATTTTTCTATACTTCCTTTTTTCAATATTTCCTTTTGTCAATATTTCCTTTTGTCAATATTTCCTTTTTTCGATATTACCTTTTTTCAATATTTCCTTTTGTCAATCTTTCATTTTTTCAATATTTCCTTATTTCAATATTTCCTTTTTTCAATATTTCTATTTTTCTATACTTCCTTTTGTCAATATTTACTTTTGTCAATATTTCCTTTTGTAAATATTTCCTTTTGTCAATATTTACTTTTTTCAATATTTCCTTTCGTCAATTTTTCCTTTTATCAATATTTCCTTTTTTCAATATTTCATTTTTTCTATACTTCCTTTATTCTATATTTCCTTTTTCCAAAAATTCCATGTTTTCAATATTTCCTTTTTTCTATACTTCCATTTGTCAATATTTCCTTTTGTCAAAATTTCCTTTTGTCAATACTTTTTTTTTCGATATTTCCTTTTTTCAATATTTCCTTTTTTCAAAATTTCGTTTTTTCAATAAATCCTTTTTTCAATATTTCCTTTTTTCAATTTTTCCTTTTGTCAATATTTCCATTTGTCAATATTTCCTTTTTTCAAAATTTCATATTTTTCCATACTTCCTTTTGTCAATATTTCCTTTTTTCAATATTTCCTTTTTTCAATTTTTTCATTTTTCTATACTTCCTTTTGTTAATATTACCTTTTCAATATTTCCTTTTTTCAAAATTTCCTTTTTTCAATATTCCTTTTTTTCAATATTTCCTTTTTTCAATATATTCTTTTTTCTATACTTCCTTTTTTCAATAATTTTCTTTTTTCAATATTTCCTTTTTTCAATATTTCCTTTTTTCAATATTTTCTTTTTTCAATAATTCCTTTTTTCAATATTTCCTTTTGTCAATATTTCCTTTTTTCTATACTTCCTTTTTTCGATATTTTCTTTTTTCAATATTTATTTTTATCAATATTTCCTTTTTTCAATATTTACTTTTTTCAATATAAACTTTTGTCAATATTTCCTTTTATCAATATTTCCTTGTGTCAATATTTCCCTTTTTCAATAATTCCTTTTTTTAATATTTCCTTTTTTCTATACTTCCGTTTTTCAATATCTCCTTTTTTCTATACCTCCTATTTAGTCCAGGAAATGAAGCATTTTGGCTTGCAATTTTTTCAAACTGAATCGATTTTCTTGAAATTTTCACAATAAGTAGGGAATATACCAAGAATCAAAATCTATATCATGCCGACGGGCGCTTTTACCCTGGGGGTGGTTTCCACCCCATCTCGGGGGTGGAAAATATTAATTATATTTTGACTACAGGAATCGATAGAAAAATAAATTTTAAGAATAAAATGTTCATTCCATTTTTTGCGTAAAATTAATATTTTTCGAGTTATTTGCGATTGAGAGTAACAGTTTTTTGACGAAAAAATCAACGATTTTAATCGATTATAGGCAAATAACTTGAAAAGTATTAATTTTATTAGAAAATTGTGAATTACAAAACTGTAGCCTGTAAAAAATTAAATAAAAATCTTATTTTATATTACCTTTATGACCAATTCGGACCGAGCTACAAGTTGATGATGGTTATCTATTGTTTGTCATACGCTAAATTTGAAAGATTCAATACCAAATAGCGGGAAAAATATAATTTTCGAGGAAAAATTATGTAATCTGTTTAAAAGTGTTTTTAAAAAACTTTCTTATAATGAGAACAAATATTTTTTATCATGAAATTTGAGCGAGTTATGATTAAAAATAAGATCAGTCCCTACTTTTTTGTACGAAAAAATCAGTGAAAACAACTCCTTATTACCACACTAGACAAAATTGATCAATGCCCTTCAGTATTTCTCTTTATTTAAGTATTGTTAATTTATCCTAGAAGTTTTTTTAATTTACAACTCTAAATTTTGAAAAAATTGGAGGAAAAAGTGAAAAGTCATTTTCTACAATTTCGTTAAAAATGCTCTTTTCTTTCATAATAACTCCAAAAAAACTGGAGATATGAAAAAAATGCAAGAGTAATAAATTGTAGCTTCTTTATTTTCAAATATTTAAGTGTGTTTTAATTTTCTATACAATAAATATTTGGTGAGATATTGATAATTAAAACCTCTATTTCCAAGGGAGCTCCACCTTATTTAAACCCTTAAATCCCTCCCCTTTCAAAATGAATGACTCGAAAAAAATTTAATTCACATGACCTTCTAGCCAATAAAAACCCTACAAAATACAATTTAAATGAACTTTCTATCATAAAAAATAAAGGAGCTATGTTTGAAATACCAATCAAATTTATTTTCGAAAAATTCGAAATCCACAATTCAGAGCATAATATTCCTCATAATCAGCATATACGTTTTGTACTTTACGTTAGAAGCCAACGATACACTCAAATTTGCTACAAAATAAACACACATACCCATAAGATGTATATATACATATACATATGTATGTGAGCTCTCGCTTACCTGTGAGCATGCATGTGGTGGGAAGACTGGAAGCCATACAGTCTCCGTTTGATTGTGTTTCATGTAATGTCTACATAAATGTACATTTATTTGTTTATGATACCATGACGAAGTTTGTTCTGTTTATCCTATTGTTATATCTTTTCTGTGCAGTGATTAAAATCATGAGAGAAAAAGTGAATACATAATAAAAGGAGTAAGAAAGTGAATACATAATAAAAGGAGTAAGAAAGTGAATAAGAAGATATGTACAATGTGATAAATAATTTTTTTTTTACATTAACCCCCAATAAGGGTTGATTATTATGGGTTGAAACGCCTTAAAATTATTTTCCAAACAAAAAAAATTATTATACAAATAATTTAAACAAAATTTTACCCGTATTTAGCTTTAAAATATATTTTTTTAAGTTTTAGCTTTTAGGGGTAGTTTTCACCCCTAAAAAATAAAAGGCGCCCTTCGGCATAATATAGACTTTGAAGAAAGGGGTATGATTAGTCTTATCCCAAATATTTATGCAAAACGATTCGGTTTGAAAAAAATTTTTAAAGGAGGTATGATTAGTATAATCACAAATTTTTATGCAAATCGATTCAGTTTGAAAATTCTTTTTTACATTAACCCCCAATAAGGGTTGATTATTATGGGTTGAAACGCCTTAAAATTATTTTCCAAACAAAAAAAATAATTATACAAATAATTTAAACTAAATTTTACTCGTATTTAGCTTTAAAAAATAATTTTTTAAGTTTCAGCTTTTAGGGGTAGTTTTCACCCCTTAAAAATAAAAGGCGCCCTTCGGCATAATATAAATTTTGAAGAAATGGGTATGATTAGTCTAATCCCAAATATTTATTCAAATCGATTCGGTTTGAAAAAAAAATTTAAAGGAGGTATGATTAGTATGATCACAAATTTTTATGCAAATCGATTCAGTTTGAAAATTCCTTTTTACATTAACCCCCAATAAGGGTTGATTATTATGGGTTGAAACACCTTAAAGTTATTTTCCAAACATAAAAAAATAATTATACATATAATTTAAACTAAATTTTACACGTATTTAGCTTTAAAAAATAATTTTTTAAGTTCCAGCTTTTAGGGGTAGTTTTCACCCCTAAAAAATAAAAAGCGCCCTTCGGCATGATATAGATTTTGAAGTAGGGGGTATAATTAGTCTATTCCCAAATTTTGGTGCAAATCGATTCAGTTTGAAAAAATTGCAAGGTTTTTCACTTTTATGAGCTTCATTTCCTGGACTAATTGTCAATATTTCCTTTTTTCAATATATCCTTTTGTCAATATTTCCTTTTGTCAACATTTTCTTTTTTAAATATTTCCTTTTTCTATACTTCTTTTTTTCAATATTTCCTTTTGTAATATTTTCTTTTTTCAATATTTCCTTTTTTCTATACTTCCTTTTTTCAGTATTTCCTTTTTTCAATATTTTCTTTGGTCAATATTTCCTTTTTTCATTATTTCCTTTTTTCTATATACCCTTTTGTCATTATTTCCTTTTGTCAATATTTCGTTTTTTCCATATTTTATTTTTTCAATATTTCCTTTTGTCAATATTTCGTTTTTTCAATATTTCCTTTTTTCAATATTTCCTTTGATCATTATTTCCTTTTTTCAATATTTCCTTTTTTTTATATTTCCTTTTTTTCTATATATCCTTTTTTCAATATTTCCTTTTTTCAATATTTCCTTTTTTCTATATTTCCTTTATTCAATATATCCTTTTTTCAATATTTCCTTTTTTCAATATTTCCTTTTGTCAATATTTCCTTTTTTCAATATTTCCTTTTTTTAAATATTTCCTTTTTTCAATATTTTCTTTTTTCTATACATCCTTTTGTCAATATTTCCTTTTTTCAATATTTCCTTTTTTCAATTTTTCCATTTTTCAATATTTTCTTTTTTCAATATTATCTTTTTCAATATTTCCTTTTTTCAATATTTCCTTTTTTCAATATTTCCTTTTTTCAATATTTTCTTTTTTCAATATTTCCTTTTTTCAATATTTCCTTTTTTCAATATTTCCTTTTTTCAATATTTCCTTTTTTCAAAATTTCCCTGTGTCAATATTTCTTTTTTTCAATATTTCCTTTTGTAAATATTTCCTTTTTTCAATATTTCCTTTTGTCAATATTTCTTTTTGTCTGTATTTCCTTTTGTCAATATTTCCTTTTTTCAATATTTACTTTTTTCAATATTTCCTTTTGTAAATATTTCCTTTTTTCGATATTTCCTTTTTTCAATATATCCTTATTTCTATACTTCCTTTTGTTAATATTTCTTTTTTTCAATATTTTCTTTTTTCTATACTTCCTTTTGTCAGCATTTCCTTTTGTCAATATTTCCTTTTTTCAATTATTCCTTTTTTCAATATTTCCTTTTGTCAACATTTTCTTTTTCCAATATTTCCTTTTTTCTATACTTCCTTTTTTCAATATTTCCTTTTTTCAATATTTCCTTTTTTCAATATTTTCTTTTTTCTTTACTTCCTTTTGTCAATATAACCTTTTCAATATTTCCTTTTTTCAATATTTCCTTTTTTCAATATTCCTTTTTTTCTATATTTTCTTTTTTCAATAATTCCTTTTTCCTATACTTCCATTTGTCAGCATTTCCTTTTGTTAATATTTCCTTTTTTCAAAATTTCCTATTTTTCTATACATCCTTTTGTCAATATTTCCTTTTTTCAATATTTCCTTTTTTCAATATTTCCTTTTTTCAAAATTTCCTTGTGTCATTATTTCATTTTTTCAATATTTACTTTTTTCTATACTTCCTTTTTTCAATATTTCCTTTTGTAAATATTTCCTTTTTTTAATTTTTCCTTTTTTCAATATTTCCTTTAGTCGATATTTCTTTTTGTCAGTATTTCCTTTTGTCAATATTTCCTTTTTTCAATATTTACTTTTTTCAATATTTGCTTTCGTAAATATTTCCTTTTTTTTATATTTCCTTTTTTCTATACTTCCTTTTTTCAATATTTTCTTTTGTAAATATTTCCTTTTTTCAATATTTCCTTTTTTCAATATTTCCTTTTGTCAATATTTCTTTTTGTCAGTATTTCCTTTTGTCCATATTTCCTTTTTTCAATATTTACTTTTTTCAATATTTCCTTTTTTCTATACTTCCTTTTGTCAATAATTCCTTTTTTCAATACTTCCTTTTTTCTATACATCCTTTGTCAGCATTTCCTTTTGTCAATATTTCCTTTTTTCAATATTTCCTTTTGTCAATATTTCCTTTTTTTAATATATCCTTTTTTCAATATTTCCTTTTTTGTATATATCCTTTTTTCAATATTTCCTTTTTTTAATATTTCCTTTTTTCTATACTTCCTTTTTTCAATATTTCCTTTTTTTAATATTTCCTATTTTTCAATATTTACTTTTTTCAATATAACCTTTTGTCAATATTTCCTTTTGTCAATATTTCCTTGTGTCAATAATTCCCGTTTTCAATAAATCCTTTTTTCAATATTTCCTTTTTTCTATATTTCCGTTTTTCAATATCTCCTTTTTTCTATACCTCCTATTGTCAAAATTTCCTTTTGTCAATATACCCTTTTTTCTATACTTCCTTTTTTCAATATTTCCTTTTGTCAATATTTCCTTTATTCAATATTTCCTGTTTTCAATATTTCCTTTTTAAATGTTTCCTTTTTTCAATATATCCTTTTGTCAATATTTCCTTTTCTCAATATTTCCTTTTTTCACTCTTTCCTTTTTTCAATATTTCCATTTTTCTATACTTCCTTTTTTCAATATTTCCTTTTGTCAATATTTCCTTTTGTCAATATTTCCTTTTTTCGATATTACCTTTTTTCAATATTTCCTTTTGTCAATCTTTCATTTTTTCAATATTTCCTTATTTCAATATTTCCTTTTTTCATTATTTCTATTTTTCTATACTTCCTTTTGTCAATATTTACTTTTGTCAATATTTCCTTTTGTAAATATTTCCTTTTGTCAATATTTACTTTTTTCAATATTTCCTTTCGTCAATTTTTCCTTTTATCAATATTTCCTTTTTTCAATATTTCATTTTTTCTATACTTCCTTTATTCTATATTTCCTTTTTCCAAAAATTCCATGTTTTCAATATTTCCTTTTTTTAATACTTCCATTTGTCAATATTTCCTTTTGTCAATATTTCCTTTTGTCAATTTTTTTTTTCGATATTTCCTTTTTTCAATATTTCCTTTTTTCAAAATTTCGTTTTTTCAATAAATCCTTTTTTCAATATTTCCTTTTTTCAATTTTTTCTTTTGTCAATATTTCCATTTGTCAATATTTCCTTTTTTTAAAATTTCATATTTTTCTATACTTCCTTTTGTCAATATTTCCATTTTTTCAATATTTCCTTTTTTCAATTTTTTCATTTTTCTATACTTCCTTTTGTTAATATTACCTTTTCAATATTTCCTTTTTTCAAAATTTCCTTTTTTCAATATTCCTTTTTTTCAATATTTCCTTTTTTCAATATATTCTTTTTTCTATACTTCCTTTTTTCAATAATTTTCTTTTTTCAATATTTCCTTTTTTCAATATTTTCTTTTTTTAATATTTTCTTTTTTCAATAATTCCTTTTTTCAATATTTCCTTTTGTCAATATTTCCTTTTTTCTATACTTCCTTTTTTCGATATTTTCTTTTTTCAATATTTATTTTTATCAATATTTCCTTTTTTCAATATTTCCTTTTTTCTATACTTCCTTTTGTCAGCATTTCCTTTTGTCAATATTTCCTTTTTTCAATATTTCCTTTTTTCAATATTTCCTTTTTTCAATATTTCCTATTTTCAATATTTCATTTTTTCAATATTTCCTTTTTTCATTATTTCCTTTTTTCTTCTTCCTTTTTTCAATATTTCCTTTTGTCAATATTTACTTTTGTCAATATTTCCTTTTTTCAATATTTCCTTTTGTCAATTTTTCCTTTTTTCTATACTTCCTTTTGACAATTTTTCCTTTTTTCAATATTTCTATTTTTCTATACTTCCTTTTTTCAATATTTCCTTTTGTCAATATTTCCTTTTGTTAATATTTCCTTTATTCAATATTTCCTGTTTTCTATATTTCCTTTTTCAATGTTTCCTTTTTTCAATATATCCTTTTGTCAATATTTCCTTTTGTCAACATTTTCTTTTTTAAATATTTCCTTTTTCTATACTTCTTTTTTTCAATATTTCCTTTTGTAATATTTTCTTTTTTCAATATTTCCTTTTTTCTATACTTCCTTTTTTCAGTATTTCCTTTTTTCAATATTTTCTTTGGTCAATATTTCCTTTTTTCATTATTTCCTTTTTTCTATATATCCTTTTGTCATTATTTCCTTTTGTCAATATTTCGTTTTTTCCATATTTTATTTTTTCAATATTTCCTTTTGTCAATATTTCGTTTTTTCAATATTTCCTTTTTTCAATATTTCCTTTGATCATTATTTCCTTTTTTCAATATTTCCTTTTGTCAACATTTTATTTTTTCAATATTTCCTTTTTTCTATACTTCCTTTTTTCAAAATTTCCTTTTTTCAATATTTCCTTTATTCAATATATCCTTTTTTCAATATTTCCTTTTTTCAATATTTCCTTTGATCATTATTTCCTTTTTTCAATATTTCCTTTTGTCAACATTTTATTTTTTCAATATTTCCTTTTTTCTATACTTCCTTTTTTCAAAATTTCCTTTTTTCAATATTTCCTTTATTCAATATATCCTTTTTTCAATATTTCTTTTTTTCAATATTTCCTTTTGTCAATATTTCCTTTTTTCAATATTTCCTTTTTTTAAATATTTCCTTTTTTCAATATTTTCTTTTTTCTATACATCCTTTTGTCAATATTTCCTTTTTTCAATATTTCCTTTTTTCAATTTTTCCTTTTTTCAATATTTTCTTTTTTCAATATTATCTTTTTCAATATTTCCTTTTTTCAATATTTCCTTTTTTCAATATTTCCTTTTTTCAATATTTTCTTTTTTCAATATTTCCTTTTTTCAATATTTCCTTTTTTCAATATTTCCTTTTTTCAATATTTCCTTTTTTCAAAATTTCCCTGTGTCAATATTTCTTTTTTTCAATATTTCCTTTTGTAAATATTTCCTTTTTTCAATATTTCCTTTTGTCAATATTTCTTTTTGTCTGTATTTCCTTTTGTCAATATTTCCTTTTTTCAATATTTACTTTTTTCAATATTTCCTTTTGTAAATATTTCCTTTTTTCGATATTTCCTTTTTTCAATATATCCTTATTTCTATACTTCCTTTTGTTAATATTTCTTTTTTTCAATATTTTCTTTTTTCTATACTTCCTTTTGTCAGCATTTCCTTTTGTCAATATTTCCTTTTTTCAATTATTCCTTTTTTCAATATTTCCTTTTGTCAACATTTTCTTTTTTCAATATTTCCTTTTTTCTATACTTCCTTTTTTCAATATTTCCTTTTTTCAATATTTCCTTTTTTCAATATTTTCTTTTTTCTTTACTTCCTTTTGTCAATATAACCTTTTCAATATTTCCTTTTTTCAATATTTCCTTTTTTCAATATTCCTTTTTTTCTATATTTTCTTTTTTCAATAATTCCTTTTTCCTATACTTCCTTTTGTCAGCATTTCCTTTTGTTAATATTTCCTTTTTTCAAAATTTCCTATTTTTCTATACATCCTTTTGTCAATATTTCTTTTTTTCAATATTTCCTTTTTTCAATATTTCCTTTTTTCAAAATTTCCTTGTGTCATTATTTCATTTTTTCAATATTTACTTTTTTCTATACTTCCTTTTTTCAATATTTCCTTTTGTAAATATTTCCTTTTTTTAATTTTTCCTTTTTTCAATATTTCCTTTAGTCGATATTTCTTTTTGTCAGTATTTCCTTTTGTCAATATTTCCTTTTTTCAATATTTACTTTTTTCAATATTTGCTTTCGTAAATATTTCCTTTTTTTTATATTTCCTTTTTTCTATACTTCCTTTTTTCAATATTTTCTTTTGTAAATATTTCCTTTTTTCAATATTTCCTTTTTTCAATATTTCCTTTTGTCAATATTTCTTTTTGTCAGTATTTCCTTTTGTCCATATTTCCTTTTTTCAATATTTACTTTTTTCAATATTTCCTTTTTTCTATACTTCCTTTTGTCAATATTTCCTTTTTTCAATACTTCCTTTTTTCTATACTTCCTTTGTCAGCATTTTCTTTTGTCAATATTTCCTTTTTTCAATATTTCCTTTTGTCAATATTTCCTTTTTTTAATATTTCCTTTTTTCAATATTTCCTTTTTTGTATATATCCTTTTTTCAATATTTCCTTTTTTTAATATTTCCTTTTTTCTATACTTCCTTTTTTCAATATTTCCTTTTTTTAATATTTCCTTTTTTCAATATTTACTTTTTTCAATATAACCTTTTGTCAATATTTCCTTTTGTCAATATTTCCTTGTCAATATTTCCCTTTTTCAATAATTCCTTTTTTTAATATTTCCTTTTTTCTATACTTCCGTTTTTCAATATCTCCTTTTTTCTATACCTCCTATTGTCAATATTTCCTTTTTTCAATATATCCTTTTGTCAATATTTCCTTTTGTCAACATTTTCTTTTTTAAATATTTCCTTTTTCTATACTTCTTTTTTTCAATATTTCCTTTTGTAATATTTTCTTTTTTCAATATTTCCTTTTTTCTATACTTCCTTTTTTCAGTATTTCCTTTTTTCAATATTTTCTTTGGTCAATATTTCCTTTTTTCATTATTTCCTTTTTTCTATATACCCTTTTGTCATTATTTCCTTTTGTCAATATTTCGTTTTTTCCATATTTTATTTTTTCAATATTTCCTTTGATCATTATTTCCTTTTTTCAATATTTCCTTTTGTCAACATTTTATTTTTTCAATATTTCCTTTTTTCTATACTTCCTTTTTTCAATATTTCCTTTTTTCAATATTTCCTTTATTCAATATATCCTTTTTTCAATATTTCCTTTTTTCAATATTTCCTTTTGTCAATATTTCCTTTTTTCAATATTTCCTTTTTTTAAATATTTCCTTTTTTCAATATTTTCTTTTTTCTATACATCCTTTTGTCAATATTTCCTTTTTTCAATATTTCCTTTTTTCAATTTTTCCATTTTTCAATATTTTCTTTTTTCAATATTATCTTTTTCAATATTTCCTTTTTTCAATATTTCCTTTTTTCAATATTTCCTTTTTTCAATATTTTCTTTTTTCAATATTTCCTTTTTTCAATATTTCCTTTTTTCAATTTTTCCTTTTTTCAATATTTCCTTTTTTCAAAATTTCCCTGTGTCAATATTTCTTTTTTTCAATATTTCCTTTTGTAAATATTTCCTTTTTTCAATATTTCCTTTAGTCGATATTTCTTTTTGTCAGTATTTCCTTTTGTCAATATTTCCTTTTTTCAATATTTACTTTTTTCAATATTTGCTTTCGTAAATATTTCCTTTTTTTTTTATTTCCTTTTTTCTATACTTCCTTTTTTCAATATTTTCTTTTGTAAATATTTCCTTTTTTCAATATTTCCTTTTTTCAATATTTCCTTTTGTCAATATTTCTTTTTGTCAGTATTTCCTTTTGTCCATATTTCCTTTTTTCAATATTTACTTTTTTCAATATTTCCTTTTTTCTATACTTCCTTTTGTCAATATTTCCTTTTTTCAATACTTCCTTTTTTCTATACTTCCTTTGTCAGCATTTTCTTTTGTCAATATTTCCTTTTTTCAATATTTCCTTTAGTCGATATTTCTTTTTGTCAGTATTTCCTTTCGTCAATATTTCCTTTTTTCAATATTTACTTTTTTCAATATTTGCTTTCGTAAATATTTCCTTTTTTTTATATTTCCTTTTTTCTATACTTCCTTTTTTCAATATTTTCTTTTGTAAATATTTCCTTTTTTCAATATTTCCTTTTTTCAATATTTCCTTTTGTCAATATTTCTTTTTGTCAGTATTTCCTTTTGTCCATATTTCCTTTTTTCAATATTTACTTTTTTCAATATTTCCTTTTTTCTATACTTCCTTTTGTCAATAATTCCTTTTTTCAATACTTCCTTTTTTCTATACATCCTTTGTCAGCATTTTCTTTTGTCAATATTTCCTTTTTTCAATATTTCCTTTTGTCAATATTTCCTTTTTTTAATATTTCCTTTTTTCAATATTTCCTTTTTTGTATATATCCTTTTTTCAATATTTCCTTTTTTTAATATTTCCTTTTTTCTATACTTCCGTTTTTCAATATCTCCTTTTTTCTATACCTCCTATTGTCAAAATTTCCTTTTGTCAATATATCCATTTTTCTATACTTCCTTTTTTCAATATTTCCTTTTGTCAATATTTCCTTTATTCAATATTTCCTGTTTTCAATATTTCCTTTTTAAATGTTTCCTTTTTTCAATATATCTTTTTGTCAATATTTCCTTTTCTCAATATTTCCTTTTTTCACTCTTTCCTTTTTTCAATATTTCCATTTTTCTATACTTCCTTTTTTCAATATTTCCTTTTGTCATTATTTCCTTTTGTCAATATTTCCTTTTTTCGATATTACCTTTTTTCAATATTTCCTTTTGTCAATCTTTCATTTTTTCAATATTTCCTTATTTCAATATTTCCTTTTTTCAATATTTCTATTTTTCTATACTTTCTTTTGTCAATATTTACTTTTGTCAATATTTCCTTTTGTAAATATTTCCTTTTGTCAATATTTACTTTTTTCAATATTTCCTTTCGTCAATTTTTCCTTTTATCAATATTTCCTTTTTTCAATATTTCCTTTTTTCTATACTTCCTTTATTCTATATTTCCTTTTTTCTAAAATTCCATGTTTTCAATATTTCCTTTTTTTAATATTTCCTTTTGTCATTATTTCCTTTTTTCAATTTTCCTTTTTTCTATACTTCCATTTGTCAATATTTCCTTTTGTCAATATTTCCTTTTGTCAATATTTTTTTTTTCGATATTTCCTTTTTTCAATATTTCCTTTTTTCAAAATTTCGTTTTTTCAATAAATCCTTTTTTCAATATTTCCTTTTTTCAATTTTTCCTTTTGTCAATATTTCCATTTGTCAATATTTCCTTTTTTCAAAATTTCACATTTTTCTATACTTCCTTTTGTCAATATTTCCTTTTTTCAATATTTCCTTTTTTCAATATTTTCATTTTTCTATACTTCCTTTTGTTAATATTACCTTTTCAATATTTCGTTTTTTCAATATTTCCTTTTTTCAATATTCCTTTTTTTCAATATTTCTTTTTTTCAATATATTCTTTTTTCTATACTTCCTTTTTTCAATAATTTTCTTTTTTCAATATTTCCTTTTTTCAATATTTTCTTTTTTCAATATATCCTTTTTTCAATAATTCCTTTTTTCAATATTTCCTTTTGTCAATATTTCCTTTTTTCTATACTTCCTTTTTTCGATATTTCCTTTTTTCAATATTTCCTTTTTTCAATATTCCCTTTTTTCAATATTTCCTTTTGTCAATATTTATTTTTATCAATATTTCCTTTTTTCAATATTTCCTTTTTTCTATACTTGCTTTTGTCAGCATTTCCTTTTGTCAATGTTTCCTTTTTTCAATGTTTCCTTTTTTCAATATTTCCTTTTTTCAATATTTCCTATTTTCAATATTTCATTTTTTCAATATTTCCTTTTTTCAATATTTCCTTTTGTCAATATTTACTTTTGTCAATATTTCCTTTTTTCAATATTTCCTTTTGTCAATATTTCCTTTTTTCTATACTTCCTTTTGACAATTTTTCCTTTTTTCAATATTTCCTTTTTTCTATACTTCCTTTTTTCAATATTTCCTTTTGTCAATATTTCCTTTTGTCAATATTTCCTTTATTCAATATTTCCTGTTTTCTATATTTCCTTTTTCAATGTTTCCTTTTTTCAATATATCATTTTGTCAATATTTCCTTTTGTCAACATTTTCTTTTTTAAATATTTCCTTTTTCTATACTTCTTTTTTTCAATATTTCCTTTTGTAATATTTTCTTTTTTCAATATTTCTTTTTTTCTATACTTTCTTTTTTCAGTATTTCCTTTTTTCAATATTTTCTTTGGTCAATATTTCCTTTTTTCATTATTTCCTTTTTTCTATACATCCTTTTGTCATTATTTCCTTTTGTCAATATTTCGTTTTTTCCATATTTCCTTTTTTCAATATTTCCTTTTGTCAATATTTCGTTTTTTCAATATTTCCTTTTTTCAATATTTCCTTTGATCATTATTTCCTTTTTTCAATATTTCCTTTTGTCAACATTTTATTTTTTCAATATTTCCTTTTTTCTATACTTCCTTTTTTCAATATTTCCTTTTTTCAATATTTCCTTTATTCAATATATCCTTTTTTCAATATTTCCTTTTTTCAATATTTCCTTTTGTCAATATTTCCTTTTCTCAATATTTCCTTTTTTCAATATTTCCTTTTTTCTATACTTCCTTTTGTCAATATTTCCTTTTTTCAATATTTCCTTTTTTCTATACTTCCTTTGTCTGCATTTTCTTTTGTCAATATTTCCTTTTTTCAATATTTCTTTTTGTCAATATTTCCTTTTTTTAATATTTCCTTTTTTCAATATTTCCTTTTTTCAATATTTCCTTTTTTCAATATTTCCTTGTGTCAATATTTCCCTTTTTCAATAATTCCTTTTTTCAATATTTCCTTTTTTCAATATTCCTTTTTTTCAATATTTCCTTTTTTCAATATATTCTTTTTTCTATACTACCTTTTTTCAATAATTTTCTTTTTTCAATATTTCCTTTTTTCAATATTTTCTTTTTTCAATATTTCCTTTTTTCAATAATTCCTTTTTTCAATATTTCCTTTTGTCAATATTTCCTTTTTTCTATACTTCCTTTGTCAGCATTTTCTTTTGTCAATATTTCCTTTTTTCAATATTTCTTTTTGTCAATATTTCCTTTTTTTAATATTTCCTTTTTTCAATATTTCCTTTTTTCAATATTTCCTTTTTTCAATATTTCCTTGTGGCAATATTTCCCTTTTTCAATATTTCCTTTTTTCAATATTTCCTTTTTTCAATATTCCTTTTTTTCAATATTTCCTTTTTTCAATATATTCTTTTTTCTATACTTCCTTTTTTCAATAATTTTCTTTTTTCAATATTTCCTTTTTTCAATATTTTCTTTTTTCAATATTTCCTTTTTTCAATAATTCCTTTTTTCAATATTTCCTTTTGTCAATATTTCCTTTTTTCTATACTTCCTTTTTTCGATATTTTCTTTTTTCAATATTTCCTTTTTTCAATATTTCCTTTTTTCAATATTTCCTTTTTTCAATATTCCCTTTTTTCAATATTTCCTTTGTCAATATTTATTTTTATCAATATTTCCTTTTTTCAATATTTCCTTTTTTCTATACTTCCTTTTGTCAGCATTTCCTTTTGTCAATATTTCCTTTTTTCAATATTTCCTTTTTTCAATATTTCCTTTTTTCAATATTTCCTATTTTCAATATTTCATTTTTTCAATATTTCCTTTTTTCAATATTTCCTTTTTTCTTCTTCCTTTTTTCAATATTTCCTTTTGTTAATATTTACTTTTGTCAATATTTCCTTTTTTCAATATTTCCTTTTGTCAATATTTCCTTTTTTCTATACTTCCTTTTGACAATTTTTCCTTTTTTCAATATTTCCTTTTTTCTATACTTCCTTTTTTCAATATTTCCTTTTGTCAATATTTCCTTTTGTCAATATTTCCTTTATTCAATATTTCCTGTTTTCTATATTTCCTTTTTCAATGTTTCCTTTTTTCAATATATCCTTTTGTCAATATTTCCTTTTGTCAACATTTTCTTTTTTAAATATTTCCTTTTTCTATACTTCTTTTTTTCAATATTTCCTTTTGTAATATTTTCTTTTTTCAATATTTCCTTTTTTCTATACTTCCTTTTTTCAGTATTTCCTTTTTTCAATATTTTCTTTGGTCAATATTTCCTTTTTTCATTATTTCCTTTTTTCTATACATCCTTTTGTCATTATTTCCTTTTGTCAATATTTCGTTTTTTCCATATTTCCTTTTTTCAATATTTCCATTTGTCAATATTTCGTTTTTTCAATATTTCCTTTTTTCAATATTTCCTTTGATCATTATTTCCTTTTTTCAATATTACCTTTTGTCAACATTTTATTTTTTCAATATTTCCTTTTTTCTATACTTCCTTTTTTCAATATTTCCTTTTTTCAATATTTCCTTTATTCAATATATCCTTTTTTCAATATTTCCTTTTTTCAATATTTCCTTTTGTCAATATTTCCTTTTTTCAATATTTCCTTTTTTTAAATATATCCTTTTTTCAATATATTCTTTTTTCTATACTTCCTTTTGTCAATATTTCCTTTTTTCAATATTTCCTTTTTTCAATTTTTCCTTTTTTCAATATTTTCTTTTTTCAATATTATCTTTTTCAATATTTCCTTTTTTCAATATTTCCTTTTTTCAATATTTCCTTTTTTCAATATTTCCTTTTTTCAATATTCCCTTTTTTCAATATTTCCTTTTGTCAATATTTATTTTTATCAATATTTCCTTTTTTCAATATTTCCTTTTTTCTATACTTCCTTTTGTCAGCATTTCCTTTTGCCAATATTTCCTTTTTTCAATGTTTCCTTTTTTCAATATTTCCTTTTTTCAATATTTCCTATTTTCAATATTTCATTTTTTCAATATTTCCTTTTTTCAATATTTCCTTTTTTCTTCTTCCTTTTTTCAATATTTCCTTTTGTCAATATTTACTTTTGTAAATATTTCCTTTTTTCAATATTTCCTTTTGTCAATATTTCCTTTTTTCTATACTTCCTTTTGACAATTTTTCCTTTTTTCAATATTTCCTTTTTTCTATACTTCCTTTTTTCAATATTTCCTTTTGTCAATATTTCCTTTTGTCAATATTTCCTTTATTCAATATTTCCTGTTTTCTATATTTCCTTTTTCAATGTTTCCTTTTTTCAATATATCCTTTTGTCAATATTTCCTTTTGTCAACATTTTCTTTTTTAAATATTTCCTTTTTCTATACTTCTTTTTTTCAATATTTCCTTTTGTAATATTTTCTTTTTTCAATATTTCCTTTTTTCTATACTTCCTTTTTTCAGCATTTCCTTTTTTCAATATTTTCTTTGGTCAATATTTCCTTTTTTCATTATTTCCTTTTTTCTATACATCCTTTTGTCATTATTTCCTTTTGTCAATATTTCGTTTTTACCATATTTCCTTTTTTCAATATTTCCTGTTGTCAATATTTCGTTTTTTCAATATTTCCTTTTTTCAATATTTCCTTTGATCATTATTTCCTTTTTTCAATATTTCCTTTTCTCAACATTTTATTTTTTCAATATTTCCTTTTTTCTTTACTTCCTTTTTTCAATATTTCCTTTTTTCAATATTTCCTTTATTCAATATATCCTTTTTTCAATATTTCCTTTTTTCAATATTTCCTTTTGTCAATATTTCCTTTTCTCAATATTTCCTTTTTTCAATATTTCCTTTTTTCTATACTTCCTTTTGTCAATATTTCCTTTTTTCAATATTTCCTTTTTTCTATACTTCCTTTGTCAGCATTTTCTTTTGTCAATATTTCCTTTTTTCAATATTTCTTTTTGTCAATATTTCCTTTTTTTAATATTTCCTTTTTTCAATATTTCCTTTTTTCAATATTTCCTTTTTTCAATATTTCCTTGTGTCAATGTTTCCCTTTTTCAATAACTTTTTTTTCAATATTTCCTTTTTTCTATATTTCCGTTTTTCAATATTTCCTTTTTTCTATACATCCTATTGTCAATATTTCCTTTTGTCAATATATCCTTTTGTCAACATATCCTTTTTTCTATAACCCCTTTTTTCAATATTTCCTTTTGTCAATATTTACTTTTGTCAATATTTCCTTTATTCAATATTTCCTGTTTTCAATATTTCCTTTTTTCAATATTTCCTTTTTTCTATACTTCCTTTTGTCAATATTTACTTTTGTCAATTTTTCCTTTTGTCAATATTTCCTTTTGTCAATATTTACTTTTTTCAATATTTCCTTTCGTCAATATTTCCTTTTGTCAATATTTCCTTTTTTCAATATTTCCTTTTTTATATACTTCCTTTATTCAATATTTCCTTTTTTCTAAAATTCCATGTTTTCAATATTTCCTTTTTTTAATATTTCCTTTTGTCATTATTTCCATTTTTCAGTTTTCCTTTTTTCTATACTTCCATTTGTCAATATTTCCTTTTGTCAATATTTCTTTTTTTTTAATATTTCCTTTTTTCAATATTTCCAATTTTTAATATTTCCTTTTTTCAATATTTCCTTTTTTCAATATTCCCTTTTTTCAATATTTACTTTTGTCAATATTTATTTTTATCAATATTTCCTTTTTTCAATATTTCCTTTTTTCTATACTTCCTTTTGTCAGCATTTCCTTTTGTCAATATTTTTTTTTTTCAATGTTTCCTTTTTTCAATATTTCCTTTTTTCAATATTTCCTATTTTCAATATTTCATTTTTTCAATATTTCCTTTTTTCAATATTTCCTTTTTTCTTCTTCCTTTTTTCAATATTTCCTTTTGTCAATATTTACTTTTGTCAATATTTCCTTTTTTCAATATTTCCTTTTGTCAATATTTCCTTTTTTCTATACTTCCTTTTGACAATTTTTCCTTTTTTCAATATTTCCTTTTTTCTATACTTCCTTTTTTCAATATTTCCTTTTGTCAATATTTCCTTTTGTCAATATTTCCTTTATTCAATATTTCCTGTTTTTTATATTTCCTTTTTCAATGTTTCCTTTTTTAAATATATCCTTTTGTCAATATTTCCTTTTGTCAACATTTTCTTTTTTAAATATTTCCTTTTTCTATACTTCTTTTTTTCAATATTTCCTTTTGTAATATTTTCTTTTTTCAATATTTCCTTTTTTCTATACTTCCTTTTTTCAGTATTTCCTTTTTTCAATATTTTCTTTGGTCAATATTTCCTTTTTTCATTATTTTTTTTTTCTATACATCCTTTTGTCATTATTTCCTTTTGTCAATATTTCGTTTTTTCCATATTTCCTTTTTTCAAAATTTCCTTTTGTCAATATTTGGTTTTTTCAATATTTCCTTTTTTCAATATTTCCTTTATCATTATTTCCTTTTTTCAATATTTCCTTTTGTCAACATTTTATTTTTTCAATATTTCCTTTTTTCTATACTTCCTTTTTTCAATATTTCCTTTTTTCAATATTTCCTTTATTCAATATATCCTTTTTTCAATATTTCCTTTTTTCAATATTTCTTTTTGTCAATATTTCCTTTTCTCAATATTTCCTTTTTTCAATATTTCCTTTTTTCTATACTTCCTTTTGTCAATATTTCCTTTTTTCAATATTTCCTTTTTTCTATACTTCCTTTGTCAGCATTTTCTTTTGTCAATATTTCCTTTTTTCAATATTTCTTTTTGTCAATATTTCCTTTTTTTAATATTTCCTTTTTTCAATATTTCCTTTTTTCAATATTTCCTTTTTTCAATATTTCCTTGTGTCAATATTTCCCTTTTTCAATATTTCCTTTTTTCAATATTTCCTTTTTTCTATATTTCCGTTTTTCAATATTTCCTTTTTTCTATACATCCTATTGTCAATATTTCCTTTTGTCAATATATCCTTTTGTCAACATATCCTTTTTTCTATAACCCCTTTTTTCAATATTTCCTTTTGTCAATATTTACTTTTGTCAATATTTCCTTTATTCAATATTTCCTGTTTTCAATATTTCCTTTTTTCAATATTTCCTTTTTTCTATACTTCCTTTTGTCAATATTTACTTTTGTCAATTTTTCCTTTTGTCAATATTTCCTTTTGTCAATATTCACTTTTTTCAATATTTCCTTTCGTCAATATTTCCTTTTGTCAATATTTCCTTTTTTCAATATTTCCTTTTTTATATACTTCCTTTATTCAATATTTCCTTTTTTCTAAAATTCCATGTTTTCAATATTTCCTTTTTTTAATATTTCCTTTTGTCATTATTTCCATTTTTCAATTTTCCTTTTTTCTATACTTCCATTTGTCAATATTTCCTTTTGTCAATATTTCTTTTTTTTTAATATTTCCTTTTTTCAATATTTCCAATTTTCAATATTTCCTTTTTTCAATAATTCCTTTTTTCAATACTTCCTTTTTTCAATTTTTCCTTTTGTCAATATTTCCTTTTGTCAATATTTCCTTTTTTCAAAATTTCCTTTTTTCTATACTTCCTTTTGTCAATATTTCCTTTTTTCAATATTTCCTTTTTTTAAATATTTCCTTTTTTTCAATATTTTCTTTTTTCTATACTTCCTTTTGTCAATATTTCCTTTTTTCAATATTTCCTTTTTTCAATATTTCCTTTTTTCAATATTTTCTTTTTTCAATATTTCCTTTTTTCAATATTTCCTTTTTTCAATATTTCCTTTTTTCAATATTTCCTTTTTTCAAAATTTCCGTGTCAATATTTCTTTTTTTCAATATTTCCTTTTTTCTATACTTCCTTTTTTCAATATTTCTTTTTGTAAATATTTCCTTTTTTCAATATTTCCTTTTGTCAATATTTCTTTTTGTCTGTATTTCCTTTTGTCAATATTTCCTTTTTTCAATATTTAATGTTGTTTCAATAGAAAATGTTGTCATTGAAAATGTTGTCGTTGGAAATGTTAACGTTGAAAATGTTGTCGTTGAGAATATTGTCGTTGAGAATGCTGTCGTTGAGAATGTTGTCGTTGAGAATGTTGTCGTTGAGAATGTTGTCGTTGAGAATCTTGTCGTTGAGAGTGTTGTCGTTGAGAATGTTGTCGTTGAGAATGTTGTCGTTGAGAATGTTGTCGTTGAAAAAGTTGTCGCTGAGAATGTTGTTGTTGAAAATGTTGTCATTGAAAATGTTGTCGTTGAAAATGTTGTCATTGAGAATGTTGTCGTTGAGAATGCTGTCGTTGAGAATGTTGTCGCTGAGAATGTTGTCGTTGAAAAAGTTGTCTATGAGAATGTTGTCGTTGAAAATGTTGTCATGGAGAATGTTGTCGTTGAGAATGTTGTCGTTGAGAATGTTGTCGTTGATGATGTTGTCGTTGAGAATGTTGTCGTTGAGAATTTTGTCATTGAGAATGTTGTCGTTGAAAATATTGTCGTTGAGAATGTTGTCGTTGAGAATGATGTCGTTGAGAATGTTGTCGTTGAGAATGCTGACGTTGAAAAAGATGTCGTTGAGAATGTTGTCGTTGAAAATGTTGTCGTGGAAAATGTTGTCGTTGAAAATGTTGTCGTTGAAAATGTTATCGATGAAAATGTTGTCGTTGAGAATGTTGTCATTGAGAATATTGTCGTTGAGAATGTTGTCGTTGAGAATGCTGTCGTTAAGAAATTTGTCGTTGAGAATGTTGTCCTTGAGAATGTTGTCGTTGAGAATGTTGTCGTTGAGAATGTTGTCGTTGAGAATGTTTTCGTTGATGATGTTGTCGTTGAGAATGTTGTCGTTGAGAATTTTGTCATTGAGAATGTTGTCGTTGAAAATATTGTCATTGAGAATGTTCTCGTTGAGAATGATGTCGTTGAGAATGTTGTCGTTGAGAATGCTGACGTTGAAAAAGATGTCGTTGAGAATGTTGTCGTTCAGAATGTTGTCGTTGAGAATGTTGTCGTTGACAATGTTGTCGTTGAGAATGTTTTCGTTGAGAATAATGTCGTTGAGAATGTGGTCGTTGAGAATTTGGTCAGTGAGAATGTTGTCGTTAAAAATATTGTCGTTGAAAATGTTGTCGTTGATAATGTTGTCGTTGAGAATGTTTTCGTTGAGAATGTTGTCGTTGAGAATGCTGTCGTTGAGAATGTTGTCGTTGAGAATGACGTCGTTGAAAATGTTGTCGTTGTAAATGTTGTCGTTGAAAATGTTGTCGTTGAAAATGTTGTCGTTGAAAATGATGTCGTTGAAAATGTTTTCGTTGAAAATGTTGTCGTTGAGAATGTTGTCGTTGAGAATGTTGTCGTTTAGAATGTTTTCGTTGAGAATGTTGTCGTTGGGAATGTTGTCGTTGAGAATGTTGTCGTTGAGAATGTTGTTGTTGAAAATAATATCGTTGAAAAATTTGTCGTTGAGAATGTTGTGGTCGAAAATGTTGTCGTTTAAAATGTTGTCGTTGAAAATGTTGTCGTTGAAAATGTTATCGTTGAAAATTTTGACGCTGAGAATATTGTCAGTGAGAATGTTGTCGCTGAGAATGTTGTCCTTGAGAATGTTGTCGTTGAGAATGTTGTCGTTGAGAATGCTGTCGTTGAGAATATCGTCGTTGTGAATGTTGTCGTTTGAGAATGTTGTCGTTGAGAATGTTTTGTTGAAAATAATGTCGATAAAAAAGATTTCGTTGAGGATGTTGAGTTTGAAAATGTTGTCGTTGAAAATGTTGTCGTGGAAAATGTTGTCGTTGAAAATGTTGTCGTTGAAAATGTTATCGTTGAAAATGTTGTCGTTGAGAATGTTGTCGTTGAGAATGTTGTCGTTGAGAATGTTGTCGTTGAGAATGCTGTCGTTAAGAAATTTGTCGTTGAGAATGTTGTCCTTGAGAATGTTGTCGTTGAGAATGTTGTCGTTGAGAATGTTGTCGTTGAGAATGTTGTCGTTGAGAATGTTGTCGTTGAGAATGTTGTCGTTGAAAAAGTTGTCGTTGAGAATGTTGTCGTTGAAAATGTTGTCGTTGAGAATGTTGTCGTTGAAAATGTTGTCGTTGAAGATGTTCACATTGAGAATGTTGTCGTTGAGAATGTTGTTGTTGAGAATGTTGTCGTTGAAAATGTTGTCGTTGAGAATGTTGTAGTTGAGAATGTTGTCGTTGAGAATGTTGTCGTTGAGAATGATGTCGTTGAGAATAATGTCGTTGAAAATGTTGTCGTTAA
This sequence comes from Ischnura elegans, assembly GCF_921293095.1. Lineage (NCBI taxonomy): Eukaryota > Metazoa > Arthropoda > Insecta > Odonata > Coenagrionidae > Ischnura > Ischnura elegans. Next base: position 99,581,953 of record NC_060259.1, read on the forward strand.
AAATGTTATCGTTAAAAATATTGTCGTTGAGAATGTTGTGGTTGAGAATGTTGTGGTTGAGAATGTTGTCGTTGAGAATGTTGTCGTTGAAAATGTTGTCGTTGAAAATGTTATCGTTGAAAATGTTGTCGTTGAGAATGTTGTCGTTGAGAATGTTGTCGTTGAGAATTTTGTCGTTGAGAATGTTGCGTTGAGAATGTTGTCGTTGAGAATGTTGTCGTTTAGAATGTTGTCGTGTAGAATGTTGTCGTTGAGAATGTTGTCGTTGAAAATGTTGTCGTTGAGAATGTTGTCGTTAAAAATGTTGTCGTTGAGAATGGTGTCGTTAAAATGTTTTCGTTGAGAATGTTGTCGTTGAGAATGCTGTCGTTGAGAATGTTGTCGTTGAGAATGTTGTCGTTGAGAATGTTGTCATTGAGAATGTTGTCGTTGAGAATGTTGTCGTTGAAAATGTTGTCGTTGAGAATGTTGTCGTTGAGAATATTGTCGTTGAAAAAGTTGTCGTTGAGAATGTTGTCGTTGAAAATGTTGTCATTGAAAATGTTGTCGTTGAAAATGTTGTCGTTGAGAATGTTGTCGTTGAATATGTTGTCGTTGATAATTTTGTCGTACAGATTGTTATCGTTGAGAATGTTGTCGTTGAAATAGTTGTCGTTGTGAATGTTGTCGTTGAAAATGTGGTCATTGAGAATGTTGCCGTTTAGAATGTTGTCGTTGAGAATGTTGTCGTTGAGAATGTTGTCGTTGAGAATGTTGTCGTTGAGAATGTTGTCGCTGAGAATGTTGTCATTGAGAATAATGTCGTTGAGAATGCTGTCTTTGAGAATGTTGTCGTTGAAAAAGTAGTCGTTGAGAATTTTGTGGTTGAAAATGTCGTCGTTGAAAAAGTTGTCGTTGAGAATGTTGTCGTTGATAAATGTTGTCGTTGAGAATGTTGTCGTTGAGAATGTTGTCGTTGAGAATGTTGTCGTAGAGAATGTTGTCGTTGTGGATGTTGTCGATGAGAATGTTGTCGTTGAGAATGTTGTCGTTGAGAATGTTTTCGTTGAGAATGTTGTCGTTGAGAATGTTGTTGTTGAGAATAATGTCGTTGAAAAAGTTGTCGTTGAGAATATTGTGGTTGAAAATGTTGTCGTTGAGAATGTTGTCGCTGAGAATGTTCACGTTGAGAATGTGGTCGTTGAGAATGTTTTCGTTGAGAATGTTGTCACTGAGAATGTTTTCGTTGAGAATGTTGTCGTTGAGAATGCTGTCGCTGAGAATGTTCTCGTTGAGAATGTTGTCGATGTGAATGTTGTCGATGAGAATGTTGTCGTTGAGAATGTTGTCGTTGAGAATGTTTTCGATGAGAATAATGTCGTTGAAAATGTTGTCGTTGAGAATGTTTTCGTTGAGAATGTTGTCGTTGAGAATGTTGTTGTTGAGAATAATGTCGTTGAAAAAGTTGTCGTTCAGAATGTTGTGGTTGAAAATGTTGTCGTTGAAAAAGTTGTCGTTGAGAATGTTGTCGTTGAGAATGTTGTCACTGAGAATTATTTCGTTGAGAATGTTGTCGTTGAGAATGCTGTCGTTGAGAATGTTCTCGTAGAGAATGTTATCTTTGAGAATGTTGTCGTTGAGAATTTTGTCGTTGAGAATGTTGTCGTTGAGAATGTTTTCGTTGAGAATAATGTCGTTGAAAATGTTGTCGTTGAGAATGTTTTCGTTGAGAATGTTGTCGTTGAGAATGTTGTTGTTGGGAATAATGACGTTGAAAAAGTTGTCGTTGAGAATGTTGTGGTTTAAAATGTTGGCGTTAAAAAAGTTGTCGTTGACAATGTTGTCGTTGAGAATGATGTCGTTGAGAATGTTGTCGTTGAGAATGTTGTCGTTGAGATTGTTGTCGTGGAGAAAGTTGTCACTGAGAATGTTTTCGTTGAGAATGTTGTCGTTGAGAATGCTGTCGTTGAGAATGTTCTCGTTGAGAATGTTGTCGTTGAGAATGTTGTCGTTGAGAATTTTGTCGTTGAGAATGTTGTCGTTGAAATAATTGTCGTTTAGAATTTTGTCGTTGAGAATGTTGTCGTTGAGAATGTTTTCGTTTAGAATGTTGTAGTTGAGAATGTTGTATCTGAAAATGTTGTCGTTGAGAATGTTGTCGTTGAGAATGTTGTCGTTGAGAATGTTGTCGCTGAGAATGTTGTCGTTGAGAATGTTGTCGTTGAAAATGCTGTCGTTGAGAATGTTCTCGTTGAGAATGTTGTCATTGAGAATTTTGTCGTTGAGAATGTTGTCGTTGAAAATGTTGTCGTTGAGAATGTTGTCGTTGAGAATGTTGTCGTTGAGAATGATGTCGTTGGGAATGCTGTCGTTGAGAATGTTGTCGTGTAGAATGTTGTCGTTCAGAATGTTGTCGTTGAGAATGATGTCGTTGAGAATGTTGTTTTTGAGAATAATGTCGTTAAAAAAGTGGTCGTTGAGAATGATGTGGTTGAAAATGTTGTCGTTGAAAATATTGTCGTTGAAAATGTTGTCGTTGAAAATGTTGTCGTTGAAAATGTCGTCGTTGAAAATGTTATCGTTGAAAATGTTTTCGTTGAGAATGTGTTCGTTGAGAAGGTTGTCGTTCAGAATGTTGTCGTAGAGAATGTTGTCGTTGCGAATGTTATCGTTGAGAATTTTGTCGTTGAGAATGTTGTCGTTGAGAATGTTTTCGTTGAAAATAATGTCGTTGAAAAATGTGTCGTTGAGAATGTTGTCATTGTGAATGTTGTCGTTGAAAATGTTGTTGTTGAGAATGTTGTCGTTGGCAAAGTTGACGTTGACAATGTTGTGGTTGAAAATGTTGTCGTTGAAAAAGTTGTCGTTGAAAATGTTGTCGTTTAAAATGTGTTCGTTGAAAATGTTATCGTTGAAAATGTTGTGGTTGAGAATGTTGTCGTTGAGAATGTTGTCGTTGAGAATGTTGTCATTGAAAAGGTTGTCGTTGAGAATTTCGTCGTTGAGAATGTTTTCGTTGAGAGTGTTGTCTTTGAGAATGTTGTCGTTGAAAAAGTAGTCGTTGAGAATTTTGTGGTTGAAAATGTCGTCGTTGAAAAAGTTGTCGTTGAGAATGTTGTCGTTGATAAATGTTGTCGTTGAGAATGCTGTCGTTGAGAATGTTGTCGTTGAGAATGTTGTCGTTGAGAATGTTGTCGTTGAGAATGTTGTCGTTGAGCATGATGTCCTTGAGAATGTTGTCGTTGAGAATGTTGTCGTTTAGAATGTTGTCGTTGAGAATATTGTCGTTGAGAATGTAGTCGTTGAGAATGTTGTCGTTGAGAATGTTGTCGTTGAGAATATTGTTGTTGAAAATAATGTCGTTGTAAAAGTTGTCGTTGACAATGTTGTGGTTAAAAATGTTTTCGTTGAAAATGTTGTCGTTGAAAATGTTGTCGTTGAAAATGTTGTCGTTGAAAATGTTATCGTTGAGAATGTTGTCGTTGAGAATGTTGTCGTTGAGAATGTTGTCGTTGAGAATGTGTTCGTTGAGAATATTGTCGTTGAGAATGTTGTCGTTGAGAATGTTGTAGTTGAGAATGTTGTCGATGAGAATGCTGTCGTTGAGAATTTTGTCGTTGAGAATGTTGTCGTTGAGAATTTTGTCGTTGAGAATGTTGTTGTTGAAAATAATGTCGTTAAAAAAGTTGTCGTTGAGAATGTTGTGGTTGAAAATGTTGTCGTTGAAAATGATGTCGTGGAAAGTGTTGTCGTTGAAAATGTTGTCGTTGAAAATGTTATCGTTGAGAATGTTGTCGTTGAGAATGTTGTCGTTGAGAATGTTGTCGTTTAGAATGCTGTAATTGAGAATGTTGACGTTGAGAATGTTTTCGTTGAGAATGTTGTCGTTGAGAACGTTATCGTTTAGAGAGTTGTCGTTGAGAATGTTGTCGTTGAAAAAGTAGTCGTTGAGAATGTTGTGGTTGAAAATGTCGTCGTTGAAAAAGTTGTCGTTTAGAATGTTGACGTTGAGAATGTTGTCGTTGAGAATGCTGTCGTTGAGAATGTTGTCGTTGAGAATGTTATCGTTGAGAATGTTGTCGTTGAGAATGTTGTCGTTGAGCATGTTGTCGTTGATAATGTTGTCGTTGAGAATGTTGTCGTTGAGAATGGTTTCGTTGAAAATATTGTCGTTGAGATTGTTGTCGTTGAAAAAGTTGTCGTTGAGAATGTTGTCGTTGAAAATGTTGTCATTGAAAATGTTGTCGTTGAAAATGTTGTCGTTGAGAATGTTGTCGTTGAGAATGTTGTCGTTGAGAATATTGTCGCGGAGAATATTGTCTTTGAAAAAGTTGTCGTTGAGAATGTTGTCGCTGAAAATGTTGTCATTGAGAATGTTGTCGATGAGAATGTTGTTGTTGACAGTAATTTCGTTGAGAATGTTGTCGTTGAGAATGTTGTCGTTGAAAATGTTGTCGTTGAGAATGTTGTCGTTGGAAATGTTGTCGTTGAGAATGTTCTCGTTGAGAATGTTGTCGTTGAGAATGTTGTTGTTGAAAATAATGTCGTTGTAAAAGTTGTCGTTGAGAATGTTGTGGTTGAAAATGTTTTCGTTGAAAATGTTGTCGTTGAAAATGTTGTCGTTGAAAATGTTGTCGTTGAAAATGTTATCGTTGAGAATGTTGTCGTTGAGAATGTTGTCGTTGAGAATGTTGTCGTTGAGAATGTTGTCGTTGAGAATATTGTCGTTGAGAATGTTGTCGTTGAGAATGTTGTCGTTGAGAATGTTGTCGATGAGAATGTTGTCGTTGAGAATGTTGTCGTTGAGATTGTTGTCGTTGAAAAAGTTGTCGTTGAGAATGTTGTCGTTGAAAATGTTGTCATTGAAAATGTTGTCGTTGAAAATGTTGTTGTTGAGAATGTTGTCGTTGAGAATGTTGTCTTTGAGAATGTTGTCGTTGAGAATATTGTCGTTGAGAATGTTGTCGTTGAAAAAGTTGTCGTTGAGAATGTTGTCGCTGAAAATGTTGTCATTGAAAACGTTGTCGTTGAGAATGTTGTTGTTGACAATAATGTCGTTGAGAATGTTCTCGTTGAGAATGTGGTCGTTGAAAATGTTGTCGTTGAGAATGTTGTCGTTGAAAATGTTGTCGTTGAAAATGTTGTCGTTGAAAATGTTATCGATGAGAATGTTGTCGTTGAGAATGTTGTCGTTGAGAATGTTGTCGTTGAGAATGTTGTCGTTGAGAATATTGTCGTTGAGAATGTTCTCGTTGAGAATGTGGTCGTTGAAAATGTTGTCGTTGAGAATGTTGTCGTTGAAAATGTTGTCGTTGAAAATGTTGTCGTTGAAAAAGTTGTCGTTGAGAATGTTGTCATTGAGAATGTTGTCGTTGAGAATGTTGTTGTTGAAAATAATGTCGCTGTAAAAGTTGTCGTTGAGAATGTTGTGGTTGAAAATATTTTCGTTGAAAATGTTGCCGTTGAAAATGTTGTCATTGAAAATGTCATCGTTGAGAATGTTGTCGTTGAGAATGTTGTCGTTGAAAATGTTGTCGTTGAGCATATTATCGTTGAGAATGTTGCCGTTGAGAATGTTGTCGTTGAGAATGTTGTCGATGAGAATGCTGTCGTTGAGAATGTTGTCGTTGAGAATGTTGTCGTTGAGAATGTTGTCGTTGAGAATGTTATCGTTGAGAATGTTGTTGTTGAAAATAATGTCGTTAAAAAAGTTGTCGTTGAGAATGTTGTGGTTGAAAATGTTGTCGTTGAAAATGTTGTCGTGGAAAATGTTGTCGTTGAAAATGTTGTCGTTGAAAATGTTAACGTTGAAAATGTTGTCGTTGAGAATATTGTCGTTGAGAATGTTGTCGTTGAGACTGCTGTCGTTGAGTATGTTGTCGTTGAGAATGTTGTCTATGAGAATGTTGTCGTTGAGAATGTTGTCGTTGAGAGTGTTGTCGTTGAGAATGTTGTCGTTGAGAATGTTGTCGTTGAGAATGTTGTCGTTGAAAAAGTTGTCGTTGAGAATGTTGTCGTTGAAAATGTTGTCATTGAAAATGTTGTCGTTGAAAATGTTGTCATTGAGAATGTTGTCGTTGAGAATGCTGTCGTTGAGAATGTTGTCGCTGAGAATGTTGTCGTTTAAAAAGTTGTCTATGAGAATGTTGTCGTTGAAAATGTTGTCATTGAGAATGTTGTCGTTGAGAATGTTGTCGTTGAGAATGTTGTCGTTGAGAATGTTGTCGTTGAGAATGTTGTCGTTGATGATATTGTCGTTGAGAATGTTGTCGTTGAGAATTTTGTCATTGAGAATGTTGTCGTTGAAAATATTGTCGTTGAGAATGTTGTCGTTGAGAATGATGTCGTTGAGAATGTTGTCGTTGAGAATGCTGACGTTGAAAAAGATGTCGTTGAGAATGTTGTCGTTGAAAATGTTGTCATTGAGAATGTTGTCGTTGAGAATGTTGTCGTTGAGAATGTTGTCGTTGAGAATGTTGTTGTTGACAATGTTGTCGTTGAGAATGTTGTCGTTGAGAATGTTGTCGTTGAGAATGTGGTCGTTGAGAATTTAGTCATTGAGAATGTTGTCGTTGAGAATGTTGTCGTTGAGAATGTTGTCGTTGAGAATGTTGTCGTTTAGAATGGTATTGTTGAGAATAATGTCGTTGAAAAAGTTGTCGTTGAGAATGTTGTCGTTGAAAATGTTGTCGTTGAAAATGTTGTCGTGGAAAGTGTTGTCGTTGAAAAGGTTGTCGTTGAAAATGTTATCGTTGAGAATGTTGTCGTTGAGAATGTTGTCGTTGAGAATGTTGTCGTTGAGAATGCTGTCGTTGAGAATGTTGTCGTTGAGAATGTTGTCGTTGAGAATGTTGTCGTTGAGAATGTTATCGTTGAGAGTGTTGTCGTTGAGAATGATGTCGTTGAAAAAGTAGTCGTTGAGAATGTTGTGGTTGAAAATGTCGTCGCTGAAAAAGTTGTCGTTGAGAATGTTGTCGTTGAGAATGTTGTCGTTGAGAATGCTGTCGTTGAGAATGTTGTCATTGAGAATGTTGTCGTTGAGAATGTTGTCGTTGAGAATGTTATCGTTGAGCATGTTGTCGTTGAGAATGTTGTCCTTGAGAATGTTGTCGTTGAGAATGTTGTCGTTGAAAATGTTGTCGTTGAGATTGTTGTCGTTGGAAAAGTTGTCGTTGAGAATGTTGTCGTTGAAAATGTTGTCATTGAAAATTTTGTCGTTAAAAATGTTGTCGTTGAGAATGTTGTCGTTGAGAATGTTGTCGTTGAGAATATTGTTGTTGATAATGTTGTAATTGAAAAAGTTGTGGTTGAGAATATTGTCGCTGAAAATGTTGTCATTCAGAATGATGTCGTTGAGAATGTTGTTGTTGACAATAATGTCGTTGAGAATGTTGTCGTTGAGAATGTTGTTGAAAATGTTGTCGTTGAGAATGTTGTCGTTGAAAATGTTGTCGCTGAAAATGTTGTCGTGGAAAATGTTGTCGTTGAAAATGTTGTCGTTGAAAATGTTATCGTTGAAATGTTGTCGTTGAGAATGTTGTCGTTGAGATAGGTGTCGTTGAGAATGTTGTCGTTGAGAATGTTGTCGTTGAGAATGTTGTCGTTGAGAATGTTGTCGTTGAGAATGTTGTTGTTGAAAATAATGTCGCTGTAAAAGTTGTCGTTGAGAATGTTGTGGTCGAAAATATTTTCGTTGAAAATGTTGCCGTTGAAAATGTTGTCGTTGAAAATGTCATCGTTGAGAATGTTGTCGTTGAGAATGTTGTCGTTGAGAATGTTGTCGTTGAGATTGTTGTCGTTGAGCATATTATCGTTGAGAATGTTGCCGTTGAGAATGTTGTCGTTGAGAATGTTGTCGATGAGAATGCTGTTTTTGAGAATGTTGTCGTTGAGAATGTTGTCGTTGAGAATGTTGTCGTTGAGAATGTTATCGTTGAGAATGTTGTTGTTGAAAATAATGTCGTTAAAAAAGTTGTCGTTGAGAATATTGTGGTTGAAAATGTTGTCGTTGAAAATGTTGTCGTGGAAAATGTTGTCGTTGAAAATGTTGTCGTTGAAAATATTAACGTTGAAAATGTTGTCGTTGAGAATATTGTCGTTGAGAATGTTGTCGTTGAGAATGCAGTCGTTGAGTATGTTGTCGTTGAGAATGTTGTCGTTGAGAATGTTGTCATTGAGAATGTTGTCGTTGAGAGTGTTGTCGTTGAGAATGTTGTCGTTGAGAATGTTGTCGTTGAGAATGTTGTCGTTGAAAAAGTTGTCGTTGAGAATGTTGTCGTTGAAAATGTTGTCATTGAAAATGTTGTCGTTGAAAATGTTGTCATTGAGAATGTTGTCGTTGAGAATGCTGTCGTTGAGAATGTTGTCGCTGAGAATGTTGTCGTTGAAAAAGTTGTCTATGAGAATGTTGTCGTTGAAAATGTTGTCATTGAGAATGTTGTCGTTGAGAATGTTGTCGTTGAGAATGTTGTCGTTGATGATATTGTCGTTGAGAATGTTGTCGTTGAGAATTTTTTCATTGAGAATGTTGTCGTTGAAAATATTGTCGTTGAGAATGTTGTCGTTGAGAATGATGTCGTTGAGAATGTTGTCGTTGAGAATGCTGACGTTGAAAAAGATGTCGTTGAGAATGTTGTCGTTGAAAATGTTGTCATTGAGAATGTTGTCGTTGAGAATGTTGTCGTTGAGAATGTTGTCGTTGACAATGTTGTCGTTGAGAATGTTGTCGTTGAGAATGTTGTCGTTGAGAATGTGGTCGTTGAGAATTTTGTCATTGAGAATGTTGTCGTTGAAAATGTTGTCGTTGTAAATGTTGTCGTTGAAAATGTTGTCGTTGAAAATGTTGTCGTTAAAAATGATGTCGTTGAAAATGTTATCGTTGAAAATGTTGTCGTTGAGAATGTTGTCGTTGAGAATGTTGTCTTTGAGAATGTTGTCGTTGAGAATGTTGTCGTTGAGAATGTTGTTGGTGAAAATAATATCGTTGAAAAATTTGTCGTTGAGAATGTTGTGGTCGAAAATGTTGTCGTTAAAAATGTTGTCGTTGAAAATGTTGTCGTTGAAAATGTTATCGTTGATAATTTTGACGCTGAGAATGTTGTCGCTGAGAATGTTGTCGTTGAGAATGTTGTCCTTGAGAATTTTGTCGTTGAGAATGTTGTCGTTGAGAATGCTGTCTTTGAGAATATTGTCGTTGAGAATGTTGTCGTTGAGAATGTTGTCGTTGAGAATGTTGTTGTTGAAAATGATGTCGATAAAAAAGTTTTCGTTGACGATGTTGTGGTTGAAAATGTTGTCGTTGAAAATGTTGTCGTGGAAAATGTTGTCGTTGAAAATGTTGTCGTTGAAAATGTTATCGTTGAAAATGTTGTCGTTGAGAATGTTGTCGTTGAGAATGTTGTCATTGAGAATGTTGTCGTTGAGAATGCTGTCGTTAAGAAATTTGTCGTTGAGAATGTTGTCCTTGAGAATGTTGTCGTTGAGAATGTTGTCGTTGAGAATGTTGTCGTTAAGAATGTTGTCGTTGATGATGTTGTCGTTGAGAATGTTGTCGTTAAGAATTTTGTCATTGAGAATGTTGTCGTTGAAAATATTGTCGTTGAGAATGTTGTCGTTGAGAGAGATGTCGTTGAGAATGTTGTCGTTGAGAATGCTGACGCTGAAAAAGATGTCGTTGAGAATAGTGTCGTTGAAAATTTTGTCGTTAAAAATGTTGTCGTTGAGAATGTTGTCGTTGAGAATGTTGTAGTTGAGAATATTGTCGTTGAGAATGTTGTCGTTGAAAAAGTTGTCGTTGAGAATATTGTCGCTGAAAATGTTGTCATTGAGAATGTTGTCGTTGAGAATGTTGTTGTTGACAATAATGTCGTTGAGAATGTTGTCGTTGCGAATATTGTCGTTGAGAATGTTGTCGTTGAGAATGTTGTCGTTGAGAATGATGTCGTTGGGAATGCTGTCGTTGAGAATGTTGTCGTGTAGAATGTTGTCGTTCAGAATGTTGTCGTTGAGAATGATGTCTTTGAGAATGTTGTTTTTGAGAATAATGTCGTTAAAAAAGTGGTCGTTGAGAATGATGTGGTTGAAAATGTTGTCGTTGAAAATATTGTCGTTGAAAATGTTGTCGTTGAAAATGTTGTCGTTGAAAATGTCGTCGTTGAAAATGTTATCGTTGAAAATGTTTTCGTTGAGAATGTGTTCGTTGAGAAGGTTGTCGTTCAGAATGTTGTCGTAGAGAATGTTGTCGTTGCGAATGTTATCGTTGAGAATTTTGTCGTTGAGAATGTTGTCGTTGAGAATGTTTTCGTTGAAAATAATGTCGTTGAAAAATGTGTCGTTGAGAATGTTGTCATTGTGAATGTTGTCGTTGAAAATGTTGTTGTTGAGAATGTTGTCGTTGGCAAAGTTGACGTTGACAATGTTGTGGTTGAAAATGTTGTCGTTGAAAAAGTTGTCGTTGAAAATGTTGTCGTTGAAAATGTGTTCGTTGAAAATGTTATCGTTGAAAATGTTGTGGTTGAGAATGTTGTCGTTGAGAATGTTGTCGTTGAGAATGTTGTCATTGAAAAGGTTGTCGTTGAGAATTTCGTCGTTGAGAATGTTTTCGTTGAGAGTGTTGTCTTTGAGAATGTTGTCGTTGAAAAGTAGTCGTTGAGAATTTTGTGGTTGAAAATGTCGTCGTTGAAAAAGTTGTCGTTGAGAATGTTGTCGTTGATAAATGTTGTCGTTGAGAATGCTGTCGTTGAGAATGTTGTCGTTGAGAATGTTGTCGTTGAGAATGTTGTCGTTGAGAATGTTGTCGTTGAGCATGTTGTCCTTGAGAATGTTGTCGTTGAGAATGTTGTCGTTTAGAATGTTGTCGTTGAGAATATTGTCGTTGAGAATGTAGTCGTTGAGAATGTTGTCGTTGAGAATGTTGTCGTTGAGAATATTGTTGTTGAAAATAATGTCGTTGTAAAAGTTGTCGTTGACAATGTTGTGGTTAAAAATGTTTTCGTTGAAAATGTTGTCGTTGAAAATGTTGTCGTTGAAAATGTTGTCGTTGAAAATGTTATCGTTGAGAATGTTGTCGTTGAGAATGTTGTCGTTGAGAATGTTGTCGTTGAGAATGTGTTCGTTGAGAATATTGCCGTTGAGAATGTTGTCGTTGAGAATGTTGTAGTTGAGAATGTTGTCGATGAGAATGCTGTCGTTGAGAATTTTGTCGTTGAGAATGTTGTCGTTGAGAATTTTGTCGTTGAGAATGTTGTTGTTGAAAATAATGTCGTTAAAAAAGTTGTCGTTGAGAATGTTGTGGTTGAAAATGTTGTCGTTGAAAATGATGTCGTGGAAAGTGTTGTCGTTGAAAATGTTGTCGTTGAAAATGTTATCGTTGAGAATGTTGTCGTTGAGAATGTTGTCGTTGAGAATGTTGTCGTTTAGAATGCTGTTATTGAGAATGTTGACGTTGAGAATGTTTTCGTTGAGAATGTTGTCGTTGAGAACGTTATCGTTTAGAGAGTTGTCGTTGAGAATGTTGTCGTTGAAAAAGTAGTCGTTGAGAATGTTGTGGTTGAAAATGTCGTCGTTGAAAAAGTTGTCGTTTAGAATGTTGACGTTGAGAATGTTGTCGTTGAGAATGCTGTCGTTGAGAATGTTGTCGTTGAGAATGTTGTCGTTGAGAATGTTGTCGTTAAGAATGTTGTCGTTGAGCATGTTGTCGTTGATAATGTTGTCGTTGAGAATGTTGTCGTTGAGAATGGTTTCGTTGAAAATATTGTCGTTGAGATTGTTGTCGTTGAAAAAGTTGTCGTTGAGAATGTTGTCGTTGAAAATGTTGTCATTGAAAATGTTGTCGTTGAAAATGTTGTCGTTGAGAATGTTGTCGTTGAGAATGTTATCGTTGAGAATATTGTCGCGGAGAATATTGTCTTTGAAAAAGTTGTCGTTGAGAATGTTGTCGCTGAAAATGTTGTCATTGAGAATGTTGTCGATGAGAATGTTGTTGTTGACAGTAATGTCGTTGAGAATGTTGTCGTTGAGAATGTTGTCGTTGAAAATGTTGTCGTTGAGAATGTTGTCGTTGGAAATGTTGTCGTTGAGAATGTTCTCGTTGAGAATGTTGTCGTTGAGAATGTTGTTGTTGAAAATAATGTCGTTGTAAAAGTTGTCGTTGAGAATGTTGTGGTTGAAAATGTTTTCGTTGAAAATGTTGTCGTTGAAAATGTTGTCGTTGAAAATGTTGTCGTTGAAAATGTTATCGTTGAGAATGTTGTCGTTGAGAATGTTGTCGTTGAGAATGTTGTCGTTGAGAATGTTGTCGTTGAGAATATTGTCGTTGAGAATGTTGTCGTTGAGAATGTTGTCGTTGAGAATGTTGTCGATGAGAATGTTGTCGTTGAGAATGTTGTCGTTGAGATTGTTGTCGTTGAAAAAGTTGTCGTTGAGAATGTTGTCGTTGAAAATGTTGTCATTGAAAATGTTGTCGTTGAAAATGTTGTTGTTGAGAATGTTGTCGTTGAGAATGTTGTCGTTGAGAATGTTGTCGTTGAGAATATTGTCGTTGAGAATGTTGTCGTTGAAAAAGTTGTCGTTGAGAATGTTGTCGCTGAAAATGTTGTCATTGAAAACGTTGTCGTTGAGAATGTTGTTGTTGACAATAATGTCGTTGAGAATGTTCTCGTTGAGAATGTGGTCGTTGAAAATGTTGTCGTTGAGAATGTTGTCGTTGAAAATGTTGTCGTTGAAAATGTTGTCGTTGAAAATGTTATCGTTGAGAATGTTGTCGTTGAGAATGTTGTCGTTGCGAATGTTGTCGTTGAGAATGTTGTCGTTGAGAATATTGTCGTTGAGAATGTTCTCGTTGAGAATGTGGTCGTTGAAAATGTTGTCCTTGAGAATTTTGTCGTTGAGAATGTTGTCGTTGAGAATGCTGTCTTTGAGAATATTGTCTTTGTGAATGTTGTCGTTGAGAATGTTGTCGTTGAGAATGTTGTTGTTGAAAATGATGTCGATAAAAAAGTTTTCGTTGACGATGTTGTGGTTGAAAATGTTGTCGTTGAAAATGTTGTCGTGGAAAATGTTGTCGTTGAAAATGTTGTCGTTGAAAATGTTATCGTTGAAAATGTTGTCGTTGAGAATGTTGTCGTTGAGAATGTTGTCATTGAGAATGTTGTCGTTGAGAATGCTGTCGTTAAGAAATTTGTCGTTGAGAATGTTGTCCTTGAGAATGTTGTCGTTGAGAATGTTGTCGTTGAGAATGTTGTCGTTGAGAATGTTATCGTTGAGAATGTTGTTGTTGAAAATAATGTCGTTAAAAAAGTTGTCGTTGAGAATGTTGTGGTTGAAAATGTTGTCGTTGAAAATGTTGTCGTGGAAAATGTTGTCGTTGAAAATGTTGTCGTTGAAAATGTTAACGTTGAAAATGTTGTCGTTGAGAATATTGTCGTTGAGAATGTTGTCGTTGAGACTGCTGTCGTTGAGTATGTTGTCGTTGAGAATGTTGTCTATGAGAATGTTGTCGTTGAGAATGTTGTCGTTGAGAGTGTTGTCGTTGAGAATGTTGTCGTTGAGAATGTTGTCGTTGAGAATGTTGTCGTTGAAAAAGTTGTCGTTGAGAATGTTGTCGTTGAAAATGTTGTCATTGAAAATGTTGTCGTTGAAAATGTTGTCATTGAGAATGTTGTCGTTGAGAATGCTGTCGTTGAGAATGTTGTCGCTGAGAATGTTGTCGTTTAAAAAGTTGTCTATGAGAATGTTGTCGTTGAAAATGTTGTCATTGAGAATGTTGTCGTTGAGAATGTTGTCGTTGAGAATGTTGTCGTTGAGAATGTTGTCGTTGAGAATGTTGTCGTTGATGATATTGTCGTTGAGAATGTTTTCGTTGAGAATTTTGTCATTGAGAATGTTGTCGTTGAAAATATTGTCGTTGAGAATGCTGTCGTTGAGAATGATGTCGTTGAGAATGTTGTCGTTGAGAATGCTGACGTTGAAAAAGATGTCGTTGAGAATGTTGTCGTTGAAAATGTTGTCATTGAGAATGTTGTCGTTGAGAATGTTGTCGTTGAGAATGTTGTCGTTGAGAATGTTGTTGTTGACAATGTTGTCGTTGAGAATGTTGTCGTTGAGAATGTTGTCGTTGAGAATGTGGTCGTTGAGAATTTAGTCATTGAGAATGTTGTTGTTGAGAATGTTGTCGTTGAGAATGTTGTCGTTGAGAATGTTGTCGTTTAGAATGGTATTGTTGAGAATAATGTCGTTGAAAAAGTTGTCCTTGAGAATGTTGTCGTTGAAAATGTTGTCGTTGAAAATGTTGTCGTGGAAAGTGTTGTCGTTGAAAAGGTTGTCGTTGAAAATGTTATCGTTGAGAATGTTGTCGTTGAGAATGTTGTCGTTGAGAATGTTGTCGTTGAGAATGCTGTCGTTGAGAATGTTGTCGTTGAGAATGTTGTCGTTGAGAATGTTGTCGTTGAGAATGTTATCGTTGAGAGTGTTGTCGTTGAGAATGATGTCGTTGAAAAAGTAGTCGTTGAGAATGTTGTGGTTGAAAATGTCGTCGCTGAAAAAGTTGTCGTTGAGAATGTTGTCGTTGAGAATGTTGTCGTTGAGAATGCTGTCGTTGAGAATGTTGTCGTTGAGAATGTTGTCGTTGAGAATGTTGTCGTTGAGAATGTTATCGTTGAGCATGTTGTCGTTGAGAATGTTGTCCTTGAGAATGTTGTCGTTGAGAATGTTGTCGTTGAAAATGTTGTCGTTGAGATTGTTGTCGTTGGAAAAGTTGTCGTTGAGAATGTTGTCGTTGAAAATGTTGTCATTGAAAATTTTGTCGTTAAAAATGTTGTCGTTGAGAATGTTGTCGTTGAGAATGTTGTCGTTGAGAATATTGTTGTTGATAATGTTGTAATTGAAAAAGTTGTGGTTGAGAATATTGTCGCTGAAAATGTTGTCATTCAGAATGTTGTCGTTGAGAATGTTGTTGTTGACAATAATGTCGTTGAGAATGTTGTCGTTGAGAATGTTGTTGAAAATGTTGTCGTTGAGAATGTTGTCGTTGAAAATGTTGTCGCTGAAAATGTTGTCGTGGAAAATGTTGTCGTTGAAAATGTTGTCGTTGAAAATGTTATCGTTGAAATGTTGTCGTTGAGAATGTTGTCGTTGAGATAGGTGTCGTTGAGAATGTTGTCGTTGAGAATGTTGTCGTTGAGAATGTTGTCGTTGAGAATGTTGTCGTTGAGAATGTTGTTGTTGAAAATAATGTCGCTGTAAAAGTTGTCGTTGAGAATGTTGTGGTCGAAAATATTTTCGTTGAAAATGTTGCCGTTGAAAATGTTGTCGTTGAAAATGTCATCGTTGAGAATGTTGTCGTTGAGAATGTTGTCGTTGAGAATGTTGTCGTTGAGATTGTTGTCGTTGAGCATATTATCGTTGAGAATGTTGCCGTTGAGAATGTTGTCGTTGAGAATGTTGTCGATGAGAATGCTGTTTTTGAGAATGTTGTCGTTGAGAATGTTGTCGTTGAGAATGTTGTCGTTGAGAATGTTATCGTTGAGAATGTTGTTGTTGAAAATAATGTCGTTAAAAAAGTTGTCGTTGAGAATATTGTGGTTGAAAATGTTGTCGTTGAAAATGTTATCGTGGAAAATGTTGTCGTTGAAAATGTTGTCGTTGAAAATATTAACGTTGAAAATGTTGTCGTTGAGAATATTGTCGTTGAGAATGTTGTCGTTGAGAATGCAGTCGTTGAGTATGTTGTCGTTGAGAATGTTGTCGTTGAGAATGTTGTCATTGAGAATGTTGTCGTTGAGAGTGTTGTCGTTGAGAATGTTGTCGTTGAGAATGTTGTCGTTGAGAATGTTGTCGTTGAAAAATTTGTCGTTGAGAATGTTGTCGTTGAAAATGTTGTCATTGAAAATGTTGTCGTTGAAAATGTTGTCATTGAGAATGTTGTCGTTGAGAATGCTGTCGTTGAGAATGTTGTCGCTGAGAATGTTGTCGTTGAAAAAGTTGTCTATGAGAATGTTGTCGTTGAAAATGTTGTCATTGAGAATGTTGTCGTTGAGAATGTTGTCGTTGAGAATGTTGTCGTTGATGATATTGTCGTTGAGAATGTTGTCGTTGAGAATTTATTCATTGAGAATGTTGTCGTTGAAAATATTGTCGTTGAGAATGTTGTCGTTGAGAATGATGTCGTTGAGAATGTTGTCGTTGAGAATGCTGACGTTGAAAAAGATGTCGTTGAGAATGTTGTCGTTGAAAATGTTGTCATTGAGAATGTTGTCGTTGAGAATGTTGTCGTTGAGAATGTTGTCGTTGACAATGTTGTCGTTGAGAATGTTGTCGTTGAGAATGTTGTCGTTGAGAATGTGGTCGTTGAGAATTTTGTCATTGAGAATGTTTTCGTTGAGAATGTTGTCGTTGAGAATGTTGTCGTTGAGAATGTTGTCGTTTAGAATGGTATTGTTGAGAATAATGTCGTTGAAAAAGTTGTCGTTGAGAATGTTGCCGTTGAGAATGTTGTCGTTGAGAATGTGGTCGTTGAGAATTTTGTCATTGAGAATGTTGTCGTTGAAAATGTTGTCGTTGTAAATGTTGTCGTTGAAAATGTTGTCGTTGAGAATGTTGTCGTTAAAAATGATGTCGTTGAAAATGTTATCGTTGAAAATGTTGTCGTTGAGAATGTTGTCGTTGAGAATGTTGTCGTTGAGAATGTTGTCGTTGAGAATGTTGTCGTTGAGAATGTTGTTGGTGAAAATAATATCGTTGAAAAATTTGTCGTTGAGAATGTTGTGGTCGAAAATGTTGTCGTTAAAAATGTTGTCGTTGAAAATGTTGTCGTTGAAAATGTTATCGTTGATAATTTTGACGCTGAGAATGTTGTCGCTGAGAATGTTGTCGTACAGAATGTTGTCCTTGAGAATTTTGTCGTTGAGAATGTTGTCGTTGAGAATGCTGTCTTTGAGAATATTGTCTTTGTGAATGTTGTCGTTGAGAATGTTGTCGTTGAGAATGTTGTTGTTGAAAATGATGTCGATAAAAAAGTTTTCGTTGACGATGTTGTGGTTGAAAATGTTGTCGTTGAAAATGTTGTCGTGGAAAATGTTGTCGTTGAAAATGTTGTCGTTGAAAATGTTATCGTTGAAAATGTTGTCGTTGAGAATGTTGTCGTTGAGAATGTTGTCATTGAGAATGTTGTCGTTGAGAATGCTGTCGTTAAGAAATTTGTCGTTGAGAATGTTGTCCTTGAGAATGTTGTCGTTGAGAATGTTGTCGTTGAGAATGTTGTCGTTAAGAATGTTGTCGTTGATGATGTTGTCGTTGAGAATGTTGTCGTTAAGAATTTTGTCATTGAGAATGTTGTCGTTGAAAATATTGTCGTTGAGAATGTTGTCGTTGAGAGAGATGTCGTTGAGAATGTTGTCGTTGAGAATGCTGACGCTGAAAAAGATGTCGTTGAGAATAGTGTCGTTGAAAATTTTGTCGTTAAAAATGTTGTCGTTGAGAATGTTGTCGTTGAGAATGTTGTAGTTGAGAATATTGTCGTTGAGAATGTTGTCGTTGAAAAAGTTGTCGTTGAGAATATTGTCGCTGAAAATGTTGTCATTGAGAATGTTGTCGTTGAGAATGTTGTTGTTGACAATAATGTCGTTGAGAATGTTGTCGTTGAGAATATTGTCGTTGAGAATGTTGTCGTTGAGAATGTTGTCGTTGAGAATGTTGTCGTGGAAAATGTTGTCGTTGAAAATGTTGTCGTTGAAAATGTTGTCGTTGTAAATGTTGTCGTTGAAAATGTTGTCGTTGAAAATGTTTTCGTTGAAATGTTGTCGTTGAGAATGTTGTCGTTGAGAATGGTGTCGTTGAGAATGTTGTCGTTGAGAATGTTGTCGTTGAGAATGTTGTCGTTGAGAATGTTGTCGTTGAGAATGTTGTTGTTGAAAATTATGTCGCTGTAAAAGTTGTCGTTGAGAATGTTGTCGTTGAGAATGTTGTCGTTGAGAATGTTGTCGTTGAAAAAGTTGTCGTTGAGAATGTTGTCGTTGAAAATGTTGTCATTGAAAATGTTGTCGTTGAGAATGCTGTCTTTGAGAATGCTCTCGTTGAGAATGTTTTCGTGGAGAATGTTGTCATTTAGAATTTTGTTGTTGAGAATGTTGTCGTTAATAATGTTGTCGTTGAGAATGTTTTCGTTGAAAATGTTGTCGTTAAAAATGTTATCGTTGAAAATATTGTCGTTGAGAATGTTGTCGCTGAGAATGTTGACATTGAGAATGTTGTCGTTGAGAATGTTGTCGTTGAGAATGTTGTCGTTGAGAATAATGTCGTTGAGGATGTTTTTGTTGAAAATAATGTCGTTAAAAAAGTTTTTGTCGAGAATGTTGTGGTTAAAAATGTTGTCGCTGAAAATGTTGTCGTGGAAAATGTTGTCGTTGAAAATGTTGTCGTTGAAAATGTTATCGTTGAGAATGTTGTCGTTGAGAATGTTGTCGTTGAGAATGTTGTCGCTGAGAATGTTGTCGTTGAAAAAGTTGGTTATGAGAATGTTGTCGTTGAAAATGTTGTCATTGAGAATGTTGTCGTTCAGAATGTTGTTGTTGAAAATAATGTCGATAAAAAAGTTGTCGTTGAGAATGTTGTGGTTGAATATGTTGTCATTGAGAATGTTGTCGTTGAAAATATTGTCGTAGAGAATGTTGTCGTTGAGAATGTTGTCGTTGAGAATACAGTCGTTGAAAATGTTGTCATTGAGAATGTTGTCGTTCAGAATGTTGTCGTTGAGAATGTTGTCGTTGATAATGTTGTCGTTGACAATGTTGTCGTTGACAATGTTGTCGTTGAGAATGTGGTCGTTGAGAATTTTGTTATTGAGAATGTTGTCGTTGAAAATATCGTCGTTGAGAATGTTGTCGTTGAAAAAGTTGTCGTTGAGAATGTTTTCGTTGAGAATGTGTTCGTTGAGAATGCTGTCGTTGAGAATGTTGTCGTTGAGAATGTTGTCGTTGAGAATGTTGTCGTTGAGAATGTTGTTGTTGAAAATAATGTCGTTGAAAAATTTGTCGTTGAGAATGTTGTGGTTGAAAATGTTGTCGTTGAAAATGTTGTCGTTGAAAATGTTTTTGTTGAAAATGTTATCGTTGAAAATGTTATCGTTGAAAATGTTGTCATTGAGAATGTTGTCGCTGAGAATGTTGACGTTGAGAATTATGTCGTTGAGAATGTTGTCGTTGAGAATGTTGTCGTTGAGAATGTTGTCGTTGAGAATGCTTTCGTTGAGAATGTTCTTGTTGAGAATGTTGTCGTTGACAATGTTGTTGTTGAAAATAATGTCGTTAAAAAAGTTGTTGTTGAGAATGTTGTGGTTGAAAATGTTGTCTTTGAAAATGTTGTCGTGGAAAATGTTGTCGTTGAAAATGTTGTCGTTGAAAATGTTATCGTGGAAAAAGTTGTCTATGAGAATGTTGTCGCTGAAAATGTTGTCATTGAGAATGTTGTCGTTGAGAATGTTGTCGTTGAGAATGTTGTCGTTGAGAATGTTGTCGTTAAGAATGTTGTCGTTGACAATGTTGTCGTTGAGAATGTTGTCGTTGAGAAAGTTGTCGTTGAGAATGTTGTCGTTGAGAATGTTGTCGCTGAGAATGTTGTCGTTGAAAAAATTGTCTATGAGAATGTTGTCGTTGAAAATTGTGTCATTGAGAATGTTGTCGTTGAGAACTTTGTCGTTGAGAATGTTGTCGTTGAGAATGTTGTCGTTGAGAATGTTGTCGTTGAGAATGTTGTCGTTGAGAATTTTGTCATTGAGAATGTGGTCGTTGAAAATATTGTCGTTGAAAATGTTGTCGTTGAGAATGTTGTCGTTGAGAATGCTGTCGTTGAAAAAGTTGTCGTTGAGAATGTTGTCGTTGAAAATGTTGTCATTGAGAATGTTGTCGTTGAGAATGTTGTCGTTGAGAATGATGTCGACGACAATGTTGCCGTTGAGAATGTTGTTGTTGAGAATGTTGTCGTTGAGAATGTGGTCGTTGAGAATTTTGTCATTGAGAATGTTGACGCTGAAAATATTGTCGTTGAAAATGCTGTCGTTAATAATGTTGTCGTTGAGAATGTTTTCGTTGAGAATGTTGTCGTTGAGAATGCTGTCGTTTAGAATGTTGTCGTTGAGAATGTTGTCGTTGAGAATGTTGTTGTTGAGAATAATGTCGTTGAAAAAGTTGTCGTTGAGAATGATATCGTTGAAAATGTTGTCGTTGCAAATGTTGTCGTTGAAAATGTTGTCGTTGAAAATGATGTCCTTGAAAATGTTATCGTTGAGAATGTTATCGTTGAGAATGTTGTCGCTGAGAATGTTGTCGTTGAGAATATTGTCGTTGAGAATGCTGTCTTTGAGAATGCTCTCGTTGAGAATGTAGTCGTGGAGAATGTTGTCATTTAGAATTTTGTCGTTGAGAATGTTGTCGTTGAAAATGTTGTCGTTGAGAATGTTTTCGTTGAAAATGTTGTCGTTGAAAATGTTATCGTTGAAAATGTTGTCGTTGAGAATGTTGTCGCTAGAATGTTGACGTTGAGAATGTGTTCGTTGAGAATGTTGTCGACGACAATGTTGTCGTTGAGAATGTTGTTGTTGAGAATGTTGTCGTTGAGACTGTGGTCGTTGAGAATTTTGTCATTGAGAATGTTGACGTTGAAAATATTGTCGTTGAAAATGTTGTCGTTGAAAATGTTTTCGTGGAGAATGTTGTCATTTAGAATTTTGTTGTTGAGAATGTTGTCGTTAATAATGTTGTCGTTGAGAATGTTTTCGTTGAAAATGTTGTCGTTGAAAATGTTATCGTTGAAAATGTTGTCGTTGAGAATGTTGTCGCTGAGAATGTTGACATTGAGAATGTTGTCGTTGAGAATGTTGTCGTTGAGAATGTTGTCGTTGAGAATAATGTCGTTGAGGATGTTGTTGTTGAAAATAATGTCGTTAAAAAAGTTTTTGTCGAGAATGTTGTGGTTAAAAATGTTGTCGCTGAAAATGTTGTCGTGGAAAATGTTGTCGTTGAAAATGTTGTCGTTGAAAATGTTATCGTTGAAAATGTTGTCGTTGAGAATGTTGTCGTTGAGAATGTTGTCGCTGAGAATGTTGTCGTTGAAAAAGTTGGTTATGAGAATGTTGTCGTTGAAAATGTTGTCATTGAGAATGTTGTCGTTCAGAATGTTGTTGTTGAAAATAATGTCGATAAAAAAGTTGTCGTTGAGAATGTTGTGGTTGAATATGTTGTCATTGAGAATGTTGTCGTTGAAAATATTGTCGTAGAGAATGTTGTCGTTGAGAATGTTGTCGTTGAGAATACAGTCGTTGAAAAAGTTGTCGTTGAGAATGTTGTCGTTGAAAATGTTGTCATTGAGAATGTTGTCGTTCAGAATGTGGTCGTTGAGAATGTTGTCGTTGATAATGTTGTCGTTGACAATGTTGTCGTTGAAAATGTTGTCGTTGAGAATGTGGTCGTTGAGAATTTTGTTATTGAGAATGTTGTCGTTGAAAATATCGACGTTGAGAATGTTGTCGTTGAAAATGTTGTCGTTGAGAATGTTTTCGTTGAGAATGTGTTCGTTGAGAATGCTGTCGTTGAGAATGTTGTCGTTGAGAATGTTGTCGTTGAGAATGTTGTCGTTGAGAATGTTGTTGTTGAAAATAATGTCGTTGAAAAATTTGTCGTTGAGAATGTTGTGGTTGAAAATGTTGTCGTTGAAAATGTTGTCGTTGAAAATGTTTTTGTTGAAAATGTTGTCGTTGAAAATGTTATCGTTGAAAATGTTGTCGTTGAGAATGTTGTCGCTGAGAATGTTGACGTTGAGAATTATGTCGTTGAGAATGTTGTCGTCGAGAATGTTGTCGTTGAGAATGTTGTCGTTGAGAATGCTTTCGTTGAGAATGTTCTTGTTGAGAATGTTTTCGTTGACAATGTTGTTGTTGAAAATAATGTCGTTAAAAAAGTTGTTGTTGAGAACTTTGTGGTTGAAAATGTTGTCTTTGAAAATGTTGTCGTGGAAAATGATGTCGTTGAAAATGTTGTCGTTGAAAGTGTTATCGTGGAAAAAGTTGTCTATGAGAATGTTGTCGCTGAAAATGTTGTCATTGAGAATGTTGTCGTTGAGAATTTTGTCGTTGAGAATGTTGTCGTTGAGAATGTTGTCCTTAAGAATGTTGTCGTTGACAATGTTGTCGTTGAGAATGTTGTCGTTGAGAAAGTTGTCGTTGAGAATGTTGTCGTTGAGAATGTTGTCGCTGAGAATGTTGTCGTTGAAAAAATTGTCTATGAGAATGTTGTCGTTGAAAATTGTGTCATTGAGAATGTTGTCGTTGAGAACTTTGTCGTTGAGAATGTTGTCGTTGAGAATGTTGTCGTTGAGAATGTTGTCGTTGAGAATGTTGTCGTTGAGAATTTTGTCATTGAGAATGTGGTCGTTGAAAATATTGTCGTTGAGAATGTTGTCGTTGAGAATGTTGTCGTTGAGAATGCTGTCGTTGAAAAAGTTGTCGTTGAGAATGTTGTCGTTGAAAATGTTGTCATTGAGAATGTTGTCGTTGAGAATGTTGTCGTTGAGAATGATGTCGACGACAATGTTGCCGTTGAGAATGTTGTTGTTGAGAATGTTGTCGTTGAGAATGTGGTCGTTGAGAATTTTGTCATTGAGAATGTTGACGCTGAAAATATTGTCGTTGAAAATGCTGTCGTTAATAATGTTGTCGTTGAGAATGTTTTCGTTGAGAATGTTGTCGTTGAGAATGTTGTCGTTGAGAATGTTGTTGTTGAGAATAATGTCGTTGAAAAAGTTGTCGTTGAGAATGATATCGTTGAAAATGTTGTCGTTGTAAATGTTGTCGTTGAAAATGTTGTCGTTGAAAATGTTGTCGTTGAAAATGATGTCCTTGAAAATGTTATCGTTGAGAATGTTGTCTTTGAGAATGTTGTCGCTGAGAATGTTGTCGTTGAGAATATTGTCGTTGAGAATGCTGTCTTTGAGAATGCTCTCGTTGAGAATGTAGTCGTGGAGAATGTTGTCATTTAGAATTTTGTCGTTGAGAATGTTGTCGTTGAAAATGTTGTCGTTGAGAATGTTTTCGTTGAAAATGTTGTCGTTGAAAATGTTATCGTTGAAAATGTTGTCGTTGAGAATGTTGTCGCTAGAATGTTGACGTTGAGAATGTGTTCGTTGAGAATGTTGTCGACGACAATGTTGTCGTTGAGAATGTTGTTGTTGAGAATGTTGTCGTTGAGACTGTGGTCGTTGAGAATTTTGTCAATGAGAATGTTGACGTTGAAAATATTGTCGTTGAAAATGTTGTCGTTAATAATGTTGTCGTTGAGAATGTTTTCGTTGAGAATGTTGTCGGTGAGAATGCTGTCGTTGAGAATGTTGTCGTTGAGAATGTTGTCGTTGAGAATGTTGTTGTTGAGAATAATGTCGTTGAAAAAGTTGTCGTTGAGAATGACATCGTTGAAAATGTTGTCGTTGTAAATGTTGTCGTTGTAAATGTTTTCGTTGAAAATGTTGTCGTTGAAAATGAGGTCCTTGAAAATGTTATCGTTGAGAATGTTGTCGTTGAGAATGTTGTCGTTGAGAATGTTGTTGTTGAAAATAATATCGTTGAAAAATTTGTCGTTGAGAATGTTGTGGTCGAAAATGTTGTCGTTAAAAATGTTGTCGTTGAAAATGTTGTCGTTGAAAATGTTATCGTTGATAATTTTGACGCTGAGAATGTTGTCGCTGAGAATGTTGTCGTTGAGAATGTTGTCCTTGAGAATTTTGTCGTTGAGAATGTTGTCGTTGAGAATGCTGTCTTTGAGAATATTATCGTTGAGAATGTTGTCGTTGAGAATGTTGTCGTTGAGAATGTTGTTGTTGAAAATGATGTCGATAAAAAAGTTTTCGTTGACGATGTTGTGGTTGAAAATGTTGTCGTTGAAAATGTTGTCGTGGAAAATGTTGTCGTTGAAAATGTTGTCGTTGAAAATGTTATCGTTGAAAATGTTGTCGTTGAGAATGTTGTCGTTGAGAATGTTGTCATTGAGAATGTTGTCGTTGAGAATGCTGTCGTTAAGAAATTTGTCGTTGAGAATGTTGTCCTTGAGAATGTTGTCGTTGAGAATGTTGTCGTTGAGAATGTTGTCGTTAAGAATGTTGTCGTTGATGATGTTGTCGTTGAGAATGTTGTCGTTAAGAATTTTGTCATTGAGAATGTTGTCGTTGAAAATATTGTCGTTGAGAATGTTGTCGTTGAGAGAGATGTCGTTGAGAATGTTGTCGTTGTGAATGCTGACGCTGAAAAAGATGTCGTTGAGAATAGTGTCGTTGAAAATTTTGTCGTTAAAAATGTTGTCGTTGAGAATGTTGTCGTTGAGAATGTTGTAGTTGAGAATATCGTCGTTGAGAATGTTGTCGTTGAAAAAGTTGTCGTTGAGAATATTATCGCTGAAAATGTTGTCATTGAGAATGTTGTCGTTGAGAATGTTGTTGTTGACAATAATGTCGTTGAGAATGTTGTCGTTGAGAATGTTGTCGTTGAGAATGTTGTCGTTGAGAATGTTGTCGTTGAGAATGTTGTCGTGGAAAATGTTGTCGTTTAAAATGTTGTCGTTGAAAATGTTGTCGTTGTAAATGTTGTCGTTGAAAATGTTGTCGTTGAAAATGTTTTCGTTGAAATGTTGTCGTTGAGAATGTTGTCGTTGAGAATGGTGTCGTTGAGAATGTTGTCGTTGAGAATTTTGTCGTTGAGAATATTGTCGTTGAGAATGTTGTCGTTGAGAATGTTGTTGTTGAAAATTATGTCGCTGTAAAAGTTGTCGTTGAGAATGTTGTCGTTGAGAATGTTGTCGTTGAGAATGTTGTCGTTGAAAAAGTTGTCGTTGAGAATGTTGTCGTTGAAAATGTTGTCATTGAAAATGTTGTCGTTGAGAATGCTGTCTTTGAGAATGCTCTCGTTGAGAATGTTTTCGTGGAGAATGTTGTCATTTAGAATTTTGTTGTTGAGAATGTTGTCGTTAATAATGTTGTCGTTGAGAATGTTTTCGTTGAAAATGTTGTCGTTGAAAATGTTATCGTTGAAAATATTTTCGTTGAGAATGTTGTCGCTGAGAATGTTGACATTGAGAATGTTGTCGTTGAGAATGTTGTCGTTGAGAATGTTGTCGTTGAGAATAATGTCGTTGAGGATGTTGTTGTTGAAAATAATGTCGTTAAAAAAGTTTTTGTCGAGAATGTTGTGGTTAAAAATGTTGTCGCTGAAAATGTTGTCGTGGAAAATGTTGTCGTTGAAAATGTTGTCGTTGAAAATGTTATCGTTGAAAATGTTGTCGTTGAGAATGTTGTCGTTGAGAATGTTGTCGCTGAGAATGTTGTCGTTGAAAAAGTTGGTTATGAGAATGTTGTCGTTGAAAATGTTGTCATTGAGAATGTTGTCGTTCAGAATGTTGTTGTTGAAAAAAATGTCGATAAAAAAGTTGTCGTTGAGAATGTTGTGGTTGAATATGTTGTCATTGAGAATGTTGTCGTTGAAAATATTGTCGTAGAGAATGTTGTCGTTGAGAATGTTGTCGTTGAGAATACAGTCGTTGAAAAAGTTGTCGTTGAGAATGTTGTCGTTGAAAATGTTGTCATTGAGAATGTTGTCGTTCAGAATGTTGTCGTTGAGAATGTTGTCGTTGATAATGTTGTCGTTGACAATGTTGTCGTTGACAATGTTGTCGTTGAGAATGTGGTCGTTGAGAATTTTGTTATTGAGAATGTTGTCGTTGAAAATATCGTCGTTGAGAATGTTGTCGTTGAAAATGTTGTCGTTGAGAATGTTTTCGTTGAGAATGTGTTCGTCGAGAATGCTGTCGTTGAGAATGTTGTCGTTGAGAATGTTGTCGTTGAGAATGTTGTCGTTGAGAATGTTGTTGTTGAAAATAATGTCGTTGAAAAATTTGTCGTTGAGAATGTTGTGGTTGAAAATGTTGTCGTTGAAAATGTTGTCGTTGAAAATGTTTTTGTTGAAAATGTTGTCGTTGAAAATGTTATCGTTGAAAATGTTGTCGTTGATAATGTTGTCGCTGAGAATGTTGACGTTGAGAATTATGTCGTTGAGAATGTTGTCGTTGAGAATGTTGTCGTTGAGAATGTTGTCGTTGAGAATGTTTTCGTTGAGAATGTTCTTGTTGAGAATGTTGTCGTTGACAATGTTGTTGTTGAAAATAATGTCGTTAAAAAAGTTGTTGTTGAGAATGTTGTGGTTGAAAATGTTGTCTTTGAAAATGTTGTCGTGGAAAATGTTGTCGTTGAAAATGTTGTCGTTGAAAATGTTATCGTGGAAAAAGTTGTCTATGAGAATGTTGTCGCTGAAAATGTTGTCATTGAGAATGTTGTCTCTGAGAATGTTGTCGTTGAGAATGTTGTCGTTGAGAATGTTGTCGTTAAGAATGTTGTCGTTGACAATGTTGTCGTTGAGAATGTTGTCGTTGAGAAAGTTGTCGTTGAGAATGTTGTCGTTGAGAATATTGTCGCTGAGAATGTTGTCGTTGAAAAAATTGTCTATGAGAATGTTGTCGTTGAAAATTGTGTCATTGAGAATGTTGTCGTTGAGAACTTTGTCGTTGAGAATGTTGTCGTTGAGAATGTTGTCGTTGAGAATGTTGTCGTTGAGAATTTTGTCATTGAGAATGTGGTCGTTGAAAATATTGTCGTTGAGAATGTTGTCGTTGAGAATGTAATCGTTGAGAATGCTGTCGTTGAAAAAGTTGTCGTTGAGAATGTTGTCGTTGAAAATGTTGTCATTGAGAATGTTGTCGTTGAGAATGTTGTCGTTGAGAATGATGTCGACGACAATGTTGCCGTTGAGAATGTTGTTGTTGAGAATGTTGTCGTTGAGAATGTGGTCGTTGAGAATTTTGTCATTGAGAATGTTGACGCTGAAAATATTGTCGTTGAAAATGCTGTCGTTAATAATGTTGTCGTTGAGAATGTTTTCGTTGAGAATGTTGTCGTTGAGAATGCTGTCGTTTAGAATGTTGTCGTTGAGAATGTTGTCGTTGAGAATGTTGTTGTTGAGAATAATGTCGTTGAAAAAGTTGTCGTTGAGAATGATATCGTTGAAAATGTTGTCGTTGTAAATGTTGTCGTTGAAAATGTTGTCGTTGAAAATGTTGTCGTTGAAAATGATGTCCTTGAAAATGTTATCGTTGAGAATGTTGTCGTTGAGAATGTTGTCGCTGAGAATGTTGTCGTTGAGAATATTGTCGTTGAGAATGCTGTCTTTGAGAATGCTCTCGTTGAGAATGTAGTCGTGGAGAATGTTGTCGTTGAAAATGTTGTCGTTGAGAATGTTTTCGTTGAAAATGTTGTCGTTGAAAATGTTATCGTTGAAAATGTTGTCGTTGAGAATGTTGTCGCTAGAATGTTGACGTTGAGAATGTGTTCGTTGAGAATGTTGTCGACGACAATGTTGTCGTTGAGAATGTTGTTGTTGAGAATGTTGTCGTTGAGACTGTGGTCGTTGAGAATTTTGTCATTGAGAATGTTGACGTTGAAAATATTGTCGTTGAAAATGTTGTCGTTAATAATGTTGTCGTTGAGAATGTTTTCGTTGAGAATGTTGTCGTTGAGAATGCTGTCGTTGAGAATGTTGTCGTTGAGAATGTTGTCGTTGAGAATGTTGTTGTTGAGAATAATGTCGTTGAAAAAGTTGTCGTTGAGAATGATATCGTTGAAAATGTTGTCGTTGTAAATGTTGTCGTTGTAAATGTTTTCGTTGAAAATGTTGTCGTTGAAAATGATGTCCTTGAAAATGTTATCGTTGAGAATGTTGTCGTTGAGAATGTTGTCGTTGAGAATGTTGTTGCTGAAAATAATGTCGTTGAAAAATTTGTCGATGAGAATGTAGTGGTTGAAAATAATGTCGTTGAAAATATTGTCTTCGAAAAAGTTGTCGTTGAAAATGTTACGTTGAAAATGTTGTCGTTGAGAATGTTTTCGCTGAGAATGTTGTCGTTGAGAATGTTGTCGTTGAGAATGTTGTCGTTGACAATATTGTCGTTGAGAATGTTGTCGTTGTGAATGCTGTCGTTGAGAATGTTGTCGTTGAGAATGTTGTTGTTGAAAATAATGTCGATAAAAAAGTTGTCGTTGAGAATGTTGTGGTTGAATATGTTGTCGTTGAAAATGTTGTCGTGGAAAATGTTGTTGTTGAAAATGTTGTCGTTGAAAATGTTATCGTTGAAAAGGTTGTCGTTGAGAATGTTGTCGCTGAGAATGTTGTCGTTGAGAATGTTGTCGTTGAGAATGCTGTCGTTTAGAATGTTGTCGTTGAGAATGCTGTCGTTGAGAATGTTGTCGTTGAGAATGTTGTCGTTGATAATGTTGTCGTTGAGAATGTTGTCGCTGAGAATGTTGTCGTTGAGAATGTTGTCGTTGAAAAAGTTGTCGTTTAGAATGTTGTCGTCGAAAATGTTGTCATTGAAAATGTTGTCGTTGAAAATGTTGTCGTTGAGAATGTTGTCGTTTAGAATGTTGTCGTTGAGAATGTTGTCGTTGAGAATGTTGTCGTTAAAAAAGTTGTCGTTGAGAATGTTGTCGTTGAAAATGTTGTCCTTGAGAATGTTGTCGTTGAATATATTGTCGTTGAGAATATTGTCGACGAAAATGTTTTCGTTGAGAATGTTGTCGTTAAAAATATTGTCGTTGAGAATGTTGTCGCTGAGAATGTTGTCGTTGAGAATATTGTCGTTGAGAATGCTGTCTTTGAGAATTCTCTCGTTGAGAATGTTGTCGTGGAGAATGTTGTCATTGAGAATGTTGTCGTTGAGAATGTTGTCGTTGAAAATGATATCGTTGAAAATGTTGTCGTTGAGAATG
Organism: Ischnura elegans; assembly: GCF_921293095.1. NCBI lineage: Eukaryota > Metazoa > Arthropoda > Insecta > Odonata > Coenagrionidae > Ischnura > Ischnura elegans. The sequence goes on from NC_060259.1 coordinate 99,610,774, forward strand.
TTGTCGCTGAGAATGTTGACGTTGAGAATGTTATCGTTGAGAATGTTGTCGTTGAGAATGTTGTCGTTGAGAATGTTGTCGTTGAGAATGTTGTCGTTGAGAATGCTGTCGTTGAAAAAGTTGTCGTTGAGAATGTTGTCGTTGAAAATGTTGTCATTGAGAATGTTGTCGTTGACGAATGTTGTCGTTGATAATGTTGTCGTTGACAATGTTGTCGTTGAGAATGTTGTCGTTGAGAATGTGGTCGTTAAGAATTTTGTCATTGAGAATGTTGTCGTTGAATATATCGTCGTTGAGAATGTTGTCGTTGAGAATGTTGTCGTTGAGAATGTTTTCGTTGAGAATGTGTTCCTTGTGAATGCTGTCGTTGAGAATGTTGTCGTTGAGAATGCTGTCGTTGAGAATGTTGTCGTTGAGAATGTTGTCGTTGAGAATGTTTACGTTGAAAATGTTGTCGTTGAGAATGTTGTAGTTGAGAATGTTGTTGTTGAAAATAATGTCGATAAAAAAGTTGTCGTTGAGAATGTTATGGTTGAATATGTTGCCATTGATAATGTTGTCGTTGAAAATATTGTCGTTGAGAATGTTGTCGTTGAGAATGTTGTCGTTGAGAATGCTGTCGTTGAAAAAAATGTCGTTGAGAATGTTGTCGTTGAAAATGTTGTCATTGAGAATGTTGTCGTTGACGAATGTTGTCGTTGATAATGTTGTCGTTGACAATGTTGTCGTTGAGAATGTTGTCGTTGAGAATGTGGTCGTTGAGAATTTTGTCATTGAGAATGTTGTCGTTGAATATATCGTCGTTGAGAATGTTGTCGTTGAGAATGTTGTCGTTGAGAATGTTTTCGTTGAGAATGTGTTCCTTGTGAATGCTGTCGTTGAGAATGTTGTCGTTGAGAATGTTGTCGTTGAGAATGTTGTCGTTGAGAATGTTGTTGCTGAGAATAATGTCGTTGAAAAAGTTGTCGTTGAGAATGATGTCGTTGAAAATATTGTCGTTGAAAATGTTGTCGTTGAAAATGTTGTCGTTGAAAATGTTGTCGTTCAAAATGCTGTCGTTGAAAATGTTGTCGTTGAAATGTTATCGTTGAAAATGTTGTCGTTGAGAATGTTGTCGTTGAGAATGTTGTCGTTGAGAATGTTGTCGTTGAGAATGTTGTCGTGGAAAATGTTGTCGTTGAAAATGTTGTCGTTGAAAATGTTATCGTTGAAAATGTTGTCGTTGAGAATGTTGTCGCTGAGAATGTTGTCGTTGAGAATGTTGTCGTTGAGAATGCTGTCGTTGAGAATGTTGTCGTTGAGAATGTGGTCGTTGAGAATGTTGTCGTTGAGAATGTTGTCGTTGAGAATGTTGTCGTTGAGAATTTTGTTGTTGAAAATAATGTCGTTGAAAAATTTGTCGTTGAGAATGTTGTGGTTGAAAATGTTGTTGTTGAAAATGTTGTCGTTGAGAATGTTGTCGTGGAAAATGTTGTCGTTGAAAATGTTGTCGTTGAAAATGTTATCGTTGAAAATGTTGTCGTTGAGAATGTTGTCGTTGAGAATGTTGTCGTTGAGAATGTTGTCGTTGAGAATGCTGTCGTTGAGAATGTTGTCGTTGAGAATGTTGTCGTTGAGAATGTTTTCGTTGAGATTGTGTTCCTTGTAAATGCTGTCGTTGAGAATGTTGTCGTTGAGAATGTTGTCGTTGAGAATGTTGTCGTTGAGAAGGTTGTTGCTGAGAATAATGTCGTTGAAAAAGTTGTCGTTGAAAATGATGTCGTTGAAAATATTGTCGTTGAAAATGTTGTCGTTGAAAATGTTGTCGTTGAAAATGTTGTCGTTCAAAATGCTGTCGTTGAAAATGTTGTCGTTGAAATGTTATCGTTGAAAATGTTGTCGTTGAGAATGTTGTCGTTGAGAATGTTGTCGTTGAGAATGTTGTCGTTGAGAATGTTGTCCTTGAGAATGTTGTCGTTGAGAATGTTGTCGTTGAGAATGTTGTCGTTGAGAATTTTGTTGTTGAAAATAATGTCGTTGAAAAATTTGTCGTTGAGAATGTTGTGGATGAAAATGTTGTTGTTGAAAATGTTATCGTTGAAAATGTTGTCGTTGAGAATGTTGTCGCTGAGAATGTTGTCGTTGAGAATGTTGTCGTTGAGAATGCTGTCGTTGAGAATGTTGTCGTTGAGAATGTTGTCGTTGAGAATTTTTTCGTTGAGAATGTGTTCCTTGTAAATGCTGTCGTTGAGAATGTTGTCGTTGAGAATGTTGTCGTTGAGAATGTTGTCGTTGAGAATGTTGTCGTTGAGAATGTTGTTGCTGAGAACAATGTCGTTGAAAAAGTTGTCGTTGAAAATGATGTCTTTGAAAATATTGTCGTTGAAAATGTTGTCGTTGAAAATGTTGTCGTTGAAAATGTTGTCGTTCAAAATGCTATCGTTGAAAATGTTGTCGTTGAAATGTTATCGTTGAAAATGTTGTCGTTGAGAATGTTGTCGTTGAGAATGTTGTCGTTGAGAATGTATCGTTGAGAATGTTGTCCTTGAGAATGTTGTCGTTGAGAATGTTGTCGTTGAGAATGTTGTCGTTGAGAATTTTGTTGTTGAAAATAATGTCGTTGAAAAATTTGTCGTTGAGAATGTTGTGGTTGAAAATGTTGTTGTTGAAAATGTTGTCGTTGAGAATGTTGTCGTGGAAAATGTTGTGGTTGAAAATGTTGTCGTTGAAAATGTTATCATTTAAAATGTTGTCGTTGAGAATGTTGTCGCTGAGAATGTTGTCGTTGAGAATGTTGTCGTTGAGAATGCTGTCTTTGAGAATGCTCTCGTTGAGAATGTTGTCGTGGAGAATGTTGTCATATAGAATGTTGTCGTTGAGAATGTTGTCGTTGAAAATGTTGTCGTTGAAAATGATATCGTTGAAAATGTTGTCGTTGAGAATGTTGTCGCTGAGAATGTTGTCGTTGAGAATGTTGTCGTAGAGAATATTGTCGTTGAGAATGTTGTCGTTGAGAATGCTGTCGTTGAGAATGTCCTCGTTGAGAATGTTGTCGTTGAGAATGCTGTTGTTGAAAATAATGTCGTTAAAAAAGTTGTTGTTGAGAATGTTGTGGTTGAAAATGTTGTCGTTGAAAATGTTGTCGTGGAAAATGTTATCGTTGAAAATGTTGTCGTTGAAAATGTTATCGTTGAAAATATTGTCGTTGAGAATGTTGTCGTTTAGAATGTTGTCGTTGAGAATGTTGTCGTTGAGAATGTTGTCGTTGAGAATGTTGTCGTTGAGAATGTTGTCGTTGAGAATGTTGTCGTTGAGAATGTTGTCGTTGAGAATGTTGTCGTTGAGATTGTTGTCGTTGAGAATGTTGTCGTTGAGAATGTTGTCGTTGAGAATGTTGTCGTTGAAAAAGTTGTCGTTTAGAATGTTGTCGTTGAAAATGTTGTCATTGAGAATGTTTTCGTTGAGAATGTTGTCGTTGAGAATGTTGCCGTTGAGAATGTTGTCGTTAAAAAAGTTGTCGTTGAGAATGTTGTCGTTGAAAATGTTGTCCTTGAGAATGTTGTCGTTGAGAATGTTGTCGTTGAGAATGTTGTCGTTGAGAATGTTGTCAATGAAAATGTTGTCGTTGAGAAAGTTGTCGTTAAAAATGTTGTCGTTGACAATGTTGTCGCTGAGAATGTTGTCGTTGAGAATATTGTCGTTGAGAATGCTGTCTTTGAGAATGCTCTCGTTGAGAATGTTGTCGTGGAGAATGTTGTCATTTAGAATTTTGTCGTTGAGAATGTTGTCGTTGAAAATGTTGTCGTTGAAAATGTTTTCGTTGAAAATGTTGTCGTTGAAAATGTTATCGTTGAAAATGTTGTCGTTGAGAATGTTGTCGTTGAGAATGTTTTCGTTGAGAATGTGTTCCTTGTGAATGCTGTCGTTGAGAATTTTGTCGTTGAGAATGTTGTTTTGAGAATTTTGTCGTTGAGAATGTTGTTGCTGAGAATAATGTCGTTGAAAAAGTTGTCGTTGAGAATGATGTCGTTGAAAATATTGTCGTTGAAAATGTTGTCGTTGAAAATGTTGTCGTTGAAAATGTTGTCGTTGAGAATGTTGTCGTTGAGAATGTTGTCGTTGAGAATGTTGTCGTTGAGAATGTTGTCGTTGAGAATTTTGTTGTTGAAAATAATGTCGTTGAAAAATTTGTCGTTGAGAATGTTGTGGTTGAAAATGTTGTTGTTGAAAATGTTGTCGTTGAGAATGTTCGTTGAGAATGTTGTCGTGGAGAATGCTGTCTTTGAGAATGCTCTCGTTGAGAATGTTGTCGTGGAGAATGTTGTCATATAGAATGTTGTCGTTGAGAATGTTGTCGCTGAGAATGTTGTCATTGAGAATGTTGTCGTTGAGAATGCTGTCGTTGAGAATGTTGTCGTTGAGTATGTTGTCGTTGAGAATGTTGTCGTTGAGAATGTTGTCGTTGAGAATGTTGTCGTTGAGAATGTTGTCGTTGAAAAAGTTGTCGTTTAAAATGTTGTCGTTGAAAATGTTGTCATTGAAAATGTTGTCGATGAAAATGTTGTCGTTGAGAATGTTGTCGTTGAGAATGTTCGTTGAGAATGTTGTCGTTGAAAATGTTGTCCTTGAGAATGTTGTCGTTGAGAATGTTGTCGTTGAGAATGTTGTCGTAGAGAATGTTGTCGATGAAAATGTTGTCGTTGAGAATGTTGTCGTAAAAAATGTTGTCGTTGAGAATGTTGTCGCTGAGAATGTTGTCGTTGAGAATATTGTCGTGGAGAATGCTGTCTTTGAGAATGCTCTCGTTGAGAATGTTGTCGTGGAGAATGTTGTCATATAGAATGTTGTCGTTGAGAATGTTGTCGTTGAAAATGTTGTCGTTGAAAATGATATCGTTGAAAATGTTGTCGTTGAGAATGTTGTCGCTGAGAATGTTGACGTTGAGAATGTTGTCGTTGAGAATGATGTCGTTGAGAATGTTGTCGTTGAGAATGCTGTCGTTGAGAATGTCCTCGTTGAGAATGTTGTCGTTGAGAATGTTGTTGTTGAAAATAATGCCGTTAAAAAAGTTGTTGTTGAGAATGTTGTCGTTGAGAATGTTGTCGTTGAAAAAGTTGTCGTTTAAAATGTTGTCGTTGAAAATGTTGTCGTTGAAAATGTTGTCGTTGAAAATGTTGTCGTTGAGAATGTTGTCGTTGAGAATGTTGTCGTTGAGAATGTTGTCGTTAAAAAATTGTCGTTGAGAATGTTGTCGTTTAAATGTTGTCCTTGAGAATGTTGTCGTTGAGAATGTTGTCGTTGAGAATGTTGTCGTAGAGAATGTTGTCGATGAAAATGTTGTCGTTGAGAATGTTGTCGTAAAAAATGTTGTCGTTGGGAATGTTGTCGCTGAGAATGTTGTCGTTGAGAATATTGTCGTTGAGAATGCTGTCTTTGAGAATGCTCTCGTTGAGAATGTTGTCGTGGAGAATGTTGTCATATAGAATGTTGTCGTTGAGAATGTTGTCGTTGAAAATGTTGTCGTTGAAAATGATATCGTTGAAAATGTTGTCGTTGAGAATGTTTCGCTGAGAATGTTGTCGTTGAGAATGTTTCGTTGAGAATGTTGTCGTTGAGAATGTTGTCGTTGAGAATGCTGTCGTTGAGAATGTCCTCGTTGAGAATGTTGTCGTTGAGAATGTTGTTGTTGAAAATAATGTCGTTAAAAAAGTTGTTGTTGAGAATGTTGTGGTTGAAAATGTTGTCGTTGAAAATGTTGTCGTGGAAAATGTTGTCGTTGAAAATGTTGTCGTTAAAAATGTTATCGTTGAAAATATTGTCGTTGAGAATGTTGTCGTTGAGAATGTTGTCGTTGAGAATGTTGTCGTTGAGAATGTTGTCGTTGAGAATGTTGTCGTTGAGAATTTTGTCGTTGAGAATGTTGTCGTTGAGAATGTTGTCGTTGAGAATGTTGTCGTTGAGAATGTTGTCGTTGAGAATGTTGTCGTTGAGAATGTTGTCGTTGAAAAAGTTGTCGTTTAAAATGTTGTCGTTGAAAATGTTGTCATTGACAATGTTGTCGTTGAGAATGTTGTCGATGAAAATGTTGTCGTTGAGAATGTTGTCGTAAAAAATGTTGTCGTTGAGAATGTTGTCGCTGAGAATGTTGTCGTTGAGAATATTGTCGTGGAGAATGCTGTCTTTGAGAATGCTCTCGTTGAGAATGTTGTCGTGGAGAATGTTGTCATATAGAATGTTGTCGTTGAGAATGTTGTCGTTGAAAATGTTGTCGTTGAAAATGATATCGTTGAAAATGTTGTCGTTGAGAATGTTGTCGTTGAGAATGTTGTCGTTGAGAATGTTGTCGTTGAGAATGTTGTCGTTGAGAATGTTGTCCTTGAGAATGTTGTCGTTGAGAATGTTGTCGTTGAGAATGTTGTCGTTGAGAATTTTGTTGTTGAAAATAATGTCGTTGAAAAATTTGTCGTTGAGAATGTTGTGGTTGAAAATGTTGTTGTTGAAAATGTTGTCGTTGAGAATGTTGTCGTGGAAAATGTTGTCGTTGTAAATGTTGTCGTTGAAAATGTTATCGTTGAAAATGTTGTCGTTGAGAATGTTGTCGCTTAGAATGTTGTCGTTGAGAATGTTGTCGTTGAGAATGCTGTCGTTGAGAATGTTGTCGTTGAGAATGTTGTCGTTGAGAATGTTGTCGTTGAGAATGTTGTCGTTGAGAATGTTGTCGTTGAGAATTTTGTTGTTGAAAATAATGTCGTTAAAAAATTTTCGTTGAGAATGTTGTGGTTGAAAATGTTGTTGATGAAAATGTTGTCGTTGAGAATGTTGTCGTGGAAAATGTTGTCGTTGAAAATGTTGTCGTTTAAAATGTTATCGTTGAAAATGTTGTCGTTGAGAATGTTGTCGCTGAGAATGTTGTCGTTGAGAATGTTGTCGTTGAGAATGCTGTCGTTGAGAATGTTGTCGTTGAGAATGTTGTCGTTGAGAATGTTTTCGTTGAGAATGTGTTCCTTGTGAATGCTGTCGTTGAGAATGTTGTCGTTGAGAATGTTGTCGTTGAGAATGTTGTTGTTGAGAATGTTGTTGCTGAGAATAATGTCGTTGAAAAAGTTGTCGTTGACAATGATGTCGTTGAAAATATTGTCATTGAAAATGTTGTCGTTGCAAATGTTGTCGTTGAAAATGTTGTCGTTCAAAATGCTGTCGTTGAAAATGTTGTCGTTGAAATGTTATCGTTGAATATGTTGTCGTTGAGAATGTTGTCGTTGAGAATGTTGTCGTTGAGAATGTTGTCGTTGAGAATGTTGTCCTTGAGAATGTTGTCGTTGAGAATGTTGTCGTTGAGAATGTTGTCGTTGAGAATTTTGTTGTTGAAAATAATGTCGTTGAAAAATTTATCGTTGAGAATGTTGTGGTAGAAAATGTTGTTGTTGAAAATGTTGTCGTTGAGAATGTTGTCGTGGAAAATGTTGTCGTTGAAAATGTTGTCGTTGAAAATGTTATCGTTGAAAATGTTGTCGTTGAGAATGTTGTCGCTGAGAATGTTGTCGTTGAGAATGTTGTCGTTGAGAATGCTGTCGTTGAGAATGTTGTCGTTGAGAATGTTGTCGTTGAGAATGTTGTCGTTGAGTATGTTGTCGTTGAGAATGTTGTCGTTGAGAATGTTGTCGTTGAGAATGTTGTCGTTGAAATAGTTGTCGTTTAAAATGTTGTCGTTGAGTATGTTGTCGTTGAGAATGTTGTCGTTGAGAATGTTGTCGTTAAAAATGTTGTCGTTGCCAATGTTGTCGCTGAGAATGTTGTCGTTGAGAATATTGTCGTTGAGATTGCTGTCTTTGAGAATGCTCTCGTTGAGAATGTTGTCGTGGAGAATGTTGTCATTTAGAATTTTGTCGTTGAGAATGTTGTCGTTGAAAATGTTGTCGTTGAGAATGTTTTCGTTGAAAATGTTGTCGTTGAAAATGTTATCGTTGAAAATGTTGTCGTTGAGAATGTTGTCGCTGAGAATGTTGACGTTGAGAATGTTGTCGTTGAGAATGTTGTCGTTGAGAATGTTGTCGTTGAGGATGTTGTGGTTGAAAATAATGTCGTTAAAAAAGTTGTTGTTGAGAATGTTGTTGTTAAAAATGTTTTCGTTGAAAATGTTGTCGTGGAAAATGTTGTCGTTGAAAATGTTGTCGTTGAAAATGTTATCGTTGAAAATGTTGTCGTTGAGAATGTTGTCGTTAAGAATGTTGTCGCTGAGAATGTTGTCGTTAAAAAAGTTGTCTATGAGAATGTTGTCGTTGAAAATGTTGTCATTGAGAATGTTGTCGTTGAGAATGTTGTCGTTTAGAATGTTGTCGTTGAGAATGTTGTCGTTCAGAATGTTGTTGTTGAAAATAATGTCGATAAAAAAGTTGTCGTTGAGAATTTTGTGGTTATATATGTTGTCATTGAGAATGTTGTCGTTGAAAATATTGTCGTTGAGAATGTTGTCGTTGAAAATATTGTCTTTGAGAATGCTGTCTTTGAGAATGCTCTCGTTGAGAATGTTGTCGTGGAGAATGTTGTCATATAGAATGTTGTCGTTGAGAATGTTGTCGTTGAAAATGTTGTCGTTGAAAATGATATCGTTGAAAATGTTGTCGTTGAGAATGTTGTCGCTGAGAATGTTGACTATGAGAATGTTGTCGTTGACAATGTTGTCGTTGAGAATGTTGTCGTTGAGAATGTTGTCGTTGAGAATGCTGTCGTTGAGAATGTTCTCGTTGAGAATGTTGTCGTTGAGAATGTTGTTGTTGAAAATAACGTCGTTAAAAAAGTTGTTGTTGAGAATGTTGTGGTTGAAAATGTTGTCGTTGAAAATGTTGTCGTGGAAAATGTTGTCGTTGAAAATGTTGTCGTTGAAAATGTTTTCGTTGAAAATATTGTCGTTGAGAATGTTGTCGTTGAGAATGTTGTCGTTGAGAATGTTGTCGTTGAGAATGCTGTCGTTGAGAATATTGTCGTTGAGAATGTTGTCGTTGAGAATGTTGTCGTTGGGAATGTTGTCGTTGAGAATGTTGTCGTTTAGAATGTTGTCGTTGAGAATGTTGTCGTTGAGAATGTTGTCGTTGAGAATGTTGTCGTTGAAAAAGTTGTGGTTTAGAATGTTGTCGTTGAAAATGTTGTCATTGAAAATATTGTCGTTGAAAATGTTGTCATTGAGAATGTTGTCGTTGAGAATGTTGTCGTTGAGAATGTTGCCGTTGAGAATGTGGTCGTTAAAAAAGTTCGTTGAGAATGTTGTCGTTGAAAATGTTGTCCTTGAGAATGTTGTCGTTGAGAATGTTGTCGTTGAGAATGTTGTCGTTGAGAATGTTGTCAATGAAAATGTTGTCGTTGAGAAAGTTGTCGTTAAAAATGTTGTCGTTGACAATGTTGTCGCTGAGAATGTTGTCGTTGAGAATATTGTCGTTGAGATTGCTGTCTTTGAGAATGCTCTCGTTGAGAATGTTGTCGTGGAGAATGTTGTCATTTAGAATTTTGTCGTTGAGAATGTTGTCGTTGAAAATGTTGTCGTTGAGAATGTTTTCGTTGAAAATGTTGTCGTTGAAAATGTTATCGTTGAAAATGTTGTCGTTGAGAATGTTGTCGCTGAGAATGTTGACGTTGAGAATGTTGTCGTTGAGAATGTTGTCGTTGAGAATGTTGTCGTTGAGGATGTTGTTGTTGAAAATAATGTCGTTAAAAAAGTAGTTGTTGAGAATGTTGTGGTTAAAAATGTTTTCGTTGAAAATGTTGTCGTGGAAACTGTTGTCGTTGAAAATGTTGTCGTTGAAAATGTTATCGTTGAAAATGTTGTCGTTGAGAATGTTGTCGTTGAGAATGTTGTCGCTGAGAATGTTGTCGTTAAAAAAGTTGTCTATGAGAATGTTGTCGTTGAAAATGTTGTCATTGAGAATGTTGTCGTTGAGAATGTTGTCGTTTAGAATGTTGTCGTTGAGAATGTTGTCGTTCAGATTGTTGTTGTTGAAAATAATGTCGATATAAAAGTTGTCGTTGAGAATGTTGTGGTTGAATATGTTGTCATTGAGAATGTTGTCGTTGAAAATATTGTCGTTGAGAATGTTGTCGTTGAGAATGTTGTCGTTGAGAATACTGTCGTTGAAAAAGTTGTCGTTGAGAATGTTGTCGTTGAAAATGTTGTCATTGAGAATGTTGTCGTTGAGAATGTTGTCGTTGACAATGTTGTCGTTGACAATGTTGTTGTTGACAATGCTGTCGTTGACAATGTTGTCGTTGAGAATGTGGTCGTTGAGAATTTTGTTATTGAGAATGTTGTCGTTGAAAATATCGTCGTTGAGAATGTTGTCGTTGAGAATGTTGTCGTTGAGAATGTTTTCGTTGAGAATGTGTTCGTTGAGAATGCTGTCGTTGAGAATGTTGTCGTTGAGAATGTTGTCGTTGAGAATGTTGTCGTTGAGAATGTTGTTGTTGAAAATAATGTCGTTGAAAAATTTGTCGTTGAGAATGTTGTGGTTGAAAATGTTGTCGTTGAAAATGTTGTCGTTGAAAATGTTTTTGTTGAAAATGTAGTCGTTGAAAATGTTATCGTTGAAAATATTGTCGTTGAGAATGTTATCGCTGACAATGTTGACGTTGAGAATGTTGTCGTTGTGAATGTTGTCGTTGAGAATGTTGTCGTTTAGAATGTTGTCGTTGAGAATGCTTTCGTTGAGAATGTTCTCGTTGAGAATGTTTTCGTTGACAATGTTGTTGTTGAAAATAATGTCGTTAAAAAAGTTGTTGTTGAGAACGTTGTGGTTGAAAATGTTGTCTTTGAAAATGTTGTCGTTGAAAATATTGTCGTTGAAAATGTTGTCGTTGAAAATGTTATCGTTGAAAAAGTTGTCTATGAGAATGTTGTCGTTGAGAATGTTGTCGTTGAGAATGTTGTCGTTGAGAATGTTTACGTTGAAAATGTTGTCGTTGAGAATGTTGTAGTTGAGAATGTTGTTGTTGAAAATAATGTCGATAAAAAAGTTGTCGTTGAGAATGTTATGGTTGAATATGTTGCCATTGATAATGTTGTCGTTGAAAATATTGTCGTTGAGAATGTTGTCGTTGAGAATGTTGTCGTTGAGAATGCTGTCGTTGAAAAAAATGTCGTTGAGAATGTTGTCGTTGAAAATGTTGTCATTGAGAATGTTGTCGTTGACGAATGTTGTCGTTGATAATGTTGTCGTTGACAATGTTGTCGTTGAGAATGTTGTCGTTGAGAATGTGGTCGTTGAGAATTTTGTCATTGAGAATGTTGTCGTTGAATATATCGTCGTTGAGAATGTTGTCGTTGAGAATGTTGTCGTTGAGAATGTTTTCGTTGAGAATGTGTTCCTTGTGAATGCTGTCGTTGAGAATGTTGTCGTTGAGAATGTTGTCGTTGAGAATGTTGTCGTTGAGAATGTTGTTGCTGAGAATAATGTCGTTGAAAAAGTTGTCGTTGAGAATGATGTCGTTGAAAATATTGTCGTTGAAAATGTTGTCGTTGAAAATGTTGTCGTTGAAAATGTTGTCGTTCAAAATGCTGTCGTTGAAAATGTTGTCGTTGAAATGTTATCGTTGAAAATGTTGTCGTTGAGAATGTTGTCGTTGAGAATGTTGTCGTTGAGAATGTTGTCGTTGGGAATGTTGTCGTGGAAAATGTTGTCGTTGAAAATGTTGTCGTTGAAAATGTTATCGTTGAAAATGTTGTCGTTGAGAATGTTGTCGCTGAGAATGTTGTCGTTGAGAATGTTGTCGTTGAGAATGCTGTCGTTGAGAATGTTGTCGTTGAGAATGTGGTCGTTAAGAATGTTGTCGTTGAGAATGTTGTCGTTGAGAATGTTGTCGTTGAGAATTTTGTTGTTGAAAATAATGTCGTTGAAAAATTTGTCGTTGAGAATGTTGTGGTTGAAAATGTTGTTGTTGAAAATGTTGTCGTTGAGAATGTTGTCGTGGAAAATGTTGTCGTTGAAAATGTTGTCGTTGAAAATGTTATCGTTGAAAATGTTGTCGTTGAGAATGTTGTCGCTGAGAATGTTGTCGTTGAGAATGTTGTCGTTGAGAATGTTGTCGTTGAGAATGTTGTCGTTGAGAATGTTGTCGTTGAGAATGTTTTCGTTGAGATTGTGTTCCTTGTAAATGCTGTCGTTGAGAATGTTGTCGTTGAGAATGTTGTCGTTGAGAATGTTGTCGTTGAGAAGGTTGTTGCTGAGAATAATGTCGTTGAAAAAGTTGTCGTTGAAAATGATGTCGTTGAAAATATTGTCGTTGAAAATGTTGTCGTTGAAAATGTTGTCGTTGAAAATGTTGTCGTTCAAAATGCTGTCGTTGAAAATGTTGTCGTTGAAATGTTATCGTTGAAAATGTTGTCGTTGAGAATGTTGTCGTTGAGAATGTTGTCGTTGAGAATGTTGTCGTTGAGAATGTTGTCCTTGAGAATGTTGTCGTTGAGAATGTTGTCGTTGAGAATGTTGTCGTTGAGAATTTTGTTGTTGAAAATAATGTCGTTGAAAAATTTGTCGTTGAGAATGTTGTGGATGAAAATGTTGTTGTTGAAAATGTTATCGTTGAAAATGTTGTCGTTGAGAATGTTGTCGCTGAGAATGTTGTCGTTGAGAATGTTGTCGTTGAGAATGCTGTCGTTGAGAATGTTGTCGTTGAGAATGTTGTCGTTGAGAATTTTTTCGTTGAGAATGTGTTCCTTGTAAATGCTGTCGTTGAGAATGTTGTCGTTGAGAATGTTGTCGTTGAGAATGTTGTCGTTGAGAATGTTGTCGTTGAGAATGTTGTTGCTGAGAACAATGTCGTTGAAAAAGTTGTCGTTGAAAATGATGTCTTTGAAAATATTGTCGTTGAAAATGTTGTCGTTGAAAATGTTGTCGTTGAAAATGTTGTCGTTCAAAATGCTATCGTTGAAAATGTTGTCGTTGAAATGTTATCGTTGAAAATGTTGTCGTTGAGAATGTTGTCGTTGAGAATGTTGTCGTTGAGAATGTATCGTTGAGAATGTTGTCCTTGAGAATGTTGTCGTTGAGAATGTTGTCGTTGAGAATGTTGTCGTTGAGAATTTTGTTGTTGAAAATAATGTCGTTGAAAAATTTGTCGTTGACAATGTTGTGGTTGAAAATGTTGTTGTTGAAAATGTTGTCGTTGAGAATGTTGTCGTGGAAAATGTTGTGGTTGAAAATGTTGTCGTTGAAAATGTTATCATTTAAAATGTTGTCGTTGAGAATGTTGTCGCTGAGAATGTTGTCGTTGAGAATGTTGTCGTTGAGAATGCTGTCTTTGAGAATGCTCTCGTTGAGAATGTTGTCGTGGAGAATGTTGTCATATAGAATGTTGTCGTTGAGAATGTTGTCGTTGAAAATGTTGTCGTTGAAAATGATATCGTTGAAAATGTTGTCGTTGAGAATGTTGTCGCTGAGAATGTTGTCGTTGAGAATGTTGTCGTAGAGAATATTGTCGTTGAGAATGTTGTCGTTGAGAATGCTGTCGTTGAGAATGTCCTCGTTGAGAATGTTGTCGTTGAGAATGCTGTTGTTGAAAATAATGTCGTTAAAAAAGTTGTTGTTGAGAATGTTGTGGTTGAAAATGTTGTCGTTGAAAATGTTGTCGTGGAAAATGTTGTCGTTGAAAATGTTGTCGTTGAAAATGTTATCGTTGAAAATATTGTCGTTGAGAATGTTGTCGTTTAGAATGTTGTCGTTGAGAATGTTGTCGTTGAGAATGCTGTCGTTGAGAATGTTGTCGTTGAGAATGTTGTCGTTGAGAATGTTGTCGTTGAGAATGTTGTCGTTGAGAATGTTGTCGTTGAGATTGTTGTCGTTGAGAATGTTGTCGTTGAGAATGTTGTCGTTGAGAATGTTGTCGTTGAAAAAGTTGTCGTTTAGAATGTTGTCGTTGAAAATGTTGTCATTGAGAATGTTTTCGTTGAGAATGTTGTCGTTGAGAATGTTGCCGTTGAGAATGTTGTCGTTAAAAAAGTTGTCGTTGAGAATGTTGTCGTTGAAAATGTTGTCCTTGAGAATGTTGTCGTTGAGAATGTTGTCGTTGAGAATGTTGTCGTTGAGAATGTTGTCAATGAAAATGTTGTCGTTGAGAAAGTTGTCGTTAAAAATGTTGTCGTTGACAATGTTGTCGCTGAGAATGTTGTCGTTGAGAATATTGTCGTTGAGAATGCTGTCTTTGAGAATGCTCTCGTTGAGAATGTTGTCGTGGAGAATGTTGTCATTTAGAATTTTGTCGTTGAGAATGTTGTCGTTGAAAATGTTGTCGTTGAAAATGTTTTCGTTGAAAATGTTGTCGTTGAAAATGTTATCGTTGAAAATGTTGTCGTTGAGAATGTTGTCGTTGAGAATGTTTTCGTTGAGAATGTGTTCCTTGTGAATGCTGTCGTTGAGAATTTTGTCGTTGAGAATGTTGTTTTGAGAATTTTGTCGTTGAGAATGTTGTTGCTGAGAATAATGTCTCTGAAAAAGTTGTCGTTGAGAATGATGTCGTTGAAAATATTGTCGTTGAAAATGTTGTCGTTGAAAATGTTGTCGTTGAGAATGTTGTCGTTGAGAATGTTGTCGTTGAGAATGTTGTCGTTGAGAATGTTGTCGTTGAGAATTTTGTTGTTGAAAATAATGTCGTTGAAAAATTTGTCGTTGAGAATGTTGTGGTTGAAAATGTTGTTGTTGAAAATGTTGTCGTTGAGAATGTTGTTGTGGAAAATGTTGTCGTTGAAAATGTTGTCGTTGAAAATGTTATCGTTGAAAATGTTGTCGTTGAGAATGTTGTCGCTGAGAATGTTGTCATTGAGAATGTTGTCGTTGAGAATGCTGTCGTTGAGAATGTTGTCGTTGAGTATGTTGTCGTTGAGAATGTTGTCGTTGAGAATGTTGTCGTTGAGAATGTTGTCGTTGAGAATGTTGTCGTTGAAAAAGTTGTCGTTTAAAATGTTGTCGTTGAAAATGTTGTCATTGAAAATGTTGTCGATGAAAATGTTGTCGTTGAGAATGTTGTCGTTGAGAATGTTCGTTGAGAATGTTGTCGTTGAAAATGTTGTCCTTGAGAATGTTGTCGTTGAGAATGTTGTCGTTGAGAATGTTGTCGTAGAGAATGTTGTCGATGAAAATGTTGTCGTTGAGAATGTTGTCGTAAAAAATGTTGTCGTTGAGAATGTTGTCGCTGAGAATGTTGTCGTTGAGAATATTGTCGTGGAGAATGCTGTCTTTGAGAATGCTCTCGTTGAGAATGTTGTCGTGGAGAATGTTGTCATATAGAATGTTGTCGTTGAGAATGTTGTCGTTGAAAATGTTGTCGTTGAAAATGATATCGTTGAAAATGTTGTCGTTGAGAATGTTGTCGCTGAGAATGTTGACGTTGAGAATGTTGTCGTTGAGAATGATGTCGTTGAGAATGTTGTCGTTGAGAATGCTGTCGTTGAGAATGTCCTCGTTGAGAATGTTGTCGTTGAGAATGTTGTTGTTGAAAATAATGCCGTTAAAAAAGTTGTTGTTGAGAATGTTGTCGTTGAGAATGTTGTCGTTGAAAAAGTTGTCGTTTAAAATGTTGTCGTTGAAAATGTTGTCATTGAAAATGTTGTCGTTGAAAATGTTGTCGTTGAGAATGTTGTCGTTGAGAATGTTGTCGTTGAGAATGTTGTCGTTAAAAAATTGTCGTTGAGAATGTTGTCGTTTAAATGTTGTCCTTGAGAATGTTGTCGTTGAGAATGTTGTCGTTGAGAATGTTGTCGTAGAGAATGTTGTCGATGAAAATGTTGTCGTTGAGAATGTTGTCGTAAAAAATGTTGTCGTTGGGAATGTTGTCGCTGAGAATGTTGTCGTTGAGAATATTGTCGTTGAGAATGCTGTCTTTGAGAATGCTCTCGTTGAGAATGTTGTCGTGGAGAATGTTGTCATATAGAATGTTGTCGTTGAGAATGTTGTCGTTGAAAATGTTGTCGTTGAAAATGATATCGTTGAAAATGTTGTCGTTGAGAATGTTTCGCTGAGAATGTTGTCGTTGAGAATGTTTCGTTGAGAATGTTGTCGTTGAGAATGTTGTCGTTGAGAATGCTGTCGTTGAGAATGTCCTCGTTGAGAATGTTGTCGTTGAGAATGTTGTTGTTGAAAATAATGTCGTTAAAAAAGTTGTTGTTGAGAATGTTGTGGTTGAAAATGTTGTCGTTGAAAATGTTGTCGTGGAAAATGTTGTCGTTGAAAATGTTGTCGTTGAAAATGTTATCGTTGAAAATATTGTCGTTGAGAATGTTGTCGTTGAGAATGTTGTCGTTGAGAATGTTGTCGTTGAGAATGTTGTCGTTGAGAATGTTGTCGTTGAGAATTTTGTCGTTGAGAATGTTGTCGTTGAGAATGTTGTCGTTGAGAATGTTGTCGTTGAGAATGTTGTCGTTGAGAATGTTGTCGTTGAGAATGTTGTCGTTGAAAAAGTTGTCGTTTAAAATGTTGTCGTTGAAAATGTTGTCATTGACAATGTTGTCGTAGAGAATGTTGTCGATGAAAATGTTGTCGTTGAGAATGTTGTCGTAAAAAATGTTGTCGTTGAGAATGTTGTCGCTGAGAATGTTGTCGTTGAGAATATTGTCGTGGAGAATGCTGTCTTTGAGAATGCTCTCGTTGAGAATGTTGTCGTGGAGAATGTTGTCATATAGAATGTTGTCGTTGAGAATGTTGTCGTTGAAAATGTTGTCGTTGAAAATGATATCGTTGAAAATGTTGTCGTTGAGAATGTTGTCGTTGAGAATGTTGTCGTTGAGAATGTTGTCGTTGAGAATGTTGTCGTTGAGAATGTTGTCCTTGAGAATGTTGTCGTTGAGAATGTTGTCGTTGAGAATGTTGTCGTTGAGAATTTTGTTGTTGAAAATAATGTCGTTGAAAAATTTGTCGTTGAGAATGTTGTGGTTGAAAATGTTGTTGTTGAAAATGTTGTCGTTGAGAATGTTGTCGTGGAAAATGTTGTCGTTGTAAATGTTGTCGTTGAAAATGTTATCGTTGAAAATGTTGTCGTTGAGAATGTTGTCGCTTAGAATGTTGTCGTTGAGAATGTTGTCGTTGAGAATGCTGTCGTTGAGAATGTTGTCGTTGAGAATGTTGTCGTTGAGAATGTTGTCGTTGAGAATGTTGTCGTTGAGAATGTTGTCGTTGAGAATTTTGTTGTTGAAAATAATGTCGTTAAAAAATTTTCGTTGAGAATGTTGTGGTTGAAAATGTTGTTGATGAAAATGTTGTCGTTGAGAATGTTGTCGTGGAAAATGTTGTCGTTGAAAATGTTGTCGTTTAAAATGTTATCGTTGAAAATGTTGTCGTTGAGAATGTTGTCGCTGAGAATGTTGTCGTTGAGAATGTTGTCGTTGAGAATGCTGTCGTTGAGAATGTTGTCGTTGAGAATGTTGTCGTTGAGAATGTTTTCGTTGAGAATGTGTTCCTTGTGAATGCTGTCGTTGAGAATGTTGTCGTTGAGAATGTTGTCGTTGAGAATGTTGTTGTTGAGAATGTTGTTGCTGAGAATAATGTCGTTGAAAAAGTTGTCGTTGAGAATGATGTCGTTGAAAATATTGTCATTGAAAATGTTGTCGTTGAAAATGTTGTCGTTGAAAATGTTGTCGTTCAAAATGCTGTCGTTGAAAATGTTGTCGTTGAAATGTTATCGTTGAATATGTTGTCGTTGAGAATGTTGTCGTTGAGAATGTTGTCGTTGAGAATGTTGTCGTTGAGAATGTTGTCCTTGAGAATGTTGTCGTTGAGAATGTTGTCGTTGAGAATGTTGTCGTTGAGAATTTTGTTGTTGAAAATAATGTCGTTGAAAAATTTATCGTTGAGAATGTTGTGGTTGAAAATGTTGTTGTTGAAAATGTTGTCGTTGAGAATGTTGTCGTGGAAAATGTTGTCGTTGAAAATGTTGTCGTTGAAAATGTTATCGTTGAAAATGTTGTCGTTGAGAATGTTGTCGCTGAGAATGTTGTCGTTGAGAATGTTGTCGTTGAGAATGCTGTCGTTGAGAATGTTGTCGTTGAGAATGTTGTCGTTGAGAATGTTGTCGTTGAGTATGTTGTCGTTGAGAATGTTGTCGTTGAGAATGTTGTCGTTGAGAATGTTGTCGTTGAAAAAGTTGTCGTTTAAAATGTTGTCGTTGAAAATGTTGTCATTGACAATGTTGTCGTAGAGAATGTTGTCGATGAAAATGTTGTCGTTGAGAATGTTGTCGTAAAAAATGTTGTCGTTGAGAATGTTGTCGCTGAGAATGTTGTCATTGAGAATATTGTCGTTGAGAATGCTGTCTTTGAGAATGCTCTCGTTGAGAATGTTGTCATGGGGAATGTTGTCATATAGAATGTTGTCGTTGAGAATGTTGTCGTTGAGAATGTTGTCGTTGAAAATGTTGTCGTTGAAAATGATATCGTTGAAAATGTTGTCGTTGAGAATGTTGTCGCTGAGAATGTTGACGTTGAGAATGTTGTCGTTGAGAATGTTGTCGTTGAGAATGTTGTCGTTGAGAATGCTGTCGTTGACAATGTCCTCGTTGAGAATGTTGTCGTTGAGAATGTTGTTGTTGAAAATAATGTCGTTAAAAAAGTTGTTGTTGAGAATGTTGTCGTTGAGAATGTTGTCGTTGAAAAAGTTGTCGTTTAAAATGTTGTCGTTGAAAATGTTGTCATTGAAAATGTTGTCGTTGAAAATGTTGTCGTTGAGAATGTTGTCGTTGAGAATGTTGTCGTTGAGAATGTTGTCGGTAAAAAATTGTCGTTGAAAATGTTGTCGTTGAAAATGTTGTCCTTGAGAATGTTGTCGTTGAGAATGTTGTCGTTGAGAATGTTGTCGTAGAGAATGTTGTCGATGAAAATGTTGTCGTTGAGAATGTTGTCGTAAAAAATGTTGTCGTTGAGAATGTTGTCGCTGAGAATGTTGTCGTTGAGAATATTGTCGTTGAGAATGCTGTCTTTGAGAATGCTCTCGTTGAGAATGTTGTCGTGGAGAATGTTGTCATATAGAATGTTGTCGTTGAGAATGTTGTCGTTGAAAATGTTGTCGTTGAAAATGATATCGTTGAAAATGTTGTCGTTGAGAATGTTGTCGCTGAGAATGTTGTCGTTGAGAATGTTGTCGTAGAGAATATTGTCGTTGAGAATGTTGTCGTTGAGAATGCTGTCGTTGAGAATGTCCTCGTTGAGAATGTTGTCGTTGAGAATGCTGTTGTTGAAAATAATGTCGTTAAAAAAGTTGTTGTTGAGAATGTTGTGGTTGAAAATGTTGTCGTTGAAAATGTTATCGTGGAAAATGTTATCGTTGAAAATGTTGTCGTTGAAAATGTTATCGTTGAAAATATTGTCGTTGAGAATGTTGTCGTTTAGAATGTTGTCGTTGAGAATGTTGTCGTTGAGAATGCTGTCGTTGAGAATGTTGTCGTTGAGAATGTTGTCGTTGAGAATGTTGTCGTTGGGAATGTTGTCGTTGAGAATGTTGTCGTTGAGATTGTTGTCGTTGAGAATGTTGTCGTTGAGAATGTTGTCGTTGAGAATGTTGTCGTAAAAAATGTTGTCGTTGAGAATGTTGTCGCTGAGAGTGTTGTCGTTGAGAATATTGTCGTGGAGAATGCTGTCTTTGAGAATGCTCTCGTTGAGAATGTTGTCGTGGAGAATGTTGTCATATAGAATGTTGTCGTTGAGAATGTTTTCGTTGAAAATGTTGTCGTTGAAAATGATATCGTTGAAAATGATGTCGTTGAGAATGTTGTCGCTGAGAATGTTGACGTTGAGAATGTTGTCGTTGAGAATGTTGTCGTTGAGAATGTTGTCGTTGAGAATGCTGTCGTTGAGAATGTCCTCGTTGAGAATGTTGTCGTTGAGAATGTTGTTGTTGAAAATAATGCCGTTAAAAAAGTTGTTGTTGAGAATGTTGTCGTTGAGAATGTTGTCGTTGAAAAAGTTGTCGTTTAAAATGTTGTCGTTGAAAATGTTGTCATTGAAAATGTTGTCGTTGAAAATGTTGTCGTTGAGAATGTTGTCGTTGAGAATGTTGTCGTTGAGAATGTTGTCGTTAAAAAATTGTCGTTGAGAATGTTGTCGTTTAAATGTTGTCCTTGAGAATGTTGTCGTTGAGAATGTTGTCGTTGAGAATGTTGTCGTAGAGAATGTTGTCGATGAAAATGTTGTCGTTGAGAATGTTGTCGTAAAAAATGTTGTCGTTGGGAATGTTGTCGCTGAGAATGTTGTCGTTGAGAATATTGTCGTTGAGAATGCTGTCTTTGAGAATGCTCTCGTTGAGAATGTTGTCGTAGAGAATGTTGTCATATAGAATGTTGTCGTTGAGAATGTTGTCGTTGAAAATGTTGTCGTTGAAAATGATATCGTTGAAAATGTTGTCGTTGAGAATGTTTCGCTGAGAATGTTGTCGTTGAGAATGTTTCGTTGAGAATGTTTCGTTGAGAATGTTGTCGTTGAGAATGTTGTCGTTGAGAATGCTGTCGTTGAGAATGTCCTCGTTGAGAATGTTGTCGTTGAGAATGTTGTTGTTGAAAATAATGTCGTTAAAAAAGTTGTTGTTGAGAATGTTGTGGTTGAAAATGTTGTCGTTGAAAATGTTGTCGTGGAAAATGTTGTCGTTGAAAATGTTGTCGTTAAAAATGTTATCGTTGAAAATATTGTCGTTGAGAATGTTGTCGTTGAGAATGTTGTCGTTGAGAATGTTGTCGTTGAGAATGCTGTCGTTGAGAATGTTGTCGTTGAGAAATTTGTCGTTGAGAATGTTGTCGTTGGGAATGTTGTCGTTGAGAATGTTGTCGTTGAGAATGTTGTCGTTGAGAATGTTGTCGTTGAGAATGTTGTCGTTGAGAATGTTGTCGTTGAAAAAGTTGTCGTTTAGAATGTTGTCGTTGAAAATGTTGTCATTGAAAATATTGTCGTTGAAAATGTTGTCATTGAGAATGTTTTCGTTGAGAATGTTGTTGTTGAGAATGTTGCCGTTGAGAATGTGTTCGTTAAAAAAGTTGTCGTTGAGAATGTTGTCGTTGAAAATGTTGTCCTTGAGAATGTTGTCGTTGAGAATGTTGTCGTTGAGAAATTTGTCGTTGAGAATGTTGTCAATGAAAATGTTGTCGTTGAGAAAGTTGTCGTTAAAAATGATGTCGTTGACAATGTTGTCGCTGAGAATGTTGTCGTTGAGAATATTGTCGTTAGGAATGCTGTCTTTGAGAATGCTCTAGTTGAGAATGTTGTCGTGGAGAATGTTGTCATTTAGAATTTTGTCGTTGAGAATGTTGTCGTTGAAAATGTTGTCGTTGAGAATGTTTTCGTTGAAAATGTTGTCGTTGAAAATGTTATCGTTGAAAATGTTGTCGTTGAGAATGTTGTCGCTGAGAATGTTGTTGTTGAGAATGTTGTCGTTGAGAATGTTGTCGTTGAGAATGTTGTCGTTGAGAATGTTGTCGTTGAGGATGTTGTTGTTGAAAATAATGTCGTTAAAAAAGTTGTTGTTGAGAATGTTGTGGTTAAAAATATTTTCGTTGAAAATGTTGTCGTTGAGAATGTTGTCATTGAAAATGTTGTCGTTGAAAATGTTATCGTTGAAAATGTTTTCGTTGAGAATGATGTCGTTGAGAATGTTGTCGCTGAGAATGTTGTCGTTGAAAAAGTTGTCTATGAGAATGTTGTCGTTGAAAATGTTGCCATTGAGAATGTTGTCGTTGAGAATGTTGTCGTTGAGAATGTTGTCGTTAAGAATGTTGTCGTTCATAATGTTGTTGTTGAAAATAATGTCGATAAAAAAGTTGTCGTTGAGAATGTTGTGGTTGAATATGTTGTCATTGAGAATGTTGTCGTTGAAAATATTGTCGTTGAGAATGTTGTCGTTGATAATGTTGTCGTTGAGAATGCTGTCGTTGAAAAAGTTGTCGTTGAGAATGTTGTCGTTGAAAATGTTGTCATTGAGAATGTTGTCGTTGAGAATGTTGTCGTTGAGAATGTTGTCGTTGACAACGTTGTCGTTGACAATGTTGTCGTTGAGAATGTGGTCCCTGAGAATTTTGTTATTGAGAATGTTGTCGTTGAAAATATCGTCGTTGAGAATGTTGTCGTTGATAATGTTGTCGTTGAGAATGTTTTCGTTGAGAATGTGTTCGTTGAGAATGCTGTCGTTGAGAATGTTGTCGTTGAGAATGTTGTCGTTGAGAATGTTGTTGTTGAAAATAATGTCGTTGAAAAATTTGTCGTTGAGAATGTTGTGGTGTAAAATGTTGTCGTTGAAAATGTTGTCGTTGAAAATGTTTTTGTTGAAAATGTTGTCGTTGAAAATGTTATCGTTGAAAATATTGTCGTTGAGAATGTTGTCGTTGAGAATGTTGACGTTGAGAATGTTGTCGTTGTGAATGTTGTCGTTGAGAATGTTGTCGTTGAGAATGTTGTCGTTGAGAATGCTTTCGTTGAGAATGTTCTCGTTGAGAATGTTGTCGTTGACAATGTTGTTGTTGAAAATAATGTCGTTAAAAAAGCTGTTGTTGAGAATGTTGTGGTTGAAAATGTTGTCTTTGAAAATGTTGTCGTGGAAAATGTTGTCGTTGTAAATGTTGTCGTTGAAAATGTTATCGTTGAAAAAGTTGTCTATGAGAATGTTGTCGCTGAAAATGTTGTCATTGAGAATGTTGTCGTTGAGAATGTTGTCGTTGAGAATGTTGTCGTTAAGAATGTTGTCGTTGACAATGTTGTCGTTGAGAATGTTGTCGTTGAGAATGTACTCGTTAAGAATGTTGTCGTTGAGAATGTTGTCGCTGAGAATGTTGTCGTTGAATAAATTGTCTATGAGAATGTTGTCGTTGAAAATGTTGTCATTGAGAATGTTGTCGTTGAGAATGTTGTCGTTGAGATTGTTGTCGTTGAGAATGTTGTCGTTGAGAATGTTGTCGTTGAGAATGTTGTCGTTCAGAATTTTGTCATTGAGAATGTGGTCGTCTAAAATATTGTCGTTGAGAATGTTGTCGTTGAGAATGTTGTCGTTGAGAATGTTATCGTTTAGAATGCTGTCGTTGAAAAAGTTGTCGTTGAGAATGTTGTCGTTGAAAATGTTGTCATTGAGAATGTTGTCGTTGAGAATGTTGTCGTTGAGAATGTTGTCGACGACAATGTTGTCGTTGAGAATGTTGTTGTTGAGAATGTTGTCGTTGAGAATGTGGTCGTTGAGAATTTTGTCATTGAGAATGTTGACGTTGAAAATATTGTCGTTGAAAATGTTGTCGTTAATAATGCTGTCGTTGAGAATGTTTTCGTTGAGAATGTTGTCGCTGAGAATGCTGTCGTTGAGAATGTTGTCGTTGAGAATGTTGTCGTTGAGAATGTTGTTGTTGAGAATAATGTCGTTGAAAAAGTTTTCGTTGAGAATGATATCGTTGAAAATGTTGTCGTTGTAAATGTTGTCGTTGAAAATGTTGTCGTTGAAAATGTTGTCGTTGAAAATGATGTCCTTGAAAATGTTATCGTTGAGAATGTTGTCGTTGAGAATGTTGTCGTTGAGAATGATGTCGTTGAGAATGTTGTAGCTGAAAATAATGTCGTTGAAAAATTTGTCGTTGAGAATGTAGTGGTTAAAAATAATGTCGTTGAAAATGTTGTCGTCGAAAATGTTGTCGTTGAAAATGTTACGTTGAAAATGTTGTCGTTGAGAATGTTTTCACTGAGAATGTTGTCGTTGAGAATGTTGTCGTTGAGAATGTTGTCGTTGACAATGTTGTCGTTGAGAATGTTGTCGTTGAGAATGCTGTCGTTAAGAATGTTGTCGTTGAGAATGTTGTCGTTGAGAATGTTGTCGTTGAGAATGTTGTTGTTAAAAATAATGTCGATAAAAAGTTGTCGTTGAGAATGTTGTGGTTGAATATGTTGTCGTTGAAAATGTTGTCGTGGAAAATGTTGTTGTTGAAAATGTTGTCGTTGAAAATGTTATCGTTGCAAATGTTGTCGTTGAGAATGTTGTCGATGAGAATGTTGTCGTTGAGAATGTTGTCGTTGAGAATGCTGTCGTTTAGAATGTTGTCGTAGAGAATGTTGTCGTTGAGAATGTTGTCGTTGAGAATGTTGTCGTTGATAATGATGTCGTTGAGAATGTTGTCGTTAAGAATGTTGTCGTTGAGAATGTTGTCGTTGAAAAAGTTTTCGTTTAGAATGTTGTCGTTGAAAATGTTGTCATTGAAAATGTTGTCGTTGAAAATGTTGTCGTTGAGAATGTTGTCGTTGAGAATGTTGTCGTTGAGAATGTTGTCGTTGAGAATGTTGTCGTTGAGAATGTTGTCGTTAAAAAGAGTTCGTTGAGAATGTTGTCGTTGAAAATGTTGTCCTCTAGAATGTTTTCGTGTAGAATGTTGTCGTTGAGAATATTGTCGATGAAAATGTTGTCGTTGAGAATGTTGTCGTTAAAAATGTTGTCGTTGAGAATGTTGTCGCTGAGAATGTTGTCGTTGAGAATATTGTCGTTGAGAATGCTGTCTTTGAGAATGCTCTCGTTGAGAATGTTGTCGTGGAGAATGTTGTCATTGAGAATGTTGTCGTTGAGAATGTTGTCGTTGAAAATGTTGTCGTTGAAAATGATATCGTTGAAAATGTTGTCGTTGAGAATGTTGTCGCTGAGAATGTTGACGTTGAGAATGTTGTCGTTGAGAATGTTGTCGTTGAGAATGTTGTCGTTGAGAATGGTATCGTTGAGAATGCTTTCGTTGAGAATGTTCTCGTTGAGAATGTTGTCGTTGAGAATGTTGTTGTTGAAAATAATGTCGTTAAAAAAGTTGTTGTTGAGAATGATGTGGTTGAAAATGTTGTCGTTGAAAATGTTGTCGTGGAAAATGTTGTCGTTGAAAATGTTGTCGTATAAAATGTATTCATTGAAAATGTTGTCGTTGAGAATGTTGTCGTTGAGAATGTTGTCGTTGAGAATGTTGTCGCTGAGAATGTTGTCGTTGAAAAAGTTGTCTATGAGAATGTTGTCGCTGAAAATGTTGTCATTGAGAATGTTGTCGTTGAGAATGTTGTCGTTGAAAAAGTTGTCGTTGAGAATGTTGTCGTTGAGAATGTTCGTTGAGAATGTTGTCGTTGAGAATGCTGTCGTTGAAAAAGTTGTCGTTGAGAATGTTGTCGTTGTAAATGATGTCATTGAGAATGTTGTCGTTGAGAATGTTGTCGTTGAGAATATTGTCGTTGACAATGTTGTCGTTGAGTTTGTTGTCGTTGAGAATGTTGTCGTTGAGAATGTGGTCGTTGAGAATTTTGTAATTGAGAATGTTGTCGTTGAAAATATTGTCGTTGAAAATGTTGTCGTTAATAATGTTGTCGTTGAGAATGTTGTCGCTGAGAATGTTGTCGTTGAGAATGGTATCGTTGAGAATGCTGTCGTTGAGAATGTTCTCGTTGAGAATGTTGTCATTGAGAATGTTGTTGTTGAAAATAATGTCGTTAAAAAAGTTGTTGTTGAGAATGTTGTGGTTGAAAATGTTGTCGTTTAAAATGTTGTCGTGGAAAATGTTGTCGTTGAAAATGTTGTCGTATAAAATGTTATCGTTGAAAATGTTGTCGTTGAGAATGTTGTCGTTGAGAATGTTGTCGTTAGAATGTTGTCGCTGAGAATGTAGTCGTTGAAAATGTTGTCTATGAGAATGTTGTCGTTGAAAATGTTGTCATTGAGAATGTTGTCGTTGAGAATGTTGTCGTTGAGAATGTTGTCTTTGAGAATGTTGTCGTTGAGAATGTTGTCGTTGAGAATGTTGTCGTTGAGAATTTTGTCATTGAGAATGTGGTCGTTGAAAATATTGTCGTTGAGAATGTTGTCGTTGAGAATGTTGTCGTTGAAAAAGTTGTCGTTGAGAATGTTGTCGTTGTCAATGATGTCATTGTGAATGTTGTCGTTGAGAATGTTGTCGTTGAGAATGTTGTCGTTGACAATGTTGTCGTTGAAAATGTTGTCGTTGAGAATGTTGTCGTTGAGAATGTGGTTGTTGAGAATTTTGTAATTGAGAATGATGTCGTTGAAAATATTGTCGTTGAAAATGTTGTCGTTAATAATGTTGTCGTTGAGAATGTTGTCGTTGAGAATGTTGTCGCTGAGAATGTTGTCGTTGAGAATTTTGTCGTTGAGAATGTTGTCGTTGACAATGTTGTCGTTGAGAATGTTGTCGTTGAGAATGCTGTCGTTGAGAATGTTGTCGTTGAAAATGTTGTCATTGAAAATGTTGTCGTTGAAAATGTTGTCGTTGAGAATGTTGTCGTTGAGAATGTTGTCGTTGAGAATTTTGTCGTTGAGAATGTGTTCGTTGAGAATGTTGTCGTTGAAAATGTTGTCCTTGAGAATGTATTCGTTGAGAATGTTGTCGTTGAGAATGTTGTCGTTGAGAATGTTGTCGTTGAGAATGTTGTCGTTGAGAATGTTGTTGTTGAAAATAATGTCGTTGAAAAATTTGTCGTTGAAAATGTTGTCGTTAATAATGTTGTCGTTGAGAATGTTTTCCTTGAGAATGTTGTCGTTGTGAATGCTGTCGTTGAGAATGTTGTCGTTGAGAATGTTGTCGTTGAGAATGTTGTCTTTGAG
Source organism: Ischnura elegans (assembly GCF_921293095.1). Taxonomy (NCBI): domain Eukaryota; kingdom Metazoa; phylum Arthropoda; class Insecta; order Odonata; family Coenagrionidae; genus Ischnura; species Ischnura elegans. The sequence goes on from NC_060259.1 coordinate 99,637,311, forward strand.
AAATTGTTGTTGAGAATATTGTCGTTGAAAAAGTTATCGTTGAAAATGTTGTCGTTGAGAATGTTGTCGTTGAGAATGTCGTCGTTGAGAATGTTGTCGTTGAGAATGTTGTCGTTGAGAATTTTGTTGCTGAAAATAATTTCTTTGAAAAATTTGTCGTTGAGAATGTTGTGGTTGATAATAATGTCGTTGAAAATGTTGTCGTCGAAAATGTTGTCGTTGAAAATGTTTTCGTTGAAAATGTTGTCGTTGAGAATGTTGTCGCTGAGAATGTTGTCGTTGAGAATGTTGTCGTTGAGAATGTTTTCGTTGACAATGTTGTCGTTGAGAATGTTGTCGTTGAGAATGCTGTCGTTGAGAATGTTGTCGTTGAGAATTTTGTCGTTGAGAATGTTGTCGTTGAGAATGTTGTTGTTGAAAATAATGTCGATAAAAAAGTTGTCGTTGAGAATTTTATGGTTAAATATGTTGTCATTGAGAATGTTGTCGTTGAAAATATTGTCGTTGAGAATGTTGTCGTTGAGAATGTTGTCGTTGAGAATGCTTTCGTTGAAAAAGTTGTCGTTGAGAATGTTGTCGTTGAAAATGTTGTCATTGAGAATGTTGTCGTTGAGAATGTTGTCGTTGAGAATGTTGTCGTTGACAATGTTGTCGTTGAGAATGTTGTCGTTGAGAATGTGGTCGTTGAGAATTTTGTCATTGAGAATGTTGTCGTTGAATATATCGTCGTTGAGAATGTTGTCGTTGAGAATGTTGTCGTTAAGAATTTTTTCGTTGAGAATGTGTTCGTTGAGAATGCTGTCGTTTAGAATGTTGTCGTTGAGAATGTTGTCGTTGAGAATGTTGTCGTTGAGAATGTTCTTGTTGAGAATAATGCCGTTCAAAAAGTTGTCGTTGAGAATGATGTCGTTGTAAATGTTGTCGTTGAAAGTGTTGTCGTTGAAAATGTTGTCGTTGAAAATGTTGTCGTTGAAATGTTATCGTTGAAAATGTTGTCGTTGAGAATGTTGTCGTTGAGAATGTTTTCGTTTAGAATGTTGTCGTTGAGAATGTTGTCGTTGAGAATGTTGTCGTTGAGAATGTTGTCGTTGAGAATGTTGTTGTTCAAAATAATGTCGTTGAAAAAGTTGTCTATGAGAATGTTGTCGTTGAAAATATTGTTATGAGAATGTTGTTGTTGAGAATGTTGTCGTTGAGAATATTGTCGTTGAGAATGTTGTCGTAGAGAATGTTGTCGTTGAGAATTTTGTCATTGAGAATGTGGTCGTTGAAAATATTGTCGTTGAGAATGTTGTCGTTGAGAATGTTGTCGTTGAGAATGTTGTCTTTGAGATTGCTGTCGTTGAAAAACTTGTCGTTGAGAATGTTGTCGCTTCGAAAATGTTGTCATTGAGAATGTTGTCGATGAGAATGTTGTCGTTGAGAATGTTGTCGTTGAAAATGTTGTCGTTGAGAATGTTGTCGTTGAGAATGTTGTCGTTGAGAATGTTGTTGCTGAAAATAATGTCGTTGAAAAATTTGTCGTTGAGAATGTAGTGGTTAAAAATAATGTCGTTGAAAATGTTGTCGTCGAAAATGTTGTCGTTGAAAATGTTACGTTGAAAATGTTGTCGTTGAGAATGTTTTCGCTGAGAATGTTGTCGTTGAGAATGTTGTCGTTGAGAATGTTGTCGTTGACAATGTTGTCGTTGAGAATGTTGTCGTTGAGAATGCTGTCGTTGAGAATGTTGCCGTTGAGAATGTTGTCGTTGAGAATGTTGTCGTTGAGAATGTTGTTGTTAAAAATAATGTCGATAAAAAGTTGTCGTTGAGAATGTTCGGGTTGAATATGTTGTCGTTGAAAATGTTGTCGTGGAAAATGTTGTTGTTGAAAATGTTGTCGTTGAAAATGTTATCGTTGCAAATGTTGTCGTTGAGAATGTTGTCGCTGAGAATGTTGTCGTTGAGAATGTTGTCGTTGAGAATGCTGTCGTTTAGAATGTTGTCGTTGAGAATGTTGTCGTTGAGAATGTTGTCGTTGAGAATGTTGTCGTTGATAATGATGTCGTTGAGAATGTTGTCGTTGAGAATGTTGTCGTTGAGAATGTTGTCGTTGAAAAAGTTGTCGTTTAGAATGTTGTCGTTGAAAATGTTGTCATTGAAAATGTTGTCGTTGAAAATGTTGTCGTTGAGAACGTTGTCGTTGAGAATGTTGTCGTTGAGAATGTTGTCGTTGAGAATGTTGTCGTTAAAAAGAGTTAGTTGAGAATGTTGTCGTTGAAAATGTTGTCCTTGAGAATGTTTTCGTGTAGAATGTTGTCGTTGAGAATGTTGTCGTTAAAAATGTTGTCGCTGAGAATGTTGTCGCTGAGAATGTTGTCGTTGAGAATATTGTCGTTGAGATCGCTGTCTTTGAGAATGCTCTCGTTGAGAATGTTGTCGTGGAGAATGTTGTCATTGAGAATGTTGTCGTTGAGAATGTTGTCGTTGAAAATGTTGTCGTTGAAAATGATATCGTTGAAAATGTTGTCGTTGAGAATTTTGTCGCTAAGAATGTTGACGTTGAGAATGTTGTCGTTGAGAATGTTGTCGTTGAGAATGTTGTCGTTGAGAATGGTATCGTTGAGAATGCTGTCGTTGAGAATGTTCTCGTTGAGAATGTTGTCGTTGAGAATGTTGTTGTTGAAAATAATGTCGTTAAAAAAGTTGTTGTTGAGAATGATGTGGTTGAAAATGTTGTCGTTGAAAATGTTGTCGTGGAAAATGTTGTCGTTGAAAATGTTGTCGTATAACATGTATTCGTTGAAAATGTTGTCGTTGAGAATGTTGTCGTTGAGAATGTTGTCGTTGAGAATGTTGTTGTTGAAAATAATGTCGTTGAAAAATTTGTCGTTGAAAATGTTGTCGTTAATAATGTTGTCGTTGAGAATGTTTTCCTTGAGAATGTTGTCGTTGTGAATGCTGTCGTTGAGAATGTTGTCGTTGAGAATGTTGTCGTTGAGAATGTTGTCGTTGAGAAATTGTTGTTGAGAATATTGTCGTTGAAAAAGTTATCGTTGAAAATGTTGTCGTTGAGAATGTTGTCGTTGAGAATGTCGTCGTTGAGAATGTTGTCGTTGAGAATGTTGTCGTTGAGAATTTTGTTGCTGAAAATAATTTCTTTGAAAAATTTGTCGTTGAGAATGTTGTGGTTGATAATAATGTCGTTGAAAATGTTGTCGTCGAAAATGTTGTCGTTGAAAATGTTTTCGTTGAAAATGTTGTCGTTGAGAATGTTGTCGCTGAGAATGTTGTCGTTGAGAATGTTGTCGTTGAGAATGTTTTCGTTGACAATGTTGTCGTTGAGAATGTTGTCGTTGAGAATGCTGTCGTTGAGAATGTTGTCGTTGAGAATTTTGTCGTTGAGAATGTTGTCGTTGAGAATGTTGTTGTTGAAAATAATGTCGATAAAAAAGTTGTCGTTGAGAATTTTATGGTTAAATATGTTGTCATTGAGAATGTTGTCGTTGAAAATATTGTCGTTGAGAATGTTGTCGTTGAGAATGTTGTCGTTGAGAATGCTTTCGTTGAAAAAGTTGTCGTTGAGAATGTTGTCGTTGAAAATGTTGTCATTGAGAATGTTGTCGTTGAGAATGTTGTCGTTGAGAATGTTGTCGTTGACAATGTTGTCGTTGAGAATGTTGTCGTTGAGAATGTGGTCGTTGAGAATTTTGTCATTGAGAATGTTGTCGTTGAATATATCGTCGTTGAGAATGTTGTCGTTAAGAATTTTTTCGTTGAGAATGTGTTCGTTGAGAATGCTGTCGTTTAGAATGTTGTCGTTGAGAATGTTGTCGTTGAGAATGTTGTCGTTGAGAATGTTCTTGTTGAGAATAATGCCGTTGAAAAAGTTGTCGTTGAGAATGATGTCGTTGTAAATGTTGTCGTTGAAAGTGTTGTCGTTGAAAATGTTGTCGTTGAAAATGTTGTCGTTGAAATGTTATCGTTGAAAATGTTGTCGTTGAGAATGTTGTCGTTGAGAATGTTTTCGTTTAGAATGTTGTCGTTGAGAATGTTGTCGTTCAGAATGTTGTCGTTGAGAATGTTGTCGTTGAGAATGTTGTTGTTCAAAATAATGTCGTTGAAAAAGTTGTCTATGAGAATGTTGTCGTTGAAAATATTGTTATGAGAATGTTGTTGTTGAGAATGTTGTCGTTGAGAATGTTGTCGTTGAGAATGTTGTCGTAGAGAATGTTGTCGTTGAGAATTTTGTCATTGAGAATGTGGTCGTTGAAAATATTGTCGTTGAGAATGTTGTCGTTGAGAATGTTGTCGTTGAGAATGTTGTCTTTGAGAATGCTGTCGTTGAAAAACTTGTCGTTGAGAATGTTGTCGCTTCGAAAATGTTGTCATTGAGAATGTTGTCGATGAGAATGTTGTCGTTGAGAATGTTGTCGTTGAAAATGTTGTCGTTGAGAATGTTGTCGTTGAGAATGTTGTCGTTGAGAATGTTGTTGCTGAAAATAATGTCGTTGAAAAATTTGTCGTTGAGAATGTAGTGGTTGAAAATAATGTCGTTGAAAATGTTGTCGTCGAAAATGTTGTCGTTGAAAATGTTACGTTGAAAATGTTGTCGTTGAGAATGTTTTCGCTGAGAATGTTGTCGCTGAGAATGTTGTCGTTGAGAATGTTGTCGTTCACAATGTTGTCGTTGAGAATGTTGTCTTTGAGAATGCTGTCGTTGAGAATGTTGCCGTTGAGAATGTTGTCGTTGAGAATGTTGTCGTTGAGAATGTTGTTGTTAAAAAAAATGTCGATAAAAAGTTGTCGTTGAGAATGTTGGGGTTGAATATGTTGTCGTTGAAAATGTTGTCGTGGAAAATGTTGTTGTTGAAAATGTTGTCGTTGAAAATGTTATCGTTGCAAATGTTGTCGTTGAGAATGTTGTCGCTGAGAATGTTGTCGTTGAGAATGTTGTCGTTGAGAATGCTGTCGTTTAGAATGTTGTCGTTGAGAATGTTGTCGTTGAGAATGTTGTCGTTGAGAATGTTGTCGTTGATAATGATGTCGTTGAGAATGTTGTCGTTGAGAATGTTGTCGTTGAGAATGTTGTCGTTGAAAAAGTTGTCGTTTAGAATGTTGTCGTTGAAAATGTTGTCATTGAAAATGTTGTCGTTGAAAATGTTGTCGTTGAGAATGTTGTCGTTGAGAATGTTGTCGTTGAGAATGTTGTCGTTGAGAATGTTGTCGTTAAAAAGAGTTAGTTGAGAATGTTGTCGTTGAAAATGTTGTCCTTGAGAATGTTTTCGTGTAGAATGTTGTCGTTGAGAATGTTGTCGTTAAAAATGTTGTCGTTGAGAATGTTGTCGCTGAGAATGTTGTCGTTGAGAATATTGTCGTTGAGATCGCTGTCTTTGAGAATGCTCTCGTTGAGAATGTTGTCGTGGAGAATGTTGTCATTGAGAATGTTGTCGTTGAGAATGTTGTCGTTGAAAATGTTGTCGTTGAAAATGATATCGTTGAAAATGTTGTCGTTGAGAATTTTGTCGCTAAGAATGTTGACGTTGAGAATGTTGTCGTTGAGAATGTTTTCGTTGAGAATGTTGTCGTTGAGAATGGTATCGTTGAGAATGCTGTCGTTGAGAATGTTCTCGTTGAGAATGTTGTCGTTGAGAATGTTGTTGTTGAAAATAATGTCGTTAAAAAAGTTGTTGTTGAGAATGATGTGGTTGAAAATGTTGTCGTTGAAAATGTTGTCGTGGAAAATGTTGTCGTTGAAAATGTTGTCGCATAAAATGTATTCGTTGAAAATGTTGTCGTTGAGAATGTTGTCGTTGAGAATGTTGTCGTTGAGAATGTATTCGCTGAGAATGTTGTCGTTGAAAAAGTTGTCTATGAGAATGTTGTCGCTGAAAATGTTGTCATTGAGAATGTTGTCGTTGAGAATGTTGTCGTTGAAAAAGTTGTCTTTGAGAATGTTGTCGTTGGGAATGTTGCCGTTGAGAATGTTGTCGTCGAGAATTTAATCATTGAGAATGTGGTCGTTGAAAATATTGTCGTTGAGAATGTTGTCGTTGAGAATGTTGTCGTTGAGAATGTTGTCGTTGAGAATGCTGTCGTTGAAAAAGTTGTCGTTGAGAATGTTGTCGTTGTAAATGATGTCATTGAGAATGTTGTCGTTGAGAATGTTGTCGTTGAGAATGTTGTCGTTGACAATGTTGTCGTTGAGAATGTTGTCGTTGAGAATGTTGTCGTTGAGAATGTGGTCGTTGAGAATTTTGTAATTGAGAATGTTGTCGTTGAAAATATTGTCGTTGAAAATGTTGTCGTTAATAATGTTGTCGTTGAGAATGTTGTCGTTGAGAATGTTGTCGTTGAGAATGTTTTCGCTGAGAATGTTGTCGTTGAGAATGTTGTCGTTGAGAATGTTGTCGTTGACAATGTTGTCGTTGAGAATGTTGTCGTTGAGAATGCTGTCGTTGAGAATGTTGTCGTTGAGAATGTTGTCGTTGAGAATGTTGTCGTTGAGAATGTTGTTGTTAAAAATAATGTCGATAAAAAGTTGTCGTTGAGAATGTTGTGGTTGAATATGTTGTCGTTGAAAATGTTGTCGTGGAAAATGTTGTTGTTGAAAATGTTGTCGTTGAAAATGTTATCGTTGAAAATGTTTTTGTTGAGAATGTTGTCGCTGAGAATGTTGTCGTTGAGAATGTTGTCGTTGAGAATGCTGTCGTTTAGAATGTTGTCGTTGAGAAATTTGTAGTTGAGAATGTTGTCGTTGAGAATGTTGTCGTTGATAATGTTGTCGTTGAGAATGTTGTCGTTTAGAATGTTGTCGTTGAGATTGTTGTCGTTGAAAAAGTTGTCGTTTAGAATGTTGTCGTTGAAAATGTTGTCATTGAAAATGTTGTCGTTGAAAATGAAGTCGTTGAGAATGTTGTCGTTGAGAATGTTGTCATTGAGAATGTTGTCGTTGAGAATGTTGTCGTTAAAAAAGTTGTCGTTGAGAATGTTGTCGTTGAAAATGTTGTCCTTGAGAATGTTGTCGTTGAGAATGTTGTCGTTGAGAATATAGTCGATGAAAATGTTGTCGTTGAGAATGTTGTCGTTAAAAATGTTGTCGTTGAGAATGTTGTCGCTGAGAATGTTGTCGTTGAGAATGGTATCGTTGAGAATGCTGTCGTTGAGAATGTTCTCGTTGAGAATGTTGTCGTTGAGAATGTTGTTGTTGAAAATAATGTCGTTAAAAAAGTTGTTGTTGAGAATGTTGTGGTTGAAAATGTTGTCGTTGAAAATGTTGTCGTGGAAAATGTTGTCGTTGAAAATGTTGTTGTATAAAATGTTATCGTTGAAAATGTTGTCGTTGAGAATGTTGTCGTTGAGAATGTTGTCGTTAGAATGTTGTCGCTGAGAATGTAGTCGTTGAAAATGTTGTCTATGAGAATGTTGTCGTTGAAAATGTTGTCATTGAGAATGTTGTCGTTGAGAATGTTGTCGTTGAGAATGTTGTCTTTGAGAATGTTGTCGTTGAGAATGTTGTCGTTGAGAATGTTGTCGTTGAGAATTTTGTCATTGAGAATGTGGTCGTTGAAAATATTGTCGTTGAGAATGTTGTCGTTGTGAATGTTGTCGTTGAAAAAGTTGTCGCTGAGAATGTTGTCGTTGTAAATGATGTCATTGAGAATGTTGTCGTTGAGAATGTTGTCGTTGACAATGTTGTCGTTGAGAATGTTGTCGTTGAGAATGTTGTCGTTGAGAATGTGGTCGTTGAGAATTTTGTAATTGAGAATGATGTCGTTGAAAATATTGTCGTTGAAAATGTTGTCGTTAATAATGTTGTCGTTGAGAATGTGGTCGTTGAGAATGTTGTCGCTGAGAATGTTGTCGTTGAGAATTTTGTCGTTGAGAATGTTGTCGTTGACAATGTTGTCGTTGAGAATGTTGTCGTTTAGAATGCTGTCGTTGAGAATGTTGTCGTTGAAAATGTTGTCATTGAAAATGTTGTCGTTGAAAATGTTGTCGTTGAGAATGTTGTCGTTGAGAATGTTGTCGTTGAGAATGTTGTCGTTGAGAATGTTGTCGTTGAGAATGTTGTCGTTGAAAATGTTGTCCTTGAGAATGTATTCGTTGAGAATGTGTTCGTTGAGAATGTTGTCGTTGAGAATGTTGTCGTTGAGAATGTTGTTGTTGAAAATAATGTCGTTGAAAAATTTGTCGTTGAAAATGTTGTCGTTAATAATGTTGTCGTTGAGAATGTTTTCCTTGAGAATGTTGTCGTTGTGAATGCTGTCGTTGAGAATGTTGTCGTTGAGAATGTTGTCGTTGAGAATGTTGTCGTTGAGAAATTGTTGTTGAGAATATTGTCGTTGAAAAAGTTATCGTTGAAAATGTGTTCGTTGAGAATGTTGTCGTTGAGAATGTCGTCGTTGAGAATGTTGTCGTTGAGAATGTTGTCGTTGAGAATTTTGTTGCTGAAAATAATTTCTTTGAAAAATTTGTCGTTGAGAATGTTGTGGTTGATAATAATGTCGTTGAAAATGTTGTCGTCGAAAATGTTGTCGTTGAAAATGTTTTCGTTGAAAATGTTGTCGTTGAGAATGTTGTCGCTGAGAATGTTGTCGTTGAGAATGTTGTCGTTGAGAATGTTTTCGTTGACAATGTTGTCGTTGAGAATGTTGTCGTTGAGAATGCTGTCGTTGAGAATGTTGTCGTTGAGAATTTTGTCGTTGAGAATGTTGTCGTTGAGAATGTTGTTGTTGAAAATAATGTCGATAAAAAAGTTGTCGTTGAGAATTTAATGGTTAAATATGTTGTCATTGAGAATGTTGTCGTTGAAAATATTGTCGTTGAGAATGTTGTCGTTGAGAATGTTGTCGTTGAGAATGCTGTCGTTGAAAAAGTTGTTGTTGAGAATGTTGTCGTTGAAAATGTTGGCATTGAGAATGTTGTCGTTGAGAATGTTGTCGTTGAGAATGTTGTCGTTGACAATGTTGTCGTTGAGAATGTTGTCGTTGAGAATGTGGTCGTTGAGAATTTTGTCATTGAGAATGTTGTCGTTGAATATATCGTCGTTGAGAATGTTGTCGTTGAGAATGTTGTCGTTAAGAATTTTTTCGTTGAGAATGTGTTCGTTGAGAATGCTGTCGTATAGAATGTTGTCGTTGAGAATGTTGTCGTTGAGAATGTTGTCGTTGAGAATGTTCTTGTTGAGAATAATGCCGTTGAAAAAGTTGTCGTTGAGAATGATGTCGTTGTAAATGTTGTCGTTGAAAGTGTTGTCGTTGAAAATGTTGTGTTTGAAAATGTTGTCGTTGAAATGTTATCGTTGAAAATGTTGTCGTTGAGAATGTTGTCGTTGAGAATGTTTTCGTTGAGAATGTTGTCGTTGAGAATGTTGTCGTTGAGAAATTTGTCGTTGAGAATGTTGTCGTTGAGAATGTTGTTGTTCAAAATAATGTCGTTGAAAAAGTTGTCTATGAGAATGTTGTCGTTGAAAATGTTGTTATGAGAATGTTGTTGTTGAGAATGTTGTCGTTGAGAATGTTGTCGTTGAGAATGTTGTCGTTGAGAATTTTGTCATTGAGAATGTGGTCGTTGAAAATATTGTCGTTGAGAATGTTGTCGTTGAGAATGTTGTCGTTGAGAATGTTGTCTTTGAGAATGCTGTCGTTGAAAAACTTGTCGTTGAGAATGTTGTCGCTTCGAAAATGTTGTCATTGAGAATGTTGTCGATGAGAATGTTGTCGTTGAGAATGTTGTCGTTGAAAATGTTGTCGTTGAGAATGTTGTCGTTGAGAATGTTGTCGTTGAGAATGTTGTCGTTGAGAATGTTGTCGTTGAGAATGTTGTCGCTGAGAATGTTGTCGTTGACAATGTTGTCGTTGAGAATGTTGTCGTTGAGAATGCTGTCGTTGAGAATGTTGTCGTTGAGAATGTTGTCGTTGAGAATGTTGTCGTTGAGAATGTTGTCGTTGAGAATGTTGTTGTTGAAAATAATATCGATAAAAAAGGGTTCGTTGAGATTGTTGTGGTTGAATATGTTGTCGTTGAAAATGTTGTCGTGGAAAATGTTGTCGTTGAAAATGTTGTCGTTGAAAATGTTATCGTTGAAAATGTAGTCGTTGAGAATGTTGTCGTTGAGAATGTTGTCGTTGAGAATATTGTCGTTGAGAATGTTGTCGCTGAGAATGTTGTCGTTGAGAATATTGTCGTTGAGATCGCTGTCTTTGAGAATGCTCTCGTTGATAATGTTGTCGTGGAGAATGTTGTCATTGAGAATGTTGTCGTTGAGAATGTTGTCGTTGAAAATGTTGTCGTTGAAAATGATATCGTTGAAAATGTTGTCGTTGAGAATTTTGTCGCTAAGAATGTTGACGTTGAGAATGTTGTCGTTGAGAATGTTGTCGTTGAGAATGTTGTCGTTGAGAATGGTATCGTTGAGAATGCTGTCGTTGAGAATGTTCTCGTTGAGAATGTTGTCGTTGAGAATGTTGTTGTTGAAAATAATGTCGTTAAAAAAGTTGTTGTTGAGAATGATGTGGTTGAAAATGTTGTCGTTGAAAATGTTGTCGTGGAAAATGTTGTCGTTGAAAATGTTGTCGTATAAAATGTATTCGTTGAAAATGTTGTCGTTGAGAATGTTGTCGTTGAGAATGTTGTCGTTGAGAATGTATTCGCTGAGAATGTTGTCGCTGAAAATGTTGTCATTGAGAATGTTGTCGTTGAGAATGTTGTCGTTGAAAAAGTTGTCTTTGAGAATGTTGTCGTTGGGAATGTTGCCGTTGAGAATGTTGTCGTTGAGAATTTAATCATTGAGAATGTGGTCGTTGAAAATATTGTCGTTGAGAATGTTGTCGTTGAGAATGTTGTCGTTGAGAATGTTGTCGTTGAGAATGCTGTCGTTGAAAAAGTTGTCGTTGAGAATGTTGTCGTTGTAAATGATGTCATTGAGAATGTTGTCGTTGAGAATGTTGTCGTTGAGAATGTTGTCGTTGACAATGTTGTCGTTGAGAATGTTGTCGTTGAGAATGTTGTCGTTGAGAATGTGGTCGTTGAGAATTTTGTAATTGAGAATGTTGTCGTTGAAAATATTGTCGTTGAAAATGTTGTCGTTAATAATGTTGTCGTTGAGAATGTTGTCGTTTAGAATGTTGTCGTTGAGAATGTTTTCGCTGAGAATGTTGTCGTTGAGAATGTTGTCGTTGAGAATGTTGTCGTTGACAATGTTGTCGTTGAGAATGTTGTCGTTGAGAATGCTGTCGTTGAGAATGTTGTCGTTGAGAATGTTGTCGTTGAGAATGTTGTCGTTGAGAATGTTGTTGTTAAAAATAATGTCGATAAAAAGTTGTCGTTGAGAATGTTGTGGTTGACTATGTTGTCGTTGAAAATGTTGTCGTGGAAAATGTTGTTGTTGAAAATGTTGTCGTTGAAAATGTTATCGTTGAAAATGTTGTCGTTGAGAATGTTGTCGCTGAGAATGTTGTCGTTGAGAATGTTGTCGTTGAGAATGCTGTCGTTTAGAATGTTGTCGTTCAGAAATTTGTAGTTGAGAATGTTGTCGTTGAGAATGTTGTCGTTGATAATGTTGTCGTTGAGAATTTTGTCGTTTAGAATGTTGTCGTTGAGATTGTTGTCGCTGAGAATGTAGTCGTTGAAAATGTTGTCGTGGAAAATGTTGTCGTTAAAAATGTTGTCGTATAAAATGTTATCGTTGAAAATGTTGTCGTTGAGAATGTTGTCGTTGAGAATGTTGTCGTTAGAATGTTGTCGCTGAGAATGTAGTCGTTGAAAATGTTGTCTATGAGAATGTTGTCGTTGAAAATGTTGTCATTGAGAATGTTGTCGTTGAGAATGTTGTCTTTGAGAATGTTGTCGTTGAGAATGTTGTCGTTGAGAATGTTGTCGTTGAGAATTTTGTCATTGAGAATGTGGTCGTTGAAAATATTGTCGTTGAGAATGTTGTCGTTGAGAATGTTGTCGTTGAAAAAGTTGTCGCTGAGAATGTTGTCGTTGTAAATGATGTCATTGAGAATGTTGTCGTTGAGAATGTTGTCGTTGACAATGTTCTCGTTGAGAATGTTGTCGTTGAGAATGTTGTCGTTGAGAATGTGGTCGTTGAGAATTTTGTAATTGAGAATGATGTCGTTGAAAATATTGTCGTTGAAAATGTTGTCGTTAATAATGTTGTCGTTGAGAATGTGGTCGTTGAGAATGTTGTCGCTGAGAATGTTGTCGTTGAGAATTTTGTCGTTGAGAATGTTGTCGTTGACAATGTTGTCGTTGAGAATGTTGTCGTTGAGAATGCTGTCATTGAGAATGTTGTCGTTGAAAATGTTGTCATTGAAAATGTTGTCGTTGAAAATGTTGTCGTTGAGAATGTTGTCGTTGAGAATGTTGTCGTTGAGAATGTTGTCGTTGAGAATGTTGTCGTTGAGAATGTTGTCGTTGAAAATGTTGTCCTTGAGAATGTATTCGTTGAGAATGTGTTCATTGAGAATGTTGTCGTTGAGAATATTGTCGTTGAGAATGTTGTTGTTGAAAATAATGTCGTTGAAAAATTTGTCGTTGAAAATGTTGTCGTTAATAATGTTGTCGTTGAGAATGTTTTCCTTGAGAATGTTGTCGTTGTGAATGCTGTCGTTGAGAATGTTGTCGTTGAGAATGTTGTCGTTGAGAATGTTGTCGTTGAGAAATTGTTGTTGAGAATATTGTCGTTGAAAAAGTTATCGTTGAAAATGTTGTCGTTGAGAATGTTGTCGTTGAGAATGTCGTCGTTGAGAATGTTGTCGTTGAGAATGTTGTCGTTGAGAATTTTGTTGCTGAAAATAATTTCTTTGAAAAATTTGTCGTTGAGAATGTTGTGGTTGATAATAATGTCGTTGAAAATGTTGTCGTCGAAAATGTTGTCGTTGAAAATGTTTTCGTTGAAAATGTTGTCGTTGAGAATGTTGTCGCTGAGAATGTTGTCGTTGAGAATGTTGTCGTTGAGAATGTTTTCGTTGACAATGTTGTCGTTGAGAATGTTGTCGTTGAGAATGCTGTCGTTGAGAATGTTGTCGTTGAGAATTTTGTCGTTGAGAATGTTGTCGTTGAGAATGTTGTTGTTGAAAATAATGTCGATAAAAAAGTTGTCGTTGAGAATTTTATGGTTAAATATGTTGTCATTGAGAATGTTGTCGTTGAAAATATTGTCGTTGAGAATGTTGTCGTTGAGAATGTTGTCGTTGAGAATGCTGTCGTTGAAAAAGTTGTTGTTGAGGATGTTGTCGTTGAAAATGTTGTCATTGAGAATGTTGTCGTTGAGAATGTTGTCGTTGAGAATGTTGTCGTTGACAATGTTGTCGTTGAGAATGTTGTCGTTGAGAATGTGGTCGTTGAGAATTTTGTCATTGAGAATGTTGTCGTTGAATATATCGTCGTTGAGAATGTTGTCGTTGAGAATGTTGTCGTTAAGAATTTTTTCGTTGAGAATGTGTTCGTTGAGAATGCTGTCGTTTAGAATGTTGTCGTTGAGAATGTTGTCGTTGAGAATGTTGTCGTTGAGAATGTTCTTGTTGAGAATAATGCCGTTGAAAAAGTTGTCGTTGAGAATGATGTCGTTGTAAATGTTGTCGTTGAAAGTGTTGTCGTTGAAAATGTTGTCGTTGAAAATGTTGTCGTTGAAATGTTATCGTTGAAAATGTTGTCGTTGAGAATGTTGTCGTTGAGAATGTTTTCGTTGAGAATGTTGTCGTTGAGAATGTTGTCGTTGAGAAATTTGTCGTTGAGAATGTTGTCGTTGAGAATGTTGTTGTTCAAAATAATGTCGTTGAAAAAGTTGTCTATGAGAATGTTGTCGTTGAAAATGTTGTTATGAGAATGTTGTTGTTGAGAATGTTGTCGTTGAGAATGTTGTCGTTGAGAATGTTGTCGTTGAGAATGTTGTCGTTGAGAATTTTGTCATTGAGAATGTGGTCGTTGAAAATATTGTCGTTGAGAATGTTGTCGTTGAGAATGTTGTCGTTGAGAATGTTGTCTTTGAGAATGCTGTCGTTGAAAAACTTGTCGTTGAGAATGTTGTCGCTTCGAAAATGTTGTCATTGAGAATGTTGTCGATGAGAATGTTGTCGTTGAGAATGTTGTCGTTGAAAATGTTGTCGTTGAGAATGTTGTCGTTGAGAATGTTGTCGTTGAGAATGTTGTCGTTGAGAATGTTGTCGCTGAGAATGTTGTCGTTGACAATGTTGTCGTTGAGAATGTTGTCGTTGAGAATGCTGTCGTTGAGAATGTTGTCGTTGAGAATGTTGTCGTTGAGAATGTTGTCGTTGAGAATGTTGTCGTTGAGAATGTTGTCGTTGAGAATGTTGTTGTTGAAAATAATGTCGATAAAAAAGTTGTCGTTGAGATTGTTGTGGTTGAATATGTTGTCGTTGAAAATGTTGTCGTGGAAAATGTTGTCGTTGAAAATGTTGTCGTTGAAAATGTTATCGTTGAAAATGTAGTCGTTGAGAATGTTGTCGTTGAGAATGTTGTCGTTGAGAATATTGTCGTTGAGAATGCTGTCGTTGAGAATGTTGTCGTTGAGAATGTTGTCGTTGCGAATGTTGTCGTTTAGAATGTTGTCGTTGAGAATGTTGTCGTTGAGAATGTTGTCGTTGTGAATGTTGTCGTTGAGAATGTTGTCGTTGAAAAATATGTCGTTTAGAATGTTGTTGTTGAAAATGTAGTCATTGAAAATGTTGTCGTTGAAAATGTTGTCGTTGAGGATGTTGTCGTTGAGAATGTTTTCGTTGAGAATGTTGTCGTTGAGAATGTTGTCGTTGAGAATGTTGTCGTTGAGAATGTTGTCGTTGAAAATGTTGTCCTTGAGAATGTTTTTTTTTTATTATTATTATTATTATTCTATGGGCGGTTTTTTTTTAAGGTTTTATAAGTTTTTCGTCGTCACCTTGGTTTATTTCTCAATAAAATCATCATTTTCAGTCATTATTCTTTTTGCATCTCTTCACCGCCTTTACACTTTCCGAAGGGGAGGGCCGCGCACAGGGGAGGTCCGCCGAAGGGGCTGGTTACCGCAACCTTGGACCCCATCCCTCCGCGCATGTGGCCTCCCCTTCCGAGTGGTTAATGCCTCCGTGTGGTTCCGCACTTGTTACTTCATTCTTTCTTCTCTATGGCGCCATCTTCACTTTTAAAATTGTGTCCCCTGACTCCGTTTCTTCCACTTCAGAAAGAACACCGCTCTGACACCACAAGTCAATAAAAGATTTTGTGTCGCCCTTGCATTTATGATATATATACTCCCTCCTGATTCTTCTTTCGATTCCTTTTTTTTAAGTACTCGGCATATGTTTTTTGAGCCGACCTTTCACCTTTTTCTGTTGCTGTAAAACAATGATATATGCTTGCCTTTGTTTCGGCTATAATGAAGTTTGCCAGTAAATCTCGCTTAGTATAGCCGCCCCTTTCAGGAGGTCTCCCCCTGTGTAATTCCAGTGCGCTCCTCACCCTGCGGCCCGTGACTCCTTTTATCCACTCCTCTGCTGTCCGCCATACCTCTCCGGCCTGTCTGCAGTCGTAGAGGATGTGCCAGGCCGTGGCCTGGCTTCCAGGGCATGCTCTGCACACTGAGTTTTCTCGCAATCCCGACCGCGACAGGAAAACGGCGTCTGCCAGGCGATCATGTGCCAGTCTCCAAGACACCTCCCCCTCCCTCCCCAGGACTGGCGCCGTCCAGAAGGCTTTCCAGCACGTAGACTCTCCCCATATGCCGTCCTTGTAGGGCCACTTCTCTTTGTTTTTTTTTTGGCAACGATTTCTCGGTAAATATCGCTTTTGTGTATGGGAAACGTTCGCGTTCGCTTCGACAGCTCGCTCCGGAAACCGAAGGGGAGAGATTCCTCCGTCGGGGGCCAAGATGTGGGGAGAGGTCCTCCGTTTTCCCCGGACCTCACGTCCATTGTGTCGAGGGCGCTTTTCAATGAGGAGTAGAAACCGTTCCTCTTAGGCCTGGTCTCGAGGAAGTAGGAAACGAAGATTTTCCACGGTTGAACTTCACCTGTGACGTACCGTTGAAAGAAATTTATCCTCATAGCGGTAATTTTTGCCTGCACGTCAGTCAGCCCCAGTCCTCCGCACCCGAGCGGGGCCGTCAGCACGGCTCCGGCAACCCAGTGTTTTCGGCCCCTACCCCACACAAAATCCGTGAGGGCGGCTTGCACCCGCCGGATGCATTGAGGGCTAATGCATTGGGTCTGTAGGCGGTACCAGATGGTCGGGGCCACGAACTGATTTACGACCCTTGTCCTTCCTCTCACGGAAAGGGCCCCTGAAGCCGCTTCCCACCTCCTCAATCCGTTTTGAATTTTTACTTCCAGGTCTTCCTCTAGTCCTTCTCTCTCTTTGATGGTGTCATTTTTAAAAACCACTCCGAGGAATCGGGCACCTTCGGTGGAGATTGCGAAGGGTCCGAGCCTATCCGTGCGCCCGCGCCAGGACCCGACGTACATCCCTTCAGTCTTGTTCTCGTTTAGTTCTGCTCCCGAGAGGGCGGCGTACGAATCGAATGATTTTATCACATTTCTTACAGCGTCGTTCTCCGAAATGAATAAAGTTACGTCATCTGCGTATGCTGATAGCGTAATATGTGCTTCTTGAGTGGGGAGTGGAAAACCTGTAATTTTAGTTTTTAGGATGTGGAGTAGTGGCTCTAGGGCCAGTGCGTACAGCTGGCCGGAGAGCGGACATCCTTGTCTTATGCCTCGCTTAAAGGGGATTGGAGGAGTCAGACTATTGCCAACCCTAACGAGGCATGATGCGTCCTCGTAAATTGTACTTAAAGTTTTTATGAAATTTTCGCCAAAATTCATGCGTCTCAATACATTGAATAAAAAATCATGGCGAACTTTGTCGAAAGCGCCCTTTTGGTCCAGACTTAATATGGCCAGTGGAGAATTAGTTTCATTCGCATATGCGATAATGTCACGAATTAGGGACAGGTTATCTAAGATGGTTCTGCCTGTGACGCCGCACCCTTGCTCGGGGGATACCACCTCTCGCATTGCCGACGACAGTCTCATGGAAAGGGCCTTCGCAATTATTTTGTAATCGGTGGTGGTGATCGAGATTGGTCTCCAGTTCTTCAAATTTGTTCTGTCTCCTTTTTTATGAATTAAATTCAGAACGGCCCATCTGCTGGAGATAGGGAGCATGCCTCTCTCTAGGCTCGCGTCGACCATTGACGCGAAGGGCTTCGCGAGGAGAGTCCAAAAGGTCTTATAGAATTCGGACGTTAGGCCATCGATTCCTGGTGCTTTCTTTCGGTTCAAGCTGTAGAGTGCAGTGCGGAGATCCTCTGGGGTCAGGGGCGCCTCCATCCGCGCTTTACTCTCCGCCGTCAATTCCGGCTGCCCCCGCGAAAGAATAATAAAATCGTCCTCCTGCAGCGCTGAGTCTGTCTGTACGGGGGCTTGAAAGACTTTTTCATAATAGTCTTTTACGTACTTCACAAGATGCTGCTGTTCGGAGAGCATAGTGCCGTCGTCTGTTTCCAATGACGTCAGGGGGGGTCGATGCATCCGTGTCACCGATCTTGAGAGAGCAGTCCCCGACGGATTCTCCGAAGACGCTATCTCTTCCCATCCCTCGATCGCCGTCGCTCTCTCGCCCACCTCCTTGTACGTGCGCCTTATTTCCTCCCTCGCCTTCATCGCCTCCTCTCCTCGAGTCGTCGCCTCCGTCGCCTCGAGCGATCTCATGTGGGATATGTTTCTGTCTTTACTAAGGTGTACATAAATCCTGGTGGCGGCTCTAATCTCAGATTTTAAAGTTTCCCACGCGACGACGGGGTCCCCGCTCTCGTGGGTAGACGTCACTTCCTCGATAATTGTCGACATGAATTCGACAAATTCTTCGTTATCAAGTAAGTAGTTGTAGAATTTCCAGTACGGGGGAGGTGGTTTTATTACATCCTGGATGGTGAAGTCTATGGATAGAGCCATGTGGTCCGAGAACGAGGCTCGCCTTTCGATGGAGGATATTTTCTGTATGTTGTCAGTGTATATCCTGTCCAGGCGGGATGCAATATTGGGGTCGGCCGCCGAGTGGTACGTTCCCTTCTTCCGTGCCTTTCCCTCCATACATCTGATAGAGAGTGCTTCCTAATGAGTGCAGCGAGACGCCTCGCCTTCGTAGGCTCCCTCTCTATCCTCGATGAGCGGTCGTGACGAGGCGACAGCGTGCAATTATAATCACCAGCCAGTATGGTGAGATCCGGATGATAGTCTTCCGCCCTGCCTTGCTCGAGTGCGTCGTCCATCTTCCGTATCACCTCAACAGCTATGTCCTTGTCGTTAGGTAGGTAGCTGTTAATAACGCGTAAGGTGGAGCCTGAGCTAAATTCGAAACGATGTTCTGTAGCATGCCCCGGATAGAGGGTGTTTTCCTTCGTTATGTTGGGGGCGAGGTTCTTTTTTATTGCGATGCCAGTTCCCGCGGCTACTCTGTGGGTGGGGTTGAGGCTGAAAGAATAGCCGAGGCTGCGGAGGCAGGGTTGGAGGTGGTCCGCGTTTGTTTCCTGCATAAGTAGGATGTCTGGTTCCCACCGCTCGATGAAAAATTTGAGCTGTTGACTTTTTACGTTGCTGGCTACAGAACGCACGTTTAGGGTGGTCAGGTTGATGGTCTTCCCTCTTACGGACGTCATTGATTATGCGGTGGTTTGTTAGTTAGGGCCTTAAAAAAACCTGTGGATCCTCATATCTAACGCAACATCTTTAACCGCTTTGTTCTCGACAAGCTCTCTCAACGTTTCGACGAGGGCATGCGTGTCTGAAAAAAAATTCTTAGCCATGTCCGTAATGTTCTTCTTTCCTTTCGTTTCTTTCAGGAATAAAATGAGTTTTGGACTATCTAAAAATCCTTCTTGTGGATGGTTGTTGAGGTAATCTTCTATCTCTTTGTATCCCCGTTCATCGGATGGGGTGGGGATTAATCGTTTTCTTTGGGGAGACGTTCTTTCCTCCGCCCTGACGTGTTTCCTTTTTGTTTGGCCTTGCACTTGAGAGAGGCTAGTTGGTGCGTGCGGGTTGTTTGTTTGATGATCTTCCGTAGCTGCTTCGGTGGCGTGGGAATCAAGATTATGGTCTGTGGCAACCAATTCGTCCGAGGAGGGGTTTTTTGCGGCGTGTTGCGTGGGTAAAGGTAGCGGGGTGGAGTGAGAAGTCTTGGTCTCGGGGGGCGTGTCGCTCCCGTCATTTTTTTCATGATTGGCAACGTCCGCTTCCTCGGTGGGGTGAGGAGGGAGAGGAATTGGGGTGATAATATTTTTTTTCGGCGCTATGATTTGGTGATCTGCACCTCCGGGGGTGGGGGTCTTAAGTGATGCGGCCGGCGCGTCATTATTATGTTGTTTTTTGCCGTCGTTTATGCGAGGGTTAAAATTCGCCCTGCTTTCCCTTGCCTGGTCGAGATTGGCCTTGCAGGCGGAGGCAAAATGTCCGTCTTCGTTGCATCTAAAGCACCGAGGGTCATTAAAGTTGAAGAAAATTCGGTGCTTGGCGGGGCCGAAATCCAAGAGCAGCGACTCGGGTACAATCACACCTTCCCGACGTACGATGAAGACCTGCTTCCTCCACGACTCGACGTGGCTTAGATCATCTCTTTTTATTCCCACGCCCAGGGTGGTGACGGGGCTCACGACTCTTCCTATTTGGGAGATAATTTCCAACAAATCGGGAATCGGGAATTCTGGGGGCACGTTTGAGACGACTAGCTGCTCCACTTGCTGAACCATGCGGTTCGCAATTAAAAAATTATTCATTATGGTGAGACCTCCTTTATTCATCATGAAGTCGTTTAAAATGTCTTCATTCTTCAAATAGAAACAAACTCGATCCCCTGGAAGTTTTGTGGCGTGCGTTATCTGTCTGCCGCCCACCTCTTCGGCCATCGCCTCGATGTATTGGGCTATGGGAACGCCTGGGAGGCCGTTGAAAATAATTCCCGTCTTCCCTGTGGGTCCCGATTTCAATGGTATTATCTTTTTCGTGACGAATTTAAAAGGTTGGGGTGGGTTATCGCCGTTGCTTTGGGCTTGTCGATTTTCCTTCCCTCCCGTCACCCGCGCGTAGCTGACTAACGGTCTGCCCCGTTGGGGTGCGTCGCTAATGCTCGCGGCTTCGCCTTCGCATCGAATAGGGTCCGCCCCGCTTACCGCACTCGATCCCCCTCCCCTTGGGCTCGCCGCGAGCGAGCGTGGCCTCGTCTCAGCTGAAGAGGTGATTTCCCCCTCCCTCGTCGCCTTAGTAATGGGGAAAGCGGTGTCCGGGGGACGGTTTACGTCACGGGCATCGGAACTTTGAGTATCTATGGCTCCACCACTTGCATGGACAAATGAATTATGAATTCCGTAATTAATTTCGGTCGGTGAAACTTTGCCAGTGATAGAAGAGAAAGGGAGTGAGCGGACACCGATAGTTGTCGGAATACGCCTTACTGTGGTAGTTAAAATACCGCCTTCGCGGCGCAATACTGTCGTCGGCGATTTTATTTCGTCATTTATTGACTCCAGGGATAATGACAGATTACGCGAACTTCTGTAATTAATCGGAGGGGCTGTAGTGGCAACCTGAGCACGTCTCTGAGGTGACGACGGAGCACTTCTTACCCTCCTATCGTTAGTCGTGTCGCCGAGTTGACTGGAAGACGGAGACATCCTCCTTGGTGAATGCGGTGGGCTGATCATCTTCGACATAATGTCTGGTGAGTTGAAAATTGCAGTATATCCGATACAATTGTTGTCTCGATGTGAAAAAAAGAGCACTTTGCTGGTCTTCTCGTTTCCTCTCTCACCGACTCCGAGGTGTCGGCGAGGATGGGTAATGAAACGGGATCCAAGATTTGACGAGAGTGTTTTTGAGTCACTTTTCGGTGAAATTAAGCACTTATTCAATTAAAAATTGAACACTAGGGTTGCGTGAGGTATCCCGCAACGAAAAACAAATATTCCGAAGCACTCACAGAAAAAAACTTCGCAAATACTCCGATAGAAACACTTGAAAGTGAAGAGCTCGGGAGCGCAGTCGAAACATGTCCGCTCTGCTCGGCGTCTCAAGTTGTTGTTGTTGTTGTTTTTGTTGTTGTTGTTGTGTTGGTTGTTGTTGTTGTTGTTGTTGTTGAAAATGTTGTCGTTGAAAATGTTGTCGTTGAAAATATTGTCGTTGAGAATGTTGTCGTTGAGAATGTTGTCGTTGAAAATGTTGTCATTGAGAATGTTGTCGTTGAGAATGTTGTCGTTGAGAATGTTGTCGTTGAGAATGTTGTCGTTGAGAATGTTGTCGTTGAGAATGTTGTCGTTGAGAATGTTGTTGTTGAAAATAATGTCGTTGAAAAATTTGTCGTTGAGAATGGTGTGTTTGAAAATGTTGTCGTTTAAAATGTTGTCGTTGAGAATGTTGTCGTGGAAAATGTTGTCGTTCAAAATGTTGTCGTTGAAAATGTTATCGTTCAAAATGTTGTCGTTGAGAATGTTGTCGCTGAGAATGTTGTCGTTGAGAATGTTGTCGTTGAGAATGCTGTCGTTGAGAATGTTGTCGTTGAGAATGTTGTCGTTGAAAATCTTGTCACTTAGAATGTTGTCGTTGAAAATGTTGTCATTGAAAATGTAGTCGTTGAGAATGTTGTCGTTGAGAATGTTGTCGTTGAGAATGTTGTCGTTAAAAAAGTTGTCGTTGAAAATGTTGTCGTTGAAAATGTTGTCCTTGAGAAATTTGTCGTTGAGAATGTTGTCGTTGAGAATGTTGTCGTTGAGAATGTTGTCGATGAAAATGTTGTCGTTGAGAATGTTGTCGTTAAAAATGATGTCGTTGAGAATGTTGTCGCTGAGAATGCTGTCGTTGAGAATATTGTCTTTGAGAATGCTGTCTTTGAGAATGCTCTCGTTGAGAATGTTGTCGTGGAGAATGTTGTCATAGAGAATGTTGTCGTTGAGAATGTTGTCGTTGAAAATGTTTTCGTTGAAAATGATATCGTTAAAAATGTTGTCGTTGAGAATGTTGTCGCTGAGAATGTTGACGCTGAGAATGTTGTCGTTGAGAATGCTGTCGTTGAGAATGTTCTCGTTGAGAATGTTGTCGTTAAGAATGTTGTTGTTGAAAATAATGTCGTTAAAAAAGTTGTTGTTGAGAATGTTGTTGTTGAAAATAATGTCGTTAAAAAAGTTGTTGTTGAGAATGTTGTGGTTGAAAATGTTGTCGTCGAAAATGTTGTCGTGGAAAATGTTGTCGTTGAAAATGTTGTCGTTGAAAATGTTATCGTTGAAAATGTTGTCGTTGAGAATGTTGTCGTTGAGAATGTTGTCGTTGAGAATGTTGTCGCTGAGAATGTTGTCGTTGAAAAAGTTGTCTATGAGAATGTTGTCGTTGAGAATGTTGTCGTTGAGAATTTTGTCGTAGAGAATGTTGTCGTTGAAAATTTTGTCATTGAGAATGTGGTCGTTGAAAATATTGTCGTTGAGAATGTTGTCGTTGAGAATGTTGTCGTTAAGAATGCTGTCGTTGAAAAAGTTGTCGTTAAGAATGTTGTCGTTGAAAATGTTGTCACTGAGAATGTTGTCGTTGAGAATGTTGTCGTTGAGAATGTTGTCGTTGACAATGTTGTCGTTGAGAATGTTGTCGTTGAGAATGTTGTCGTTGAGAATGTGGTCGTTGAGAATTTTGTCATTGAGAATGTTGTCGTTGAAAATATTGTCGTTGAAAATGTTGTCGTTAATAATGTTGTCGTGGAGAATGTTTTCGTTGAGAATGTTGTCGTTGAGAACGCAGTCGATGAGAATGTTTTCGTTGAGAATGTTGTCGTTGAGAATGTTGTCTTGAGAATGTTGTTGTTGAGAATATTGTCGTTGAAAAAGTTGTCGTTGAGAATGATGTCGTTGAAAATGTTGTCCTTGTAAATGTTGTCGTTGAAAATATTGTCGTTGAAAATGTTGTCGTTGAAAATGTTGTCGTTGAAAATGATGTCGTCGAAAATGTTATCGT
This sequence comes from Ischnura elegans, assembly GCF_921293095.1. Taxonomy (NCBI): domain Eukaryota; kingdom Metazoa; phylum Arthropoda; class Insecta; order Odonata; family Coenagrionidae; genus Ischnura; species Ischnura elegans. Next base: position 99,660,281 of record NC_060259.1, read on the forward strand.
TGAAAATGTTGTCGTTGAGAATGTTGTCGTTGAGAATGTTGTCGTTGAGAATGTTGTCGTTGAGAATGTTGTCGTTGAGAATGTTGTCGTTGAGAATGTTGTTGCTGAAAATAATTTCGTTGAAAAATTTGTCGTTGAGAATGTTGTGGTTGAAAATATTGTCGTTGAAAATGTTGTCGTCGAAAATGTTGTCGTTGAAAATGTTATCGTTGAAAATGTTGTCGTTGAGAATGTTGTCGCTGAGAATGTTGTCGTTGAGAATGTTGTCGTTGAGAATGTTGTCGTTTACAATGTTGTCGTTGAGAATGTTGTCGTTGAGAATGCTGTCGTTGAGAATGTTGTCGTTGAGAATGTTGTCGTTGAGAATGTTGTCGTTGAGAATGTTGTTGTTAAAAATAATGTCGTTAAAAAAGTTGTTGTTGAGAATGTTGTGGTTGAAAATGTTGTCGTTGAAAATGTTGTCGTGGAAAATGTTGTCGTTGAAAATGTTGTCGTTGAAAATGTTATCGTTGAAAATGTTGTCGTTGAGAATGTTGTCGTTGAGAATGTTGTCGTTGAGAATGTTAACGCTGAGAATGTTGTCGTTGAAAAAGTTGTCTATGAGAATGTTGTCGTTGAGAATGTTGTCGTTGAGAATTTTGTCGTTGAGAATGTTGTCGTTGAGAATTTTGTCATTGAGAATGTGGTCGTTGAAAATATTGTCGTTGAGAATGTTGTCGTTGAGAATGTTGTCGTTGAGAATGTGTTCGTTGAGATAGCTGTCGTTGAAAAAGTTGTCGTTAAGAATGTTGTCGTTGAAAATGTTGTCATTGAGAATGTTGTCGTTGAGAATGTTGTCGTTGACAATGTTGTCGTTGAGAATGTTGTCGTTGAGAATGTTGTCGTTGAGAATGTGGTCGTTGAGAATTTTGTCATTGAGAATGTTGTCGTTGAAAATGTTGTCGTTGAAAATGTTGTCGTTAATAATGTTGTCGTTGAGAATGTTTTCGTTGAGAATGTTGTCGTTGAGAATGCAGTCGTTGAGAATGTTTTCGTTGAGAATGTTGTCGTTGAGAATGTTGTCTTGAGAATGTTGTTGTTGAGAATATTGTCGTTGAAAAAGTTGTCGTTGAGAATGATGTCGTTGAAAATGTTGTCGTTGTAAATGTTGTCGTTGAAAATGTTGTCGTTGAAAATGTTGTCGTTGAAAATGATGTCGCTGAAAATGTTATCGTTGAAAATGTTGTCGTTGAGAATGTTGTCATTGAGAATGTTGTCGTTGAGAATGTTGTCGTTGAGAATGTTGTCGTTGAGAATGTTGTTGCTGAAAATAATTTCGTTGAAAAATTTGTCGTTGAGAATGTTGGGGTTGAAAATAATGTCGTTGAAAATGTTGTCGTCGAAAATGTTGTCGGTGAAAATGTTATCGTTGAAAATGTTGTCGTTGAGAATGTTGTCGCTGAGAATCTTGTCGTTGAGAATGTTGTCGTTGAGAATGTTGTCGTTGACAATGTTGTCGTTGAGAATGTTGTCGTTGAGAATGCTATCGTTGAGAATGTTGTCGTTGAGAATGTTGTCGTTGAGAATGTGTTCGTTGAGAATGATGTTGTTGAAAATAATGTCGATAAAAAAGTTGTCGTTGAGAATGTTATGGTTGAATATGTTGTCATTGAGAATGTTGTCGTTGAAAATATTGTCGTTGAGAATGTTGTCGTTGAGAATGTTGTCGTTGAGAATGCTGTCGTTGAAAAAGTTGTCGTTGAGAATGTTGTCGTTGAAAATGTTGTCATTGAGAATGTTGTCGTTGAGAATGTTGTCGTTGAGAATGTTGTCGTTGAGAATGTTGTCGTTGACAATGTTGTCGTTGAGAATGTTGTCGTTGAGAATGTGGTCGTTGAGAATTTTGTCATTGAGAATGTTGTCGTTTAATATATCGTCGTTGAGAATGTTGTCGTTGAGAATGTTGTCGTTGAGAATGTTTTCGTTTAGAATGTGTTCGTTGAGAATGCTGTCGTTGAGAATGTTGTCGTTCAGAATGTTGTCGTTGATAATGTTGTCGTTGAGAATGTTGTTGTTGAGAATAATGTCGTTTAAAAGTTGTCGTTGAGAATGATGTCGTTAAAAATGTTGTCGTTGAAAATGTTGTCGTTGAAAATATTGTCAAGGAGAATGTTGTCGTTGAGAATGTTGTCGTTGAGAATGTGTTCGTTGAGAATGCTGTCGTTGAAAAAGTTGTCGTTAAGAATGTTGTCGTTGAAAATGTTGTCGTTGAGAATGTTGTCGTTGAGAATGTTGTCGTTGAGAATGTTGTCGTTGACAATGTTGTCGTTGAGAATGTTGTCGTTGAGAATGTTGTCGTTGAGAATGTGGTCGTTGAGAATTTTGTCATTGAGAATGTTGTCGTTGAAAATATTGTCGTTGAAAATGTTGTCGTTAATAATGTTGTCGTTGAGAATGTTTTCGTTGAGAATGTTGTCGTTGAGAATGCAGTCGTTGAGAATGTTTTCGTTGAGAATGTTGTCGTTGAGAATGTTGTCTTGAGAATGTTGTTGTTGAGAATATTGTCGTTGAAAAAGTTGTCGTTGAGAATGATGTCGTTGAAAATGTTGTCGTTGTAAATGTTGTCGTTGAAAATGTTGTCGTTGAAAATGTTGTCGTTGAAAATGATGTCGTTGAAAATGTTATCGTTGAAAATGTTGTCGTTGAGAATGTTGTCGTTGAGAATGTTGTCGTTGAGAATGTTGTCGTTGAGAATGTTGTCGTTGAGAATGTTGTTGCTGAAAATAATTTCGTTGAAAAATTTGTCGTTGAGAATGTTGGGGTTGAAAATAATGTCGTTGAAAATGTTGTCGTCGAAAATGTTGTCGTTGAAAATGTGATCGTTGAAAATGTTGTCGTTGAGAATGTTGTCGCTGAGAATCTTGTCGTTGAGAATGTTGTCGTTGAGAATGTTGTCGTTGACAATGTTGTCGTTGAGAATGTTGTCGTTGAGAATGCTGTCGTTGAGAATTTTCTCGTTGAGAATGTTGTCGTTGAGAATGTTGTCGTTGAGAATGATGTTGTTGAAAATAATGTCGATAAAAAAGTTGTCGTTGAGAATGTTATGGTTGAATATGTTGTCATTGAGTATGTTGTCGTTGAAAATATTGTCGTTGAGAATGTTGTCGTTGAGAATGTTGTCGTTGAGAATGCTGTCTTTGAAAAAATTGTCGTTGAGAATGTTGTCGTTGAAAATGTTGTCATTGAGAATGTTGTCATTGAGAATGTTGTCGTTGAGAATGTTGTCGTTGACAATGTTGTCGTTGAGAATGTTGTCGTTGAGAATGTTGTCGTTGAGAATGTGGTCGTTGAGAATTTTGTCATTGAGAATGTTGTCGTTGAAAATGTTGTCGTTGAAAATGTTGTCGTTAATAATGTTGTCGTTGAGAATGTTTTCGTTGAGAATGTTGTCGTTGAGAAAGCAGTCGTTGAGAATGTTTTCGTTGAGAATGTTGTCGTTGAGAATGTTGTCTTGAGAATGTTGTTGTTGAGAATATTGTCGTTGAAAAAGTTGTCGTTGAGAATGATGTCGTTGAAAATGTTGTCGTTGTAAATGTTGTCGTTGAAAATGTTGTCGTTGAAAATGTTGTCGTTGAAAATGATGTCGCTGAAAATGTTATCGTTGAAAATGTTGTCGTTGAGAATGTTGTCATTGAGAATGTTGTCGTTGAGAATGTTGTCGTTGAGAATGTTGTCGTTGAGAATGTGGTCGTTGAGAATTTTGTCATTGAGAATGTTGTCGTTGAAAATGTTGTCGTTGAAAATGTTGTCGTTAATAATGTTGTCGTTGAGAATGTTTTCGTTGAGAATATTGTCGTTGAGAATGCAGTCGTTGAGAATGTTTTCGTTGAGAATGTTGTCGTTGAGAATGTTGTCTTGAGAATGTTGTTGTTGAGAATATTGTCGTTGAAAAAGTTGTCGTTGAGAATGATGTCGTTGAAAATGTTGTCGTTGTAAATGTTGTCGTTGAAAATGTTGTCGTTGAAAATGTTGTCGTTGAAAATGATGTCGCTGAAAATGTTATCGTTGAAAATGTTGTCGTTGAGAATGTTGTCATTGAGAATGTTGTCGTTGAGAATGTTGTCGTTGAGAATGTTGTCGTTGAGAATGTTGTTGCTGAAAATAATTTCGTTGAAAAATTTGTCGTTGAGAATGTTGGGGTTGAAAATAATGTCGTTGAAAATGTTGTCGTCGAAAATGTTGTCGGTGAAAATGTTATCGTTGAAAATGTTGTCGTTGAGAATGTTGTCGCTGAGAATCTTGTCGTTGAGAATGTTGTCGTTGAGAATGTTGTCGTTGACAATGTTGTCGTTGAGAATGTTGTCGTTGAGAATGCTATCGTTGAGAATGTTGTCGTTGAGAATGTTGTCGTTGAGAATGTGTTCGTTGAGAATGATGTTGTTGAAAATAATGTCGATAAAAAAGTTGTCGTTGAGAATGTTATGGTTGAATATGTTGTCATTGAGAATGTTGTCGTTGAAAATATTGTCGTTGAGAATGTTGTCGTTGAGAATGTTGTCGTTGAGAATGCTGTCGTTGAAAAAGTTGTCGTTGAGAATGTTGTCGTTGAAAATGTTGTCATTGAGAATGTTGTCGTTGAGAATGTTGTCGTTGAGAATGTTGTCGTTGAGAATGTTGTCGTTGAGAATGTTGTCGTTGAGAATGTTGTCGTTGAGAATGTGGTCGTTGAGAATTTTGTCATTGAGAATGTTGTCGTTTAATATATCGTCGTTGAGAATGTTGTCGTTGAGAATGTTGTCGTTGAGAATGTTTTCGTTTAGAATGTGTTCGTTGAGAATGCTGTCGTTGAGAATGTTGTCGTTCAGAATGTTGTCGTTGATAATGTTGTCGTTGAGAATGTTGTTGTTGAGAATAATGTCGTTTAAAAGTTGTCGTTGAGAATGATGTCGTTAAAAATGTTGTCGTTGAAAATGTTGTCGTTGAAAATATTGTCAAGGAGAATGTTGTCGTTGAGAATGTTGTCGTTGAGAATGTGTTCGTTGAGAATGCTGTCGTTGAAAAAGTTGTCGTTAAGAATGTTGTCGTTGAAAATGTTGTCGTTGAGAATGTTGTCGTTGAGAATGTTGTCGTTGAGAATGTTGTCGTTGAGAATGTTGTCGTTGAGAATGTTGTCGTTGAGAATGTTGTCGTTGAGAATGTGGTCGTTGAGAATTTTGTCATTGAGAATGTTGTCGTTGAAAATATTGTCGTTGAAAATGTTGTCGTTAATAATGTTGTCGTTGAGAATGTTTTCGTTGAGAATGTTGTCGTTGAGAATGCAGTCGTTGAGAATGTTTTCGTTGAGAATGTTGTCGTTGAGAATGTTGTCTTGAGAATGTTGTTGTTGAGAATATTGTCGTTGAAAAAGTTGTCGTTGAGAATGATGTCGTTGAAAATGTTGTCGTTGTAAATGTTGTCGTTGAAAATGTTGTCGTTGAAAATGTTGTCGTTGAGAATGATGTCGTTGAAAATGTTATCGTTGAAAATGTTGTCGTTGAGAATGTTGTCGTTGAGAATGTTGTCGTTGAGAATGTTGTCGTTGAGAATGTTGTCGTTGAGAATGTTGTTGCTGAAAATAATTTCGTTGAAAAATTTGTCGTTGAGAATGTTGGGGTTGAAAATAATGTCGTTGAAAATGTTGTCGTCGAAAATGTTGTCGTTGAAAATGTGATCGTTGAAAATGTTGTCGTTGAGAATGTTGTCGCTGAGAATCTTGTCGTTGAGAATGTTGTCGTTGAGAATGTTGTCGTTGACAATGTTGTCGTTGAGAATGTTGTCGTTGAGAATGCTGTCGTTGAGAATTTTCTCGTTGAGAATGTTGTCGTTGAGAATGTTGTCGTTGAGAATGATGTTGTTGAAAATAATGTCGATAAAAAAGTTGTCGTTGAGAATGTTATGGTTGAATATGTTGTCATTGAGTATGTTGTCGTTGAAAATATTGTCGTTGAGAATGTTGTCGTTGAGAATGTTGTCGTTGAGAATGCTGTCTTTGAAAAAATTGTCGTTGAGAATGTTGTCGTTGAAAATGTTGTCATTGAGAATGTTGTCGTTGAGAATGTTGTCGTTGAGAATGTTGTCGTTGACAATGTTGTCGTTGAGAATGTTGTCGTTGAGAATGTGGTCGTTGAGAATTTTGTCATTGAGAATGTTGTCGTAGAATATATCGTCGTTGAGAATGTTGTCGTTGAGAATGTTGTCGTCGAGAATGTTTTCGTTTAGAATGTGTTCGTTGAGAATGCTGTCGTTGAGAATGTTGTCGTTCAGAATGTTGTCGTTGAGAATGTTGTCGTTGAGAATGTTGTTGTTGAGAATAATGTCGTTGAAAAAGTTGTCGTTGAGAATGATGTCGTTAAAAATGTTGTCGTTGAAAATGTTGTCGTTGAAAATGTTGTCGTTGAAAATGTTGTCGTTGAAAATGTTGTCGTTGAAATGTTATCGTTGAAAATGTTGTCGTTGAGAATGTTGTCGTTGAGAATGTTGTCGTTGATAATGTTGTCGTTGAGAATGTTGTCGTTGAGAATGTTGTCTTTGAGAATGTTGTCGTTGAGAATAAAATCGTTGAGAATGTTGTTGTTGAAAATAATGTCGTTGAAAAATTTGTCGTTGAGAATGTTGTGGTTGAAAATGTTGTCGTTGAAAATGTTGTCGTTGAAAATGTTGTCTTTGAAAATGTTGTCGTTGAAAATGTTGTCGTTGAAAATGTTGTCGTTGAGAATGCTGTCGTTGAGAATGTTCTCGTTGAGAATGTTGTCGTTGAGAATGTTGTCGTTGAGAATGTTGTTGTTGAAAATAATGTCGTTAAAAAAGTTGTTGTTGAGAATGTTTGGTTGAAAATGTTGTCGTTGAAAATGTTGTCGTGGTAAATGTTGTCGTAGAAAATGTTGTCGTTGAAAATGTTATCGTTGAAAATGTTGTCGTTGAGAATGTTGTCGTTGAGAATGTTGTCGTTGGGAATGTTGTCGCTGAGAATGTTGTCGTTGAAAAAGTTGTCTATGAGAATGTTGTCGTTGAGAATGTTGTCGTTGAGAATGTTGTCGTTGAGAATTTTGTCATTGAGAATGTGGTCGTTGAAAATATTGTCGTTGAGAATGTTGTCGTTGAGAATGTTGTCGTTGAGAATGTTGTCGTTGAGAATGTTGTCGTTGAGAATGCTGTCGTTGAAAAAGTTGTCTATGAGTATTTTGTCGTTGAAAATGTTGTCATTGAGAATGTTGTCGTTGAGAATGTTGTCGTTGAGAATGCTGTCGTTGAGAATTTTGTCATTGAGAATGTTGTCGTTGAAAATATTGTCGTTGAGAATGTTGTCGTTGAAAATGTGGTCGTTGAGAATGTTGTCGTTGAGAATGTTGTCGTTGAGAATGTGGTCGTTGAGAATTTTGTCATTGAGAATGTTGTCGTTGAAAACATTGTCGTTGAAAATGTTGTCGTTAATAATGTTGTCGTTGAGAATGTTTTCGTTGAGAATGTTGTCGTTTAGAATGCTGTCGTTGAGAATGTTGTCATTAACCCAGCTAGCACACGGGAGACTGTCTCCCCCGAATCCTTAGAGACTCTCTACAGAAACCAAAGAGACCGCCTCCCGGAAGCGGTAAGCGTCTCCGGAGACAACAAGGAGACGGCCGGACGATACGATGACGAACCCATGACGAAATGTCCGCACTACTCAAGAGACGGTCTCCGATTTCCGATTTATGCGCCATCAAGCGATAACCACGCGAACTACGTCGGACACATCAACTGTGCGACGGTGGCGCCATCTGTTGTCATTTATCAGCACTACGAGCAGCGAGCTACAGCCGACCGCTACTTCACTATTCCAAATCAGGACATATTAACCGGCCACTTATAAATCCGTGGCGTATGCGAATTGACATTAAAGCATATTACTTACGAACATGGTGTTAATGGACTGCTACAGCGATGACAACACACAAACAGAAATCTCGGTGACAAACGTAGGAAATGTCAAAGAAAATCAGGCATTTTCAAATATTGGTTTATTTACAAAAAGTATTAGAACAAGCCACATTGAATGTCAGAGGAACTTCAAAGATGAACTCCTATTACATAGAAACAGCTTTTCACAAGGCCACTGGACATCAAGGGACTGAAGCAACACCTGAAAAGAAAAAGCAGAATACTCGCATTAAGAAATGCTATGACTACACAAAAACAATAATAATGCTTTGGGAACTTTAACACGTATTCTCTCAGGTCAGCTAAAATACTATGCAATGCCCACTTAATAGAGCCAATACATAATGAAAATAACATACTTGATACACAAGAACAAGATGAGATTTTAAAGATAAAATGAACAAAAACGGAAATCTTTAAAGAATCCTCCCTGAATTAAAAACTGCAGAATCGCAATAACAAAGCTATGCATTTTAGAAAATAGCATCTTCATCCTCACAGCAATATCCCAAGAATGTCACCATACCATATGTTAAACCCATACTTAAGAATAAACAATACACGAGGGATTTCCATTGTTCCCTATCTTAAATGAAACAACAGAAAAACACCAGGCATCTCTGCCAAGGATTAAGTGCACAACCTTCTAATTCTACTGCAGAATATCATGCCTGCTTCACTACATTGTGGAGATTCATTATGGCTGTGAACCATGCTCACCATCAGAAGGTATTAACATGTTCCATCACAAGGTAATAAGAACAAATTGCCTGAAAATGAAGAAATTAAAAAAATTGTAATCACTCAAAATATTGACGAAGAATTTACTTGCAGAGAACTTGGCAAGTTTCACATAACCACCCAACAACATAAGTATGGGAACAACTGCCAAAGAATCCATCGATAATAGTTCCTCTATTATATTAATATGCCCAAAACGGTACGGCTACTGCATGAGGAATGCAGATATGTGGTCAAACGGGTGTGGAAATGAACCATTTATATGTCACCTACTAAAAAAATTAAGAAATTTCTATTACTCCATTAAACTGCATCAAATATAAAAATGACAATAAAAAAGGAATGAGAGAGTCCATCAAGTACATTAACCAAAACTAATTAAATATCAACCATATATGAGAGGATAATGAGTAAAATAAAACCAAAGATTACGGATAAAGCTGTGCCTCCTAAGATTCTTCACCCAAAATGGCGTAATAGGCAGATTGTTGCTGCAGAATAATCCTTATTGTGAATGTCTCCCACCAACAAAAGAAACCAAACAGGATACATCACTACGACACCGATAACTCTGCCTATTAATAAAGAAAAATATCTGTTACTACAGAATTAAGCTACACAATAACCAAGCAAGATAACGACAACTAAGAACCTACGGAGTTCTAAACCATCATCTCATGTAAACACACAAAAAACAGCAACATTAAAAAATAAGCAAGCTGTATCAATACCACTTTCCACTCCCTATGTTTAAGTCATCCAATTCTCGGCTACGATACCAGAGGAAAATCATCCTCACAGAGAATTTTGGCCACCAGAATCAGAAGAACGATTATCCAATCGTGAGGTCCTTGCTTCACCACCTATTAACCCCTTAACTGGGGAGAGCGACTATAGTCGCAAGCGGACTATACTCCCCATGTGGGGAGCTCGACTATAGTCGCGCGTGCCGTCGCGTCACAATGTTATGCGGAGAAGGCATGAATATTCATTCTTTATGCATCATTGCATGTTTTTTGCTTTGTCAGAGGTTCTATACCAATATATTTGAAGTATATTGCCATTTTTGTGCAATAGCTTTACTATAAATTTTTTTTCCAATAACGGCATCTCCGAAAATCGTTGGATTTGCTCCCCACCAGGTGAAAGATAAGGAAATTTCTGCCCCCAACCAAGGGGTAAATGAAGATGTAAAAAATTCGATTACTCCAAACATATAAACAATAAGGGTGGATAAAAAGAAATAAAAAGAACTCACCAAGACTAAAAACCACCACTATTAACAGGAACATCCACTGAGATGCCAATCAACCTGTTCCACTTTCCATAGATATTTATGATACCAAGTCAGAAGAGAATCACCCTGGAGTAATTGTTGCCCACCAGAATCAGAAGAACGATGATCCAATCGTCAGGTTGTTCCTTCACCACCTACTAATGAAGATGTAAAAAATTTCTCTTAGTCCATACATATAAACTGTAAGGGTGAATATTGGTAAATCACAAGAAGCACTCACCAAGACTAAAAACCACCACTATTAACAGGAACATCCACTGAGATGCCAATCAGCCAGTTCCACTTTCCATAGATATTTATGATACCAAGGCAGAAGAGAGTCACCCTGGAGTAATTGTTGCCCACCAGAATCAGAAGAACGATGATCCAATCGTCAGGTTGTTCCTTCACCACCTACTAATGAAGATGTAAAAAATTTCTCTTAGTCCATACATATAAACTGTAAGGGTGAATATTGGTAAATCACAAGAAGCACTCACCAAGACTAAAAACCACCACTATTAACAGGAACATCCACTAAGATGCCAATCAGCCAGTTCCACTTTCCATAGATATTTATGATACCAAGGCAGAAGAGAGTCACCCTGGAGTAATTGTTGCCCACCAGAATCAGAAGAACGATGATCCAATCGTCAGGTTGTTCCTTCACCACCTACTAATGAAGATGTAAAAAATTTCTCTTAGTCCATACATATAAACTGTAAGGGTGAATATTGGTAAATCACAAGAAGCACTCACCAAGACTAAAAACCACCACTATTAACAGGAACATCCACTGAGATGCCAATCAGCCAGTTCCACTTTCCATAGATATTTATGATACCAAGGCAGAAGAGAGTCACCCTGGAGTAATTGTTGCCCACCAGAATCAGAAGAACGATGATCCAATCGTTAGGTTGTTACTTCTCCACCTACTAATGAAGACGTAAAAAATTTCTCTTAGGCCATACATATAAACTGTAAGGGTGGATATTGGTAAATCACAAGAAGCACTCACCAAGACTAAAAACCACCACTATTAACAGGATCATCCACTGAGATGCCAATCAGCCAGTTCCACTTTCCATAGATATTTATGATACCAAGGCAGAAGAGAGTCACCCTTGAATAATTGTTGCCCACCAGAATCACAAGAACGATGATCCAATCGTGAAGTCCTTACTTCACCACCTATTAATGAAGGTGTAAAAAATTCGATTACTCCAAACATATAAACAATAAGGGTGGATATTGATAAATCACAAGAGGCACTCACCAACATTAAAAACCACCACTATTAACAGGAACATCCACTGAGATGCCAATCAGCCAGTTCCACTTCCCATAGATATTTATGATACCAAGGCAGAAGAGAGTCACCCTGGAGTAATTGTTGCCCACCAGAATCAGAAGAACGATGATCCAATCGTCAGGTTGTTACTTCACCACCTACTAATGAAGATGTAAAAAATTTCTCTTAGTCCACACATATAAACTGTAAGGGTGAATATTGGTAAATCACAAGAAGCACTCACCAAGATTAAAATCTACCACTATTAACAGGAACATCCACTGAGATGCCAATCAACCAGTTCCACTTTCCATATTTATTTATGATACCAAGTCAGAAGAGAAATTCCTTGCAATATTAAAAAATTATTAGTATTTCCCCAACTGCACTGATTTATCGGTACAATAATTTACAACCCAATCATAGTTAAATGCAACTCATTGCAGGATCACATGAGTACTGCGTCTTAACCGATTAATCTGATTTGCATATTTGATTGAATTGAACGACGTAAGTTTGGTCGCCATCTCCTTAGCATTATGAATGATCAAAGTATTTAATTTCTCGCGCACTTACAAGTAAATATTGGCGCTATGTCAAACTACAAAATCAACTGACTACGTTAACATCAACAATGAACTGATAGTAACGAAATTAACGTAAAGTATGTGAAAATCATTTCGCGCACCCTATTTGTGAATAAACAGTGATAAATGAGCTGCCCTTATGATTCAGCCCTGATGATGAGTGCCGAGACGGTACTTGAAACGTTGGCCGATATAAAAACATTAACCCGGAGGGAATCCCGAGAAAAGTTTACCCACAATGATAAATCAGCTTTTTATGAGGTAAATCAACAATCAAGGGGATAGTGAGCCTATATGTCACTAAATTTTCAGCATTTTTTCGAATACTTTCCCCAAATTCAAGGTAAATAACGCAGAAGACGAAATTCGAGTGCAAGAATGGGAATTTATTTTTCTTTCCAATGTTATATGCTCCAACTATGTGCAACCATTATCACTAATTTAAATATGCAAAAGAAAAGGTTGCAGTCGTTCATAACGAACTTTACCTGTCCTTCTTACGGAAAATATTCAGGGCCCATTCCAAGGCCACATATACCTCATAATATTCTCACCTTTTAAACCTTCCCTGAACTTTCACTCACCAACATTTTAAAATCAAAATGAGCCAAATCGGTTCTCGAGTATTAGCGAGACTAAAGGACATCAATTCATTATTATAATCTATATCAGTAAATGTGACAATGCACCTCGAGCCACACAACATGGCGGCTAGCCGAATATTAAACATATCAACTTTCATTAATTTTAATGTCTCAAAATAAATCTGCTGTTTACATTAATTTTCCTTATTATCGGGAATTCAACAAAACTTAATAATAGTCCACAGAGTAAATAATAGCGTCGGAAGGATAACGGCCATGCTTCGTGAATATTTTCGACTTGCACGAGGCGATTTGGGATCTACACTAAGGTAGGTACATTAGATAACGAATATTATCCTTAATGAGGTTAATGAGTGACACATGAAAATACATGTAAAAGGCAACCATAAGCGAATCGAATAACTACCGAATAAATGACAAAATCTAAGTCCTTTGGGACACGTGAAGACAATATGATAATGCCATAAAAATTAGCAGGGATACAAATTAATCAGTACTTACCTCAAAGCGGTGAAAATGGACGCAGTTGAAAAAGAGATTGCAAGAACCGGCAAGCTCCAACAATGAGGATAAACACGTGCGGTGATCGTAACTTCGAAGGCAGGACCACTCAGATTCGAGTTATGGCACAAAGTGAAAGAGACGAAGCGGATGTTGCAAGGGGGAGGAAGGGCTCTTTTCCGGTATCGGCGTAGTCAGCGATATAATTATACTAATTAATGTCTAATTCGTGTTATACCACGACGAATTACCAATATAAAATTAGAAAATAATTAAATATACAGCCATGATCACTCGGTATCCGCATAATGCCTCTTGAAGATAATTTAATTTCGGAAAGGCGAAGTGTTGACCTCGGAAAGAAGCGGAAGTGGGTGGGGGTGAACACTCGAAAATTGACGAACCAAGGGAGAAAGAGGAGAGGGCGGCCATCTCCTCGGGGTCTCTTACCTGTCGTCAAGAGACAGTCTCCTGTGTGCTTTTAGGGAAGAATGTTTTCGTTGAGAATGTTGTCGTTGAGAATGTTGTTGTTGAGAATAATGTCGTTGAAAAAGTTGTAGTTGAGAATGGTGTCGTTGAAAATGTTGTCGTTGTAAATGTTGTCGTTGAAAATGTTGTCGTTGAAAATGTTGTCGTTGAAAATGATGTCGTTGAAAATGTTATCGTTGAAAATGTTGTCGTCGAGAATGTTGTCGTTGAGAATGTTGTCGTTCAGAATGTTGTCGTTGAGAATGTTGTCGTTGAGAATGTTGTCGTTGAGAATGTTGTTGCTGAAAATAATGTCGTTGAAAAATTTGTCGTTGAGAATGTTGTGGTTGATAATAATGTCGTTGAAAATGTTGTCGTCGAAAATGTTGTCGTTGAAAATGTTATCGTTTAAAATGTTGTCGTTGAGAATGTTGTCGCTGAGAATGTTGTCGTTGACAATGTTGTCGTTGAGAATGTTGTCGTTGAGAATGCTGTCGTTGAGAATGTTGTCGTTGAGAATGTTGTCGTTGAGAATGTTGTTGTTGAAAATAATGTCGATAAAAAAGTTGTCGTTGAGAATGTTGTGGTTGATTATGTTGTCGTTGAAAATGTTGTCGTGGAAAATGTTGTCGTTGAAAATGTTGTCGTTGAAAATGTTGTCGTTGATAATGTTGTCGTTGAGAATGTTGTCGTTGAGAATGTTGTCGTTGAGAATGTTGTCGTTGAGAATGCTGTCGTTGAGAATGTTGTCGTTGAGAATGTTGTCGTTGAGAATGTTGTCGTTGAGAATGTTGTCGTTGAGAATGTTGTCGTTAAGAATATTGTCGTTGAGAATGTTGTCGTTGAGAATGTTGTCGTTGAGAATGTTGTCGTTGAAAAAGTTGTCGTTTAGAATGTTGTCGTTGAAATTGTTGTCATTGAAAATGTTGTCGTTGAAAATGTTGTCGTTGAGAATGTTGTCGTTTAGAATGTTGTCGTTGAGAATGTTGTCGTTGAGAATGTTGTCGTTAAAAAAGTTTTCTTTGAGAATGTTGTCGTTGAAAATGTTGTCCTTGAGAATGTTGTCGTTGAGAATGTTGTCGTTGAGAATGTTGTCGATGAAAATGTTGTCGTTGAGAATGTTGTCGTTAAAAATGTTGTCGTTGAGAATGTTGTCGCTGAGAACATTGTCGTTGAGAATATTGTCGTTGAGAATGCTGTCTTTGAGAATGCTCTCGTTGAGAATGTTGTCGTGGAGAATGTTGTCATTGAGATTTTTGTCGTTGTGAATGTTGTCGTTGAGAATGTTGTCGTTGAGAATGTTTTCGTTGAGAATGTTGTCGTTGAGAATGTTGTCGTTGAGATTGTTGTCGTTGAGAATGCTGTCGTTGAGAATGTTGTCGTTGAGAATGTTGTCGTAGAGAATGTTGTCGTTGAGAATGTTGTTGTTGAGAATTTTGTCATTGAGAATGTTGTCGTTGAAAATATTGTCGTTGAGAATGTTGTCGTTGAGAATGTTGTCGTTGAAAATGTTGTCGTTGAAAATGTTGTCGTTGAAAATGTTGTCGTTGAAAATGTTGTCGTTGAGAATGTTGTCGTTGAGAATGTTGTCGCATAGAATGTTGTCGTTGACAATGTTGTCGTTGAGAATGTTGTCGTTGAGAATGTTGTCGTTGAGAATGTTGTCGTTGAGAATGTTGTCGTTGAGAATGTTGTCGTTGAAAATATTGTCGTTGAGAATGTTGTCGTTGAGAATGCTATCTTTGAGAATGCTCTCGTTGAGAATGTTGTCGTGGAGAATGTTGTCATTGAGAATGTTGTCGTTGAGAATGTTGTCGTTGAAAATGTTGTCGTTGAGAATGTTTTCGTTGAGAATGTTGTCGTTGAGAATGTTGTCGTTGAGATTGTTGTCGTTGAGAATGCTGTCGTTGAGAATGTTGTCGTTGAGAATGTTGTCGTTGAGAATGTTGTCGTTGAGAATGTTGTCGTTGAGAATTTTGTCATTGAGAATGTTGTCGTTGAAAATATTGTCGTTGAGAATGTTGTCGTTGAGAATGTTGTCGTTGAGAATGTTGTCGTTGAGAATGTTGTCGTTGAAAATGTTATCGTTGAAAATGTTGTCGTTGAGAATGTTGTCGTTGAGAATGTTGTCGTTGAGAATGTTGTCGTTGAGAATGCTGTAGTTGAGAATGTTGTCGTTGAGAATGTTGTCGTTGACAATGTTGTCGTTGAGAATGTTGTCGTTGAGAATGTGGTCGTTGAATATATCGTCGTTGAAATGTTGTCGTTGAGAATGTTGTCGTTCAGAATGTTTTCGTTGAGAATGTTGTCGTTGAGAATGTTGTCGTTGAGAATGTTGTCGTTGAGAATGTTGTCGTTGAGAATGTTGTCGTTGAGAATATTGTCGTTGAGAATGTTGTTGTTGAAAATAATGTCGTTGAAAAATTTGTCGTTGAGAATGTTGTGGTTGAAAATGTTGTCGTTGAAAATGTTGTCGTTGAAAATGTTGTCTTTGAAAATGTTGTCGTTGAAAATGTTGTCGTTGAAAATTTTATCGTTGATAATGTTGTCGTTGACAATGATGTCGCTGAGAATGTTGACTTTGAGAATGTTGTCGTTGAGAATGTTGTCGTTGAGAATGTTGTCGTTGAGAATGTTGTCGTTGAGAATGCTGTCGTTGAGAATGTTCTCGTTGAGAATGTTGTCGTTGAGAATGTTGTTGTTGAAAAAAATGTCGTTAAAAAAGTTGTTGTTGAGAATGTTGTGGTTGAAAATGTTGACGTTGAAAATGTTGTCGTGGTAAATGTTGTCGTAGAAAATGTTGTCGTTGAAAATGTTATTGTTGAAAATGTTGTCGTTGAGAATGTTGTCGTTGAGAATGTTGTCGTTGAGAATGTTGTCGTTGAGAATGTAGTCGCTGAGAATGTTGTCGTTGAAAAATTGTCTATGAGAATGTTGTCGTTGAAAATGTTGTCATTGAGAATGTTGTCGTTGTGAATGTTGTCGTTGAGAATGTTGTCGTTGAGAATGTTGTCGTTGAGAATGTTGTCGTTGAGAATGTTGTCGTTGAGAATGTTGTCGTTGAGAATGTTGTCGTTGAGAATGTGTTCGTTGAGAATTTTGTCATTGAGAATGTGGTCGTTGAAAATATTGTCGTTGAGAATGTTGTCGTTGAGAATGTTGTCGTTGAGAATGCTGTCGTTGAAAAAGTTGTCTATGAGTATTTTTTCGTTGAAAATGTTGTCATCGAGAATGTTGTCGTTGAGAATGTTGTCGTTTAGAATGTTATCGTTGAGAATGTTGTCGTTGAGAATGTTGTCGTTGAGAAAGTTTTCGTTGAGAATTTTGTCATTGAGAATTTTGTCGTTGAAAATATTGTCGTTGAGAATGTTGTCGTTGAAAATGTTGTCGTTGAGAAGGTTGTCGTTGAGAATGTTGTCGTTGAGAATGTGGTCGTTGAGAATTTTGTCATGGAGAATGTTGTCGTAAAAATATTGTCGTTGAAAATGTTGTCGTTAATAATGTTGTCGTTGAGAATGTTTTCGTTGAGAATGTTGTCGTTGAGAATGCTGTCGTTGAGAATGTTGTCGTTAAGAATGTTTTCGTTGAGAATGTTGTCGTTGAGAATGTTGTTGTTGAGAATAATGTCGTAGAAAAAGTTGTAGTTGAGAATGATGTCGTTGAAAATGTTGTCGTTGTAAATGTTGTCGTTGAAAATGTTGTCGTTGAAAATGTTGTCGTTGAAAATGATTACGTTGAAAATGTTATCGTTGAAAATGTTGTCGTTGAGAATGTTGTCGTTGAGAATGTTGTCGTTCAGAATGCTGTCGTTGAGAATATTGTCGTTGAGAATGTTGTCGTTGACAATGTTGTTGCTGAAACTAATGTCGTTGAAAAATTTGTCGTTGAGAATGTTGTGGTTGAAAATGTTGTCGTTGAAAATGTTGTCGTTGAAAATGTTGTCTTTGAAAAAATTGTCGTTGAAAATGTTGTCGTTGAAAATTTTATCGTTGATAATGTTGTCGTTGACAATGATGTCGCTGAGAATGTTGACTTTGAGAATGTTGTCGTTGAGAATGTTGTCGTTGAGAATGTTGTCGTTGAGAATGTTGTCGTTGAGAATGTTGTCGTTGAGAATGCTGTCGTTGAGAATGTTCTCATTGAGAATGTTGTCGTTGAGAATGTTGTTGTTGAAAAAAATGTCGTTAAAAAAGTTGTTGTTGAGAATGTTGTCGTTGACAATGTTGTTGCTGAAACTAATGTCGTTGAAAAATTTGTCGTTGAGAATGTTGTGGTTGAAAATAATGTCGTTGAAAATGTTGTCGTCGAAAATGTTGTCGTTGAAAATGTTATCGTTGAAAATGTTGTCGTTGAGAATGTTGTCGTTGAGAATGTTGTCGCATAGAATGTTGTCGTTGACAATGTTGTCGTTGAGAATTTTTTTTTTTATTATTATTATTATTATTATTATTATTCTATGGGCGGTTTTTTTTAAAAGGTTTTAAAAGTTTTCCATCGTCACCTTGTTTTATTTCTCAATAAAATCATCATTTTCAGTCATTATTCTTTTTTTGCATATCTTCTCCGCCTTTGCACTCTCTGAAGGGGAGGGCCGCGCACAGGGGAGGTCCGCCGAAGGGGCTGGTTACCGCAACCTTGGACCCCATCCCTCCGCGCATGTGGCCTCCCCTTCCGAGTGGTTAATGCATCCGTGTGGTTCCGCCCTTGTTACTTCATTCTTTCTTCTCTATGGCGCCATCTTCACTTTTAAAATTGTGTCCCCTGACTCCGTTTCTTCCACTTCAGAAAGGACACCGCTCTGACACCACAAGTCAATAAAAGATTTTGTGTCGCCCTTGCATTTATGATATATATACTCCCTCCTGATTCTTCTTTCGATTCCTTTTTTTAAGTACTCGGCGTATGTTTTTTGAGCCGACCTTTCACCTTTTTCTGTTGCTGTAAAACAATGATATATGCTTGCCTTTGTTTCGGCTATAATGAAGTTTGCCAGTAAATCTCGCTTAGTATAGCCGCCCCTTTCAGGAGGTCTCCCCCTGTGTAATTCCAGTGCGCTCCTCACCCTGCAGCCCGTGACTCCTTTTATCCACTCCTTTGCTGTCCGCCATACCTCTCCGGCCTGTCTGCAGTCGTAGAGGATGTGCCAGGCCGTGGCCTGGCTTCCGGGGCATGCTCTGCACACTGAGTTTTCTCGCAATCCCGACCGCGACAGGAAAACGGCGTCTGCCAGGCGATCATGTGCCAGTCTCCAAGACACCTCCCCCTCCCTCCCCAGGACTGGCGCCGTCCAGAAGGCTTTCCAGCACGTAGACTCTCCCCATATGCCGTCCTTGTAGGGCCACTTCTCTTTGTTTTTTTTGGCAACGATTTCTCGGTAAATATCGCTTTTGTGTATGGGAAACGTTCGCGTTCGCTTCGACAGCTCGCTCCGGAAACCGAAGGGGAGAGATTCCTCCGTCGGGGGCCAAGATGTGGGGAGAGGTCCTCCGTTTTCCCCGGACCTCACGTCCATTGTGTCGAGGGCGCTTTTCACTGAGGAGTAGAAACCGTTCCTCTTAGGCCTGGTCTCGAGGAAGTAGGAAACGAAGATTTTCCACGGTTGAACTTCACCTGTGACGTACCGTTGAAAGAAATTTATCCTCATAGCGGTAATTTTTGCCTGCACGTCAGTCAGCCCCAGTCCTCCGCACCCGAGCGGGGCCGTCAGCACGGCTCCGGCAACCCAGTGTTTTCGGCCCCTACCCCACACAAAATCCGTGAGGGCGGCTTGCACCCGCCGGATGCATTGAGGGCTAATGCATTGGGTCTGTAGGCGGTACCAGATGGTCGGGGCCACGAACTGATTTACGACCCTTGTCCTTCCTCTCACGGAAAGGGCCCCTGAAGCCGCTTCCCACCTCCTCAATCCGTTTTGAATTTTTACCTCCAGGTCTTCCTCTAGTCCTTCTCTCTCTTTGATGGTGTCATTTTTAAAAACCACTCCGAGGAATCGGGCACCTTCGGTGGAGATCGCGAAGGGTCCGAGCCTATCCGTGCGCCCGCGCCAGGACCCGACGTACATCCCTTCAGTCTTGTTCTCGTTTAGTTCTGCTCCCGAGAGGGCGGCGTACGAATCGAATGATTTTATCACATTTCTTACAGCGTTGTTCTCCGAAATGAATAAAGTTACGTCATCCGCGTATGCTGATAGCGTAATATGTGCTTCTTGAGTGGGGAGTGGAAAACCTGTAATTTTAGTTTTTAGGATGTGGAGTAGTGGCTCCAGGGCCAGTGCGTACAGCTGGCCGGAGAGCGGACATCCTTGTCTTATGCCTCGCTTAAAGGGGATTGGAGGAGTCAGACTATTGCCAACCCTAACGAGGCATGATGCGTCCTCGTAAATTGTACTTAAAGTTTTTATGAAATTTTCGCCAAAATTCATGCGTCTCAATACATTGAATAAAAAATCATGGCGAACTTTGTCGAAAGCGCCCTTTTGGTCCAGACTTAATATGGCCAGTGGAGAATTAGTTTCATTCGCATATGCGATAATGTCACGAATTAGGGACAGGTTATCTAAGATGGTTCTGCCTGTGACGCCGCACCCTTGCTCGGGGGATACCACCTCTCGCATTGCCGACGACAGTCTCATGGAAAGGGCCTTCGCAATTATTTTGTAATCGGTGGTGGTGATCGAGATTGGTCTCCAGTTCTTCAAATTTGTTCTGTCTCCTTTTTTATGAATTAAATTCAGAACGGCCCATCTGCTGGAGATAGGGAGCATGCCTCTCTCTAGGCTCGCGTCGACCATTGACGCGAAGGGCTTCGCGAGGAGAGTCCAAAAGGTCTTATAGAATTCGGACGTTAGGCCATCGATTCCTGGTGCTTTCTTTCGGTTCAAGCTGTAGAGTGCAGTGCGGAGATCCTCTGGGGTCAGGGGCGCCTCCATCCGCGCTTTACTCTCCGCCGTCAATTCCGGCTGCCGCCGCGAAAGAATAATAAAATCGTCCTCCTGCAGCTCTGAGTCTGTCTGTACGGGGGCTTGAAAGACTTTTTCATAATAGTCTTTTACGTACTTCACAAGATGCTGCTGTTCGGAGAGGATAGTGCCGTCGTCTATTTCCAATGACGTCAGGGGGGGTCGATGCATCCGTGTCACCGATCTTGAGAGAGCAGTCCCCAACGGATTCTCCGAAGACGCTATCTCTTCCCATCCCTCGATCGCCGTCGCTCTCTCGCCTACCTCCTTGTACGTGCGCCTTATTTCTTCCCTCGCCTTCATCGCCTCCTCTCCTCGAGTCGTCGCCTCCGTCGCCTCGAGCGATCTCATGTGGGATATGTTTCGGTCTTTACTAAGGCGTACATAAATCCTGGTGGCGGCTCTAATCTCAGATTTTAAAGTTTCCCACGCGACGACGGGGTCCCCGCTCTCGTGGGTAGACGTCACTTCCTCGATAATTGTCGACATGAATTCGACAAATTCTTCGTTATCAAGTAAGTAGTTGTAGAATTTCCAGTACGGGGGAGGTGGTTTTATAACATCCTGGATGGTGAAGTCTATGGATAGAGCCATGTGGTCCGAGAACGAGGCTCGCCTTTCGATGGAGGATATTTTCTGTATGTTGTCTGTGTATATCCTGTCCAGGCGGGATGCAATATTGGGGTCGGCCGCAGAGTGGTACGTATACCCTTCCCTCCTTCCGTGCCTTTCCCTCCATACGTCTGATAGAGAGTGCTTCCTAATGAGTGCGGCGAGACGCCTCGCCTTCGTAGGCTCCCTCTCTATCCTCGATGAGCGGTCGTGACGAGGCGACAGCGTGCAATTATAATCACCAGCCAGTATGGTGAGATCTGGATGATAGTCTTCCGCCCTCCCTTGCTCGAGTGCGTCGTCCATCTTCCGTATCACTTCACCAGCTATGTCCTTGTCGTTAGGTATGTAGCTGTTAATAACGCGTAAGGTGGAGCCTGAGCTAAATTCGAAACGATGCTCTGTAGCATGCCCCGGATAGATGGTGTTTTCCTTCGTTATGTTGGGGGCGAGGTTCTTTTTTATTGCGATGCCAGTTCCCGCGGCTGCTCTGTGGGTGGGGTTGAGGCTGAAAGAATAGCCGAGGCTGCGGAGGCAGGGTTGGAGATGGTCCGCGTTTGTTTCCTGCATAAGTAGGATATCTGGTTCCCAACGCTGGATGAAAAATTTGAGCTGTTGACTTTTTACGTTGCTGGCTACAGAACGCACGTTTAGGGTGGTCAGGTTGATGGTCTTCCCTCTGACGGACGTCATTGATTATGCGGTGGTTTGTTAGTTAGGGCCTTAAAAAACCTGTGGATCCTCATATCTAACGCAACATCTTTAACCGCTTTCTTCTCGACAAGCTCTCTCAACGTTTCGACGAGGGCATGCGTGTCTGAAAAAAAATTCTTAGCCATGTCCGTAATGTTCTTCTTTCCTTTCGTTTCTTTCAGGAATAAAATGAGTTTTGGACTATCTAAAAATCCTTCTTGTGGATGGTTGTTGAGGTAATCTTCTATCTCTTTGTATCCCCGTTCATCGGATGGGGTGGGGATTAATCGTTTTCTTTGGGGAGACGTTCTTTCCTCCGCCCTGACGTGTTTCCTTTTTGTTTGGCCTTGCACTTGAGAGAGGCTAGTTGGTGCGTGCGGGTTGTTTGTTTGATGACCTTCCGTTGCTGCTTCGGTGGCGTGGGAATCAAGATTATGGTCTGTGGCAACCAATTCGTCCGAGGAGGGGTTTTTTGCGGCGTGTTGCGTGGGTAAAGGTAGCGGGGTGGAGTGAGAAGTCTTGGTCTCGGGGGGCGTGTCGCTGCCGTCATTTTTTTCATGATTGGCAACGTCCGCTTCCTCGGTGGGGTGAGGAGGGAGAGGAATTGGGGTGATAATATTTTTTTTCGGCGCTATGATTTGGTGATCTGCACCTCCGGGGGTGGGGGTCTTAAGTGATGCGGCCGGCGCGTCATTATTATGTTGTTTTTTGCCGTCGTTTATGCGAGGGTTAAAATTCGCCCTGCTTTCCCTTGCCTGGTCGAGATTGGCCTTGCAGGCGGAGGCAAAATGTCCGTCTTCGTTGCATCTAAAGCACCGAGGGTCATTAAAGTTGAAGAAAATTCGGTGCTTGGCGGGGCCGAAATCCAAGAGCAGCGACTCGGGTACTATCACACCTTCCCGACGTACGATGAAGACCTGCTTCCTCCACGACTCGACGTGGCTTAGATCATCTCTTTTTATTCCCACGCCCAGGGTGGTGACGGGGCTCACGACTCTTCCTATTTGGGAGATAATTTCCAACAAATCGGGAATCGGGAATTCTGGGGGCACGTTTGAGACGACTAGCCGCTCCACTTGCTGAACCATGCGGTTCGCAATTAAAAAATTATTCATTATGGTGAGACCTCCTTTATTCATCATGAAGTCGTTTAAAATGTCTTCATTCTTCAAATAGAAACAAACGCGATCCCCTGGAAGTTTTGTGGCGTGCGTTATCTGTCTCCCGCCCACCTCTTCGGCCATCGCCTCGATGTATTGGGCTATGGGAACGCCTGGGAGGCCGTTGAAAATAATTCCCGTCTTCCTTGTGGGGCCCGATTTCAATGGTATTATTTTTTTCGTTACGAATTTAAAAGGTTGGGGTGGGTTATCGCCGTTGCTTTGGGCTTGTCGATTTTCCTTCCCTCCCGTCACCCGCGCGTAGCTGACTAACGGTCTGCCCCGTTGGGGTGCGTCGCTAATGCTCGCGGCTTCGCCTTCGCATCGAATAGGGTCCGCCCCGCTTACCGCACTCGATCCCCCTCCCCTTGCCGTCGCCGCGAGCGAGCGTGGCCTCGTCTCAGCTGAAGAGGTGATTTCCCCATCCCTCGTCGCCTGAGTAATGGGGAAAGCGGTGTCCGGGGGACGGCTTACGTCACGGGCATCGGAACTTTGAGTATCTATGGCTCCACTACTTGCATGGACAAATGAATTATGATTTCCGTAATTAATTTCGGTCGGTGAAACTTTGCCAGTGATAGAAGAGAAAGGGAGTGAGCGGACACCGATAGTTGTCGGAATGCGCCTTACTGTGGTAGTTAAAATACCGCCTTCGCGGCGCAATACTGTCGTCGGCGATTTTATTTCGTCATTTAGTGACTCCAGGGATAATGACAGATTACGTGAACTTCTGTAATTAATCGGAGGGGCTGTAGTGGCAACCTGAGCACGTCTCTGAGGTGACGACGGAGCACTTCTTACCCTCCTATCGTTAGTCGTGTCGCCGAGTTGACTGGAAGACGGAGACATCCTCCTTGGTGAATGCGGTGGGCTGATCATCTTCGACATAATGTCTGGTGAGTTGATAATTGCAGTATATCCGATACAATTGTTGTCTCGGTGTGAAAAAGAAGAGCACTTTGCTGGTCTTCTCGTTTCCTCTCTCACCGACTCCGAGGTGTCGGCGAGGATGGGTAACGAAACGGGATCCAAGATTTGACGCGAGTGTTTTTAAGTCACTTTTCGGTGAAATCAAGCACTAATTCGATTTAAAATCGAACACTAGAGATGCGTGTGGTATCACGCAACGATTAACAACTATTCCGAAGCACTTACAAGAAAAAAACTTCGCAAATACTCCGATAGAAACACTTGAAAGTGATGAGCTCGGGAGCGCAGTCGAAACACGTCCGCTCTGCTCGGCGTCTCAAGTTGTTGTTGTTGTTGTTGTTGTTGTTGTTGAAAATAATGTCGATAAAAAAGTTGTCGTTGAGAATGTTGTGGTTGAAAATGTTGTCGTTGAAAATGTTGTCATGGAAAATTTTGTCGTTGAAAATATTGTTGTTGAAAATGTTATCGTTGAAAATGTTGTCGTTGAGAATGTTGTCGTGGAGAATGTTGTCGTTGAGAATGTTGTCGTTGAGAATGCTGTCGTTGAGAATGCTGTCTTTGAGAATGCTCTCGTTGAGAATGTTGTCGTGGAGAATGTTGTCATTGAGAATTTTGTCGTTGAGAATGTTGTCGTTGTATATGTTGTCGTTGAGAATGTTTTCGTTGGAAATGTTGTCGTTGAGAATGTTGTCGTTGAGATTGTTGTCGTTGAGAAAGCTGTCGTTGAGAATGTTGTCGTTGAGAATGTTGTCGTAGAGAATGTTGTCGTTGAGAATGTTGTTGTTGAGAATGTTGTCGTTGAGAATGTTGTCGCTGAGAATGTTGTCGTTGAAAAAGTTGTCTATGAGTATTTTGTCGTTGAAAATGTTGTCATAGAGAATGTTGTCGTTGAGAATGTTGTCGTTGAGAATTTTGTCGTTGAGAATGTTGTCGTTGAGAATGTTGTCGTTGAGAATGTTGTCGTTGAGAATGTTTTCGTTGAGAATGTTGTCGTTGAGAAAGTTTTCGTTGAGAATTTTGTCATTGAGAATGTTGTCGTTGAAAATATTGTCGTTGAGAATGTTGTCGTTGAGAATGCTGTCGTTGAGAATGTTGTCGTTGAGAATGTTGTCGTTGAGAATGTTGTTGTTGAAAATAATGTCGATAAAAAAGTTGTCGTTGAGAATGTTGTGGTTGAATATGTTGTCGTTGAGATTGTTGTCGTTGAGAATGCTGTCGTTGAGAATGATGTCGTTGAGAATGTTGTCGTAGAGAATGTTTTCGTTAAAAATGTTGTCGTTGAAATGTTATCGTTGAAAATGTTGTCGTTGAGAATGTTGTCGTTGAGAATGTTGTCGTTGAAAATGTTGTCTTTAAGAATGTTGTCGTTGAGAATGTTGTCGTTGAGAATGTTGTCGTTGAGAATATTGTCGTTGAGAATGTTGTTGTTGAAAATAATGTCGTTGAAAAATTTGTCGTTGAGAATGTTGTGGTTGAAAATGTTGTCGTTGAAAATGTTGTCGTTGAAAATGTTGTCTTTGAAAAAATTGTCGTTGAAAATGTTGTCGTTGAAAATTTTATCGTTGATAATGTTGTCGTTGACAATGATGTCGCTGAGAATGTTGACTTTGAGAATGTTGTCGTTGAGAATGTTGTCGTTGAGAATGTTGTCGTTGAGAATGTTGTCGTTGAGAATGTTGTCGTTGAGAATGCTGTCGTTGAGAATGTTCTCGTTGAGAATGTTGTCGTTGGGAATGTTGTTGTTGAAAAAAATGTCGTTAAAAAAGTTGTTGTTGAGAATGTTGTGGTTGAAAATGTTGTCGTTGAAAATGTTGTCGTGGTAAATGTTGTCGTAGAAAATGTTGTCGTTGAAAATGTTATTGTTGAAAATGTTGTCGTTGAGAATGTTGTCGTTGAGAATGTTGTCGTTGAGAATGTTGTCGTTGAGAATGTTGTCGCTGAGAATGTTGTCGTTGAAAAAGTTGTCTATGAGAATGTTGTCGTTGAAAATGTTGTCATTGAGAATGTTGTCGTTGTGAATGTTGTCGTTGAGAATGTTGTCGTTGAGAATGTTGTCGTTGAGAATGTTGTCGTTGAGAATGTTGTCGTTAAGAATGTTGTCGTTGAGAATGTTGTCGTTGAGAATGTTGTCGTTGAGAATTTTGTCATTGAGA
The DNA here is from genome assembly GCF_921293095.1 of Ischnura elegans. Classification (NCBI taxonomy): domain Eukaryota; kingdom Metazoa; phylum Arthropoda; class Insecta; order Odonata; family Coenagrionidae; genus Ischnura; species Ischnura elegans. Next base: position 99,686,191 of record NC_060259.1, read on the forward strand.
ATGTGGTCGTTGAAAATATTGTCGTTGAGAATGTTGTCGTTGAGAATGTTGTCGTTGAGAATGCTGTCGTTGAAAAAGTTGTCTATGAGTATTTTGTCGTTGAAAATGTTGTCATCGAGAATGTTGTCGTTGAGAATGTTGTCGTTTAGAATGTTATCGTTGAGAATGTTGTCGTTGAGAATGTTGTCGTTGAGAAAGTTTTCGTTGAGAATTTTGTCATTGAGAATGTTGTCGTTGAAAATTATGTCGTTGAGAATGTTGTCGTTGAAAATGTTGTCGTTGAGAATGTTGTCGTTGAGAATGTTGTCGTTGAGAATGTGGTCGTTGAGAATTTTGTCATGGAGAATGTTGTCGTAAAAATATTGTCGTTGAAAATGTTGTCGTTAATAATGTTGTCGTTGAGAATGTTTTCGTTGAGAATGTTGTCGTTGAGAATGCTGTCGTTGAGAATGTTGTCGTTAAGAATGTTTTCGTTGAGAATGTTGTCGTTGAGAATGTTGTTGTAGAGAATAATGTCGTTGAAAAAGTTGTAGTTGAGAATGATGTCGTTGAAAATGTTGTCGTTGTAAATGTTGTCGTTGAAAATGTTGTCGTTGAAAATGTTGTCGTTGAAAATGATGTCGTTGAAAATGATATCGTTGAAAATGTTGTCGTTGAGAATGTTGTCGTTGAGAATGTTGTCGTTCAGAATGTTGTCGTTCAGAATTTTGTCGTTGAGAATGTTGTCGTTGAGAATGTTGTTGCTGAAACTAATGTCGTTGAAAAATTTGTCGTTGAGAATGTTGAGGTTGAAAATAATGACGCTGAAAATGTTGTCGTCGAAAATGTTGTCGTTGAAAATGTTATCGTTGAAAATGTTGTCGTTGAGAATGTTGTTGCTGAGAATGTTGTCGTTGAGAATGTTGTCGCATAGAATGTTGTTTTTGACAATGTTGTCGTTGAGAATGTTGTCGTTGAGAATGCTGTCGTTGAGAATGTTGTCGTTGAGAATGTTGTCGTTGAGAATGTTGTTGTTGAAAATAATGTCGATAAAAAAGTTGTCGTTGAGAATGTTGTGGTTGAATATGTTGTCGTTGAAAATGTTGTCGTTGACATTGTTGTCGTTGAGAATGCTGTCGTTGAGAATGATGTCGTTGAGAATGTTGTCGTAGAGAATGTTGTCGTTGAGAATGTGGTGTTGTTGAGAATTTTGTCATTGAGAATTTTATCGTTGAGAATGTTGTCGATCAGAATGTTGTCGTTTAAAATGTTGTCGTTGAGAATGTTGTCTTTGAGAAAGTTTTCGTTGAGAATTTTGTCGTTGAAAATGTTGTCGTTGAAAATGTTGTCGTGGAAAATGTTGTCGTTGAAAATGTTGTCGTTGAAAATGTTATCGTTGAAAATGTTGTCGTTGAGAATGTGGCCGTTGAGAATGTTGTCGTTTAGAATGTTGTCGTTGAGAATGCTGTCGTTGAGAATGTTGTCGTTGAGAATGTTGTCGTTGAGAATGTTGTCGTTGAGAATGTTGTCGTTGAGAATGTTGTCGTTGAGAATGTTGTCGTTGAGAATGTTGTCGGTAGAATGTTGTCGTTGAGAATGTTGTCGTTGAGAATGTTGTCGTTGAGAATGTTGTCGTTGAGAATGTTGTCGTTGAGAATGTTGTCGTCTAAAATGTTGTCCTTGAGAATGTAATTCGCTGAGAATGTTGTCGTTGAGAATGTTGTCGTTGAGAATGTTGTCGTTGAGAATGTTGTTGTTGAGAATGTTGTCGTTGAGAATGTTGTCGTTGAGAATGTTGTCGTTGAGAATGCTGTCGTTGAGAATGTTGTCGTTGAGAATTTTGTTGTTGAGAATGTTGTCGTTGAGAATGTTGTTGTTGAAAATAATGTCGATAAAAAAGTTGTCGTTGAGAATGTTGTGGTTGAAAAAGTTGTCGTTGAAAATGTTGTCATGGAAAATGTTGTCGTTGAAAATGTTGTCGTTGATAATGTTGTCGTTGAGAATGTTGTCGTTGAGAATGTTGTCGTTGAGAATGTTGTCTTTGAGAATGCTGTCGTTGAGAATGTTGTCGTTGAGAATGTTGTCGTTGAGAATGTTGTCGTTGAGAATGTTGTCGTTGAGAATGTTGTCGTTGAGAATGTTGTCGTTGAGAATGTGTTCGCTGAGAATGTTGTCGTTGAAAAAGTTGTCGTTGAGAATGTTGTCGTTGAAAATGTTGTCATTGAAAATGTTGTCGTTGAAAATGTTGTCGTTGAAAATGTTGTCGTTGAGAATGTTGTCGTTGTGAATGTTGTCGTTGAGAATGTTGTCGTTGAAAAAATTGTCGTTGAGAATGTTGTCGTTGAGAATGTTGTCGTTGAGAATGTAGTCGTTGAGAATGTTGTCGTTGAGAAAGTTTTCGTTGAGAATTTTGTCACTGAGAATGTTGTCGTTGAAAATATTGTCGTTGAGAATGTTGTCGTTGAGAATGTTGTCATTGAGAAAGTTTTCGTTGAGAATTTTGTCATTGTAAATGTTGTCGTTGAAAATGTTGTCGTGGAAAATGTTGTCCTTGAAAATGTTGTCGTTGAAAATGTTATCGTTGAAAATGTTGTCGTTGAGAATGTTGCCGTTGAGAATGTTGTCGTTGAGAATGTTGTCGTTGAGAATGTTGTCGTTGAGAATGTTGTCGTTGAGAATGTTGTCGATGAAAATGTTGTCGTTGATAATGTTGTCGTTAAAAATGTTGTAGTTGAGAATTATGTCGCTAAGAATGTTGTCGTTGAGAATATTGTCGTTGAGAATGCTGTCTTTGAGAATGCTCTCGTTGAGAATGTTGTCGTGGAGAATGTTGTCATTGAGAATTTTGTCGTTGAGAATGTTGTCGTTGTATATGTTGTCGTTGAGAATGTTTTCGTTGGAAATGTTGTCGTTGAGAATGTTGTCGTTGAGATTGTTGTCGTTGAGAAAGCTGTCGTTGAGAATGTTGTCGTTGAGAATGTTGTCGTAGAGAATGTTGTCGTTGAGAATGTTGTTGTTGAGAATGTTGTCGTTGAGAATGTTGTCGCTGAGAATGTTGTCGTTGAGAATGTTGTCGTTGAGAATGTTGTCGTTGAGAATGCTGTCGTTGAGAATGTTGTCGTTGAGAATGTTGTCGTTGAGAATGTTGTGGTTGATAATAATGTCGTTGAAAATGTTGTCGTCGAAAATGTTGTCGTTGAAAATGTTATCGTTTAAAATGTTGTCGTTGAGAATGTTGTCGCTGAGAATGTTGTCGTTGACAATGTTGTCGTTGAGAATGTTGTCGTTGAGAATGCTGTCGTTGAGAATGTTGTCGTTGAGAATGTTGTCGTTGAGAATGTTGTTGTTGAAAATAATGTCGATAAAAAAGTTGTCGTTGAGAATGTTGTGGTTGATTATGTTGTCGTTGAAAATGTTGTCGTGGAAAATGTTGTCGTTGAAAATGTTGTCGTTGAAAATGTTATCGTTGATAATGTTGTCGTTGAGAATGTTGTCGTTGAGAATGTTGTCGTTGAGAATGTTGTCGTTGAGAATGCTGTCGTTGAGAATGTTGTCGTTGAGAATGTTGTCGTTGAGAATGTTGTCGTTGAGAATGTTGTCGTTGAGAATGTTGTCGTTAAGAATATTGTCGTTGAGAATGTTGTCGTTGAGAATGTTGTCGTTGAGAATGTTGTCGTTGAAAAAGTTGTCGTTTAGAATGTTGTCGTTGAAATTGTTGTCATTGAAAATGTTGTCGTTGAAAATGTTGTCGTTGAGAATGTTGTCGTTTAGAATGTTGTCGTTGAGAATGTTGTCGTTGAGAATGTTGTCGTTAAAAAAGTTTTCTTTGAGAATGTTGTCGTTGAAAATGTTGTCGTTGAGAATGTTGTCGTTGAGAATGTTGTCGTTGAGAATGTTGTCGATGAAAATGTTGTCGTTGAGAATGTTGTCGTTAAAAATGTTGTCGTTGAGAATGTTGTCGCTGAGAACATTGTCGTTGAGAATATTGTCGTTGAGAATGCTGTCTTTGAGAATGCTCTCGTTGAGAATGTTGTCGTGGAGAATGTTGTCATTGAGATTTTTGTCGTTGTGAATGTTGTCGTTGAGAATGTTGTCGTTGAGAATGTTTTCGTTGAGAATGTTGTCGTTGAGAATGTTGTCGTTGAGATTGTTGTCGTTGAGAATGCTGTCGTTGAGAATGTTGTCGTTGAGAATGTTGTCGTAGAGAATGTTGTCGTTGAGAATGTTGTTGTTGAGAATTTTGTCATTGAGAATGTTGTCGTTGAAAATATTGTCGTTGAGAATGTTGTCGTTGAGAATGTTGTCGTTGAAAATGTTGTCGTTGAAAATGTTGTCGTTGAAAATGTTATCGTTGAAAATGTTGTCGTTGAGAATGTTGTCGTTGAGAATGTTGTCGCATAGAATGTTGTCGTTGACAATGTTGTCGTTGAGAATGTTGTCGTTGAGAATGCTGTCGTTGAGAATGTTGTCGTTGAGAATGTTGTCGTTGAGAATGTTGTCGTTGAAAATATTGTCGTTGAGAATGTTGTCGTTGAGAATGCTATCTTTGAGAATGCTCTCGTTGAGAATGTTGTCGTGGAGAATGTTGTCATTGAGAATGTTGTCGTTGAGAATGTTGTCGTTGAAAATGTTGTCGTTGAGAATGTTTTCGTTGAGAATGTTGTCGTTGAGAATGTTGTCGTTGAGATTGTTGTCGTTGAGAATGCTGTCGTTGAGAATGTTGTCGTTGAGAATGTTGTCGTTGAGAATGTTGTCGTTGAGAATGTTGTCGTTGAGAATTTTGTCATTGAGAATGTTGTCGTTGAAAATATTGTCGTTGAGAATGTTGTCGTTGAGAATGTTGTCGTTGAGAATGTTGTCGTTGAGAATGTTGTCGTTGAAAATGTTATCGTTGAAAATGTTGTCGTTGAGAATGTTGCCGTTGAGAATGTTGTCGTTGAGAATGTTGTCGTTGAGAATGCTGTAGTTGAGAATGTTGTCGTTGAGAATGTTGTCGTTGACAATGTTGTCGTTGAGAATGTTGTCGTTGAGAATGTGGTCGTTGAATATATCGTCGTTGAAATGTTGTCGTTGAGAATGTTGTCGTTCAGAATGTTTTCGTTGAGAATGTTGTCGTTGAGAATGTTGTCGTTGAGAATGTTGTCGTTGAGAATGTTGTCGTTGAGAATGTTGTTGGTGAGAATAATGTCGTTGAAAAAGTTGTCGTTGAGAATGTCGTTAAAAATGTTGTCGTAGATGTTGTCGTTGAAAATGTTGTCGTTGAAAATGTTTTCGTTAAAAATGTTGTCGTTGAAATGTTATCGTTGAATATGTTGTCGTTGAGTATGTTGTCGTTGAGAATGTTGTCGTTGATAATGTTGTCGTTGAGAATGTTGTCGTTGAGAATGTTGTCGTTGAGAATGTTGTCGTTGAGAATATTGTCGTTGAGAATGTTGTTGTTGAAAATAATGTCGTTGAAAAATTTGTCGTTGAGAATGTTGTGGTTGAAAATGTTGTCGTTGAAAATGTTGTCGTTGAAAATGTTGTCTTTGAAAATGTTGTCGTTGAAAATGTTGTCGTTGAAAATTTTATCGTTGATAATGTTGTCGTTGACAATGATGTCGCTGAGAATGTTGACTTTGAGAATGTTGTCGTTGAGAATGTTGTCGTTGAGAATGTTGTCGTTGAGAATGTTGTCGTTGAGAATGCTGTCGTTGAGAATGTTGTCGTTGAGAATGTTGTCGTTGAGAATGTTGTTGTTGAAAAAAATGTCGTTAAAAAAGTTGTTGTTGAGAATGTTGTGGTTGAAAATGTTGTCGTTGAAAATGTTGTCGTGGTAAATGTTGTCGTAGAAAATGTTGTCGTTGAAAATGTTATTGTTGAAAATGTTGTCGTTGAGAATGTTGTCGTTGAGAATGTTGTCGTTGAGAATGTTGTCGTTGAGAATGTAGTCGCTGAGAATGTTGTCGTTGAAAAAGTTGTCTATGAGAATGTTGTCGTTGAAAATGTTGTCATTGAGAATGTTGTCGTTGTGAATGTTGTCGTTGAGAATGTTGTCGTTGAGAATGTTGTCGTTGAGAATGTTGTCGTTGAGAATGTTGTCGTTGAGAATGTTGTCGTTGAGAATGTTGTCGTTGAGAATGTGTTCGTTGAGAATTTTGTCATTGAGAATGTGGTCGTTGAAAATATTGTCGTTGAGAATGTTGTCGTTGAGAATGTTGTCGTTGAGAATGCTGTCGTTGAAAAAGTTGTCTATGAGTATTTTTTCGTTGAAAATGATGTCATCGAGAATGTTGTCGTTGAGAATGTTGTCGTTTAGAATGTTATCGTTGAGAATGTTGTCGTTGAGAATGTTGTCGTTGAGAAAGTTTTCGTTGAGAATTTTGTCATTGAGAATTTTGTCGTTGAAAATATTGTCGTTGAGAATGTTGTCGTTGAAAATGTTGTCGTTGAGAAGGTTGTCGTTGAGAATGTTGTCGTTGAGAATGTGGTCGTTGAGAATTTTGTCATGGAGAATGTTGTCGTAAAAATATTGTCGTTGAAAATGTTGTCGTTAATAATGTTGTCGTTGAGAATGTTTTCGTTGAGAATGTTGTCGTTGAGAATGCTGTCGTTGAGAATGTTGTCGTTAAGAATGTTTTCGTTGAGAATGTTGTCGTTGAGAATGTTGTTGTTGAGAATAATGTCGTAGAAAAAGTTGTAGTTGAGAATGATGTCGTTGAAAATGTTGTCGTTGTAAATGTTGTCGTTGAAAATGTTGTCGTTGAAAATGTTGTCGTTGAAAATGATTACGTTGAAAATGTTATCGTTGAAAATGTTGTCGTTGAGAATGTTGTCGTTGAGAATGTTGTCGTTCAGAATGCTGTCGTTGAGAATATTGTCGTTGAGAATGTTGTCGTTGACAATGTTGTTGCTGAAACTAATGTCGTTGAAAAATTTGTCGTTGAGAATGTTGTGGTTGAAAATAATGTCGTTGAAAATGTTGTCGTCGAAAATGTTGTCGTTGAAAATGTTATCGTTGAAAATGTTGTCGTTGAGAATGTTGTCGTTGAGAATGTTGTCGCATAGAATGTTGTCGTTGACAATGTTGTCGTTGGAAATGTTGTCGTTGAGAATGCTGTCGTTGAGAATGTTGTCGTTGAGAATGTTGTCGTTGAGAATGTTGTTGTTGAAAATAATGTCGATAAAAAAGTTGTCGTTGAGAATGTTGTGGTTGAATATGTTGTCGTTGAAAATGTTGTCGTTGAGAATGTTGTCGTTGAGAATGCTGTCGTTGAGAATGATGTCGTTGAGAATGTTGTCGTAGAGAATGTTTTCGTTAAAAATGTTGTCGTTGAAATGTTATCGTTGAAAATGTTGTCGTTGAGAATGTTGTCGTTGAGAATGTTGTCGTTGACAATGTTGTCGTTATGAATGTTGTCGTTGAGAATGTTGTCGTTGAGAATGTTGTCGTTGAGAATATTGTCGTTGAGAATGTTGTTGTTGAAAATAATGTCGTTGAAAAATTTGTCGTTGAGAATGTTGTGGTTGAAAATGTTGTCGTTGAAAATGTTGTCGTTGAAAATGTTGTCTTTGAAAAAATTGTCGTTGAAAATGTTGTCGTTGAAAATTTTATCGTTGATAATGTTGTCGTTGACAATGATGTCGCTGAGAATGTTGACTTTGAGAATGTTGTCGTTGAGAATGTTGTCGTTGAGAATGTTGTCGTTGAGAATGTTGTCGTTGAGAATGTTGTCGTTGAGAATGCTGTCGTTGAGAATGTTCTCGTTGAGAATGTTGTCGTTGAGAATGTTGTTGTTGAAAAAAATGTTGTTAAAAAAGTTGTTGTTGAGAATGTTGTCGTTGACAATGTTGTTGCTGAAACTAATGTCGTTGAAAAATTTGTCGTTGAGAATGTTGTGGTTGAAAATAATGTCGTTGAAAATGTAACGTCGAAAATGTTGTCGTTGAAAATGTTATCGTTGAAAATGTTGTCGTTGAGAATGTTGTCGTTGAGAATGTTGTCGCATAGAATGTTGTCGTTGACAATGTTGTCGTTGAGAATGTTGTCGTTGAGAATGCTGTCGTTGAGAATGTTGTCGTTGAGAATGTTGTCGTTGAAAATGTTGTCGTTGAAAATATTGTCGTTGAGAATGTTGTCGTTGAGAATGCTATCTTTGAGAATGCTCTCGTTGAGAATGTTGTCGTGGAGAATGTTGTCATTGAGAATGTTGTCGTTGAGAATGTTGTCGTTGAAAATGTTGTCGTTGAGAATGTTTTCGTTGAGAATGTTGTCGTTGAGAATGTTGTCGTTGAGATTGTTGTCGTTGAGAATGCTGTCGTTGAGAATGTTGTCGTTGAGAATGTTGTCGTTGAGAATGTTGTCGTTGAGAATGTTGTCGTTGAGAATTTTGTCATTGAGAATGTTGTCGTTGAAAATATTGTCGTTGAGAATGTTGTCGTTGAGAATGTTGTCGTTGAGAATGTTGTCGTTGAGAATGTTGTCGTTGAAAATGTTATCGTTGAAAATGTTGTCGTTGAGAATGTTGCCGTTGAGAATGTTGTCGTTGAGAATGTTGTCGTTGAGAATGCTGTAGTTGAGAATGTTGTCGTTGAGAATGTTGTCGTTGACAATGTTGTCGTTGAGAATGTTGTCGTTGAGAATGTGGTCGTTTGGAATTTTGTCATTGAGAATGTTGTCGTTGAATATATCGTCGTTGAAATGTTGTCGTTGAGAATGTTGTCGTTGTGAATGTTTTCGTTGAGAATGTGTTCGTTGAGAATGTTGTCGTTGAGAATGTTGTCGTTGAGAATGTTGTCGTTGAGAATGTTGTCGTTGAGAATGTTGTTGGTGAGAATAATGTCGTTGAAAAAGTTGTCGTTGAGAATGTCGTTAAAAATGTTGTCGTAGATGTTGTCGTTGAAAATGTTGTCGTTGAAAATGTTTTCGTTAAAAATGTTGTCGTTGAAATGTTATCGTTGAATATGTTGTCGTTGAGAATGTTGTCGTTGAGAATGTTGTCGTTGATAATGTTGTCGTTGAGAATGTTGTCGTTGAGAATGTTGTCGTTGAGAATGTTGTCGTTGAGAATATTGTCGTTGAGAATGTTGTTGTTGAAAATAATGTCGTTGAAAAATTTGTCGTTGAGAATGTTGTGGTTGAAAATGTTGTCGTTGAAAATGTTGTCGTTGAAAATGTTGTCTTTGAAAATGTTGTCGTTGAAAATGTTGTCGTTGAAAATTTTATCGTTGATAATGTTGTCGTTGACAATGATGTCGCTGAGAATGTTGACTTTGAGAATGTTGTCGTTGAGAATGTTGTCGTTGAGAATGTTGTCGTTGAGAATGTTGTCGTTGAGAATGCTGTCGTTGAGAATGTTCTCGTTGAGAATGTTGTCGTTGAGAATGTTGTTGTTGAAAAAAATGTCGTTAAAAAAGTTGTTGTTGAGAATGTTGTGGTTGAAAATGTTGACGTTGAAAATGTTGTCGTGGTAAATGTTGTCGTAGAAAATGTTGTCGTTGAAAATGTTATTGTTGAAAATGTTGTCGTTGAGAATGTTGTCTTTGAGAATGTTGTCGTTGAGAATGTTGTCGTTGAGAATGTAGTCGCTGAGAATGTTGTCGTTGAAAAAGTTGTCTATGAGAATGTTGTCGTTGAAAATGTTGTCATTGAGAATGTTGTCGTTGTGAATGTTGTCGTTGAGAATGTTGTCGTTGAGAATGTTGTCGTTGAGAATGTTGTCGTTGAGAATGTTGTCGTTGAGAATGTTGTCGTTGAGAATGTTGTCGTTGAGAATGTTGTCGTTGAGAATTTTGTCATTGAGAATGTGGTCGTTGAAAATATTGTCGTTGAGAATGTTGTCGTTGAGAATGTTGTCGTTGAGAATGCTGTCGTTGAAAAAGTTGTCTATGAGTATTTTTTCGTTGAAAATGTTGTCATCGAGAATGTTGTCGTTGAGAATGTTGTCGTTTAGAATGTTATCGTTGAGAATGTTGTCGTTGAGAATGTTGTCGTTGAGAAAGTTTTCGTTGAGAATTTTGTCATTGAGAATTTTGTCGTTGAAAATATTGTCGTTGAGAATGTTGTCGTTGAAAATGTTGTCGTTGAGAATGTTGTCGTTGAGAATGTTGTCGTTGAGAATGTGGTCGTTGAGAATTTTGTCATGGAGAATGTTGTCGTAAAAATATTGTCGTTGAAAATGTTGTCGTTAATAATGTTGTCGTTGAGAATGTTTTCGTTGAGAATGTTGTCGTTGAGAATGCTGTCGTCGAGAATGTTGTCGTTAAGAATGTTTTCGTTGAGAATGTTGTCGTTGAGAATGTTGTTGTTGAGAATAATGTCGTTGAAAAAGTTGTAGTTGAGAATGATGTCGTTGAAAATGTTGTCGTTGTAAATGTTGTCGTTGAAAATGTTGTCGTTGAAAATGTTGTCGTTGAAAATGATGTCGTTGAAAATGTTATCGTTGAAAATGTTGTCGTTGAGAATGTTGTCGTTGAGAATGTTGTCGTTGAGAATGTTGTCGTTCAGAATGCTGTCGTTGAGAATATTGTCGTTGAGAATGTTGTCGTTGACAATGTTGTTGCTGAAACTAATGTCGTTGAAAAATTTGTCGTTGAGAATGTTGTGGTTGAAAATAATGTCGTTGAAAATGTTGTCGTCGGAAATGTTGTCGTTAAAAATGTTATCGTTGAAAATGTTGTCGTTGAGAATGTTGTCGTTGAGAATGTTGTCGCATAGAATGTTGTCGTTGACAATGTTGTCGTTGGAAATGTTGTCGTTGAGAATGCTGTCGTTGAGAATGTTGTCGTTGAGAATGTTGTCGTTGAGAATGTTGTTGTTGAAAATAATGTCGATAAAAAAGTTGTCGTTGAGAATGTTGTGGTTGAATATGTTGTCGTTGAAAATGTTGTCGTTGAGATTGTTGTCGTTGAGAATGCTGTCGTTGAGAATGATGTCGTTGAGAATGTTGTCGTAGAGAATGTTTTCGTTAAAAATGTTGTCGTTGAAATGTTATCGTTGAAAATGTTGTCGTTGAGAATGTTGTCGTTGAGAATGTTGTCGTTGATAATGTTGTCGTTATGAATGTTGTCGTTGAGAATGTTGTCGTTGAGAATGTTGTCGTTGAGAATATTGTCGTTGAGAATGTTGTTGTTGAAAATAATGTCGTTGAAAAATTTGTCGTTGAGAATGTTGTGGTTGAAAATGTTGTCGTTGAAAATGTTGTCGTTGAAAATGTTGTCTTTGAAAAAATTGTCGTTGAAAATGTTGTCGTTGAAAATTTTATCGTTGATAATGTTGTCGTTGACAATGATGTCGCTGAGAATGTTGACTTTGAGAATGTTGTCGTTGAGAATGTTGTCGTTGAGAATGTTGTCGTTGAGAATGTTGTCGTTGAGAATGTTGTCGTTGAGAATGCTGTCGTTGAGAATGTTCTCATTGAGAATGTTGTCGTTGAGAATGTTGTTGTTGAAAAAAATGTCGTTAAAAAAGTTGTTGTTGAGAATGTTGTCGTTGACAATGTTGTTGCTGAAACTAATGTCGTTGAAAAATTTGTCGTTGAGAATGTTGTGGTTGAAAATAATGTCGTTGAAAATGTTGTCGTCGAAAATGTTGTCGTTGAAAATGTTATCGTTGAAAATGTTGTCGTTGAGAATGTTGTCGTTGAGAATGTTGTCGCATAGAATGTTGTCGTTGACAATGTTGTCGTTGAGAATGTTGTCGTTGAGAATGCTGTCGTTGAGAATGTTGTCGTTGAGAATGTTGTCGTTGAGAATGTTGTTGTTGAAAATAATGTCGATAAAAAAGTTGTCGTTGAGAATGTTGTGGTTGAATATGTTGTCGTTGAAAATGTTGTCGTTGAGATTGTTGTCGTTGAGAATGCTGTCGTTGAGAATGATGTCGTTGAGAATGTTGTCGTAGAGAATGTTTTCGTTAAAAATGTTGTCGTTGAAATGTTATCGTTGAAAATGTTGTCGTTGAGAATGTTGTCGTTGAGAATGTTGTCGTTGAAAATGTTGTCTTTATGAATGTTGTCGTTGAGAATGTTGTCGTTGAGAATGTTGTCGTTGAGAATATTGTCGTTGAGAATGTTGTTGTTGAAAATAATGTCGTTGAAAAATTTGTCGTTGAGAATGTTGTGGTTGAAAATGTTGTCGTTGAAAATGTTGTCGTTGAAAATGTTGTCTTTGAAAAAATTGTCGTTGAAAATGTTGTCGTTGAAAATTTTATCGTTGATAATGTTGTCGTTGACAATGATGTCGCTGAGAATGTTGACTTTGAGAATGTTGTCGTTGAGAATGTTGTCGTTGAGAATGTTGTCGTTGAGAATGTTGTCGTTGAGAATGTTGTCGTTGAGAATGCTGTCGTTGAGAATGTTCTCGTTGAGAATGTTGTCGTTGGGAATGTTGTTGTTGAAAAAAATGTCGTTAAAAAAGTTGTTGTTGAGAATGTTGTGGTTGAAAATGTTGTCGTTGAAAATGTTGTCGTGGTAAATGTTGTCGTAGAAAATGTTGTCGTTGAAAATGTTATTGTTGAAAATGTTGTCGTTGAGAATGTTGTCGTTGAGAATGTTGTCGTTGAGAATGTTGTCGTTGAGAATGTTGTCGCTGAGAATGTTGTCGTTGAAAAAGTTGTCTATGAGAATGTTGTCGTTGAAAATGTTGTCATTGAGAATGTTGTCGTTGAGAATGTTGTCGTTGAGAATGTTGTCGTTGAGAATGTTGTCGTTGAGAATGTTGTCGTTGAGAATGTTGTCGTTAAGAATGTTGTCGTTGAGAATGTTGTCGTTGAGAATGTTGTCGTTGAGAATTTTGTCATTGAGAATGTGGTCGTTGAAAATATTGTCGTTGAGAATGTTGTCGTTGAGAATGTTGTCGTTGAGAATGCTGTCGTTGAAAAAGTTGTCTATGAGTATTTTGTCGTTGAAAATGTTGTCATCGAGAATGTTGTCGTTGAGAATGTTGTCGTTTAGAATGTTATCGTTGAGAATGTTGTCGTTGAGAATGTTGTCGTTGAGAAAGTTTTCGTTGAGAATTTTGTCATTGAGAATGTTGTCGTTGAAAATTATGTCGTTGAGAATGTTGTCGTTGAAAATGTTGTCGTTGAGAATGTTGTCGTTGAGAATGTTGTCGTTGAGAATGTGGTCGTTGAGAATTTTGTCATGGAGAATGTTGTCGTAAAAATATTGTCGTTGAAAATGTTGTCGTTAATAATGTTGTCGTTGAGAATGTTTTCGTTGAGAATGTTGTCGTTGAGAATGCTGTCGTTGAGAATGTTGTCGTTAAGAATGTTTTCGTTGAGAATGTTGTCGTTGAGAATGTTGTTGTTGAGAATAATGTCGTTGAAAAAGTTGTAGTTGAGAATGATGTCGTTGAAAATGTTGTCGTTGTAAATGTTGTCGTTGAAAATGTTGTCGTTGAAAATGTTGTCGTTGAAAATGATGTCGTTGAAAATGATATCGTTGAAAATGTTGTCGTTGAGAATGTTGTCGTTGAGAATGTTGTCGTTCAGAATGTTGTCGTTCAGAATGTTGTCGTTGAGAATGTTGTCGTTGAGAATGTTGTTGCTGAAACTAATGTCGTTGAAAAATTTGTCGTTGAGAATGTTGAGGTTGAAAATAATGACGCTGAAAATGTTGTCGTCGAAAATGTTGTCGTTGAAAATGTTATCGTTGAAAATGTTGTCGTTGAGAATGTTGTTGCTGAGAATGTTGTCGTTGAGAATGTTGTCGCATAGAATGTTGTTTTTGACAATGTTGTCGTTGAGAATGTTGTCGTTGAGAATGCTGTCGTTGAGAATGTTGTCGTTGATAATGTTGTCGTTGAGAATGTTGTTGTTGAAAATAATGTCGATAAAAAAGTTGTCGTTGAGAATGTTGTGGTTGAATATGTTGTCGTTGAAAATGTTGTCGTTGACATTGTTGTCGTTGAGAATGCTGTCGTTGAGAATGATGTCGTAGAGAATGTTGTCGTAGAGAATGTTGTCGTTGAGAATGTGGTGTTGTTGAGAATTTTGTCATTGAGAATTTTATCGTTGAGAATGTTGTCGATCAGAATGTTGTCGTTTAAAATGTTGTCGTTGAGAATGTTGTCTTTGAGAAAGTTTTCGTTGAGAATTTTGTCGTTGAAAATGTTGTCGTTGAAAATGTTGTCGTGGAAAATGTTGTCGTTGAAAATGTTGTCGTTGAAAATGTTATCGTTGAAAATGTTGTCGTTGAGAATGTGGCCGTTGAGAATGTTGTCGTTTAGAATGTTGTCGTTGAGAATGCTGTCGTTGAGAATGTTGTCGTTGAGAATGTTGTCGTTGAGAATGTTGTCGTTGAGAATGTTGTCGTTGAGAATGTTGTCGTTGAGAATGTTGTCGTTGAGAATGTTGTCGGTAGAATGTTGTCGTTGAGAATGTTGTCGTTGAGAATGTTGTCGTTGAGAATGTTGTCGTTGAGAATGTTGTCGTTGAGAATGTTGTCGTCTAAAATGTTGTCCTTGAGAATGTAATTCGCTGAGAATGTTGTCGTTGAGAATGTTGTCGTTGAGAATGTTGTCGTTGAGAATGTTGTTGTTGAGAATGTTGTCGTTGAGAATGTTGTCGTTGAGAATGTTGTCGTTGAGAATGCTGTCGTTGAGAATGTTGTCGTTGAGAATTTTGTTGTTGAGAATGTTGTCGTTGAGAATGTTGTTGTTGAAAATAATGTCGATAAAAAAGTTGTCGTTGAGAATGTTGTGGTTGAAAAAGTTGTCGTTGAAAATGTTGTCATGGAAAATGTTGTCGTTGAAAATGTTGTCGTTGATAATGTTGTCGTTGAGAATGTTGTCGTTGAGAATGTTGTCGTTGAGAATGTTGTCTTTGAGAATGCTGTCGTTGAGAATGTTGTCGTTGAGAATGTGTTCGCTGAGAATGCTGTCGTTGAAAAAGTTGTCGTTGAGAATGTTGTCGTTGAAAATGTTGTCATTGAAAATGTTGTCGTTGAAAATGTTGTCGTTGAAAATGTTGTCGTTGAGAATGTTGTCGTTGTGAATGTTGTCGTTGAGAATGTTGTCGTTGAAAAAATTGTCGTTGAGAATGTTGTCGTTGAGAATGTTGTCGTTGAGAATGTAGTCGTTGAGAATGTTGTCGTTGAGAAAGTTTTCGTTGAGAATTTTGTCACTGAGAATGTTGTCGTTGAAAATATTGTCGTTGAGAATGTTGTCGTTGAGAATGTTGTCATTGAGAAAGTTTTCGTTGAGAATTTTGTCATTGTAAATGTTGTCGTTGAAAATGTTGTCGTGGAAAATGTTGTCGTTGAAAATGTTGTCGTTGAAAATGTTATCGTTGAAAATGTTGTCGTTGAGAATGTTGCCGTTGAGAATGTTGTCGTTGAGAATGTTGTCGTTGAGAATGTTGTCGTTGAGAATGTTGTCGTTGAGAATGTTGTCGATGAAAATGTTGTCGTTGATAATGTTTTTAAGGATTTATAAGTTTTTCGTCGTCACCTTGGTTTATTTCATAATAAAATCATCATTTTCAGTCATTATTCTTTTTGCATCTCTTCACCGCCTTTACACTCTCCGAAGGGGAGGGCCGCGCACAGGGGAGGTCCGCCGAAGGGGCTGGTTACCGCAACCTTGGACCCCATCCCTCCGCGCATGTGGCCTCCCCTTCCGAGTGGTTAATGCCTCCGTGTGGTTCCGCCCTTGTTACTTCATTCTTTCTTCTCTATGGCGCCATCTTCACTTTTAAGATTGTGTCCCCTGACTCCGTTTCTTCCACTTCAGAAAGGACACCGCTCTGACACCACAAGTCAATAAAAGATTTTGTGTCGCCCTTGCATTTATGATATATATACTCCCTCCTGATTCTTCTTTCGATTCCTTTTTTTAAGTACTCGGCGTATGTTTTTTGAGCCGACCTTTCACCTTTTTCTATTGCTGTAAAACAATGATATATGCTTGCCTTTGTTTCGGCTATGATGAAGTTTGCCAGTAAATCTCGCTTAGTATAGCCGCCCCTCTGAGGAGGTCTCCCCCTGTGTAATTCCAGTGCGCTCCTCACCCTGCGGCCCGTGACTCCTTTTATCCACTCCTTTGCTGTCCGCCATACCTCTCCGGCCTGTCTGCAGTCGTAGAGGATGTGCCAGGCCGTGGCCTGGCTTCCAGGGCATGCT
Organism: Ischnura elegans; assembly: GCF_921293095.1. NCBI lineage: Eukaryota > Metazoa > Arthropoda > Insecta > Odonata > Coenagrionidae > Ischnura > Ischnura elegans. The sequence continues at coordinate 99,702,267 of NC_060259.1, forward strand.
CTGCACACTGAGTTTTCTCGCAATCCCGACCGCGACAGGAAAACGGCGTCTGCCAGGCGATCATGTGCCAGTCTCCAAGACACCTCCCCCTCCCTCCCCAGGACTGGCGCCGTCCAGAAGGCTTTCCAGCACGTAGACTCTCCCCATATGCCGTCCTTGTAGGGCCACTTCTCTTTGTTTTTTTTGGCAACGATTTCTCGGTAAATATCGCTTTTGTGTATGGGAAACGTTCGCATTCGCTTCGACAGCTCGCTCCGGAAACCGAAGGGGAGAGATTCCTCCGTCGGGGGCCAAGATGTGGGGAGAGGTCCTCCGTTTTCCCCGGACTTCACGTCCATTGTGTCGAGGGCGCTTTTCAATGAGGAGTAGAAACCGTTCCTCTTAGGCCTGGTCTCGAGGAAGTAGGAAACGAAGATTTTCCACGGTTGAACTTCACCTGTGACGTACCGTTGAAAGAAATTTATCCTCATAGCGGTAATTTTTGCCTGCACGTCAGTCAGCCCCAGTCCTCCGCACCCGAGCGGGGCCGTCAGCACGGCTCCGGCAACCCAGTGTTTTCGGCCCCTACCCCACACAAAATCCGTGAGGGCGGCTTGCACCCGCCGGATGCATTGAGGGCTAATGCATTGGGTCTGTAGGCGGTACCAGATGGTCGGGGCCACGAACTGATTTACGACCCTTGTCCTTCCTCTCACGGAAAGGGCCCCTGAAGCCGCTTCCCACCTCCTCAATCCGTTTTGAATTTTTACCTCCAGGTCTTCCTCTAGTCCTTCTCTCTCTTTGATGGTGTCATTTTTAAAAACCACTCCGAGGAATCGGGCACCTTCGGTGGAGATCGCGAAGGGTCCGAGCCTATCCGTGCGCCCGCGCCAGGACCCGACGTACATCCCTTCAGTCTTGTTCTCGTTTAGTTCTGCTCCCGAGAGGGCGGCGTACGAATCGAATGATTTTATCACATTTCTTGCAGCGTCGTCATCCGAGATGAATAAAGTTACGTCATCTGCGTATGCTGATAGCGTAATATGTGCTTCTTGAGTGGGGAGTGGAAAACCTGTAATTTTAGTTTTTAGGATGTGGAGTAGGGGCTCCAGGGCCAGTGCGTAGAGCTGGCCGGAGAGCGGACATCCTTGTCTTATGCCTCGCTTAAAGGGGATTGGAGGAGTCAGACTATTGCCAACCCTAACGAGGCATGATGCGTCCTCGTAAATTGTACTTAAAGTTTTTATGAAATTTTCGCCAAAATTCATGCGTCTCAATACATTGAATAAAAAATCATGGCGAACTTTGTCGAAAGCGCCCTTTTGGTCCAGACTTAATATGGCCAGTGGAGAATTAGTTTCATTCGCATATGCGATAATGTCACGAATTAGGGACAGGTTATCTAAGATGGTTCTGCCTGTGACGCCGCACCCTTGCTCGGGGGATACCACCTCTCGCATTGCCGACGACAGTCTCATGGAAAGGGCCTTCGCAATTATTTTGTAATCGGTGGTGGTGATCGAGATTGGTCTCCAGTTCTTCAAATTTGTTCTGTCTCCTTTTTTATGAATTAAATTCAGAACGGCCCATCTGCTGGAGATAGGGAGCATGCCTCTCTCTAGGCTCGCGTCGACCATTGACGCGAAGGGCTTCGCGAGGAGAGTCCAAAAGGTCTTATAGAATTCGGACGTTAGGCCATCGATTCCTGGTGCTTTCTTTCGGTTCAAGCTGTAGAGTGCAGTGCGGAGATCCTCTGGGGTCAGGGGCGCCTCCATCCGCGCTTTACTCTCCGCCGTCAATTCCGGCTGCCGCCGCGAAAGAATAATAAAAACGTCCTCTTGCAGCTCTGAGTCTGTCTGTACGGGGGCTTGAAAGACTTTTTCATAATAGTCTTTTACGTACTTCACAAGATGCTGCTGTTCGGAGAGGATAGTGCCGTCGTCTGTTTCCAATGACGTCAGGGGGGGTCGATGCATCCGTGTCACCGATCTTGAGAGAGCAGTCCCCAACGGATTCTCCGAAGACGCTATCTCTTCCCATCCCTCGATCGCCGTCGCTCTCTCGCCTACCTCCTTGTACGTGCGCCTTATTTCTTCCCTCGCCTTCATCGCCTCCTCTCCTCGAGTCGTCGCCTCCGTCGCCTCGAGCGATCTCATGTGGGATATATTTCGGTCTTTACTAAGGCGTACATAAATCCTGGTGGCGGCTCTAATCTCAGATTTTAAAGTTTCCCACGCGCCGACGGGGTCCCCGCTCTCGTGGGTAGACGTCACTTCCTCGATAATTGTCGACATGAATTCGACAAATTCTTCGTTATCAAGTAAGTAGTTGTAGAATTTCCAGTACGGGGGAGGTGGTTTTATAACATCCTGGATGGTGAAGTCTATGGATAGAGCCATGTGGTCCGAGAACGAGGCTCGCCTTTCGATGGAGGATATTTTCTGTATGTTGTCTGTGTATATCCTGTCCAGGCGGGATGCAATATTGGGGTCGGCCGCAGAGTGGTACGTATACCCTTCCCTCTTTCCGTGCCTTTCCCTCCATACGTCTGATAGAGAGTGCTTCCTAATGAGAGCGGCGAGAACCCTCGCCTTCGTAGGCTCCCTCTCTATCCTCGATGAGCGGTCGTGACGAGGCGACAGCGTGCAATTATAATCACCAGCCAGTATGGTGAGATCTGGATGATAGTCTTCCGCCCTCCCTTGCTCGAGTGCGTCGTCCATCTTCCGTATCACTTCACCAGCTATGTCCTTGTCGTTAGGTATATAGCTGTTAATAACGCGTAAGGTGGAGCCTGAGCTAAATTCGAAACGATGCTCTGTAGCATGCCCCGGATAGATGGTGTTTTCCTTCGTTATGTTGGGGGCGAGGTTCTTTTTTATTGCGATGCCAGTTCCCGCGGCTACTCTGTGGGTGGGGTTGAGGCTGAAAGAATAGCCGAGGCTGCGGAGGCAGGGTTGGAGATGGTCCGCGTTTGTTTCCTGCATAAGTAGGATATCTGGTTCCCACCGCTGGATGAAAAATTTGAGCTGTTGACTTTTTACGTTGCTGGCTACAGAACGCACGTTTAGGGTGGTCAGGTTGATGGTCTTCCCTCTGACGGACGTCATTGATTATGCGGTGGTTTGTTAGTTAGGGCCTTAAAAAACCTGTGGATCCTCATATCTAACGCAACATCTTTAACCGCTTTCTTCTCGACAAGCTCTCTCAACGTTTCGACGAGGGCATGCGTGTCTGAAAAACAATTCTTAGCCATGTCCGTAATGTTCTTCTTTCCTTTCGTTTCTTTCAGGAATAAAATGAGTTTTGGACTATCTAAAAATCCTTCTTGTGGATGGTTGTTGAGGTAATCTTCTATCTCTTTGTATCCCCGTTCATCGGATGGGGTGGGGATTAATCGTTTTCTTTGGGGAGACGTTCTTTCCTCCGCCCTGACGTGTTTCCTTTTTGTTTGGCCTTGCACTTGAGAGAGGCTAGTTGGTGCGTGCGGGTTGTTTGTTTGATGACCTTCCGTTGCTGCTTCGGTGGCGTGGGAATCAAGATTATGGTCTGTGGCAACCAATTCGTCCGAGGAGGGGTTTTTTGCGGCGTGTTGCGTGGGTAAAGGTAGCGGGGTGGAGTGAGAAGTCTTGGTCTCGGGGGGCGTGTCGCTGCCGTCATTTTTTTCATGATTGGCAACGTCCGCTTCCTCGGTGGGGTGAGGAGGGAGAGGAATTGGGGTGATAATATTTTTTTTCGGCGCTATGATTTGGTGATCTGCACCTCCGGGGGTGGGGGTCTTAAGTGATGCGGCCGGCGCGTCATTATTATGTTGTTTTTTGCCGTCGTTTATGCGAGGGTTAAAATTCGCCCTGCTTTCCCTTGCCTGGTCGAGATTGGCCTTGCAGGCGGAGGCAAAATGTCCGTCTTCGTTGCATCTAAAGCACCGAGGGTCATTAAAGTTGAAGAAAATTCGGTGCTTGGCGGGGCCGAAATCCAAGAGCAGCGACTCGGGTACAATCACACCTTCCCGACGTACGATGAAGACCTGCTTCCTCCACGACTCGACGTGGCTTAGATCATCTCTTTTTATTCCCACGCCCAGGGTGGTGACGGGGCTCACGACTCTTCCTATTTGGGAGATAATTTCCAACAAATCGGGAATCGGGAATTCTGGGGGCACGTTTGAGACGACTAGCCGCTCCACTTGCTGAACCATGCGGTTCGCAATTAAAAAATTATTCATTATGGTGAGACCTCCTTTATTCATCATGAAGTCGTTTAAAATGTCTTCATTCTTCAAATAGAAACAAACGCGATCCCCTGGAAGTTTTGTGGCGTGCGTTATCTGTCTCCCGCCCACCTCTTCGGCCATCGCCTCGATGTATTGGGCTATGGGAACGCCTGGGAGGCCGTTGAAAATAATTCCCGTCTTCCTTGTGGGGCCCGATTTCAATGGTATTATTTTTTTCGTTACGAATTTAAAAGGTTGGGGTGGGTTATCGCCGTTGCTTTGGGCTTGTCGATTTTCCTTCCCTCCCGTCACCCGCGCGTAGCTGACTAACGGTCTGCCCCGTTGGGGTGCGTCGCTAATGCTCGCGGCTTCGCCTTCGCATCGAATAGGGTCCGCCCCGCTTACCGCACTCGATCCCCCTCCCCTTGCCGTCGCCGCGAGCGAGCGTGGCCTCGTCTCAGCTGAAGAGGTGATTTCCCCATCCCTCGTCGCCTGAGTAATGGGGAAAGCGGTGTCCGGGGGACGGCTTACGTCACGGGCATCGGAACTTTGAGTATCTATGGCTCCACTACTTGCATGGACAAATGAATTATGATTTCCGTAATTAATTTCGGTCGGTGAAACTTTGCCAGTGATAGAAGAGAAAGGGAGTGAGCGGACACCGATAGTTGTCGGAATGCGCCTTACTGTGGTAGTTAAAATACCGCCTTCGCGGCGCAATACTGTCGTCGGCGATTTTATTTCGTCATTTAGTGACTCCAGGGATAATGACAGATTACGTGAACTTCTGTAATTAATCGGAGGGGCTGTAGTGGCAACCTGAGCACGTCTCTGAGGTGACGACGGAGCACTTCTTACCCTCCTATCGTTAGTCGTGTCGCCGAGTTGACTGGAAGACGGAGACATCCTCCTTGGTGAATGCGGTGGGCTGATCATCTTCGACATAATGTCTGGTGAGTTGATAATTGCAGTATATCCGATACAATTGTTGTCTCGGTGTGAAAAAGAAGAGCACTTTGCTGGTCTTCTCGTTTCCTCTCTCACCGACTCCGAGGTGTCGGCGAGGATGGGTAACGAAACGGGATCCAAGATTTGACGCGAGTGTTTTTAAGTCACTTTTCGGTGAAATCAAGCACTAATTCGATTTAAAATCGAACACTAGAGATGCGTGTGGTATCACGCAACGATTAACAACTATTCCGAAGCACTTACAAGAAAAAAACTTCGCAAATACTCCGATAGAAACACTTGAAAGTGATGAGCTCGGGAGCGCAGTCGAAACACGTCCGCTCTGCTCGGCGTCTCAAGTTGTTGTTGTTGTTGTTGTTGTTGTTGTTGAAAATAATGTCGATAAAAAAGTTGTCGTTGAGAATGTTGTGGTTGAAAATGTTGTCGTTGAAAATGTTGTCATGGAAAATTTTGTCGTTGAAAATATTGTTGTTGAAAATGTTATCGTTGAAAATGTTGTCGTTGAGAATGTTGTCGTGGAGAATGTTGTCGTTGAGAATGTTGTCTTTGAGAATGCTGTCGTTGAGAATGCTGTCTTTGAGAATGCTCTCGTTGAGAATGTTGTCGTGGAGAATGTTGTCATTGAGAATTTTGTCGTTGAGAATGTTGTCGTTGTATATGTTGTCGTTGAGAATGTTTTCGTTGGAAATGTTGTCGTTGAGAATGTTGTCGTTGAGATTGTTGTCGTTGAGAAAGCTGTCGTTGAGAATGTTGTCGTTGAGAATGTTGTCGTAGAGAATGTTGTCGTTGAGAATGTTGTTGTTGAGAATGTTGTCGTTGAGAATGTTGTCGCTGAGAATGTTGTCGTTGAAAAAGTTGTCTATGAGTATTTTGTCGTTGAAAATGTTGTCATTGAGAATGTTGTCGTTGAGAATGTTGTCGTTGAGAATGTTGTCGTTGAGAATGTTGTCGTTGAGAATGTTGTCGTTGAGAATGTTGTCGTTGAGAATGTTGTCGTTGAGAATGTTGTCGTTGAGAAAGTTTTCGTTGAGAATTTTGTCATTGAGAATGTTGTCGTTGAAAATATTGTCGTTGAGAATGTTGTCGTTGAGAATGTTGTTGTTGAGAAAGTTTTCGTTGAGAATTTTGTCATTGAAAATGTAATCGTTGAAAATGTTGTCGTGGAAAATGTTGTCGTTGAAAATGTTGCCGTTGAAAATGTTATCGTTGAAAATGTTGTCGTTGAGAATGTTGCCGTTGAGAATGTTGTCGTTGAGAATATTGTCGTTGAGAATGCTGTCGTTGAGAATGTTGTCGTTGAGAATGTTGTCGTTGAAAAAGTTGTCGTTGAGAATGTTGTCGTTGAAAATGTTGTCATTGAAAATGATGTCGTTGAAATTGTTGTCGTTGAGAATGTTGTCGTTGAGAATGTTGTCGTTGAAAAAGTTGTCGTTGAGAATGTTGTCGTTGAAAATGTTGTCATTGAAAATGTTGTCGTTGAAAATGTGGTCGTTGAGAATGTTGTCGTTGAGAATGTTGTCGTTGAGAATGTTGTCGTTGAGAATGTTGTCGTTGAAAAAGTTGTCGTTGAGTATTTTGTCGTTGAAAATGTTGTCCTTTAGAATGTTGTCGTTGAGAATGTTGTCGTTGAGAATGTTGTCGTTGAGAATGTTGTCTTTGAGAATGTTTTCGTTAAAAATGTTGTCATTGAGAATGTAATTCGCTGAGAATGTTGTTGTTGAGAATGTTTTCGTTGAGAATGTTGTCGTTGAGAATGTTGTCGTTGAGAATGTTGTCGTTGAGAATGTTGTCGTTGAGAATGTTGTCGTTGAGAATGTTGTCGTTGAGAATGTTGTCGTTGAGAATGTTGTGTTTGAAAATAATGTCGATAAAAAAGTTGTCGTTGAGAATGTTGTGGTTGAAAATGTTGTCGTTGAGAATGTTGTCATGGAAAATGTTGTCGATGAAAATGTTGTCGTTGAAAATGTTGTCGTTGAGAATGTTGTCGTTGAGAATGTTGTCGTTGAGAATGTTGTCGTTGAGAATGTTGTCTTTGAGAATGCTGTCGTTGAGAATGTTGTCGTTGAGAATGTTGTCGTTGAGAATGTTGTCGTTGAGAATGTTGTCGTTGAGAATGTTGTCGTTGAGAATGTTGTCGTTGAGAATGTTGTCGTTGAGAATGTTGTCGCAGAGAATGTTGTCGTTGAGAATGTTGTTGCTGAGAATTTTGTAATTGAGAATGTTGTCGTTGAAAATATTGTCGTTGAGAATGTTGTCGTTGAGAATGTTGTCGTTGAGAATGTTGTCGCTGAGAATGTTGTCGTTAAAAAGGTGTCTATGAGAATGTGTTCGTTAAAAATGTTGTCATTGAGAATTTTGTCGTTGAGAATGTTGTCGTTGAGAATGTTGTCGTTGAGAAAGTTTTCGTTGGGAATTTTGTCATTGAGAATGTTGTCGTTGAAAATATTGTCGTTGAGAATGTTGACGTTGAGAATGTTGTCATTGAGAATTTTGTCGTTGAGAATGTTGTCGTTGTATATGTTGTCGTTGAGAATGTTTTCGTTGGAAATGTTGTCGTTGAGAATGTTGGCGTTGAGATTGTTGTCGTTGAGAAAGCTGTCGTTGAGAATGTTGTCGTTGAGAATGTTGTCGTAGAGAATGTTGTCGTTGAGAATGTTGTTGTTGAGAATGTTGTCGTTGAGAATGTTGTCGCTGAGAATGTTGTCGTTGAAAAAGTTGTCTATGAGTATTTTGTCGTTGAAAATGTTGTCATTGAGAATGTTGTCGTTGAGAATGTTGTCGTTGAGAATTTTGTCGTTGAGAATGTTGTCGTTGAGAATGTTGTCGTTGAGAATGTTGTCGTTGAGAATGTTGTCGTTGAGAATGTTGTCGTTGAGAAAGTTTTCGTTGAGAATTTTGTCATTGAGAATGTTGTCGTTGAAAATATTGTCGTTGAGAATGTTGTCGTTGAGAATGTTGTTGTTGAGAAAGTTTTCGTTGAGAATTTTGTCATTGAAAATGTAATCGTTGAAAATGTTGTCGTGGAAAATGTTGTCGTTGAAAATGTTGCCGTTGAAAATGTTATCGTTGAAAATGTTGTCGTTGAGAATGTTGCCGTTGAGAATGTTGTCGTTGAGAATATTGTCGTTGAGAATGCTGTCGTTGAGAATGTTGTCGTTGAGAATGTTGTCGTTGAAAAAGTTGTCGTTGAGAATGTTGTCGTTGAAAATGTTGTCATTGAAAATGATGTCGTTGAAATTGTTGTCGTTGAGAATGTTGTCGTTGAGAATGTTGTCGTTGAAAAAGTTGTCGTTGAGAATGTTGTCGTTGAAAATGTTGTCATTGAAAATGTTGTCGTTGAAAATGTGGTCGTTGAGAATGTTGTCGTTGAGAATGTTGTCGTTGAGAATGTTGTCGTTGAGAATGTTGTCGTTGAAAAAGTTGTCGTTGAGTATTTTGTCGTTGAAAATGTTGTCCTTTAGAATGTTGTCGTTGAGAATGTTGTCGTTGAGAATGTTGTCGTTGAGAATGTTGTCGTTGAGAATGTTGTCTTTGAGAATGTTTTCGTTAAAAATGTTGTCATTGAGAATGTAATTCGCTGAGAATGTTGTTGTTGAGAATGTTTTCGTTGAGAATGTTGTCGTTGAGAATGTTGTCGTTGAGAATGTTGTCGTTGAGAATGTTGTCGTTGAGAATGTTGTCGTTGAGAATGCTGTCGTTGAGAATGTTGTCGTTGAGAATGTTGTGTTTGAAAATAATGTCGATAAAAAAGTTGTCGTTGAGAATGTTGTGGTTGAAAATGTTGTCGTTGAGAATGTTGTCATGGAAAATGTTGTCGATGAAAATGTTGTCGTTGAAAATGTTGTCGTTGAGAATGTTGTCGTTGAGAATGTTGTCGTTGAGAATGTTGTCGTTGAGAATGTTGTCTTTGAGAATGCTGTCGTTGAGAATGTTGTCGTTGAGAATGTTGTCGTTGAGAATGTTGTCGTTGAGAATGTTGTCGTTGAGAATGTTGTCGTTGAGAATGTTGTCGTTGAGAATGTTGTCGTTGAGAATGTTGTCGCAGAGAATGTTGTCGTTGAGAATGTTGTTGCTGAGAATTTTGTAATTGAGAATGTTGTCGTTGAAAATATTGTCGTTGAGAATGTTGTCGTTGAGAATGTTGTCGTTGAGAATGTTGTCGCTGAGAATGTTGTCGTTAAAAAGGTGTCTATGAGAATGTGTTCGTTAAAAATGTTGTCATTGAGAATTTTGTCGTTGAGAATGTTGTCGTTGAGAATGTTGTCGTTGAGAAAGTTTTCGTTGGGAATTTTGTCGTTGAAAATGTTGTCGTTGAAAATGTTGTCGTGGAAAATGTTGTCATTGAAAATGTTGTCGTTGAAAATGTTATCGTTGAAAATGTTGTCGTTGAGAATGTGGCCGTTGAGAATGTTGTCGTTGAGAATGTTGTCGTTGAGAATGCTGTCGTTGAGAATGTTGTCGTTGAGAATGTTGTCGTTGAGAATGTTGTCGTTCAGAATGTTGTCGTTGAGAATGTTGTCGTTGAGAATGTTGTCGGTAGAATGTTGTCGTTGAGAATGTTGTCGTTGAGAATGTTGTCGTTGAGAATGTTGTCGTTGAAAAAGTTTTTGTTGAGAATGTTGTCGTTGAAAATGTTGTCATTGAAAATATTGTCGTTGAAAATGTTGTCGTTTAGAATGGTGTCGTTGAGAATGTTGTCGTTGAGAATGTTGTCGTTGAAAAAGTTGTCGTTGAGAATGTTGTCGTTGAAAATGTTGTCCTTGAGAATGTTGTCGTTGAAAATGTTGTCGTTGAGAATGTTGTCGTTGAGAATGTTGACGTTGAGAATGTTGTCGTTGAGAATGTTGTCGTTGAGAATGTTGTCGTTGAGAATGTTGTCGTCTAAAATGTCGTCCTTGAGAATGGAATTCGCTGAGAATGTTGTCGTTGAGAATGTTGTCGTTGAGAATGTTGTCGTTGAGAATGTTGTTGTTGAGAATGTTGTCGTTGAGAATGTTGTCGTTGAGAATGTTGTCGTTGAGAAAACTGTTGTTGAGAATGTTGTCGTTGAGAATGTTGTCGTTGAGAATGTTGTCGTTGAGAATGCTGTCGTTGAGAATGTTGTCGTTGAGAATTTTGTTGTTGAGAATGTTGTCGTTGAGAATGTTGTTGTTGAAAATAATGTCGATAAAAAAGTTGTCGTTGAGAATGTTGTGGTTGAAGAAGTTGTCGTTGAAAATGTTATCATGTAAAATGTTGTCGTTGAAAATGTTGCCGTTGAAAATGTTATCGTTGAAAAAGTTGTCGTTGAGTATTTTGTCGTTGAAAATGTTGTCCTTTAGAATGTTGTCGTTGAGAATGTTGTCGTTGAGAATGTTGTCGTTGAGAATGTTGTCTTTGAGAATGTTTTCGTTAAAAATGTTGTCCTTGAGAATGTAATTCGCTGAGAATGATGTTGTTGAGAATGTTGTCGTTGAATTTGTTGTCGTTGAGAATGTTGTCGTTGAGAATGTTGTCGTTGAGAATGTTGTCGTTGAGAATGCTGTCGTTGAGAATGTTGTCGTTGAGAATGTTGTCGTTGAGAATGTTGTTGTTGAAAATAATGTCGATAAAAAAGTTGTCGTTCAGAATGTTGTGGTTGAAAATGTTGTCGTTGAGAATGTTGTCATGGAAAATGTTGTCGTTGAAAATGTTGTCGTTGAAAATGTTGTCGTTGAGAATGTTGTCGTTGAGAATGTTGTCGTAGAGAATGTTGTCTTTGAGAATGCTGTCGTTGAGAATGTTGTCGTTGAGAATGTTGTCGTTGAGAATGTTGTCGTTGAGAATGTTGTCGTTCAGAATGTTGTCGTTGAGAATGTTATCGTTGAGAATGTTGTCGTTGAGAATGTTGTCGATTAGAATGTTGTCGTTGAAAAAGTTGTCGTTGAGAATGTTGTCGTTGAAAATGTTGTCATTGAAAATGTTGTCGTTGAAAATGTTGTCGTTGAGAATGTTGTCGTTGAGAATGTTGTTATTGAAAATGTTGTCGTTGAGAATGTTGTCATTGAGAATGTTGTCGTTGAGAATGTTGTCGTTGAGAATGTTGTCGTTGAGAATGTTGTCGATGAAAATGTTGTCGTTGAGAATATTGTCGTTAAAAATGTTGTCGTTGAGAATGTTGTCGCTGAGAATGTTGTCGTTGAGAATATTGTCGTTGAGAATGCTGTCTTTGAGAATGCTCTCGTTGAGAATGTTGTCGTGGAGAATGTTGTCATTGAGAATTTTGTCGTTGAGAATGTTGTCGTTGAAAATGTTGTCGTTGAGAATGTTTTCGTTGAGAATGTTGTCGTTGAGAATGTTGTCGTTGAGATTGTTGTCGTTGAGAAAGCTGTCGTTGAGATTGTTGTCGTTGATAATGTTGTCGTAGAGAATGTTTTCGTTGAGAATGTTGTTGTTGAGAATGTTGTCGTTGAGAATGTTGTCGCTGAGAATGTTGTCGTTGAAAAAAATGTCTATGAGTATTTTGTCGTTGAAAATGTTGTCATTGAGAATGTTGTCGTTGAGAATGTTGTCGTTGAGAATTTTGTCGTTGAGAATGTTGTCGTTGAGAATGTTGTCGTTGAGAATGTTGTCGTTGAGAATGTTGTCGTTGAGAATGTTGTCGTTGAGAATGTTGTCGTTGAGAATGTTGTCGTTGAGAAAGTTTTCGTTGAGAATTTTGTCATTGAGAATGTTGTTGTTGAAAATATTGTCGTTGAGAATGTTGTCGTTGAGAATGTTGTTGTTGAGAAAGTTTTCGTTGAGAATTTTGTCATTGAAAATGTAATCGTTGAAAATGTTGTCGTGGAAAATGTTGTCGTTGAAAATGTTGCCGTTGAAAATGTTATCGTTGAAAATGTTGTCGTTGAGAATGTTGCCGTTGAGAATGTTGTCGTTGAGAATATTGTCGTTGAGAATGCTGTCGTTGAGAATGTTGTCGTTGAGAATGTTGTCGTTGAAAAAGTTGTCGTTGAGAATGTTGTCGTTGAAAATTTTGTCATTGAAAATGATGTCGTTGAAATTGTTGTCGTTGAGAATGTTGTCGTTGAGAATGTTGTCGTTGAAAAAGTTGTCGTTGAGAATGTTGTCGTTGAAAATGTTGTCATTGAAAATGTTGTCGTTGAAAATGTGGTCGTTGAGAATGTTGTCGTTGAGAATGTTGTCGTTGAGAATGTTGTCGTTGAGAATGTTGTCGTTGAAAAAGTTGTCGTTGAGTATTTTGTCGTTGAAAATGTTGTCCTTTAGAATGTTGTCGTTGAGAATGTTGTCGTTGAGAATGTTGTCGTTGAGAATGTTGTCTTTGAGAATGTTTTCGTTAAAAATGTTGTCCTTGAGAATGTAATTCGCTGAGAATGTTGTTGTTGAGAATGTTTTCGTTGAGAATGTTGTCGTTGAGAATGTTGTCGTTGAGAATGTTGTCGTTGAGAATGTTGTCGTTGAGAATGCTGTCGTTGAGAATGTTGTCGTTGAGAATGTTGTTGTTGAAAATAATGTCGATAAAAAAGTTGTCGTTGAGAATGTTGTGGTTGAAAATGTTGTCGTTGAGAATGTTGTCATGGAAAATGTTGTCGATGAAAATGTTATCGTTGAAAATGTTGTCGTTGAGAATGTTGTCGTTGAGAATGTTGTCGTTGAGAATGTTGTCGTTGAGAATGTTGTCTTTGAGAATGCTGTCGTTGAGAATGTTGTCGTTGAGAATGTTGTCGTTGAGAATGTTGTCGTTGAGAATGTTGTCGTTGAGAATGTTGTCGTTGAGAATGTTGTCGTTGAGAATGTTGTCGCAGAGAATGTTGTCGTTGAGAATGTTGTTGTTGAGAATTTTGTAATTGAGAATGTTGTCGTTGAAAATATTGTCGTTGAGAATGTTGTCGTTGAGAATGTTGTCGTTGAGAATGTTGTCGCTGAGAATGTTGTCGTTAAAAAGGTGTCTATGAGAATGTTGTCGTTAAAAATGTTGTCATTGAGAATTTTGTCGTTGAGAATGTTGTCGTTGAGAATGTTGTCGTTGAGAAAGTTTTCGTTGGGAATTTTGTCATTGAGAATGTTGTCGTTGAAAATATTGTCGTTGAGAATGTTGACGTTGTGAACGTTGTCTTTGAGAAAGTTTTCGTTGAGAATTTTGTCGTTGAAAATGTTGTCGTTGAAAATGTTGTCGTGGAAAATGTTGTCGTTGAAAATGTTGTCGTTGAAAATGTTATCGTTGAAAATGTTGTCGTTGAGAATGTGGCCGTTGAGAATGTTGTCGTTGAGAATGTTGTCGTTGAGAATGTTGTCGTTGTGAATGTTGTCGTTGAGAATGTTGTCGTTGAGAATGTTGTCGTTGAGAATGTTGTCGTTGAGAATGTTGTCGTTAAGAATGTTGTCGTTGAGAATGTTGTCGTTGAGAATGTTGTCGTTGAGAATTTTGTCATTGAGAATGTGGTCGCTGAAAATATTGTCGTTGAGAATGTTGTCGTTGAGAATGTTGTCGTTGAGAATGCTGTCGTTGAAAAAGTTGTCTATGAGTATTTTGTCGTTGAAAATGTTGTCATCGAGAATGTTGTCGTTGAGAATGTTGTCGTTTAGAATGTTATCGTTGAGAATGTTGTCGTTGAGAATGTTGTCGTTGAGAAAGTTTTCGTTCAGAATTTTGTCATTGAGAATGTTGTCGTTGAAAATTATGTCGTTGAGAATGTTGTCGTTGAAAATGTTGTCGTTGAGAATGTTGTCGTTGAGAATGTTGTCGTTGAGAATGTGGTCGTTGAGAATTTTGTCATGGAGAATGTTGTCGTAAAAATATTGTCGTTGAAAATGTTGTCGTTAATAATGTTGTCGTTGAGAATGTTTTCGTTGAGAATGTTGTCGTTGAGAATGCTGTCGTTGAGAATGTTGTCGTTAAGAATGTTTTCGTTGAGAATGTTGTCGTTGAGAATGTTGTTGTTGAGAATAATGTCGTTGAAAAAGTTGTAGTTGAGAATGATGTCGTTGAAAATGTTGTCGTTGTAAATGTTGTCGTTGAAAATGTTGTCGTTGAAAATGTTGTCGTTGAAAATGATGTCGTTGAAAATGATATCGTTGAAAATGTTGTCGTTGAGAATGTTGTCGTTGAGAATGTTGTCGTTCAGAATGTTGTCGTTCAGAATGTTGTCGTTGAGAATGTTGTCGTTGAGAATGTTGTTGCTGAAACTAATGTCGTTGAAAAATTTGTCGTTGAGAATGTTGAGGTTGAAAATAATGACGCTGAAAATGTTGTCGTCGAAAATGTTGTCGTTGAAAATGTTATCGTTGAAAATGTTGTCGTTGAGAATGTTGTTGCTGAGAATGTTGTCGTTGAGAATGTTGTCGCATAGAATGTTGTTTTTGACAATGTTGTCGTTGAGAATGTTGTCGTTGAGAATGCTGTCGTTGAGAATGTTGTCGTTGAGAATGTTGTCGTTGAGAATGTTGTTGTTGAAAATAATGTCGATAAAAAAGTTGTCGTTGAGAATGTTGTGGTTGAATATGTTGTCGTTGAAAATGTTGTCGTTGACATTGTTGTCGTTGAGAATGCTGTCGTTGAGAATGATGTCGTTGAGAATGTTGTCGTAGAGAATGTTGTCGTTGAGAATGTGGTGTTGTTGAGAATTTTGTCATTGAGAATTTTATCGTTGAGAATGTTGTCGATCAGAATGTTGTCGTTTAAAATGTTGTCGTTGAGAATGTTGTCTTTGAGAAAGTTTTCGTTGAGAATTTTGTCGTTGAAAATGTTGTCGTTGAAAATGTTGTCGTGGAAAATGTTGTCGTTGAAAATGTTGTCGTTCAAAATGTTATCGTTGAAAATGTTGTCGTTGAGAATGTGGCCGTTGAGAATGTTGTCGTTTAGTATGTTGTCGTTGAGAATGCTGTCGTTGAGAATGTTGTCGTTGAGAATGTTGTCGTTGAGAATGTTGTCGTTGAGAATGTTGTCGTTGAGAATGTTGTCGTTGAGAATGTTGTCGTTGAGAATGTTGTCGGTAGAATGTTGTCGTTGAGAATGTTGTCGTTGAGAATGTTGTCGTTGAAAATTTTGTCGTTGAGAATGTTGTCGTTGAGAATGTTGTCGTCTAAAATGTTGTCCTTGAGAATGTAATTCGCTGAGAATGTTGTCGTTGAGAATGTTGTCGTTGAGAATGTTGTCGTTGAGAATGTTGTTGTTGAGAATGTTGTCGTTGAGAATGTTGTCGTTGAGAATGTTGTCGTTGAGAATGCTGTCGTTGAGAATGTTGTCGTTGAGAATTTTGTTGTTGAGAATGTTGTCGTTGAGAATGTTGTTGTTGAAAATAATGTCGATAAAAAAGTTGTCGTTGAGAATGTTGTGGTTGAAAAAGTTGTCGTTGAAAATGTTGTCATGGAAAATGTTGTCGTTGAAAATGTTGTCGTTGATAATGTTGTCGTTGAGAATGTTGTCGTTGAGAATGTTGTCGTTGAGAATGTTGTCTTTGAGAATGCTGTCGTTGAGAATGTTGTCGTTGAGAATGTTGTCGTTGAGAATGTTGTCGTTGAGAATGTTGTCGTTGAGAATGTTGTCGTTGAGAATGTTGTCGTTGAGAATGTGTTCGCTGAGAATGCTGTCGTTGAAAAAGTTGTCGTTGAGAATGTTGTCGTTGAGAATGTTGTCGTTGAGAATGTTGTCGTTGAGAATGTTGTCGTTGAGAATGTTGTCGTTGAGAATGTTGTCGTTGAGAATGTTGTCGTTGAGAATGTGTTCGCTGAGAATGTTGTCGTTGAAAAAGTTGTCGTTGAGAATGTTGTCGTTGAAAATGTTGTCATTGAAAATGTTGTCGTTGAAAATGTTGTCGTTGAAAATGTTGTCGTTGAGAATGTTATCGTTGTGAATGTTGTCGTTGAGAATGTTGTCGTTGAAAAAATTGTCGTTGAGAATGTTGTCGTTGAGAATGTTGTCGTTGAGAATGTAGTCGTTGAGAATGTTGTCGTTGAGAAAGTTTTCGTTGAGAATTTTGTCACTGAGAATGTTGTCGTTGAAAATATTGTCGTTGAGAATGTTGTCGTTGAGAATGTTGTCATTGAGAAAGTTTTCGTTGAGAATTTTGTCATTGTAAATGTTGTCGTTGAAAATGTTGTCGTGGAAAATGTTGTCGTTGAAAATGTTGTCGTTGAAAATGTTATCGTTGAAAATGTTGTCGTTGAGAATGTTGCCGTTGAGAATGTTGTCGTTGAGAATGTTGTCGTTGAGAATGTTGTCGTTGAGAATGTTGTCGTTGAGAATGTTGTCGATGAAAATGTTGTCGTTGATAATGTTGTCGTTAAAAATGTTGTAGTTGAGAATTATGTCGATGAGAATGTTGTCGTTGAGAATATTGTCGTTGAGAATGCTGTCTTTGAGAATGCTCTCGTTGAGAATGTTGTCGTGGAGAATGTTGTCATTGAGAATTTTGTCGTTGAGAATGTTGTCGTTGAAAATGTTGTCGTTGAGAATGTTTTCGTTGGAAATGTTGTCGTTGAGAATGTTGTCGTTGAGATTGTTGTCGTTGAGAAAGCTGTCGTTGAGAATGTTGTCGTTGAGAATGTTGTCGTAGAGAATGTTGTCGTTGAGAATGTTGTTGTTGAGAATGTTGTCGTTGAGAATGTTGTCGCTGAGAATGTTGTCGTTGAAAAAGTTGTCTATGAGTATTTTGTCGTTGAAAATGTTGTCATTGAGAATGTTGTCGTTGAGAATGTTGTCGTTGAGAATTTTGTCGTTGAGAATGTTGTCGTTGAGAATGTTGTCGTTGAGAATGTTGTCGTTGAGAATGTTGTCGTTGAGAATGTTGTCGTTGAGAAAGTTTTCGTTGAGAATTTTGTCATTGAGAATGTTGTCGTTGAAAATATTGTCGTTGAGAATGTTGTCGTTGAGAATGTTGTCGTTGAGAAAGTTTTCGTTGAGAATTTTGTCATTGAAAATGTAATCGTTGAAAATGTTGTCGTGGAAAATGTTGTCGTTGAAAATGTTGCCGTTGAAAATGTTATCGTTGAAAATGTTGTCGTTGAGAATGTTGCCGTTGAGAATGTTGTCGTTGAGAATATTGTCGTTGAGAATGCTGTCGTTGAGAATGTTGTCGTTGAGAATGTTGTCGTTGAAAAAGTTGTCGTTGAGAATGTTGTCGTTGAAAATGTTGTCATTGAAAATGATGTCGTTGAAATTGTTGTCGTTGAGAATGTTGTCGTTGAGAATGTTGTCGTTGAAAAAGTTGTCGTTGAGAATGTTGTTGTTGAAAATAATGTCGATAAAAAAGTTGTCGTTGAGAATGTTGTGGTTGAAAATGTTGTCGTTGAGAATGTTGTCATGGAAAATGTTGTCGATGAAAATGTTGTCGTTGAAAATGTTGTCGTTGAGAATGTTGTCGTTGAGAATGTTGTCGTTGAGAATGTTGTCGTTGAGAATGTTGTCTTTGAGAATGCTGTCGTTGAGAATGTTGTCGTTGAGAATGTTGTCGTTGAGAATATTGTCGTTGAGAATGTTGTCGTTGAGAATGTTGTCGTTGAGAATGTTGTCGTTGAGAATGTTGTCGTTGAGAATGTTGTCGCAGAGAATGTTGTCGTTGAGAATGTTGTTGTTGAGAATTTTGTAATTGAGAATGTTGTCGTTGAAAATATTGTCGTTGAGAATGTTGTCGTTGAGAATGTTGTCGTTGAGAATGTTGTCGCTGAGAATGTTGTCGTTAAAAAGGTGTCTATGAGAATGTTGTCGTTAAAAATGTTGTCATTGAGAATTTTGTCGTTGAGAATGTTGTCGTTGAGAATGTTGTCGTTGAGAAAGTTTTCGTTGGGAATTTTGTCATTGAGAATGTTGTCGTTGAAAATATTGTCGTTGAGAATGTTGAAGTTGAGAATGTTGTCTTTGAGAATGTTTTCGTTGAGAATTTTGTCGTTGAAAATGTTGTCGTTGAAAATGTTGTCGTGGAAAATATTGTCATTGAAAATGTTGTCGTTGAAAATGTTATCGTTGAAAATGTTGTCGTTGAGAATGTGGCCGTTAAAGAATGTTGTCGTTGAGAATGTTGTCGTTGAGAATGCTGTCGTTGAGAATGTTGTCGTTGAGAATGTTGTCGTTGAGAATGTTGTCGTTGAGAATGTTGTCGCTGAGAATGTTGTCGTTGAGAATGTTGTCGTTGAGAATGTTGTCGCTGAGAATGTTGTCGGTAGAATGTTGTCGTTGAGAATGTTGTCGTTGAGAATGTTGTCGTTGAGAATGTTGTCGTTGAGAATGTTGTAGTTGAAAAAGTTTTTGTTGAGAATGTTGTCGTTGAAAATGTTGTCATTGAAAATGTTGTCGTTGAAAATGTTGTCGTTTAGAATGTTGTCGTTGAGAATGTTGTCGTTGAGAATGTTGTCGTTGAAAAAGTTGTCGTTGAGAATGTTGTCGTTGAAAATGTTGTCCTTGAGAATGTTGTCGTTGAAAATGTTGTCGTTGAGAATGTTGTCGTTGAGAATGTTGTCGTTGAGAATGTTGTCGTTGAGAATGTTGTCGTTGAGAATGCTGTCGTTGAGAATGTTGTCGTTGAGAATGTTGTTGTTGAAAATAATGTCGATTAAAAAGTTGTCGTTGAGAATGTTGTGGTTGAAAATGTTGTCGTTGAGAATGTTGTCATGGAACATGTTGTCGATGAAAATGTTGTCGTTGAAAATGTTGTCGTTGAGAATGTTGTCGTTGAGAATGTTGTCGTTGAGAATGTTGTCTTTGAGAATGCTGTCGTTGAGAATGTTGTCGTTGAGAATGTTGTCGTTGAGAATGTTGTCGTTGAGAATGTTGTCGTTGAGAATGTTGTCGTTGAGAATGTTGTCGTTGAGAATGTTGTCGTTGAGAATGTTGTCGCAGAGAATGTTGTCGTTGAGAATGTTGTTGTTGAGAATTTTGTAATTGAGAATGTTGTCGTTGAAAATATTGTCGTTGAGAATTTTGTCGTTGAGAATGTTGTCGTTGAGAATGTTGTCGCTGAGAATGTTGTCGTTAAAAAGGTGTCTATGAGAATGTTGTCGTTAAAAATGTTGTCATTGAGAATTTTGTCGTTGAGAATGTTCTCGTTGAGAATGTTGTCGTTGAGAAAGTTTTCGTTGGGAATTTTGTCATTGAGAATGTTGTCGTTGAAAATATTGTCGTTGAGAATGTTGACGTTGAGAATGTTGTCTTTGAGAAAGTTTTCGTTGAGAATTTTGTCGTTGAAAATGTTGTCGTTGAAAATGTTGTCGTGGAAAATGTTGTCGTTGAAAATGTTGTCGTTGAAAATGTTATCGTTGAAAATGTTGTCGTTGAGAATGTGGCCGTTGAGAATGTTGTCGTTGAGAATGTTGTCGTTGAGAATGCTGTCGTTGAGAATGTTGTCGTTGAGAATGTTGTCGTTGAGAATGTTGTCGTTGAGAATGTTGTCGTTGAGAATGTTGTCGTTGAGAATGTTGTCGTTGAGAATGTTGTCGTTGAGAATGTTGTCGGTAGAATGTTGTCGTTGATAATGTTGTCGTTGAGAATGTTGTCGTTGAGAATGTTGTCGTTGAAAAAGTTTTTGTTGAGAATGTTGTCGTTGAAAATGTTGTCATTGAAAATGTTGTCGTTGAAAATGTTGTCGTTTAGAATGTTGTCGTTGAGAATGTTGTCGTTGAGAATGTTGTCGTTGAAAAAGTTGTCGTTGAGAATGTTGTCGTTGAAAATTTTGTCCTTGAGAATGTTGTCGTTGAAAATGTTGTCGTTGAGAATGTTGTCGTTGAGAATGTTGTCGTTGAGAATGTTGTCGTTGAGAATGTTGTCGTTGAGAATGTTGTCGTCTAAAATGTTGTCCTTGAGAATGGAATTCGCTGAGAATGTTGTCGTTGAGAATGTTGTCGTTGAGAATGTTGTCGTTGAGAATGTTGTTGTTGAGAATGTTGTCGTTGAGAATTTTGTCGTTGAGAATGTTGTCGTTGAGAATGCTGTCGTTGAGAATGTTGTCGTTGAGAATTTTGTTGTTGAGAATGTTGTCGTTGAGAATGTTGTCGTTGAGAATGTTGTCGTTGAGAATGTTGTCGCTGAGAATGTTGTCGTTAAAAAGGTGTCTATGAGAATGTGTTCGTTAAAAATGTTGTCATTGAGAATTTTGTCGTTGAGAATGTTGTCGTTGAGAATGTTGTCGTTGAGAAAGTTTTCGTTGGGAATTTTGTCGTTGAAAATGTTGTCGTTGAAAATGTTGTCGTGGAAAATGTTGTCATTGAAAATGTTGTCGTTGAAAATGTTGTCGTTGAGAATATTGTCGTTGAGAATGCTGTCGTTGAGAATGTTGTCGTTGAGAATGTTGTCGTTGAAAAAGTTGTCGTTGAGAATGTTGTCGTTGAAAATGTTGTCATTGAAAATGATGTCGTTGAAAATTTGTCGTTGAGAATGTTGTCGTTGAGAATGTTGTCGTTGAGAATGTTGTCGTTGAAAAAGTTGTCGTTGAGTATTTTGTCGTTGAAAATGTTGTCCTTTAGAATGTTGTCGTTGAGAATGTTGTCGTTGAGAATGTTGTCGTTGAGAATGTTGTCGTTGAGAATGTTGTCGTTGAAAAAGTTGTCGTTGAGTATTTTGTCGTTGAAAATGTTGTCCTTTAGAATGTTGTCGTTGAGAATGTTGTCGTTGAGAATGTTGTCGTTGAGAATGTTGTTGTTGAAAATAATGTCGATAAAAAAGTTGTCGTTGAGAATGTTGTGGTTGAAAATGTTGTCGTTGAGAATGTTGTCATGGAAAATGTTGTCGATGAAAATGTTGTCGTTGAAAATGCTGTCGTTGAGAATGTTGTCGTTGAGAATGTTGTCGTTGAGAATGTTGTCGTTGAGAATGTTGTCTTTGAGAATGCTGTCGTTGAGAATGTTGTCGTTGAGAATGTTGTCGTTGAGAATGTTGTCGTTGAGAATGTTGTCGTTGAGAATGTTGTCGTTGAGAATGTTGTCGTTGAGAATGTTGTCGTTGAGAATGTTGTCGCAGAGATTGTTGTCGTTGAGAATGTTGTTGTTGAGAATTTTGTAATTGAGAATGTTGTCGTTGAAAATATTGTCGTTGAGAATGTTGTCGTTGAGAATGTTGTCGTTGAGAATGTTGTCGCTGAGAATGTTGTCGTTAAAAAGGTGTCTATGAGAATGTTGTCGTTAAAAATGTTGTCATTGAGAATTTTGTCGTTGAGAATGTTGTCGTTGAGAATGTTGTCGTTGAGAAAGTTTTCGTTAGGAATTTTGTCATTGAGAATGTTGTCGTTGAAAATATTGTCGTTGAGAATGTTGACGTTGAGAATGTTGTCTTTGAGAAAGTTTTCGTTGAGAATTTTGTCGTTGAAAATGTTGTCGTTGAAAATGTTGTCGTGGAAAATGTTGTCGTTGAAAATGTTGTCGTTGAAAATGTTATCGTTGAAAATGTTGTAGTTGAGAATGTGGCCGTTGAGAATGTTGTCGTTGAGAATGTTGTCGTTGAGAATGCTGTCGTTGAGAATGTTGTCGTTGAGAATGTTGTCGTTGAGAATGTTGTCGTTGAGAATGTTGTCGTTGAGAATGTTGTCGTTGAGAATGTTGTCGTTGAGAATGTTGTCGTTGAGAATGTTGTCGGTAGAATGTTGTCGTTGAGAATGTTGTCGTTGAGAATGTTGTCGTTGAGAATGTTGTCGTTGAAATTGTTTTTGTTGAGAATGTTGTCGTTGAAAATGTTGTCATTGAAAATGTTGTCGTTGAAAATGTTGTCGTTTAGAATGTTGTCGTTGAGAATGTTGTCGTTGAGAATGTTTTCGTTGAAAAAGTTGTCGTTGAGAATGTTGTCGTTGAAAATTTTGTCCTTGAGAATGTTGTCGTTGAAAATGTTGTCTTTGAGAATGTTGTCGTTGAGAATGTTGTCGTTGAGAATGTTGTCGTTGAGAATGTTGTCGTTGAGAATGTTGTCGTCTAAAATGTTGTCCTTGAGAACGGAATTCGCTGAGAATGTTGTCGTTGAGAATGTTGTCGTTGAGAATGTTGTCGTTGAGAATGTTGTTGTTGAGAATGTTGTCGTTGAGAATGTTGTCGTTGAGAATGTTGTCGTTAAGAATGCTGTCGTTGAGAATGTTGTCGTTGAGAATTTTGTTGTTGAGAATGTTGTCGTTGAGAATGTTGTTGTTGAAAATAATGTCGATAAAAAAGTTGTCGTTGAGAATGTTGTGGTTGAAGAAGTTGTCGTTGAAAATGTTATCATGTAAAATGTTGTCGTTGAAAATGTTGCCGTTGAAAATGTTATCGTTGAAAATGTTGTCGTTGAGAATGTTGTCGTTGAGAATGTTGTCGTTGAAAAAGTTGTCGTTGAGTATTTTGTCGTTGAAAATGTTGTCCTTTAGAATGTTGTCGTTGAGAATGTTGTCGTTGAGAATGTTGTCTTTGATAATGTTTTCGTTAAAAATGTTGTCTTTGAGAATGTAATTCGCTGAGAATGTTGTTGTTGAGAATGTTGTCGTTGAGAATGTTGTCGTTGAGAATGTTGTCGTTGAGAATGTTGTCGTTGAGAATGTTGTCGTTGAGAATGATGTCGTTGAGAATGTTGTCGTTGAGAATGTTGTCGTTGAGAATGTTGTTGTTGAAAATAATGTCGATAAAAAAGTTGTCGTTCAGAATGTTGTGGTTGAAAATGTTGTCGTTGAGAATGTTGTCATGGAAAATGTTGTCGTTGAAAATGTTGTCGTTGAAAATGTTGTCGTTGAGAATGTTGTCGTTGAGAATGTTGTCGTTGAGAATGTTGTCGTAGAGAATGTTGTCTTTGCGAATGCTGTCGTTGAGAATGTTGTCGTTGAGAATGTTGTCGTTGAGAATGTTGTCGTTGAGGATGTTGTCGTTCAGAATGTTGTCATTGAGAATGTTATCGTTGAGAATGTTGTCGTTGAGATTGTTGTCGATGAGAATGTTGTCGTTGAAAAAGTTGTCGTTGAGAATGTTGTCGTTGAAAATGTTGTCATTGAAAATGTTGTCGTTGAAAATGTTGTCGTTGAGAATGTTGTCGTTGAGAATGTTATTATTGAAAATGTTGTCGTTGAGAATGTTGTCATTGAGAATGTTGTCGTTGAGAATGTTGTCGTTTAGAATGTTGTCGTTGAGAATGTTGTAAATGAAAATGTTGTCGTTGAGAATATTGTCGTTAAAAATGTTGTCGTTGAGAATGTTGTCGCTGAGAATGTTGTCGTTGAGAATATTGTCGTTGAGAATGCTGTCTTTGAGAATGCTCTCGTTGAGAATGTTGTCGTGGAGAATGTTGTCATTGAGAATTTTGTCGTTGAGAATGTTGTCGTTGAAAATGTTGTCGTTGAGAATGTTTTCGTTGAGAATGTTGTCGTTGAGAATGTTGTCGTTGAGATTGTCGTTGAGAATGCTGTCGTTGAGAATGTTGTCGTTGAGAATGTTGTCGTTAAGAATGTTGTCGCTGAGAATGTTGTCGTTAAAAAGGTGTCTATGAGAATGTTGTCGTTAAAAATGTTGTCATTGAGAATTTTGTCTTTGAGAATGTTGTCGTTGAAAATGTTGTCGTTGAGAATGTTTTCGTTGAGAATGTTGTCGTTGAGAATGTTGTCGTTGAGAATGCTGTCGTTGAGAATGTTGTCGTTGAGAATGTTGTCGTAGAGAATGTTGTCGTTGAGAATGTTGTTGTTGAGAATGTTGTCGTTGAGAATGTTGTCGCTGAGAATGTTGTCGTTGAAAAAGTTGTCTATGAGTATTTTGTCGTTGAAAATGTTGTCATTGAGAATGTTGTCGTTGAGAATGTTGTCGTTGAGAATGTTGTCGTTGAGAATGTTGTCGTTGAGAATGTTGTCGTTGAGAATGTTGTCGTTGAGAATGTTGTCGTTGAGAATGTTGTCGTTGAGAAAGTTTTCGTTGAGAATTTTGTCATTGAGAATGTTGTCGATGAAAATATTGTCGTTGAGAATGTTGTCGTTGAGAATGTTGTCGTTGAGAAAGTTTTCGTTGAGAATTTTGTCATTGAAAATGTAATCGTTGACTATGTTGTCGTGGAAAATGTTGTCGTTGTAAATGTTGCCGTTGAAAATGTTATCGTTGAAAATGTTGTCGTTGAGAATGTTGCCGTTGAGAATGTTGTCGTTGAGAATATTGTCGTTGAGAATGTTGTCGTTTAGAATGTTGTCGTTGAAAAAGTTGTCGTTGAGAATGTTGTCGTTGAGAATGTTGTCGTTGAGAATGTTATCGTTGAAAAAGTTGTCGTTGAGTATTTTGTCGTTGAAAATGTTGTCCTTTAGAATGTTGTCGTTGAGAATGTTGTCGTTGAGAATGTTGTCGTTGAGAATGTTGTTGTTGAGAATGTTGTCGTTGAGAATGTTGTCGCTGAGAATGTTGTCGTTGAAAAAGTTGTCTATGAGTATTTTGTCGTTGAAAATGTTGTCATTGAGAATGTTGTCGTTGAGGATGTTGTCGTTGAGAATTTTGTCGTTGAGAATGTTGTCTTTGAGAATGTTGTCGTTGAGAATGCTGTCGTTTAGAATGTTGTCGTTGAGAATGTTGTCGTTGAGAATGTTGTTGTTGAAAATAATGTCGATAAAAAAGTTGTCGTTGAGAATGTTGTGGTTGAAAATGTTGTCGTTGAGAATGTTGTCATGGAAAATGTTGTCGTTCAAAATGTTGTCGTTGAAAATGTTGTCGTTGAGAATGTTGTCGTTGAGATATTGTCGTTGAGAATGTTGTCGTTGAGAATGTTGTCTTTGAGAATGATGTCGCTGAGAATGTTGTCGTTGAGAATGTTGTCGTTGAGAATGTTGTCGTTGAGAATGTTGTCGTTGAGAATGTAGTCGTTGAGAATGTTATCGATGAAAATGTTGTCGTTGAAAATATTGTCGTTGAGAATGTTGTCGTTGAGAATGTTGTCGTTGAGAATGTTGTCGTTGAGAATGTTGTCGCTGAGAATGTTGTCGTTAAAAAGGTGTCTATGAGAATGTTGTCGTTAAAAATGTTGTCATTGAGAATTTTGTCGTTGAGAATGTTGTCGTTGAGAATGTTGTCGTTGAGAAAGTTTTCGCTGAGAATTTTGTCCTTGAAAATGTAATCGTTGAAAATGTTGTCGTGGAAAATGTTGTCGTTGAAAATGTTGTCGTTGAAAATGTTATCGTTGAAAATGTTGTCGTTGAGAATGTTGCCGTTGAGAATGTTGTCGTTGAGAATGTTGTCGTTGAGAATGCTGTCGTTGAGAATGTTGTCGTTGAGAATGTTGTCGTTGAAAAAGTTGTCGTTGAGAATGTTGTCGTTGAAAATGTTGTCATTGAAAATGTTGTCGTTGAAAATGTTGTCGTTGAGAATGTTGTCGTTGAGAATGTTGTCGTTGAGAATGTTGTCGTTGAGAAAGTTTTCGTTGAGAATTTTGTCATTGAGAATGTTGTCGTTGAAAATATTGTCGTTGAGAATGTTGTCGTTGAGAATGTTGTCGTTGAGAAAGTTTTCGTTGAGAATTTTGTCATTGAAAATGTTGTCGTTGAAAATGTTGTCGTGGAAAATGTTGTCGTTGAAAATGTTGTCGTTGAAAATGTTATCGTTGAAAATGTTGTCGTTGAGAATGTGGCCGTTGAGAATGTTGTCGTTGAGAATGTTGTCGTTGAGAATGCTGTCGTTGAGAATGTTGTCGTTGAGAATGTTGTCGTTGAGAATGTTGTCGTTGAGAATGTTGTCGTTGAGAATGTTGTCGTTGAGAATGTTGTCGTTGAGAATGTTGTCGTTGAGAATGTTGTCGCTGAGAATGTTGTCGTTGAAAAAGTTGTCGTTGAGAATGTTGTCGTTGAAAATGTTGTCATTGAAAATGTTGTCGTTGAAAATGTTGTCGTTGAGAATGTTGTCGTTGAGAAAGTTTTCGTTGAAAATAATGTCGATAAAAAAGTTGTCGTTGAGAATGTTGTGGTTGAAGAAGTTGTCGTTGAAAATGTTATCATGTAAAATGTTGTCGT
Organism: Ischnura elegans; assembly: GCF_921293095.1. Lineage (NCBI taxonomy): Eukaryota > Metazoa > Arthropoda > Insecta > Odonata > Coenagrionidae > Ischnura > Ischnura elegans. Next base: position 99,728,307 of record NC_060259.1, read on the forward strand.
TGAAAATGTTGCCGTTGAAAATCTTATCGTTGAAAATGTTGTCGTTGAGAATGTTGTCGTTGAGAATGTTGTCGTTGAGAATGTTGTCTTTGAGAATGTTTTCGTTAAAAATGTTGTCCTTGAGAATGTAATTCGCTGAGAATGTTGTTGTTGAGAATGTTGTCGTTGAGAATGTTGTCGTTGAGAATGTTGTCGTTGAGAATGTTGTCGTTGAGAATGTTGTCGTTGAGAATGATGTCGTTGAGAATGTTGTCGTTGAGAATGTTGTCGTTGAGAATGTTGTTGTTGAAAATAATGTCGATAAAAAAGTTGTCGTTCAGAATGTTGTGGTTGAAAATGTTGTCTTTGAGAATGTTGTCATGGAAAATGTTGTCGTTGAAAATGTTGTCGTTGAAAATGTTGTCGTTGAGAATGTTGTCGTTGAGAATGTTGTCGTTGAGAATGTTGTCGTAGAGAATGTTGTCTTTGAGAATGCTGTCGTTGAGAATGTTGTCGTTGAGAATGTTGTCGTTGAGAATGTTGTCGTTGAGAATGTTGTCGTTCAGAATGTTGTCGTTGAGAATGTTATCGTTGAGAATGTTGTCGTTGAGAATGTTGTCGATGAGAATGTTGTCGTTGAAAAAGTTGTCGTTGAGAATGTTGTCGTTGAAAATGTTGTCATTGAAAATGTTGTCGTTGAAAATGTTGTCGTTGAGAATGTTGTCGTTGAGAATGTTGTCGTTGAAAATGTTGTCATTGAAAATGTTGTCGTTGAAAATGTTGTCGTTGAGAATGTTGTCGTTGAGAATGTTGTTATTGAAAATGTTGTCGTTGAGAATGTTGTCATTGAGAATGTTGTCGTTGAGAATGTTGTCGTTGAGAATGTTGTCGTTGAGAATGTTGTCGATGAAAATGTTGTCGTTGAGAATATTGTCGTTAAAAATGTTGTCGTTGAGAATGTTGTCGCTGAGAATGTTGTCGTTGAGAATAATGTCGTTGAGAATGCTGTCTTTGAGAATGCTCTCGTTGAGAATGTTGTCGTGGAGAATGTTGTCATTGAGAATTTTGTCGTTGAGAATGTTGTCGTTGAAAATGTTGTCGTTGAGAATGTTTTCGTTGAGATTGTCGTTGAGAATGCTGTCGTTGAGAATGTTGTCGTTGAGAATGTTGTCGCAGAGAATTTTGTCGTTGAGAATGTTGTTGTTGAGAATTTTGTAATTGAGAATGTTGTCGTTGAAAATATTGTCGTTGAGAATGTTGTCGTTGAGAATGTTGTCGTTGAGAATGTTGTCGTTAAGAATGTTGTCGCTGAGAATGTTGTCGTTAAAAAGGTGTCTATGAGAATGTTGTCGTTAAAAATGTTGTCATTGAGAATTTTGTCTTTGAGAATGTTGTCGTTGAAAATGTTGTCGTTGAGAATGTTTTCGTTGAGAATGTTGTCGTTGAGAATGTTGTCGTTGAGAATGCTGTCGTTGAGAATGTTGTCGTTGAGAATGTTGTCGTACAGAATGTTGTCGTTGAGAATGTTGTTGTTGAGAATGTTGTCGTTGAGAATGTTGTCGCTGAGAAAGTTGTCGTTGAAAAAGTTGTCTATGAGTATTTTGTCGTTGAAAATGTTGTCATTGAGAATGTTGTCGTTGAGAATGTTGTCGTTGAGAATGTTGTCGTTGAGAATGTTGTCGTTGAGAATGTTGTCGTTGAGAATGTTGTCGTTGAGAATGTTGTCGTTGAGAATGTTGTCGTTGAGAAAGTTTTCGTTGAGAATTTTGTCATTGAGAATGTTGTCGTTGAAAATATTGTCGTTGAGAATGTTGTCGTTGAGAATGTTGTCGTTGAGAAAGTTTTCGTTGAGAATTTTGTCATTGAAAATGTAATCGTTGACTATGTTGTCGTGGAAAATGTTGTCGTTGAAAATGTTGCCGTTGAAAATGTTATCGTTGAAAATGTTGTCGTTGAGAATGTTGCCGTTGAGAATGTTGTCGTTGAGAATATTGTCGTTGAGAATGCTGTCGTTGAGAATGTTGTCGTTTAGAATGTTGTCGTTGAAAAAGTTGTCGTTGAGAATTTGTCGTTGAGAATGTTGTCGTTGAGAATGTTATCGTTGAAAAAGTTGTCGTTGAGTATTTTGTCGTTGAAAATGTTGTCCTTTAGAATGTTGTCGTTGAGAATGTTGTCGTTGAGAATGTTGTCGTTGAGAATGTTGTTGTTGAGAATGTTGTCGTTGAGAATGTTGTCGCTGAGAATGTTGTCGTTGAAAAAGTTGTCTATGAGTATTTTGTCGTTGAAAATGTTGTCATTGAGAATGTTGTCGTTGAGAATGTTGTCGTTGAGAATTTTGTCGTTGAGAATGTTGTCTTTGAGAATGTTGTCGTTGAGAATGCTGTCGTTTAGAATGTTGTCGTTGAGAATGTTGTTGTTGAAAATAATGTCGATAAAAATGTTGTCGTTGAGAATGTTGTGGTTGAAAATGTTGTCGTTGAGAATGTTGTCATGGAAAATGTTGTCGTTCAAAATGTTGTCGTTGAAAATGTTGTCGTTGAGAATGTTGTCGTTGAGATATTGTCGTTGAGAATGTTGTCGTTGAGAATGTTGTCTTTGAGAATGATGTCGTTGAGAATGTTGTCGTTGAGAATGTTGTCGTTGAGAATGTTGTCGTTGAGAATGTTGTCGTTGAGAATGTTGTCGTTGAGAATGTTGTCGTTGAGAATGTTGTCGTTGAAAATATTGTCGTTGAGAATGTTGTCGTTGAGAATGTTGTCGTTGAGAATGTTGTCGTTGAGAATGTTGTCGCTGAGAATGTTGTCGTTAAAAAGGTGTCTATGAGAATGTTGTCGTTAAAAATGTTGTCGTTGAGAATGTTGTCGTTGAGAATGTTGTCGTTGAGAAAGTTTTCGTTGAGAATTTTGTCATTGAAAATGTAATCGTTGAAAATGTTGTCGTGGAAAATGTTGTCGTTGAAAATGTTGTCGTTGAAAATGTTATCGTTGAAAATGTTGTCGTTGAGAATGTTGCCGTTGAGAATGTTGTCGTTGAGAATGTTGTCGTTGAGAATGCTGTCGTTGAGAATGTTGTCGTTGAGAATGTTGTCGTTGAGAATGTTGTCGTTGAAAAAGTTGTCGTTGAGAATGTTGTCGTTGAAAATGTTGTCATTGAAAATGTTGTCGTTGAAAATGTTGTCGTTGAGAATGTTGTCGTTGAGAATGTTGTCGTTGAGAATGTTGTCGTTGAGAAAGTTTTCGTTGAGAATTTTGTCATTGAGAATGTTGTCGTTGAAAATATTGTCGTTGAGAATGTTGTCGTTGAGAATGTTGTCGTTGAGAAAGTTTTCGTTGAGAATTTTGTCATTGAAAATGTTGTCGTTGAAAATGTTGTCGTGGAAAATGTTGTCGTTGAAAATGTTGTCGTTGAAAATGTTATCGTTGAAAATGTTGTCTTTGAGAATGTGGCCGTTGAGAATGTTGTCGTTGAGAATGTTGTCGTTGAGAATGCTGTCGTTGAGAATGTTGTCGTTGAGAATGTTGTCGTTGAGAATGTTGTCGTTGAGAATGTTGTCGTTGAGAATGTTGTCGTTGAGAATGTTGTCGTTGAGAATGTTGTCGTTGAGAATGTTGTCGTTGAGAATGTTGTCGTTGAAAAAGTTGTCGTTGAGAATGTTGTCGTTGAAAATGTTGTCATTGAAAATGTTGTCGTTGAAAATGTTGTCGTTGAGAATGTTGTCGTCGAGAATGTTGTCGTAGAGAATGTTGTCGTTGAGAATGTTGTCGTTGAGAATAGTGTCGTTGAAAAAGTTGTCGTTGAGAATGTTGTCGTTGAAAAAGTTGTCATTGAGAATGTTGTCGTTGAAAATGTTGTCGTTGAGAATGTTGTCGCTGAGAATGTTGTCGTTGAGAATGTTGTCGTTGAGAATGTTGTCGTTGAGAATGTTGTCGTTGAGAATGTTGTCGTTAAAAATGTTGTCCTTGGGAATGTAATTCGCTGAGAATGTTGTCGTTAAGAATGTTTTCGTTGAGAATGTTGTCGTTGAGAATGTTGTTGTTGAGAATGTTGTCGTTGAGAATGTTGTCGTTGAGAATGTTGTCGTTCAGAATGCTGTCGTTGAGAATTTTGTCGTTGAGAATTTTGTTGTTGAGAATGTTGTCGTTGAGAATGTTGTTGTTGAAAATAATGTCGATAAAAAAGATGTCGTTGAGAATGTTGTGGTTGAAGAGTTGTCGTTGAAAATGTTCTCATGGAAAATGTTGTCGTTGAAAATGTTGTCGTTGAAAATGTTATCGTTGAAAATGTTGTCGATGAGAATGTTGTCGTTGAGAATGTTGTCGTTGAGAATGTTGTCTTTGAGAATGCTGTCGTTGAGAATGTTGTCGTTGAGAATGTTGTCGTTGAGAATGTTGTCGTTGAGAATGTTGTCGTTGAGAATGTTGTCGTTGAGAATGTTGTCGTTGAGAATGTTGTCGTTGAGAATGTTGTCGTTGAGAATGTTGTCGTTGAGAATGTTGTCGTTGAAAAAGTTGTCGTTGAGAATGTTGTCGTTGAAAATGTTGTCATTGAAAATGTTGTCGTTGAAAATGTTGTCGTTGAGAATGTTGTCGTTGAGAATGTTGTCGTTGAGAATGTTGTCGTTGAGAATGTTGTCGTTGAAAAAGTTGTCGTTGAGAATGTTGTCGTTGAAAATGTTGTCCTTGAGAATGTTGTCGTTGAGAATGTTGTCGTTGAGAATGTTGTCGTTGAGAATGTTGTCTTTGAGAATGTTGTCGTTAAAAATGTTGTCCTTGAGAATGTAATTCGCTGAGAATGTTGTCGTTGAGAATGATGTCGTTGAGAATGTTGTCGTTGAGAATGTTGTCGTTGAGAATGTTGTTGTTGAGAATGTTGTCGTTGAGAATGGTGTCGTTGAGAATGTTGTCGTTGAGAATGTTGTCGTTGAGAATGTTGTTGTTGAAAATAATGTCGATAAAAAAGTTGTCGTTGAGAATGTTGTGGTTGAAAATGTTGTCGTTGAAAATGTTGTCATGAAAAATGTTGTCGTTGAAAATGTGGTCGTTGAAAATGTTATCGTTGAAAATGTTGTCGTTGAGAATGTTGTCGTGGAGAATGTTGTCGTTGAGAATGTTGTCTTTGAGAATGCTGTCGTTGAGAATGTTGTCGTTGAGAATGTTGTCGTTGAGAATGTTGTCGTTGAGAATGTTGTCGTTGAGAATGTTGTCGTTGAGAATGTTGTCGATGAGAATGTTGTCGTTGAAAAAGTTGTCGTTGAGAATGTTGTCGTTGAAAATGTTGTCATTGAAAATGTTGTCGTTGAAAATGTTGTTGTTGAGAATGTTGTCATTGAGAATGTTGTCGTAGAAAATGTTGTCCTTGAGAATGTTGTCGTTGAGAATGTTGTCGTTGAGAATGTTGTCGTTGAGAATGTTGTCGTTGAGAATGTTGTCGATGAAAATGTTGTCGTTGAGAATGTTGTCGTTAAAAATGTTGTCGTTGAGAATGTTGTCGCTGAGAATGTTGTCGTTGAGAATATTGTCGTTGAGAATGCTGTCTTTGAGAATGCTCTCGTTGAGAATGTTGTCGTGGAGAATGTTGTCATTGAGAATTTTGTCGTTGAGAATGTTGTCGTTAAAAATGCTTGGTTGAGAATGTTTTCGTTGAGAATGTTGTCGTTGAGAATGTTGTCGTTGAGATTGTCGTTGAGAATGCTGTCGTTGAGAATGTTGTCGTTGAGAATGTTGTCGCAGAGAATGTTGTCGTTGAGAATGTTGTTGTCGAGAATTTTGTTTTTGAGAATGTTGTCGTTGAAAATATTGTCGTTGAGAATGTTGTCGTTGAGAATGTTGTCGTTGAGAATGTTGTCGTTTAGAATGTTGTCGCTGAGAATGTTGTCGTTAAAAAGGTGTCAATGAGAATGTTGTCGTTAAAAATGTTGTCCTTGAGAATGTAATTCGCTGAGAATGTTGTCGTTGAGAATGTTGTCGTTGAGAATAATGTCGTTGAGAATGTTGCCGTTGAGAATGTTGTCGTTGAAAATGTTGTCGTTGAGAATGCTGTCGTTGAGAATGTTGTCGTTGAGAATGTTGTCGTTGAGAATGTTGTTGTTGAAAATAATGTCGATAAAAAAGTTGTCGTTGAGAATGTTGTGGTTGAAAATGTTGTCGTTGAAAATGTTGTCATGGAAAATGTTGTCGTTGAAAATATTGTTGTTGAAAATGTTATCGTTGAAAATGTTGTCGTTGAGAATGTTGTCGTGGAGAATGTTGTCGTTGAGAATGTTGTCTTTGAGAATGCTGTCGTTGAGAATGTTGTCGTTGAGAATGTTGTCGTTGAGAATGTTGTCGTTGAGAATGTGTCTCGTTGAGAATGTTGTCGTTGAGAATGTTGTCGTTGAGAATGTTGTCGATGAGAATGTTGTCGTTGAAAAAGTTGTCGTAGAGAATGTTGTCGTTGAAAATGTTGTCATTGAAAATGTTGTCGTTGAAAATGTTGTCGTTGAGAATGTTGTCGTTGAGAATGTTGTCGTTGAAAATGTTGTCCTTGAGAAGATTGTCGTTGAGAATGTTGTCGTTGAGAATGTTGTCGCTGAGAATTTTGTCGATGAAAATGTTGTCGTTGAGAATGTTGTCGTTTAAAATGTTGTCGTTGAGAATGTTGTCGCTGAGAATGTTGTCGTTGAGAATATTGTCGTTGAGAATGCTGTCTTTGAGAATGCTCTCGTTGAGAATGTTGTCGTGGAGAATGTTGTCATTGAGAATTTTGTCGTTGAGAATGTTGTTGTTGAAAATGTTGTGGTTGAGAATGTTTTCGTTGAGAATGTTGTCGTTGAGAATGTTGTCGTTGAGATTGTCGTTGAGAATGCTGTCGCAGAGAATGTTGTCGTTGAGAATGTTGTTGTTGAGAATTTTGTAATTGAGAATGTTGTCGTTGAAAATATTGTCGTTGAGAATGTTGTCGTTGAGAATGTTGTCGTTGAGAATGTTCTCGTTGAGAATGTTGTCGCTGAGAATGTTGTCGTTAAAAAGGTGTCTATGAGAATGTTGTCGTTAAAAATGTTGTCATTGAGAATTTTGTCGTTGAGAATGTTGTCGTTGAGAATGTTGTCGTTGAGAATGTTGTCGTTGAGAAAGTTTTCGTTGAGAATTTTGTCATTGAGAATGTTGTCGTTGAAAATATTGTCGTTGAGAATGTTGTCGTTTAGAATGTTGTCGTTGAGAAAGTTTTCGTTGAGAATTTTGTCATTGAAAATGTTGTCGTTGAAAATGTTGTCGTGGAAAATGTTGTCGTTGAAAATGTTGTCGTTGAAAATGTTATCGTTGAAAATGTTGTCGTTGAGAATGTGGCCGTTGAGAATGTTGTCGTTGAGAATGTTGTCGTTGAGAATGCTGTCGTTGAGAATGTTTCCGTTGAGAATGTTGTCGTTGAGAATGTTGTCGTTGAGAATGTTGTCGTTGAGAATGTTGTCGTTGAGAATGTTGTCGTTGAGAATGTTGTCGTTGAGAATGTTGTCGTTGAGAATGTTGTCGTTGAAAAAGTTGTCGTTGAGAATGTTGTCGTTGAAAATGTTGTCATTGAAAATGTTGTCGTTGAAAATGTTGTCGTTGAGAATGTTGTCGTTGAGAATGTTGTCGTAGAAAATGTTGTCGTTGAGAATGTTGTCGTTGAGAATGTTGTCGTTGAAAATGTTGTCATTGAGAATGTTGTCGTTGAGAATGTTGTCGTTGAGAATGTTGTCGTTGAGAATGTTGTCGTTGAGAATGTTGTCGTTGAGAATGTTGTCGTTGAGAATGTTGTCGTTGAGAATGTTGTCGTAAAAATGTTGTCCTTGGGAATGTAATTCGCTGAGAATGTTGTCGTTGAGAATGTTGCCGTTGAGAATGTTGTCGTTGAGAATGTTGTTGTAAGAATGTTGTCGTTGAGAATGATGTCGTTGAGAATGTTGTCGTTGAGAATGCTGTCGTTGAGAATTTTGTCGTTGAGAATTTTTTTGTTGAGAATGTTGTCGTTGAGAATGTTGTTGTTGAAAATAATGTCGATAAAAAAGATGTCGTTGAGAATGTTGTGGTTGAAGAGTTGTCGTTGAAAATGTTCTCATGGAAAATGTTGTCGTTGAAAATGTTGTCGTTGAAAATGTTATCGTTGAAAATGTTGTCGTTGAGAATGTTGTCGTTGAGAATGTTGTCGTTGAGAATGTTGTCTTTGAGAATGCTGTCGTTGAGAATGTTGTCGTTGAGAATGTTGTCGTTGAGAATGTTGTCGTTCAGAATGTTGTCGTTGAGAATGTTGTCGTTGAGAATGTTGTCGTTGAGAATGTTGTCGTTGAGAATGTTGTCGTTGAGAATGTTGTCGTTGAAAAAGTTGTCGTTGAGAATGTTGTCGTTGAAAATGTTGTCATTGAAAATGTTGTCGTTGAAAATGTTGTCGTTGAAAATGTTGTCGTTGAGAATGTTGTCGTTGAGAATGTTGTCGTTGAGAATGTTGTCGTTGAAAAAATTGTCGTTGAGAATGTTTTCGTTGAAAATGTTGTCCTTGAGAATGTTGTCGTTGAGAATGTTGTCGTTGAGAATGTTGTCGTTGAGAATGTTGTCGTTGAAAATGTTGTCATTGAGAATGTTGTCGTTAAAAATGTTGTCGTTGAGAATGTTGTCGCTGAGAATGTTTCGTTGAGAATGTTGTCGTTGAGAATTTTGTCTTTCAGAATGTTCTCGTTGAGAATGTTGTCGTGGAGAATGTTGTCATTGAGAATTTTGTCGTTGAGAATGTTGTCGTTGAAAATCATGTCGTTGAGAAAGTTGTCGTTGAGAATGTTGTCGTTGAGAATGTTGTCGTTGAGAATGTTGTCGTTGAGAATGATGTCGTTGAGAATGTTGTCGTGTAGAATGTTGTCGTGTAGAATGTTGTCGTTGAGAATGTTGTCATTGAGAATGTTGTCGTTGAAAATGTTGTCGTTGAGAATGTTGTCGTTGAGAATGTTGTCGTTGAGAATGTTGTCGTTGAGAATGTTGTCATTGAGAATTTTGTCGTTGAGAATGTTGTCGTTGAAAATGTTGTCGTTGAGAATGTTTTCGTTGAGAATGTTTTCGTTGAGAATGTTGTCGTTGAGAATGTTGTCGTTGAGAATTGATTCGCTGAAAATGCTGTCGTTGAGAATGTTGTCGTTGAGAATGTTGTCGTAGAGAATGTTGTCGTTGAGAATGTTGTAGTTGAGAATTTTGTCATTGAGAATGTTGTCGTTGAAAATATTGTCGTTGAGAATGTTGTCGTTTAGAATGTTGTCGTTGAGAATGTTGTCGTTGAGAATGTTGTCGTTGAGAATGTTGTCGCTGAGAATGTTGTCGTTGAGAATGTTGTCCTTGAGAATATTGTCCTTGAGAATGTTGTCGTTGAGAATGTTGTCGTTGAGAATGTTGTCGTTGAGAATGTGATCGTTGAGAAGGTTGTTGTTGAAAATAATGTCGTTGAAAAATATGTCGTTGAAAATGTTGTGGTTGAAAATATTGTCGTTGAAAATGTTGTCGTTGAAAATGTTGTCGTTGAAAATGTTATCGTTGAAAATGTTGTCGTTGAGAATGTTGTCGCTGAGAATGTTGACGTTGAGAATGTTGTCGTTGAGAATGTTGTAGTTGAGAATGTTGTCGTTGAGAATGTTGTCGTTGAGAATGCTGTCGTTAAGAATGTTCTCGTTGAGAAAGTTGTCGTTGAGAATGTTGTAATTGAAAATAATGTCGTTAAAAAAGTTGTTGTTGAGAATGTTGTGGTTGAAAATGTTGTCGTTGAAAATGTTGTCGTGGAAAATGTCGTCGTTGAAAATGTTATCGTTGAAAATGTTGTCGTTGACAATGTTGACGTTGAGAATACTGTCGTTGAGAATGTTGTCGTTGAGAATGTTGTCGTTGAGAATGTTTTCGTTGAGAATTTTGTCTTTGAGAATGTGGTCGTTGAAAATATTGTCGTTGAGAATGTTGTCGTTGAGAATGTTGTCGTTGAGAATGTTGTCGTTGAGAATGCTGTCGTTGAAAAAGTTGTCGTTGAGAATGTTGTCGTTGAAAATGTTGTCATTGAGAATGTTGTCGTTGAGAATGTTGTCGTTGAGAATGTTGTCGTTGAGAATGTTTTCGTTGAGAATGTTGTCGTTGAGAATGTTGTCGTTGAGAATGTGGTCGTTGAGAATTTTGTCATTGAGAATGTTGTCGTTGAAAATATTGTCGTTGAAAATGTTATCGTTAATAATGTTGTCGTTTAAAATGTTTTCGTTGAGAATGTTGTCGTTGAGAATGCTGTCGTTGAGAATGTTGTCGTTGAGAATGTTGTCGTACAGAATGTTGTCGTTGAGAATGTTGTTGTTGAGAATAATGTCGTTAAAAAAGTTGTCGTTGAGAATGATGTCGTTCAAAATGTTGTCGTTGTAAATGTTGTCGTTGAAAATGTTGTCGTTGAAAATGTTGTCGTTGAAAATGTTGTCGTTGAAAATGTTATCGTTGAAAATGTTGTCGTTGAGAATGTTGTCGTTGAGAATGTTGTCGTTGAGAATGTTGTCGTTGAGAATGTTTTCGTTGAGAATGTTGTTGCTGAAAATAATGTCGTTGAATAATTTGTCGTTGAGAATGTTGTGGTTGAAAATAATGTCGTTGAAAATGTTGTCGTCGAAAATGTTGTCGTTAAAAATGTTATCGTTGAAAATGTTGTCGTTGAGAATGTTGTCGCTGAGAATGTTGTCGTTGAGAATGTTGTCGTTGAGAATGTTGTCGTTGAGAATGTTGTCGTTGAGAATGTTGTCGCTGAGAATGTTGTCGTTGAAAAAGTTGTCGTTGAGAATGTTGTCGTTGAAAATGTTGTCATTGAAAATGTTGTCGTTGAAAATGTTGTCGTTGAGAATGTTGTCGTTGAGAAAGTTTTCGTTGAAAATAATGTCGATAAAAAAGTTGTCGTTGAGAATGTTGTGGTTGAAGAAGTGGTCGTTGAAAATGTTATCATGTAAAATGTTGTCGTTGAAAATGTTGCCGTTGAAAATCTTATCGTTGAAAATGTTGTCGTTGAGAATGTTGTCGTTGAGAATGTTGTCGTTGAAAAAGTTGTCGTTGAGTATTTTGTCGTTGAAAATGTTGTCCTTTAGAATGTTGTCGTTGAGAATGTTGTCGTTGAGAATGTTGTCTTTGAGAATGTTTTCGTTAAAAATGTTGTCCTTGAGAATGTAATTCGCTGAGAATGTTGTTGTTGAGAATGTTGTCGTTGAGAATGTTGTCGTTGAGAATGTTGTCGTTGAGAATGTTGTCGTTGAGAATGTTGTCGTTGAGAATGTTGTCGTTGAGAATGTTGTCGTTGAGAATGTTGTCGTTGAGAATGTTGTTGTTGAAAATAATGTCGATAAAAAAGTTGTCGTTCAGAATGTTGTGGTTGAAAATGTTGACGTTGAGAATGTTGTCATGGAAAATGTTGTCGTTGAAAATGTTGTCGTTGAAAATGTTGTCGTTGAGAATGTTGTCGTGGAGAATGTTGTCGTTGAGAATGTTGTCGTAGAGAATGTTGTCTTTGAGAATGCTGTCGTTGAGAATGTTGTCGTTGAGAATGTTGTCGTTGAGAATGTTGTCGTTGAGAATGTTGTCGTTCAGAATGTTGTCGTTGAGAATGTTATCGTTGAGAATGTTGTCGTTGAGAATGTTGTCGATGAGAATGTTGTCGTTGAAAAAGTTGTCGTTGAGAATGTTGTCGTTGAAAATGTTTTCATTGAAAATGTTGTCGTTGAAAATGTTGTCGTTGAGAATGTTGTCGTTGAGAATGTTGTTATTGAAAATGTTGTCGTTGAGAATGTTGTCATTGAGAATGTTGTCGTTGAGAATGTTGTCGTTGAGAATGTTGTCGTTGAGAATGTTGTCGATGAAAATGTTGTCGTTGAGAATATTGTCGTTAAAAATGTTGTCGTTGAGAATGTTGTCGCTGAGAATGTTGTCGTTGAGAATAATGTCATTGAGAATGCTGTCTTTGAGAATGCTCTCGTTGAGAATGTTGTCGTGGAGAATGTTGTCATTGAGAATTTTGTCGTTGAGAATGTTGTCGTTGAAAATGTTGTCGTTGAGAATGTTTTCGTTGAGAATGTTGTCGTTGAGAATGTTGTCGTTGAGATTGTCGTTGAGAATGCTGTCGTTGAGAATGTTGTCGTTGAGAATGTTGTCGCAGAGAATGTTGTCGTTGAGAATGTTGTTGTTGAGAATTTTGTAATTGAGAATGTTGTCGTTGAAAATATTGTCGTTGAGAATGTTGTCGTTGAGAATGTTGTCGTTGAGAATGTTGTCGTTGAGAATGTTGTCGCTGAGAATGTTGTCGTTAAAAAGGTGTCTATGAGAATGTTGTCGTTAAAAATGTTGTCATTGAGAATTTTGTCTTTGAGAATGTTGTCGTTGAAAATGTTGTCGTTGAGAATGTTTTCGTTGAGAATGTTGTCGTTGAGAATGTTGTCGTTGAGAATGCTGTCGTTGAGAATGTTGTCGTTGAGAATAATGTCGTACAGAATGTTGTCGTTGAGAATGTTGTTGTTGAGAATGTTGTCGTTGAGAATGTTGTCGCTGAGAAAGTTGTCGTTGAAAAAGTTGTCTATGAGTATTTTGTCGTTGAAAATGTGTACATTGAGAATGTTGTCGTTGAGAATGTTGTCGTTGAGAATGATGTCGTTGAGAATGTTGTCGTTGAGAATGTTGTCGTTGAGAATGTTGTCGTTGAGAATGTTGTCGTTGAGAATGTTGTCGTTGAGAAAGTTTTCGTTGAGAATTTTGTCATTGAGAATGTTGTCGATGAAAATATTGTCGTTGAGAATGTTGTCGTTGAGAATGTTGTCGTTGAGAAAGTTTTCGTTGAGAATTTTGTCATTGAAAATGTAATCGTTGACTATGTTGTCGTGGAAAATGTTGTCGTTGAAAATGTTGCCGTTGAAAATGTTATCGTTGAAAATGTTGTCGTTGAGAATGTTGCCGTTGAAAATGTTATCGTTGAAAATGTTGTCGTTGAGAATGTTGTCGTGGAGAATGTTGTCGTTGAGAATGTTGTCTTTGAGAATGCTGTCGTTGAGAATGTTGTCGTTGAGAATGTTGTCGTTGAGAATGTTGTCGTTGAGAATGTGTCTCGTTGAGAATGTTGTCGTTGAGAATGTTGTCGTTGAGAATGTTGTCGATGAGAATGTTGTCGTTGAAAAAGTTGTCGTTGAGAATGTTGTCGTTGAAAATGTTGTCATTGAAAATGTTGTCGTTGAAAATGTTGTCGTTGAGAATGTTGTCGTTGAGAATGTTGTCGTTGAAAATGTTGTCCTTGAGAAGATTGTCGTTGAGAATGTTGTCGTTGAGAATGTTGTCGCTGAGAATTTTGTCGATGAAAATGTTGTCGTTGAGAATGTTGTCGTTTAAAATGTTGTCGTTGAGAATTTTGTCGCTGAGAATGTTGTCGTTGAGAATATTGTCGTTGAGAATGCTGTCTTTGAGAATGCTCTCGTTGAGAATGTTGTCGTGGAGAATGTTGTCATTGAGAATTTTGTCGTTGAGAATGTTGTTGTTGAAAATGTTGTGGTTGAGAATGTTTTCGTTGAGAATGTTGTCGTTGAGAATGTTGTCGTTGAGATTGTCGTTGAGAATGCTGTCGCAGAGAATGTTGTCGTTGAGAATGTTGTTGTTGAGAATTTTGTAATTGAGAATGTTGTCGTTGAAAATATTGTCGTTGAGAATGTTGTCGTTGAGAATGTTGTCGTTGAGAATGTTCTCGTTGAGAATGTTGTCGCTGAGAATGTTGTCGTTAAAAAGGTGTCTATGAGAATGTTGTCGTTAAAAATGTTGTCATTGAGAATTTTGTCGTTGAGAATGTTGTCGTTGAGAATGTTGTCGTTGAGAATGTTGTCGTTGAGAAAGTTTTCGTTGAGAATTTTGTCATTGAGAATGTTGTCGTTGAAAATATTGTCGTTGAGAATGTTGTCGTTTAGAATGTTGTCGTTGAGAAAGTTTTCGTTGAGAATTTTGTCATTGAAAATGTTGTCGTTGAAAATGTTGTCGTGGAAAATGTTGTCGTTGAAAATGTTGTCGTTGAAAATGTTATCGTTGAAAATGTTGTCGTTGAGAATGTGGCCGTTGAGAATGTTGTCGTTGAGAATGTTGTCGTTGAGAATGCTGTCGTTGAGAATGTTTCCGTTGAGAATGTTGTCGTTGAGAATGTTGTCGTTGAGAATGTTGTCGTTGAGAATGTTGTCGTTGAGAATGTTGTCGTTGAGAATGTTGTCGTTGAGAATGTTGTCGTTGAGAATGTTGTCGTTGAAAAAGTTGTCGTTGAGAATGTTGTCGTTGAAAATGTTGTCATTGAAAATGTTGTCGTTGAAAATGTTGTCGTTGAGAATGTTGTCGTCGAGAATGTTGTCGTAGAAAATGTTGTCGTTGAGAATGTTGTCGTTGAGAATGTTGTCGTTGAAAATGTTGTCATTGAGAATGTTGTCGTTGAGAATGTTGTCGTTGAGAATGTTGTCGCTGAGAATGTTGTCGTTGAGAATGTTGTCGTTGAGAATGTTGTCGTTGAGAATGTTGTCGTTGAGAATGTTGTCGTAAAAATGTTGTCCTTGGGAATGTAATTCGCTGAGAATGTTGTCGTTGAGAATGTTGCCGTTGAGAATGTTGTCGTTGAGAATGTTGTTGTAAGAATGTTGTCGTTGAGAATGATGTCGTTGAGAATGTTGTCGTTGAGAATGCTGTCGTTGAGAATTTTGTCGTTGAGAATTTTTTTGTTGAGAATGTTGTCGTTGAGAATGTTGTTGTTGAAAATAATGTCGATAAAAAAGATGTCGTTGAGAATGTTGTGGTTGAAGAGTTGTCGTTGAAAATGTTCTCATGGAAAATGTTGTCGTTGAAAATGTTGTCGTTGAAAATGTTATCGTTGAAAATGTTGTCGTTGAGAATGTTGTCGTTGAGAATGTTGTCGTTGAGAATGTTGTCTTTGAGAATGCTGTCGTTGAGAATGTTGTCGTTGAGAATGTTGTCGTTGAGAATGTTGTCGTTCAGAATGTTGTCGTTGAGAATGTTGTCGTTGAGAATGTTGTCGTTGAGAATGTTGTCGTTGAGAATGTTGTCGTTGAGAATGTTGTCGTTGAAAAAGTTGTCGTTGAGAATGTTGTCGTTGAAAATGTTGTCATTGAAAATGTTGTCGTTGAAAATGTTGTCGTTGAAAATGTTGTCGTTGAGAATGTTGTCGTTGAGAATGTTGTCGTTGAGAATGTTGTCGTTGAAAAAATTGTCGTTGAGAATGTTTTCGTTGAAAATGTTGTCCTTGAGAATGTTGTCGTTGAGAATGTTGTCGTTGAGAATGTTGTCGTTGAGAATGTTGTCGTTGAAAATGTTGTCATTGAGAATGTTGTCGTTAAAAATGTTGTCGTTGAGAATGTTGTCGCTGAGAATGTTTCGTTGAGAATGTTGTCGTTGAGAATTTTGTCTTTCAGAATGTTCTCGTTGAGAATGTTGTCGTGGAGAATGTTGTCATTGAGAATTTTGTCGTTGAGAATGTTGTCGTTGAAAATCATGTCGTTGAGAAAGTTGTCGTTGAGAATGTTGTCGTTGAGAATGTTGTCGTTGAGAATGTTGTCGTTGAGAATGATGTCGTTGAGAATGTTGTCGTGTAGAATGTTGTCGTGTAGAATGTTGTCGTTGAGAATGTTGTCATTGAGAATGTTGTCGTTGAAAATGTTGTCGTTGAGAATGTTGTCGTTGAGAATGTTGTCGTTGAGAATGTTGTCGTTGAGAATGTTGTCATTGAGAATTTTGTCGTTGAGAATGTTGTCGTTGAAAATGTTGTCGTTGAGAATGTTTTCGTTGAGAATGTTGTCGTTGAGAATGTTGTCGTTGAGAATGTTGTCGTTGAGAATTGATTCGCTGAAAATGCTGTCGTTGAGAATGTTGTCGTTGAGAATGTTGTCGTAGAGAATGTTGTCGTTGAGAATGTTGTAGTTGAGAATTTTGTCATTGAGAATGTTGTCGTTGAAAATATTGTCGTTGAGAATGTTGTCGTTGAGAATGTTGTCGTTGAGAATGTTGTCGTTGAGAATGTTGTCGTTGAGAATGTTGTCGCTGAGAATGTTGTCGTTGAGAATGTTGTCCTTGAGAATATTGTCCTTGAGAATGTTGTCGTTGAGAATGTTGTCGTTGAGAATGTTGTCGTTGAGAATGTGATCGTTGAGAAGGTTGTTGTTGAAAATAATGTCGTTGAAAAATATGTCGTTGAAAATGTTGTGGTTGAAAATATTGTCGTTGAAAATGTTGTCGTTGAAAATGTTGTCGTTGAAAATGTTATCGTTGAAAATGTTGTCGTTGAGAATGTTGTCGCTGAGAATGTTGACGTTGAGAATGTTGTCGTTGAGAATGTTGTAGTTGAGAATGTTGTCGTTGAGAATGTTGTCGTTGAGAATGCTGTCGTTAAGAATGTTCTCGTTGAGAAAGTTGTCGTTGAGAATGTTGTAATTGAAAATAATGTCGTTAAAAAAGTTGTTGTTGAGAATGTTGTGGTTGAAAATGTTGTCGTTGAAAATGTTGTCGTGGAAAATGTCGTCGTTGAAAATGTTATCGTTGAAAATGTTGTCGTTGACAATGTTGACGTTGAGAATACTGTCGTTGAGAATGTTGTCGTTGAGAATGTTGTCGTTGAGAATGTTTTCGTTGAGAATTTTGTCTTTGAGAATGTGGTCGTTGAAAATATTGTCGTTGAGAATGTTGTCGTTGAGAATGTTGTCGTTGAGAATGTTGTCGTTGAGAATGCTGTCGTTGAAAAAGTTGTCGTTGAGAATGTTGTCGTTGAAAATGTTGTCATTGAGAATGTTGTCGTTGAGAATGTTGTCGTTGAGAATGTTGTCGTTGACAATGTTGTCGTTGAGAATGTTGTCGTTGAGAATGTTGTCGTTGAGAATGTGGTCGTTGAGAATTTTGTCATTGAGAATGTTGTCGTTGAAAATATTGTCGTTGAAAATGTTATCGTTAATAATGTTGTCGTTTAAAATGTTTTCGTTGAGAATGTTGTCGTTGAGAATGCTGTCGTTGAGAATGTTGTCGTTGAGAATGTTGTCGTACAGAATGTTGTCGTTGAGAATGTTGTTGGTGAGAATAATGTCGTTAAAAAAGTTGTCGTTGAGAATGATGTCGTTCAAAATGTTGTCGTTGTAAATGTTGTCGTTGAAAATGTTGTCGTTGAAAATGTTGTCGTTGAAAATGTTGTCGTTGAAAATGTTATCGTTGAAAATGTTGTCGTTGAGAATGTTGTCGTTGAGAATGTTGTCGTTGAGAATGTTGTCGTTGAGAATGTTTTCGTTGAGAATGTTGTTGCTGAAAATAATGTCGTTGAAAAATTTGTCGTTGAGAATGTTGTGGTTGAAAATAATGTCGTTGAAAATGTTGTCGTCGAAAATGTTGTCGTTAAAAATGTTATCGTTGAAAATGTTGTCGTTGAGAATGTTGTCGCTGAGAATGTTGTCGTTGAGAATGTTGTCGTTGAGAATGTTGTCGTTGAGAATGTTGTCGTTGAGAATGTTGTCGCTGAGAATGTTGTCGTTGAAAAAGTTGTCGTTGAGAATGTTGTCGTTGAAAATGTTGTCATTGAAAATGTTGTCGTTGAAAATGTTGTCGTTGAGAATGTTGTCGTTGAGAAAGTTTTCGTTGAAAATAATGTCGATAAAAAAGTTGTCGTTGAGAATGTTGTGGTTGAAGAAGTGGTCGTTGAAAATGTTATCATGTAAAATGTTGTCGTTGAAAATGTTGCCGTTGAAAATCTTATCGTTGAAAATGTTGTCGTTGAGAATGTTGTCGTTGAGAATGTTGTCGTTGAAAAAGTTGTCGTTGAGTATTTTGTCGTTGAAAATGTTGTCCTTTAGAATGTTGTCGTTGAGAATGTTGTCGTTGAGAATGTTGTCTTTGAGAATGTTTTCGTTAAAAATGTTGTCCTTGAGAATGTAATTCGCTGAGAATGTTGTTGTTGAGAATGTTGTCGTTGAGAATGTTGTCGTTGAGAATGTTGTCGTTGAGAATGTTGTCGTTGAGAATGTTGTCGTTGAGAATGTTGTCGTTGAGAATGTTGTCGTTGAGAATGTTGTCGTTGAGAATGTTGTTGTTGAAAATAATGTCGATAAAAAAGTTGTCGTTCAGAATGTTGTGGTTGAAAATGTTGTCGTTGAGAATGTTGTCATGGAAAATGTTGTCGTTGAAAATGTTGTCGTTGAAAATGTTGTCGTTGAGAATGTTGTCGTTGAGAATGTTGTCGTTGAGAATGTTGTCGTAGAGAATGTTGTCTTTGAGAATGCTGTCGTTGAGAATGTTGTCGTTGAGAATGTTGTCGTTGAGAATGTTGTCGTTGAGAATGTTGTCGTTCAGAATGTTGTCGTTGAGAATGTTATCGTTGAGAATGTTGTCGTTGAGAATGTTGTCGATGAGAATGTTGTCGTTGAAAAAGTTGTCGTTGAGAATGTTGTCGTTGAAAATGTTGTCATTGAAAATGTTGTCGTTGAAAATGTTGTCGTTGAGAATGTTGTCGTTGAGAATGTTGTCGTTGAAAATGTTGTCGTTGAGAATGTTGTCATTGAGAATGTTGTCGTTGAGAATGTTGTCGTTGAGAATGTTGTCGTTGAGAATGTTGTCGATGAAAATGTTGTCGTTGAGAATATTGTCGTTAAAAATGTTGTCGTTGAGAATGTTGTCGCTGAGAATGTTGTCGTTGAGAATAATGTCATTGAGAATGCTGTCTTTGAGAATGCTCTCGTTGAGAATGTTGTCGTGGAGAATGTTGTCATTGAGAATTTTGTCGTTGAGAATGTTGTCGTTGAAAATGTTGTCGTTGAGAATGTTTTCGTTGAGAATGTTGTCGTTGAGAATGTTGTCGTTGAGATTGTCGTTGAGAATGCTGTCGTTGAGAATGTTGTCGTTGAGAATGTTGTCGCAGAGAATGTTGTCGTTGAGAATGTTGTTGTTGAGAATTTTGTAATTGAGAATGTTGTCGTTGAAAATATTGTCGTTGAGAATGTTGTCGTTGAGAATGTTGTCGTTGAGAATGTTGTCGTTGAGAATGTTGTCGCTGAGAATGTTGTCGTTAAAAAGGTGTCTATGAGAATGTTGTCGTTAAAAATGTTGTCATTGAGAATTTTGTCTTTGAGAATGTTGTCGTTGAAAATGTTGTCGTTGAGAATGTTGTCGTTGAGAATGTTGTCGTTGAGAATGTTGTCGTTGAGAATGCTGTCGTTGAGAATGTTGTCGTTGAGAATAATGTCGTACAGAATGTTGTCGTTGAGAATGTTGTTGTTGAGAATGTTGTCGTTGAGAATGTTGTCGCTGAGAAAGTTGTCGTTGAAAAAGTTGTCTATGAGTATTTTGTCGTTGAAAATGTGTACATTGAGAATGTTGTCGTTGAGAATGTTGTCGTTGAGAATGTTGTCGTTGAGAATGTTGTCGTTGAGAATGTTGTCGTTGAGAATGTTGTCGTTGAGAATGTTGTCGTTGAGAATGTTGTCGTTGAGAAAGTTTTCGTTGAGAATTTTGTCATTGAGAATGTTGTCGTTGAAAATATTGTCGTTGAGAATGTTGTCGTTGAGAATGTTGTCGTTGAGAAAGTTTTCGTTGAGAATTTTGTCATTGAAAATGTAATCGTTGACTATGTTGTCGTGGAAAATGTTGTCGTTGAAAATGTTGCCGTTGAAAATGTTATCGTTGAAAATGTTGTCGTTGAGAATGTTGCCGTTGAGAATGTTGTCGTTGAGAATATTGTCGTTGAGAATGCTGTCGTTGAGAATGTTGTCGTTGAGAATGTTGTCGTTGAAAAAGTTGTCGTTGAGAATGTTGTCGTTGAGAATGTTGTCGTTGAGAATGTTATCGTTGAAAAAGTTGTCGTTGAGTATTTTGTCGTTGAAAATATTGTCCTTTAGAATGTTGTCGTTGAGAATGTTGTCGTTGAGAATGTTGTCGTTGAGAATGTTGTCGTTGAGAATGTTGTCGTTGAGAATGTTGTCGCTGAGAATGTTGTCGTTGAAAAAGTTGTCTATGAGTATTTTGTCGTTGAAAATGTTGTCATTGAGAATGTTGTCGTTGAGAATGTTGTCGTTGAGAATGTTGTCGTTGAGAATGTTGTCGTTGAGAATGTTGTCGTTGAGAATGCTGTCGTTGAGAATGTTGTCGTTGAGAATGTTGTCGTTGAGAATGTTGTTGTTGAAAATAATGTCGATAAAAATGTTGTCGTTGAGAATGTTGTGGTTGAAAATGTTGTCGTTGAGAATGTTGTCATGGAAAATGTTGTCGTTCAAAATGTTGTCGTTGAAAATGTTGTCGTTGAGAATGTTGTCGTTGAGATATTGTCGTTGAGAATGTTGTCGTTGAGAATGTTGTCTTTGAGAATGTTGTCGTTGAGAATGTTGTCGTTGAGAATGTTGTCGTTGAGAATGTTGTCGTTGAGAATGTTGTCGTTGAGAATGTTGTCGTTGAGAATGTTGTCGTTGAAAATGTTGTCGTTGAAAATATTGTCGTTGAGAATGTTGTCGTTGAGAATGTTGTCGTTGAGAATGTTGTCGTTGAGAATGTTGTCGCTGAGAATGTTGTCGTTAAAAAGGTGTCTATGAGAATGTTGTCGTTAAAAATGTTGTCATTGAGAATGTTGTCGTTGAGAATGTTGTCGTTGAGAAAGTTTTCGTTGAGAATTTTGTCATTGAAAATGTAATCGTTGAAAATGTTGTCGTGGAAAATGTTGTCGTTGAAAATGTTGTCGTTGAAAATGTTATCGTTGAAAATGTTGTCGTTGAGAATGTTGCCGTTGAGAATGTTGTCGTTGAGAATGTTGTCGTTGAGAATGCTGTCGTTGAGAATGTTGTCGTTGAGAATGTTGTCGTTGAGAATGTTGTCGTTGAAAATGTTATCGTTGAAAATGTTGTCGTTGAGAATGAGGCCGTTGAGAATGTTGTCGTTGAGAATGTTGTCGTTGAGAATGCTGTCGTTGAGAATGTTGTCGTTGAGAATGTTGTCGTTGAGAATGCTGTCGTTAAGAACGTTCTCGTTGAGAAAGTTGTCGTTGAGAATGTTGTTGTTGAAAATAATGTCGTTAAAAAAGTTGTTGTTGAGAATGTTGAGGTTGAAAATGTTGTCGTTGAAAATGTTGTCGAGGAAAATGTCGTCGTTGAAAATGTTATCGTTGAAAATGTTGTCGTTGACAATGTTGACGTTGAGAATACTGTCGTTGAGAATGTTGTCGTTGAGAATGTTGTCGTTGAGAATGTTTTCGTTGAGAATTTTGTCTTTGAGAATGTGGTCGTTGAAAATATTGTCGTTGAGAATGTTGTCGTTGAGAATGTTGTCGTTGAGAATGTTGTCGTTGAGAATGCTGTCGTTGAAAAAGTTGTCGTTGAGAATGTTGTCGTTGAAAATGTTGTCATTGAGAATGTTGTCGTTGAGAATGTTGTCGTTGAGAATGTTGTCGTTGACAATGTTTTCGTTGAGAATGTTGTCGTTGAGAATGTTGTCGTTGAGAATGTGGTCGTTGAGAATTTTGTCATTGAGAATGTTGTCGTTGAAAATATTGTCGTTGAAAATGTTGTCGTTAATAATGTTGTCGTTTAAAATGTTTTCGTTGAGAATGTTGTCGTTGAGAATGCTGTCGTTGAGAATGTTGTCGTTGAGAATGTTGTCGTACAGAATGTTGTCGTTGTAAATGTTGTTGGTGAGAATAATGTCGTTAAAAAAGTTGTCGTTGAGAATGATGTCGTTCAAAATGTTGTCGTTGTAAATGTTGTCGTTGAAAATGTTGTCGTTGAAAATGTTGTCGTTGAAAATGTTGTCGTTGAAAATGTTATCGTTGAAAATGTTGTCGTTGAGAATGTTGTCGTTGAGAATGTTGTCGTTGAGAATGTTGTCGTTGAGAATGTTTTCGTTGAGAATGTTGTTGCTGAAAATAATGTCGTTGAAAAATTTGTCGTTGAGAATGTTGTGGTTGAAAATAATGTCGTTGAAAATGTTGTCGTCGAAAATGTTGTCGTTAAAAATGTTATCGTTGAAAATGTTGTCGTTGAGAATGTTGTCGCTGAGAATGTTGTCGTTGAGAATGTTGTCGTTGAGAATGTTGTCGTTGAGAATGTTGTCGTTGAGAATGTTGTCGCTGAGAATGTTGTCGTTGAAAAAGTTGTCGTTGAGAATGTTGTCGTTGAAAATGTTGTCGTTGAAAATGTTGTC
The DNA here is from genome assembly GCF_921293095.1 of Ischnura elegans. Lineage (NCBI taxonomy): Eukaryota > Metazoa > Arthropoda > Insecta > Odonata > Coenagrionidae > Ischnura > Ischnura elegans. The sequence continues at coordinate 99,750,461 of NC_060259.1, forward strand.
GTTGAAAATGTTGTCGTTGAGAATGTTGTCGTTGAGAAAGTTTTCGTTGAAAATAATGTCGATAAAAAAGTTGTCGTTGAGAATGTTGTGGTTGAAGAAGTGGTCGTTGAAAATGTTATCATGTAAAATGTTGTCGTTGAAAATGTTGCCGTTGAAAATCTTATCGTTGAAAATGTTGTCGTTGAGAATGTTGTCGTTGAGAATGTTGTCGTTGAAAAAGTTGTCGTTGAGTATTTTGTCGTTGAAAATGTTGTCCTTTAGAATGTTGTCGTTGAGAATGTTGTCGTTGAGAATGTTGTCTTTGAGAATGTTTTCGTTAAAAATGTTGTCCTTGAGAATGTAATTCGCTGAGAATGTTGTTGTTGAGAATGTTGTCGTTGAGAATGTTGTCGTTGAGAATGTTGTCGTTGAGAATGTTGTCGTTGAGAATGTTGTCGTTGAGAATGTTGTCGTTGAGAATGTTGTCGTTGAGAATGTTGTCGTTGAGAATGTTGTTGTTGAAAATAATGTCGATAAAAAAGTTGTCGTTCAGAATGTTGTGGTTGAAAATGTTGTCGTTGAGAATGTTGTCATGGAAAATGTTGTCGTTGAAAATGTTGTCGTTGAAAATGTTGTCGTTGAGAATGTTGTCGTTGAGAATGTTGTCGTTGAGAATGTTGTCGTTGAGAATGTTGTCTTTGAGAATGCTGTCGTTGAGAATGTTGTCGTTGAGAATGTTGTCGTTGAGAATGTTGTCGTTGAGAATGTTGACGTTCAGAATGTTGTCGTTGAGAATGTTATCGTTGAGAATGTTGTCGTTGAGAATGTTGTCGATGAGAATGTTGTCGTTGAAAAAGTTGTCGTTGAGAATGTTGTCGTTGAAAATGTTGTCATTGAAAATGTTGTCGTTGAAAATGTTGTCGTTGAGAATGTTGTCGTTGAGAATGTTGTTATTGAAAATGTTGTCGTTGAGAATGTTGTCATTGAGAATGTTGTCGTTGAGAATGTTGTCGTTGAGAATGTTGTCGTTGAGAATGTTGTCGATGAAAATGTTGTCGTTGAGAATGTTGTCGTTAAAAATGTTGTCGTTGAGAATGTTGTCGCTGAGAATGTTGTCGTTGAGAATATTGTCGTTGAGAATGCTGTCTTTGAGAATGCTCTCGTTGAGAATGTTGTCGTGGAGAATGTTGTCATTGAGAATTTTGTCGTTGAGAATGTTGTCGTTGAAAATGTTGTCGTTGAGAATGTTTTCGTTGAGAATGTTGTCGTTGAGAATGTTGTCGTTGAGATTGTCGTTGAGAATGCTGTCGTTGAGAATGTTGTCGTTGAGAATGTTGTCGCAGAGAATGTTGTCGTTGAGAATGTTGTTGTTGAGAATTTTGTAATTGAGAATGTTGTCGTTGAAAATATTGTCGTTGAGAATGTTGTCGTTGAGAATGTTGTCGTTGAGAATGTTGTCGTTGAGAATGTTGTCGCTGAGAATGTTGTCGTTAAAAAGGTGTCTATGAGAATGTTGTCGTTAAAAATGTTGTCATTGAGAATTTTGTCTTTGAGAATGTTGTCGTTGAAAATGTTGTCGTTGAGAATGTTGTCGTTGAGAATGTTGTCGTTGAGAATGTTGTCGATGAGAATGTTGTCGTTGAAAAAGTTGTCGTTGAGAATGTTGTCGTTGAAAATGTTGTCATTGAAAATGTTGTCGTTGAAAATGTTGTCGTTGAGAATGTTGTCGTTGAGAATGTTGTCGTTGAAAATGTTGTCGTTGAGAATGTTGTCATTGAGAATGTTGTCGTTGAGAATGTTGTCGTTGAGAATGTTGTCGTTGAGAATGTTGTCGATGAAAATGTTGTCGTTGAGAATGTTGTCGTTAAAAATGTTGTCGTTGAGAATGTTGTCGCTGAGAATGTTGTCGTTGAGAATATTGTCGTTGAGAATGCTGTCTTTGAGAATGCTCTCGTTGAGAATGTTGTCGTGGAGAATGTTGTCATTGAGAATTTTGTCGTTGAGAATGTTGTCGTTGAAAATGTTGTCGTTGAGAATGTTTTCGTTGAGAATGTTGTCGTTGAGAATGTTGTCGTTGAGATTGTCGTTGAGAATGCTGTCGTTGAGAATGTTGTCGTTGAGAATGTTGTCGCAGAGAATGTTGTCGTTGAGAATGTTGTTGTTGAGAATTTTGTAATTGAGAATGTTGTCGTTGAAAATATTGTCGTTGAGAATGTTGTCGTTGAGAATGTTGTCGTTGAGAATGTTGTCGTTGAGAATGTTGTCGCTGAGAATGTTGTCGTTAAAAAGGTGTCTATGAGAATGTTGTCGTTAAAAATGTTGTCATTGAGAATTTTGTCTTTGAGAATGTTGTTGTTGAGAATGTTGTCGTTGAGAATGTTGTCGCTGAGAAAGTTGTCGTTGAAAAAGTTGTCTATGAGTATTTTGTCGTTGAAAATGTGTTCATTGAGAATGTTGTCGTTGAGAATGTTGTCGTTGAGAATGATGTCGTTGAGAATGTTGTCTTTGAGAATGTTGTCGTTGAGAATGTTGTCGTTGAGAATGTTGTCGTTGAGAATGTTGTCGTTGAGAAAGTTTTCGTTGAGAATTTTGTTATTGAGAATGTTGTCGATGAAAATATTGTCGTTGAGAATGTTGTCGTTGAGAATGTTGTCGTTGAGAAAGTTTTCGTTGAGAATTTTGTCATTGAAAATGTAATCGTTGACTATGTTGTCGTGGAAAATGTTGTCGTTGAAAATGTTGCCGTTGAAAATGTTATCGTTGAAAATGTTGTCGTTGAGAATGTTGCCGTTGAGAATGTTGTCGTTGAGAATATTGTCGTTGAGAATGCTGTCGTTGAGAATGTTGTCGTTTAGAATGTTGTCGTTGAAAAAGTTGTCGTTGAGAATGTTGTCGTTGAGAATGTTATCGTTGAAAAAGTTGTCGTTGAGTATTTTGTCGTTGAAAATATTGTCCTTTAGAATGTTGTCGTTGAGAATGTTGTCGTTGAGAATGTTGTCGTTGAGAATGTTGTTGTTGAGAATGTTGTCGTTGAGAATGTTGTCGCTGAGAATGTTGTCGTTGAAAAAGTTGTCTATGAGTATTTTGTCGTTGAAAATGTTGTCATTGAGAATGTTGTCGTTGAGAATGTTGTCGTTGAGAATGTTGTCGTTGAGAATGTTGTCGTTGAGAATGTTGTCGTTGAGAATGCTGTCGTTTAGAATGTTGTCGTTGAGAATGTTGTCGTTGAGAATGTTGTTGTTGAAAATAATGTCGATAAAAATGTTGTCGTTGAGAATGTTGTGGTTGAAAATGTTGTCGTTGAGAATGTTGTCATGGAAAATGTTGTCGTTCAAAATGTTGTCGTTGAAAATGTTGTCGTTGAGAATGTTGTCGTTGAGATATTGTCGTTGAGAATGTTGTCGTTGAGAATGTTGTCGTTGAGAATGATGTCGTTGAGAATGTTGTCGTTGAGAATGTTGTCGTTGAGAATGTTGTCGTTGAGAATGTTGTCGTTGAGAATGTTGTCGTTGAGAATGTTATCGATGAAAATGTTGTCGTTGAAAATATTGTCGTTGAGAATGTTGTCGTTGAGAATGTTGTCGTTGAGAATGTTGTCGTTGAGAATGTTGTCGCTGAGAATGTTGTCGTTAAAAAGGTGTCTATGAGAATGTTGTCGTTAAAAATGTTGTCGTTGAGAATGTTGTCGTTGAGAATGTTGTCGTTGAGAAAGTTTTCGTTGAGAATTTTGTCATTGAAAATGTAATCGTTGAAAATGTTGTCGTGGAAAATGTTGTCGTTGAAAATGTTGTCGTTGAAAATGTTATCGTTGAAAATGTTGTCGTTGAGAATGTTGCCGTTGAGAATGTTGTCGTTGAGAATGTTGTCGTTGAGAATGCTGTCGTTGAGAATGTTGTCGTTGAGAATGTTGTCGTTGAGAATGTTGTCGTTGAAAAAGTTGTCGTTGAGAATGTTGTCGTTGAAAATGTTGTCATTGAAAATGTTGTCGTTGAAAATGTTGTCGTTGAGAATGTTGTCGTTGAGAATGTTGTCGTTGAGAAAGTTTTCGTTGAGAATTTTGTCATTGAGAATGTTGTCGTTGAAAATATTGTCGTTGAGAATGTTGTCGTTGAGAATGTTGTCGTTGAGAAAGTTTTCGTTGAGAATTTTGTCATTGAAAATGTTGTCGTTGAAAATGTTGTCGTGGAAAATGTTGTCGTTGAAAATGTTGTCGTTGAAAATGTTATCGTTGAAAATGTTGTCGTTGAGAATGTGGCCGTTGAGAATGTTGTCGTTGAGAATGTTGTCGTTGAGAATGCTGTCGTTGAGAATGTTGTCGTTGAGAATGTTGTCGTTGAGAATGTTGTCGTTGAGAATGTTGTCGTTGAGAATGCTGTCGTTGAGAATGTTGTCGTTGAAAATGTTGTCGTTGAGAATGTGGCCGTTGAGAATGTTGTCGTTGAGAATGTTGTCGTTGAGAATGCTGTCGTTGAGAATGTTGTCGTTGAGAATGTTGTCGTTGAGAATGTTGTCGTTGAGAATGTTGTCGTTGAGAATGTTGTCGTTGAGAATGTTGTCGTTGAGAATGTTGTCGTTGAAAATGTTATCCTTGAAAATGTTGTCGTTGAGAATGTTGTCGTTGAGAATGTTGTCGATGAGAATGCTGTCGTTGGGAATGTTGTCGTTGAGAATGTTGTCGTTGAGAATGTTGTCGTTGAGAATGTTGTCGTTGAGAATGTTGTCGTTGAGAATGTTGTCGTTGAGAATGTTGTCGTTGAGAATGTTGTCATTGAGAATGTTGTCGTTGAGAATGTTGTCGTTGAAAAAATTGTCGTTGAGAATGTTGTCGTTGAAAATGTTGTCATTAAAAATGTTGTCGTTGAAATGGTTGTCGTTGAGAATGTGTTCGTTGAGAATGTTGTCGTTGAGAATGTTGTCGTTGAGAATGTTGTCGTTGAAAAAGTTGTCGTTGAGAATGTTGTCGTTGAAAATGTTGTCCTTGAGAATGTTGTCGTTGAGAAAGTTGTCCTTGAGAATGTTGTCGTTGAGAATGTTGTCGTTGAAAATGATATCGTTGAGAATGTTGTCGTTAAAAATGTTGTCGTTGAGAATGTTGTCGCTGTAAATGTTGTCGTTGAGAATTTTGTCGTTGAGAATGTGGTCGTTGAGAATTTTGTCATTGAGAATGTTGTCGTTGAAAATATCGTCGTTGAGAATGTTGTCGTTGAGAATGTTGTCGTTGAGAATGTTTTCGTTGAGAAATTTGTCGTTGAGAATGCTGTCGTTGAGAATGTTGTCGTTGAGAATGTTGTCGTTGAGAATGTTGTTGTTGCGAATAATGTCGTTGAAAAAGTTGTCGTTGAGAATGAAGTCGTTGAAAATGTTGTCGTTGAAAATGTTGTCGTTGAAAATGTTGTCGTTGAAAATGTTGTCGTTGAGAATGTTGTCGTTGAGAATGTTGTTGTTGAAAATAATGTCGATTAAAAAGTTGTCGTTGAGAATGTTTTGGTTGAAAATGTTGTCGTTGAAAATGTTGTCATGGAAAATTTTGTCGTTGAAAATGTTGTCGTTGATAATGTTATCCTTGAAAATGTTGTCGTTGAGAATGTTTTCGTTGAGAATGTTGTCGTTGAGAATGTTGTCCTTGAGAATGTTGTCGTTGAGAATGCTGTCGTTGAGAATGTTATCGTTGAGAATGTTGTCGTTGAGAATGTTGTCGTTGAGAATGTTGTAGTTGAGAATTTTGTCATTGAGAATGTTGTCGTTGAAAATATTGTCGTTGAGAATGTTGTCGTTGAGAATGTTGTCGTTGAGAATGTTGTCGTTGAGAATGTTGTCGTTGAGAATGTTGTCGCTGAGAATGTTGTCGTTGAAAAAGTTTCTATGAGAATGTTGTCGTTGAAAATGTTGTCATTGAGAATGTTGTCGTTGAGAATGTTGTCGTTGAGAATGTTGTCGTTGAGAATGTTGTCGTTGAGAATGTTTTCGTTGAGAATTTTCTCATTGAGAATGTTGTCGTTGAAAATATTGTCGTTGAGAATGTTGTCGTTGATAATGTTATGGTTGAGAATGCTGTCGTTGAAAAAGTTGTCGTTGAGAATGTTGCCGTTGAAAATGTTGTCATTGAGAATGTTGTCGTTGAGAATGTTGTCGTTGAGAATGTTGTCGTTGGCAATGTTGTCGTTTAGAATGTTAGCGTTGAGAATGTTGTCGTTGAGAATGTGGTAGTTGAGAATTTTGTCATTGAGAAAGTTGTCGTTGAAAATATCGTCGTTGAGAATGTTGTCGTTGAGAATGTTGACGTTGAGAATGTTTTCGTTGAGAATGTTGTCGTTGAGAATGCTCTCGTTGAGAATGTTTTCGTTGAGAATGTTGTCGTTGAGAATGTTGTTGTTGAGAATAATGTCGTTGAAAAAGTTGTCGTTGAGAATGAAGTCGTTGAAAATGTTGTCGTTGAAAATGTTGTCGTTGAAAATGTTGTCGTTGAAAATGTTGTCGTTGAAAATGTTGTCGTTGAGAATGTTGTCGTTGAGAATGTTGTTGTTGAAAATAATGTCGATAAAAAAGTTGTCGTTGAGAATGTTGTGGTTGAAAATGTTGTCGTTGAAAATGATGTCATGGAAAATTTTGTCAGTGAAAATGTTGTCGTTGAAAATGTTATCCTTGAAAATGTTGTCGTTGAGAATGTTGTCGTTGAGAATGTTGTCGTTGAGAATGCTGTCGTTGAGAATGTTGTCGTTGAGAATGTTATCGTTGAGAATGTTGTCGTTGAGAATGTTGTCGATGAGAATGTTGTCGTTGAAAAAGTTGTCGTTGAGAATGTTGTCGTTGAAAATGTTGTCATTGAAAATGTTGTCGTTGAAAATGTTGTCGTTGAGAATGTTGTCGTTGAGAATGTTGTTATTGAAAATGTTGTCGTTGAGAATGTTGTCATTGAGAATGTTGTCGTTGAGAATGTTGTCGTTGAGAATGTTGTCGTTGAGAATGTTGTCGATGAAAATGTTGTCGTTGAGAATATTGTCGTTAAAAATGTTGTCGTTGAGAATGTTGTCGCTGAGAATGTTGTCGTTGAGAATAATGTCGTTGAGAATGCTGTCTTTGAGAATGCTCTCGTTGAGAATGTTGTCGTGGAGAATGTTGTCATTGAGAATTTTGTCGTTGAGAATGTTGTCGTTGAAAATGTTGTCGTTGAGAATGTTTTCGTTGAGAATGTTGTCGTTGAGAATGTTGTCGTTGAGATTGTCGTTGAGAATGCTGTCGTTGAGAATGTTGTCGTTGAGAATGTTGTCGCAGAGAATGTTGTCGTTGAGAATGTTGTTGTTGAGAATTTTGTAATTGAGAATGTTGTCGTTGAAAATATTGTCGTTGAGAATGTTGTCGTTGAGAATGTTGTCGTTGAGAATGTTGTCGTTGAGAATGTTGTCGCTGAGAATGTTGTCGTTAAAAAGGTGTCTATGAGAATGTTGTCGTTAAAAATGTTGTCATTGAGAATTTTGTCTTTGAGAATGTTGTCGTTGAAAATGTTGTCGTTGAGAATGTTGTCGTTGAGAATGTTGTCGTTGAGAATGTTGTCGATGAGAATGTTGTCGTTGAAAAAGTTGTCGTTGAGAATGTTGTCGTTGAAAATGTTGTCATTGAAAATGTTGTCGTTGAAAATGTTGTCGTTGAGAATGTTGTCGTTGAGAATGTTGTCGTTGAAAATGTTGTCGTTGAGAATGTTGTCATTGAGAATGTTGTCGTTGAGAATGTTGTCGTTGAGAATGTTGTCGTTGAGAATGTTGTCGATGAAAATGTTGTCGTTGAGAATGTTGTCGTTAAAAATGTTGTCGTTGAGAATGTTGTCGCTGAGAATGTTGTCGTTGAGAATATTGTCGTTGAGAATGCTGTCTTTGAGAATGCTCTCGTTGAGAATGTTGTCGTGGAGAATGTTGTCATTGAGAATTTTGTCGTTGAGAATGTTGTCGTTGAAAATGTTGTCGTTGAGAATGTTTTCGTTGAGAATGTTGTCGTTGAGAATGTTGTCGTTGAGATTGTCGTTGAGAATGCTGTCGTTGAGAATGTTGTCGTTGAGAATGTTGTCGCAGAGAATGTTGTCGTTGAGAATGTTGTTGTTGAGAATTTTGTAATTGAGAATGTTGTCGTTGAAAATATTGTCGTTGAGAATGTTGTCGTTGAGAATGTTGTCGTTGAGAATGTTGTCGTTAAGAATGTTGTCGCTGAGAATGTTGTCGTTAAAAAGGTGTCTATGAGAATGTTGTCGTTAAAAATGTTGTCATTGAGAATTTTGTCTTTGAGAATGTTGTTGTTGAGAATGTTGTCGTTGAGAATGTTGTCGCTGAGAAAGTTGTCGTTGAAAAAGTTGTCTATGAGTATTTTGTCGTTGAAAATGTGTTCATTGAGAATGTTGTCGTTGAGAATGTTGTCGTTGAGAATGATGTCGTTGAGAATGTTGTCGTTGAGAATGTTGTCGTTGAGAATGTTGTCGTTGAGAATGTTGTCGTTGAGAATGTTGTCGTTGAGAAAGTTTTCGTTGAGAATTTTGTCATTGAGAATGTTGTCGTTGAAAATATTGTCGTTGAGAATGTTGTCGTTGAGAATGTTGTCGTTGAGAAAGTTTTCGTTGAGAATTTTGTCATTGAAAATGTAATCGTTGACTATGTTGTCGTGGAAAATGTTGTCGTTGAAAATGTTGCCGTTGAAAATGTTATCGTTGAAAATGTTGTCGTTGAGAATGTTGCCGTTGAGAATGTTGTCGTTGAGAATATTGTCGTTGAGAATGCTGTCGTTGAGAATGTTGTCGTTTAGAATGTTGTCGTTGAAAAAGTTGTCGTTGAGAATGTTGTCGTTGAGAATGTTGTCGTTGAGAATGTTATCGTTGAAAAAGTTGTCGTTGAGTATTTTGTCGTTGAAAATGTTGTCCTTTAGAATGTTGTCGTTGAGAATGTTGTCGTTGAGAATGTTGTCGTTGAGAATGTTGTCGTTGAGAATGTTGTCGTTGAGAATGTTGTCGCTGAGAATGTTGTCGTTGAAAAAGTTGTCTATGAGTATTTTGTCGTTGAAAATGTTGTCATTGAGAATGTTGTCGTTGAGAATGTTGTCGTTGAGAATGTTGTCGTTGAGAATGTTGTCGTTGAGAATGTTGTCGTTGAGAATGCTGTCGTTTAGAATGTTGTCGTTGAGAATGTTGTCGTTGAGAATGTTGTTGTTGAAAATAATGTCGATAAAAATGTTGTCGTTGAGAATGTTGTGGTTGAAAATGTTGTCGTTGAGAATGTTGTCATGGAAAATGTTGTCGTTCAAAATGTTGTCGTTGAAAATGTTGTCGTTGAGAATGTTGTCGTTGAGATATTGTCGTTGAGAATGTTGTCGTTGAGAATGTTGTCTTTGAGAATGTTGTCGTTGAGAATGTTGTCGTTGAGAATGTTGTCGTTGAGAATGTTGTCGTTGAGAATGTTGTCGTTGAGAATGTTGTCGTTGAGAATGTTGTCGTTGAAAATGTTGTCGTTGAAAATATTGTCGTTGAGAATGTTGTCGTTGAGAATGTTGTCGTTGAGAATGTTGTCGTTGAGAATGTTGTCGCTGAGAATGTTGTCGTTAAAAAGGTGTCTATGAGAATGTTGTCGTTAAAAATGTTGTCATTGAGAATTTTGTCGTTGAGAATGTTGTCGTTGAGAAAGTTTTCGCTGAGAATTTTGTCATTGAAAATGTAATCGTTGAAAATGTTGTCGTGGAAAATGTTGTCGTTGAAAATGTTGTCGTTGAAAATGTTATCGTTGAAAATGTTGTCGCTGAGAATGTTGCCGTTGAGAATGTTGTCGTTGAGAATGTTGTCGTTGAGAATGCTGTCGTTGAGAATGTTGTCGTTGAGAATGTTGTCGTTGAGAATGTTGTCGTTGAAAAAGTTGTCGTTGAGAATGTTGTCGTTGAAAATGTTGTCATTGAAAATGTTGTCGTTGAAAATGTTGTCGTTGAGAATGTTGTCGTTGAGAATGTTGTCGTTGAGAATGTTGTCGTTGAGAAAGTTTTCGTTGAGAATTTTGTCATTGAGAATGTTGTCGTTGAAAATATTGTCGTTGAGAATGTTGTCGTTGAGAATGTTGTCGTTGAGAAAGTTTTCGTTGAGAATTTTGTCATTGAAAATGTTGTCGTTGAAAATGTTGTCGTGGAAAATGATGTCGTTGAAAATGTTGTCGTTGAAAATGTTATCGTTGAAAATGTTGTCGTTGAGAATGTGGCCGTTGAGAATGTTGTCGTTGAGAATGTTGTCGTTGAGAATGCTGTCGTTGAGAATGTTGTCGTTGAGAATGTTGTCGTTGAGAATGTTGTCGTTGAGAATGTTGTCGTTGAGAATGCTGTCGTTGAGAATGTTGTCGTTGAAAATGTTGTCGTTGAGAATGTGGCCGTTGAGAATGTTGTCGTTGAGAATGTTGTCGTTGAGAATGCTGTCGTTGAGAATGTTGTCGTTGAGAATGTTGTCGTTGAGAATGTTGTCGTTGAGAATGTTGTCGTTGAGAATGTTGTCGTTGAGAATGTTGTCGTTGAGAATGTTGTCGTTGAAAATGTTGTCGTTGAAAATGTTGTCGTTGAGAATGTTGTCGTTGAGAATGTTGTCGATGAGAATGCTGTCGTTGGGAATGTTGTCGTTGAGAATGTTGTCGTTGAGAATGTTGTCGTTGAGAATGTTGTCGTTGAGAATGTTGTCGTTGAGAATGTTGTCGTTGAGAATGTTGTCATTGAGAATGTTGTCGTTGAGAATGTTGTCGTTGAAAAAATTGTCGTTGAGAATGTTGTCGTTGAAAATGTTGTCATTAAAAATGTTGTCGTTGAAATGGTTGTCGTTGAGAATGTGTTCGTTGAGAATGTTGTCGTTGAGAATGTTGTCGTTGAGAATGTTGTCGTTGAAAAAGTTGTCGTTGAGAATGTTGTCGTTGAAAATGTTGTCCTTGAGAATGTTGTCGTTGAGAAAGTTGTCCTTGAGAATGTTGTCGTTGAGAATGTTGTCGTTGAAAATGATATCGTTGAGAATGTTGTCGTTAAAAATGTTGTCGTTGAGAATGTTGTCGCTGTGAATGTTGTCGTTGAGAATTTTGTCGTTGAGAATGTGGTCGTTGAGAATTTTGTCATTGAGAATGTTGTCGTTGAAAATATCGTCGTTGAGAATGTTGTCGTTGAGAATGTTGTCGTTGAGAATGTTTTCGTTGAGAAATTTGTCGTTGAGAATGCTGTCGTTGAGAATGTTGTCGTTGAGAATGTTGTCGTTGAGAATGTTGTTGTTGCGAATAATGTCGTTGAAAAAGTTGTCGTTGAGAATGAAGTCGTTGAAAATGTTGTCGTTGAAAATGTTGTCGTTGAAAATGTTGTCGTTGAAAATGTTGTCGTTGAGAATGTTGTCGTTGAGAATGTTGTTGTTGAAAATAATGTCGATTAAAAAGTTGTCGTTGAGAATGTTTTGGTTGAAAATGTTGTCGTTGAAAATGTTGTCATGGAAAATTTTGTCGTTGAAAATGTTGTCGTTGATAATGTTATCCTTGAAAATGTTGTCGTTGAGAATGTTTTCGTTGAGAATGTTGTCGTTGAGAATGTTGTCCTTGAGAATGTTGTCGTTGAGAATCTGTCGTTGAGAATGTTATCGTTGAGAATGTAGTCGTTGAGAATGTTGTCGTTGAGAATGTTGTAGTTGAGAATTTTGTCATTGAGAATGTTGTCGTTGAAAATATTGTCGTTGAGAATGTTGTCGTTGAGAATGTTGTCGTTGAGAATGTTGTCGTTGAGAATGTTGTCGTTGAGAATGTTGTCGCTGAGAATGTTGTCGTTGAAAAAGTTTCTATGAGAATGTTGTCGTTGAAAATGTTGTCATTGAGAATGTTGTCGTTGAGAATGTTGTCGTTGAGAATGTTGTCGTTGAGAATGTTGTCGTTGAGAATGTTTTCGTTGAGAATTTTCTCATTGAGAATGTTGTCGTTGAAAATATTGTCGTTGAGAATGTTGTCGTTGATAATGTTATGGTTGAGAATGCTGTCGTTGAAAAAGTTGTCGTTGAGAATGTTGCCGTTGAAAATGTTGTCATTGAGAATGTTGTCGTTGAGAATGTTGTCGTTGAGAATGTTGTCGTTGGCAATGTTGTCGTTTAGAATGTTAGCGTTGAGAATGTTGTCGTTGAGAATGTGGTCGTTGAGAATTTTGTCATTGAGAAAGTTGTCGTTGAAAATATCGTCGTTGAGAATGTTGTCGTTGAGAATGTTGACGTTGAGAATGTTTTCGTTGAGAATGTTGTCGTTGAGAATGCTCTCGTTGAGAATGTTTTCGTTGAGAATGTTGTCGTTGAGAATGTTGTTGTTGAGAATAATGTCGTTGAAAAAGTTGTCGTTGAGAATGAAGTCGTTGAAAATGTTGTCGTTGAAAATGTTGTCGTTGAAAATGTTGTCGTTGAAAATGTTGTCGTTGAAAATGTTGTCGTTGAGAATGTTGTCGTTGAGAATGTTGTTGTTGAAAATAATGTCGATAAAAAAGTTGTCGTTGAGAATGTTGTGGTTGAAAATGTTGTCGTTGAAAATGATGTCATGGAAAATTTTGTCAGTGAAAATGTTGTCGTTGAAAATGTTATCCTTGAAAATGTTGTCGTTGAGAATGTTGTCGTTGAGAATGTTGTCGTTGAGAATGCTGTCGTTGAGAATGTTGTCGTTGAGAATGTTGTCGTTGAGAATGTTGTCGTTGAGAATATTGTCGTTGAAAATGTGTCGTTGAGAATGTTGTCGTTGAAAATGTTGTCGTTTAGAATGTTGTCGTTGAGAATGTTGTCGTTGAGAATGTTGTCGTTGAGAATGTTGTCGTTGAAAAAGTTGTCGTTGAGAATGTTGTCGTTGAAAATGTTGTCCTTGAGAATGTTGTCGTTGAGAAAGTTGTCGTTGAGAATGTTGTCGTTGAGAATGTTGTCGTTGAAAATGATGTCGTTGAGAATGTTGTCGTTAAAAATGTTGTCGTTGAGAATGTTGTCGCTGTGAATGTTGTCGTTGAGAATGTTGTCGTTGAGAATGCTGTCTTTCAGAATGTACTCGTTGAGAATGTTGTCATGGAGAATGTTGTCATTGATTATTTTGTCGTTGAAAATGTTGTCGTTGAGAATGTTGTCGTTGAGAATGTTGTCGTTGAGAATGTTGTCATTGAGAATGTGGTCGTTGAGAATGCTGTCTTCGAGAATGTTGTCGTTGAGAATGTTGTCGTTGAGAATATTGTCGTTGAGAATGTTGTAGTTGACAATTTTGTCATTGAGAATGTTGTCGTTGAAAATATTGTCGTTGAGAATGTTGTGGTTGAGAATGTTGTCGTTGAGAATGTTTTCGTTGAGAATATTGTCGCTGAGAATGTTGTCGTTGAAAAAGTTGTCAATGAGAATGTTGTCTTTGAAAATGTTTTCATTGAGAATGTTGTCGTTGAGAATGTTGTCGTTGAGAATGTTGTCGTTGAGAATGTTGTCGTTGAGAATGTTTTCGTTGTGAATTTTCTCATTGAGAATGTTGTCGTTGAAAATATTGTCGTTGAGAATGTTGTCGTTGAGAATGTTGTCGTTGATAATGTTGTCGTTGAGAATGCTGTCGTTGAAAAAGTTGTCGTTGAGAATGTTGCCCTTTAAAATGTTGTCATTGAGAATGTTGTCGTTGAGAATGTTGTCGTTGGCAATGTTTTCGTTTAGAATGTTAGCGTTGAGAATGTTGTCGTTGAGAATGTGGTCGTTGAAAATTTTGTCATTGAGAATGTTGTCGTTGAAAATATCGTTGTTGAAAATGTTGTCGTTGAGAATGTTGTCGTTGAGAATGTTTTCGTTGAGAAATTTGTCGTTGAGAATGCTGTCGTTGAGAATGTTGTCGTTGAGAATGTTGTCGTTGATAATGTTGTCGTTGAGAATGTTGTTGTTGCGAATAATGTCGTTGAAAAAGTTGTCGTTGAGAATGAAGTCGTTGAAAATGTTGTCGTTGAAAATGTTGTCGTTGAAAATGTTGTTGTTCAAAATGTTGTCGCTGAAAATGTTGTCGTTGAGAATGTTGTCGTTGAGAATGTTGTTGTTGAAAATAATGTCGATTAAAAAGTTGTCGTTGAGAATGTTGTGGTTGAAAATGTTGTCGTTGAAAATGTTGTCATGGAAAATTTTGTCGTTGAAAATGTTGTCGTTGAAAATGTTGTGGTTGAAAATGTTGTCGTTGAAAATGTTGTCATGGAAAATTTTGTCGTTGAAAATGTTGTCGTTGAAAATGATGTCGTTGAGAATGTTGTCGTTAAAAATGTTGTCGTTGAGAATGTTGTCGCTGTGAATGTTGTCGTTGAGAATGTTGGCGTTGAGAATGTGGTCGTTGAGAATTTTGTCATTGAGAATGTTGTCGTTGAAAATATCGTCGTTGAGAATGTTGTCGTTGAGAATGTTGTCGTTGAGAATGTTTTCGTTGAGAAATTTGTCGTTGAGAATGCTGTCGTTGAGAATGTTGTCGTTGAGAATGTTGTCGTTGAGAATGTTGTCGTTGAGAATGTTGTTGTTGCGAATAATGTCGTTGAAAAAGTGGTCGTGTAGAATGAAGTCGTTGAAAATGTTGTCGTTGAAAATGTTGTCGTTGAAATTGTTGTCGTTGAAAATGTTGTCGTTGAGAATGTTGTCGTTGAGAATGTTGTTGTTGAAAATAATGTCGATTAAAAAGTTGTCGTTGAAAATGTTGTGGTTGAAAATGTTGTCGTTGAGAATGTTGTCGTTGAGAATGTTGTTGTTAAGAATAATGTCGTTGAAAAAGTTGTCGTTGAGAATGAAGTCGTTGAAAATGTTGTCGTTGAAAATGTTGTCGTTGAGAATGTTGTCGTTGAGAATGTTGTCGTTGAGAATGCTGTCGTTGAGAATGTTGTCGTTAAGAATGTTGTCGTTGAGAATGTTGTCGTTGAGAATGTTGTCGTTGAGAATGTTGTCGTTGAGAATGTTGTCGTTGAAAAAATTGTCGTTGAGAATGTTGTAGTTGAAAATGTTGTCATTAAAAATGTTGTCGTTGAAAATGTTTTCGTTGAGAATGTTGTCGTGGAGAATGTTGTCGTTGAGAATGTTGTCGTTGAGAATGTTGTCGTTGAAAAAGTTGTCGTTGAGAATGTTGTCGTTGAAAATATTGTCCTTGAGAATGTTGTCGTTGAGAAAGTTGTCCTTGAGAATGTTGTCGTTGAGAATGTTGTCGTTGAAAATGATGTCGTTGAGAATGTTGTCGTTAAAAATGTTGTCGTTGAGAATGTTGTCGCTGTGAATTTTGTCGTTGAGAATGTTGTCGTTGAGAATGCTGTCTTTCAGAATGTTCACGTTGAGAATGTTGTCGTGGAGAATGTTGTCATTGAGAATTTTGTCGTTGAAAATGTTGTCGTTGAGAATGTTGTCGTTGAGAATGTTGTCGTTGAGAATGTTTTCGTTGAGAATGTGGTCGTTGGGAATGCTGTCGTAGAGAATGTTGTCGTTGAGAATGTTGTCGTTGAGAATGTTGTCGTTGAGAATGTTGTAGTTGAGAATTTTGTCATTGAGAATGTTGTCGTTGAAAATATTGTCGTTGAGAATGTTGTGGTTGAGAATGTTGTCGTTGAGAATGTTGTCGTTGAGAATGTTGTCGCTGAGAATGTTGTCGTTGAAAAAGTTGTCTATGAGAATGTTGTCGTTGAAAATGTTGTCATTGAGAATGTTGTCGTTGAGAATGTTGTCGTTGAGAATGTTGTCGTTGAGAATGTTGTCACTGAGAATGTTGTCGTTAAAAAGTTGTCTATGAGAATGTTGTCGTTAAAAATGTTGTCATTGAGAATTTAGTCTTTGAGAATGTTGTCGTTGAAAATGTTGTCGTTGAGAATGTTTTCGTTGAGAATGTTGTCGTTGAGAATGTTGTCGTTGAGAATGCTGTCGTTGAGAATGTTGTCGTTGAGAATGTTGTCGTAGAGAATGTTGTCGTTGAGAATGTTGTTGTTGAGAATGTTGTCGTTGAGAATGTTGTCGCTGAGAATGTTGTCGTTGAAAAAGTTGTCTATGAGTATTTTGTCGTTGAAAATGTTGTCATTGAGAATGTTGTCGTTGAGAATGTTGTCGTTGAGAATGTTGTCGCTGAGAATGTTGTCGTTGAGAATGTTGTCGTTGAGATTGTTGTCGTTGAGAAAGTTTTCGTTGAGAATTTTGTCATTGAGAATGTTGTCGATGAAAATATTGTCGTTGAGAATGTTGTCGTTGAGAATGTTGTCGTTGAGAAAGTTTTCGTTGAGAATTTTGTCATTGAAAATGTAATCGTTGACTATGTTGTCGTGGAAAATGTTGTCGTTGAAAATGTTGCCGTTGAAAATGTTATCGTTGAAAATGTTGTCGTTGAGAATGTTGCCATTGAGAATGTTGTCGTTGAGAATATTGTCGTTGAGAATGCTGTCGTTGAGAATGTTGTCGTTTAGAATGTTGTCGTTGAAAAAGTTGTCGTTGAGAATGTTGTCGTTGAGAATGTTGTCGTTGAGAATGTTGTCGTTGAAAAAGTTGTCGTTGAGTATTTTGTCGTTGAAAATGTTGTCCTTTAGAATGTTGTCGTTGAGAATGTTGTCGTTGAGAATGTTGTCGTTGAGAATGTTGTTGTTGAGAATGTTGTCGTTGAGAATGTTGTCGCTGAGAATGTTGTCGTTGAAAAAGTTGTCTATGAGTATTTTGTCGTTGAAAATGTTGTCATTGAGAATGTTGTCGTTGAGAATGTTGTCGTTGAGAATTTTGTCGTTGAGAATGTTGTCGTTGAGAATGTTTTCGTTGAGAATGTTGTCGTTGAGAATGTTGTCGTTGAGAATGTTGTCGTTGAGAAAGTTTTCGTTGAGAATTTTGTCATTGAGAATGTTGTCGTTGAAAATATTGTCGTTGAGAATGTTGTCGTTGAGAATGTTGTTGTTGAGAAAGTTTTCGTTGAGAATTTTGTCATTGAAAATGTAATCGTTGAAAATGTTGTCGTGGAAAATGTTGTCGTTGAAAATGTTGCCGTTGAAAATGTTATCGTTGAAAATGTTGTCGTTGAGAATGTTGCCGTTGAGAATGTTGTCGTTGAGAATATTGTCGTTGAGAATGCTGTCGTTTAGAATGTTGTCGTTGAGAATGTTGTCGTTGAAAAAGTTGTCGTTGAGAATGTTGTCGTTGAAAATGTTGTCATTGAAAATGATGTCGTTGAAATTGTTGTCGTTGAAATTGTTGTCGTTGAGAATGTTGTCGTTGAGAATGTTGTCGTTGAAAAAGTTGTCGTTGAGAATGTTGTCGTTGAAAATGTTGTCATTGAAAATGTTGTCGTTGAAAATGTGGTCGTTGAGAATGTTGTCGTTGAGAATGTTGTCGTTGAGAATGTTGTCGTTGAGAATGTTGTCGTTGAAAAAGTTGTCGTTGAGTATTTTGTCGTTGAAAATGTTGTCCTTTAGAATGTTGTCGTTGAGAATGTTGTCGTTGAGAATGTTGTCGTTGAGAATGTTGTCTTTGAGAATGTTTTCGTTAAAAATGTTGTCATTCAGAATGTAATTCGCTGAGAATGTTGTTGTTGAGAATGTTTTCGTTGAGAATGTTGTCGTTGAGAATGTTGTCGTTGAGAATGTTGTCGTTGAGAATGTTGTCGTTGAGAATGCTGTCGTTGAGAATGTTGTCGTTGAGAATGTTGTTGTTGAAAATAATGTCGATAAAAAAGTTGTCGTTGAGAATGTTGTGGTTGAAAATGTTGTCGTTGAGAATGTTGTCATGGAAAATGTTGTCGATGAAAATGTTGTCGTTGAAAATGCTGTCGTTGAGAATGTTGTCGTTGAGAATGTTCACGTTGAGAATGTTGTCGTTGAGAATGTTGTCTTTGAGAATGCTGTCGTTGAGAATGTTGTCGTTGAGAATGTTGTCGTTGAGAATGTTGTCGTTGAGAATGTTGTCGTTGAGAATGTTGTCGTTGAGAATGTTGTCGTTGAGAATGTTGTCGTTGAGAATGTTGTCGCAGAGATTGTTGTCGTTGAGAATGTTGTTGTTGAGAATTTTGTAATTGAGAATGTTGTCGTTGAAAATATTGTCGTTGAGAATGTTGTCGTTGAGAATGTTGTCGTTGAGAATGTTGTCGCTGAGAATGTTGTCGTTAAAAAGGTGTCTATGAGAATGTTGTCGTTAAAAATGTTGTCATTGAGAATTTTGTCGTTGAGAATGTTGTCGTTGAGAATGTTGTCGTTGAGAAAGTTTTCGTTGGGAATTTTGTCATTGAGAATGTTGTCGTTGAAAATATTGTCGTTGAGAATGTTGACGTTGAGAATGTTGTCTTTGAGAAAGTTTTCGTTGAGAATTTTGTCGTTGAAAATGTTGTCGTTGAAAATGTTGTCGTGGAAAATGTTGTCGTTGAAAATGTTGTCGTTGAAAATGTTATCGTTGAAAATGTTGTAGTTGAGAATGTGGCCGTTGAGAATGTTGTCGTTGAGAATGTTGTCGTTGAGAATGCTGTCGTTGAGAATGTTGTCGTTGAGAATGTTGTCGTTGAGAATGTTGTCGTTGAGAATGTTGTCGTTGAGAATGTTGTCGTTGAGAATGTTGTCGTTGAGAATGTTGTCGTTGAGAATGTTGTCGGTAGAATGTTGTCGTTGAGAATGTTGTCGTTGAGAATGTTGTCGTTGAGAATGTTGTCGTTGAGAATGTTGTCGTTGAAATTGTTTTTGTTGAGAATGTTGTCGTTGAAAATGTTGTCATTGAAAATGTTGTCGTTGAAAATGTTGTCGTTTAGAATGTTTTTTTTTTTATTATTATTATTATTATTATTATTATTCTATGGGCGGTTTTTTTAAAAGGATTTATAAGTTTTTCGTCGTCACCTTGGTTTATTTCATAATAAAATCATCATTTTCAGTCATTATTCTTTTTGCATCTCTTCACCGCCTTTACACTCTCCGAAGGGGAGGGCCGCGCACAGGGGAGGTCCGCCGAAGGGGCTGGTTACCGCAACCTTGGACCCCATCCCTCCGCGCATGTGGCCTCCCCTTCCGAGTGGTTAATGCCTCCGTGTGGTTCCGCCCTTGTTACTTCATTCTTTCTTCTCTATGGCGCCATCTTCACTTTTAAGATTGTGTCCCCTGACTCCGTTTCTTCCACTTCAGAAAGGACACCGCTCTGACACCACAAGTCAATAAAAGATTTTGTGTCGCCCTTGCATTTATGATATATATACTCCCTCCTGATTCTTCTTTCGATTCCTTTTTTTAAGTACTCGGCGTATGTTTTTTGAGCCGACCTTTCACCTTTTTCTATTGCTGTAAAACAATGATATATGCTTGCCTTTGTTTCGGCTATGATGAAGTTTGCCAGTAAATCTCGCTTAGTATAGCCGCCCCTCTGAGGAGGTCTCCCCCTGTGTAATTCCAGTGCGCTCCTCACCCTGCGGCCCGTGACTCCTTTTATCCACTCCTTTGCTGTCCGCCATACCTCTCCGGCCTGTCTGCAGTCGTAGAGGATGTGCCAGGCCGTGGCCTGGCTTCCAGGGCATGCTCTGCACACTGAGTTTTCTCGCAATCCCGACCGCGACAGGAAAACGGCGTCTGCCAGGCGATCATGTGCCAGTCTCCAAGACACCTCCCCCTCCCTCCCCAGGACTGGCGCCGTCCAGAAGGCTTTCCAGCACGTAGACTCTCCCCATATGCCGTCCTTGTAGGGCCACTTCTCTTTGTTTTTTTTGGCAACGATTTCTCGGTAAATATCGCTTTTGTGTATGGGAAACGTTCGCATTCGCTTCGACAGCTCGCTCCGGAAACCGAAGGGGAGAGATTCCTCCGTCGGGGGCCAAGATGTGGGGAGAGGTCCTCCGTTTTCCCCGGACTTCACGTCCATTGTGTCGAGGGCGCTTTTCAATGAGGAGTAGAAACCGTTCCTCTTAGGCCTGGTCTCGAGGAAGTAGGAAACGAAGATTTTCCACGGTTGAACTTCACCTGTGACGTACCGTTGAAAGAAATTTATCCTCATAGCGGTAATTTTTGCCTGCACGTCAGTCAGCCCCAGTCCTCCGCACCCGAGCGGGGCCGTCAGCACGGCTCCGGCAACCCAGTGTTTTCGGCCCCTACCCCACACAAAATCCGTGAGGGCGGCTTGCACCCGCCGGATGCATTGAGGGCTAATGCATTGGGTCTGTAGGCGGTACCAGATGGTCGGGGCCACGAACTGATTTACGACCCTTGTCCTTCCTCTCACGGAAAGGGCCCCTGAAGCCGCTTCCCACCTCCTCAATCCGTTTTGAATTTTTACCTCCAGGTCTTCCTCTAGTCCTTCTCTCTCTTTGATGGTGTCATTTTTAAAAACCACTCCGAGGAATCGGGCACCTTCGGTGGAGATCGCGAAGGGTCCGAGCCTATCCGTGCGCCCGCGCCAGGACCCGACGTACATCCCTTCAGTCTTGTTCTCGTTTAGTTCTGCTCCCGAGAGGGCGGCGTACGAATCGAATGATTTTATCACATTTCTTGCAGCGTCGTCATCCGAGATGAATAAAGTTACGTCATCTGCGTATGCTGATAGCGTAATATGTGCTTCTTGAGTGGGGAGTGGAAAACCTGTAATTTTAGTTTTTAGGATGTGGAGTAGGGGCTCCAGGGCCAGTGCGTAGAGCTGGCCGGAGAGCGGACATCCTTGTCTTATGCCTCGCTTAAAGGGGATTGGAGGAGTCAGACTATTGCCAACCCTAACGAGGCATGATGCGTCCTCGTAAATTGTACTTAAAGTTTTTATGAAATTTTCGCCAAAATTCATGCGTCTCAATACATTGAATAAAAAATCATGGCGAACTTTGTCGAAAGCGCCCTTTTGGTCCAGACTTAATATGGCCAGTGGAGAATTAGTTTCATTCGCATATGCGATAATGTCACGAATTAGGGACAGGTTATCTAAGATGGTTCTGCCTGTGACGCCGCACCCTTGCTCGGGGGATACCACCTCTCGCATTGCCGACGACAGTCTCATGGAAAGGGCCTTCGCAATTATTTTGTAATCGGTGGTGGTGATCGAGATTGGTCTCCAGTTCTTCAAATTTGTTCTGTCTCCTTTTTTATGAATTAAATTCAGAACGGCCCATCTGCTGGAGATAGGGAGCATGCCTCTCTCTAGGCTCGCGTCGACCATTGACGCGAAGGGCTTCGCGAGGAGAGTCCAAAAGGTCTTATAGAATTCGGACGTTAGGCCATCGATTCCTGGTGCTTTCTTTCGGTTCAAGCTGTAGAGTGCAGTGCGGAGATCCTCTGGGGTCAGGGGCGCCTCCATCCGCGCTTTACTCTCCGCCGTCAATTCCGGCTGCCGCCGCGAAAGAATAATAAAATCGTCCTCTTGCAGCTCTGAGTCTGTCTGTACGGGGGCTTGAAAGACTTTTTCATAATAGTCTTTTACGTACTTCACAAGATGCTGCTGTTCGGAGAGGATAGTGCCGTCGTCTGTTTCCAATGACGTCAGGGGGGGTCGATGCATCCGTGTCACCGATCTTGAGAGAGCAGTCCCCAACGGATTCTCCGAAGACGCTATCTCTTCCCATCCCTCGATCGCCGTCGCTCTCTCGCCTACCTCCTTGTACGTGCGCCTTATTTCTTCCCTCGCCTTCATCGCCTCCTCTCCTCGAGTCGTCGCCTCCGTCGCCTCGAGCGATCTCATGTGGGATATGTTTCGGTCTTTACTAAGGCGTACATAAATCCTGGTGGCGGCTCTAATCTCAGATTTTAAAGTTTCCCACGCGACGACGGGGTCCCCGCTCTCGTGGGTAGACGTCACTTCCTCGATAATTGTCGACATGAATTCGACAAATTCTTCGTTATCAAGTAAGTAGTTGTAGAATTTCCAGTACGGGGGAGGTGGTTTTATAACATCCTGGATGGTGAAGTCTATGGATAGAGCCATGTGGTCCGAGAACGAGGCTCGCCTTTCGATGGAGGATATTTTCTGTATGTTGTCTGTGTATATCCTGTCCAGGCGGGATGCAATATTGGGGTCGGCCGCAGAGTGGTACGTATACCCTTCCCTCTTTCCGTGCCTTTCCCTCCATACGTCTGATAGAGAGTGCTTCCTAATGAGAGCGGCGAGAACCCTCGCCTTCGTAGGCTCCCTCTCTATCCTCGATGAGCGGTCGTGACGAGGCGACAGCGTGCAATTATAATCACCAGCCAGTATGGTGAGATCTGGATGATAGTCTTCCGCCCTCCCTTGCTCGAGTGCGTCGTCCATCTTCCGTATCACTTCACCAGCTATGTCCTTGTCGTTAGGTATGTAGCTGTTAATAACGCGTAAGGTGGAGCCTGAGCTAAATTCGAAACGATGCTCTGTAGCATGCCCCGGATAGATGGTGTTTTCCTTCGTTATGTTGGGGGCGAGGTTCTTTTTTTTTGCGATGCCAGTTCCCGCGGCTACTCTGTGGGTGGGGTTGAGGCTGAAAGAATAGCCGAGGCTGCGGAGGCAGGGTTGGAGATGGTCCGCGTTTGTTTCCTGCATAAGTAGGATATCTGGTTCCCACCGCTGGATGAAAAATTTGAGCTGTTGACTTTTTACGTTGCTGGCTACAGAACGCACGTTTAGGGTGGTCAGGTTGATGGTCTTCCCTCTGACGGACGTCATTGATTATGCGGTGGTTTGTTAGTTAGGGCCTTAAAAAAACCTGTGGATCCTCATATCTAACGCAACATCTTTAACCGCTTTCTTCTCGACAAGCTCTCTCAACGTTTCGACGAGGGCATGCGTGTCTGAAAAACAATTCTTAGCCATGTCCGTAATGTTCTTCTTTCCTTTCGTTTCTTTCAGGAATAAAATGAGTTTTGGACTATCTAAAAATCCTTCTTGTGGATGGTTGTTGAGGTAATCTTCTATCTCTTTGTATCCCCGTTCATCGGATGGGGTGGGGATTAATCGTTTTCTTTGGGGAGACGTTCTTTCCTCCGCCCTGACGTGTTTCCTTTTTGTTTGGCCTTGCACTTGAGAGAGGCTAGTTGGTGCGTGCGGGTTGTTTGTTTGATGATCTTCCGTTGCTGCTTCGGTGGCGTGGGAATCAAGATTATGGTCTGTGGCAACCAATTCGTCCGAGGAGGGGTTTTTTGCGGCGTGTTGCGTGGGTAAAGGTAGCGGGGTGGAGTGAGAAGTCTTGGTCTCGGGGGGCGTGTCGCTGCCGTCATTTTTTTCATGATTGGCAACGTCCGCTTCCTCGGTGGGGTGAGGAGGGAGAGGAATTGGGGTGATAATATTTTTTTTCGGCGCTATGATTTGGTGATCTGCACCTCCGGGGGTGGGGGTCTTAAGTGATGCGGCCGGCGCGTCATTATTATGTTGTTTTTTGCCGTCGTTTATGCGAGGGTTAAAATTCGCCCTGCTTTCCCTTGCCTGGTCGAGATTGGCCTTGCAGGCGGAGGCAAAATGTCCGTCTTCGTTGCATCTAAAGCACCGAGGGTCATTAAAGTTGAAGAAAATTCGGTGCTTGGCGGGGCCGAAATCCAAGAGCAGCGACTCGGGTACAATCACACCTTCCCGACGTACGATGAAGACCTGCTTCCTCCACGACTCGACGTGGCTTAGATCATCTCTTTTTATTCCCACGCCCAGGGTGGTGACGGGGCTCACGACTCTTCCTATTTGGGAGATAATTTCCAACAAATCGGGAATCGGGAATTCTGGGGGCACGTTTGAGACGACTAGCCGCTCCACTTGCTGAACCATGCGGTTCGCAATTAAAAAATTATTCATTATGGTGAGACCTCCTTTATTCATCATGAAGTCGTTTAAAATGTCTTCATTCTTCAAATAGAAACAAACGCGATCCCCTGGAAGTTTTGTGGCGTGCGTTATCTGTCTCCCGCCCACCTCTTCGGCCATCGCCTCGATGTATTGGGCTATGGGAACGCCTGGGAGACCGTTGAAAATAATTCCCGTCTTCCTTGTGGGGCCCGATTTCAATGGTATTATTTTTTTCGTTACGAATTTAAAAGGTTGGAGTGGGTTATCGCCGTTGCTTTGGGCTTGTCGATTTTCCTTCCCTCCCGTCACCCGCGCGTAGCTGACTAACGGTCTGCCCCGTTGGGGTGCGTCGCTAATGCTCGCGGCTTCGCCTTCGCATCGAATAGGGTCCGCCCCGCTTACCGCACTCGATCCCCCTCCCCTTGCCGTCGCCGCGAGCGAGCGTGGCCTCGTCTCAGCTGAAGAGGTGATTTCCCCATCCCTCGTCGCCTGAGTAATGGGGAAAGCGGTGTCCGGGGGACGGCTTACGTTACGGGCATCGGAACTTTGAGTATCTATGGCTCCACTACTTGCATGGACAATTGAATTATGAATTCCGTAATTAATTTCGGTCGGTGAAACTTTGCCAGTGATAGAAGAGAAAGGGAGTGAGCGGACACCGATAGTTGTCGGAATGCGCCTTACTGTGGTAGTTAAAATACCGCCTTCGCGGCGCAATACTGTCGTCGGCGATTTTATTTCGTCATTTAGTGACTCCAGGGATAATGACAGATTACGTGAACTTCTGTAATTAATCGGAGGGGCTGTAGTGGCAACCTGAGCACGTCTCTGAGGTGACGACGGAGCACTTCTTACCCTCCTATCGTTAGTCGTGTCGCCGAGTTGACTGGAAGACGGAGACATCCTCCTTGGTGAATGCGGTGGGCTGATCATCTTCGACATAATGTCTGGTGAGTTGATAATTGCAGTATATCCGATACAATTGTTGTCTCGGTGTGAAAAAGAAGAGCACTTAGCTGGTCTTCTCGTTTCCTCTCTCACCGACTCCGAGGTGTCGGCGAGGATGGGTAACGAAACGGGATCCAAGATTTGACGCGAGTGTTTTTTAGTCACTTTTCGGTGAAATCAAGCACTAATTCGATTTAAAATCGAACAATAGAGATACGTGTGGTATCACGCAACGATTAACAACTATTCCGAAGCACTTACAAGAAAAAAACTTCGCAAATACTCCGATAGAAACACTTGAAAGTGATGAGCTCGGGAGCGCAGTCGAAACACGTCCGCTCTGCTCGGCGTCTCAAGTTGTTGTTGTTGTTGTTGTTGTTGTTGTTGAAAATAATGTCGATAAAAAAGTTGTCGTTGAGAATGTTGTGGTTGAAAATGTTGTCGTTGAAAATGTTGTCATGGAAAATTTTGTCGTTGAAAATATTGTTGTTGAAAATGTTATCGTTGAAAATGTTGTCGTTGAGAATGTTGTCGTGGAGAATGTTGTCGTTGAGAATGTTGTCTTTGAGAATGCTGTCGTTGAGAATGTTGTCGTTGAGAATGTTGTCGTTGAGAATGTTGTCGTTGAGAATGTTGTCGTTGAGAATGTTGTCGTTGAGAATGTTGTCGTTGAGAATGTTGTCGATGAGAATGTTGTCGTTGAAAAAGTTGTCGTTGAGAATGTTGTCGTTGAAAATGTTGTCATTGAAAATGTTGTCGTTGAAAATGTTGTCGTTGAGAATGTTGTCGTTGAGAATGTTGTCGTTGAAAATGTTGTCCTTGAGAATGTTGTCGTTGAGAATGTTGTCGTTGAGAATGTTGTCGTTGAGAATGTTGTCGTTGAGAATTTTGTCGATGAAAATGTTGTCGTTGAGAATGTTGTCGTTTAAAATGTTGTCGTTGAGAATGTTGTCGCTGAGAATGTTGTCGTTGAGAATATTGTCGTTGAGAATGCTGTCTTTGAGAATGCTCTCGTTGAGAATGTTGTCGTGGAGAATGTTGTCATTGAGAATTTTGTCGTTGAGAATGTTGTTGTTGAAAATGTTGTGGTTGAGAATGTTTTCGTTGAGAATGTTGTCGTTGAGAATGTTGTCGTTGAGATTGTCGTTGAGAATGCTGTCGCAGAGAATGTTGTCGTTGAGAATGTTGTTGTTGAGAATTTTGTAATTGAGAATGTTGTCGTTGAAAATATTGTCGTTGAGAATGTTGTCGTTGAGAATGTTGTCGTTGAGAATGTTGTCGTTGAGAATGTTGTCGCTGAGAATGTTGTCGTTAAAAAGGTGTCTATGAGAATGTTGTCGTTAAAAATGTTGTCATTGAGAATTTTGTCGTTGAGAATGTTGTCGTTGAGAATGTTGTCGTTGAGAATGTTGTCGTTGAGAAAGTTTTCGTTGAGAATTTTGTCATTGAGAATGTTGTCGTTGAAAATATTGTCGTTGAGAATGTTGTCGTTGAGAATGTTGTCGTTGAGAAAGTTTTCGTTGAGAATTTTGTCATTGAAAATGTTGTCGTTGAAAATGTTGTCGTGGAAAATGTTGTCGTTGAAAATGTTGTCGTTAAAAATGTTATCGTTGAAAATGTTGTCGTTGAGAATGTGGCCGTTGAGAATGTTGTCGTTGAGAATGTTGTCGTTGAGAATGCTGTCGTTGAGAATGTTGTCGTTGAGAATGTTGTCGTTGAGAATGTTGTCGTTGAGAATGTTGTCGTTGAGAATGTTGTCGTTGAGAATGTTGTCGTTGAGAATGTTGTCGTTGAGAAAGTTGTCGTTGAGAATGTTGTCGTTGAGAATGTTGTCGTTGAAAAAGTTGTCGTTGAGAATGTTGTCGTTGAAAATGTTGTCATTGAAAATGTTGTCGTTGAAAATGTTGTCGTTGAGAATGTTGTCGTCGAGAATGTTGTCGTAGAGAATGTTGTCGTTGAGAATGTTGTCGTTGAGAATAGTGTCGTTGAAAAACTTGTCGTTGAGAATGTTGTCGTTGAAAATGTTGTCATTGAGAATGTTGTCGTTGAAAATGTTGTCGTTGAGAATGTTGTCGCTGAGAATGTTGTCGTTGAGAATGTTGTCGTTGAGAATGTTGTCGTTGAAAATGTTGTCGTGGAAAATGTTGTCGTTGAGAATGTTGTCGTTGAGAATGTTGTCGTTGAAAATGTTGTCCTTGAGAAGATTGTCGTTGAGAATGTTGTCGTTGAGAATGTTGTCGTTGAGAATGTTGTCGTTGAGAATTTTGTCGATGAAAATGTTGTCGTTGAGAATGTTGTCGTTTAAAATGTTGTCGTTGAGAATGTTGTCGCTGAGAATGTTGTCGTTGAGAATATTGTCGTTGAGAATGCTGTCTTTGAGAATGCTCTCGTTGAGAATGTTGTCGTGGAGAATGTTGTCATTGAGAATTTTGTCGTTGAGAATGTTGTTGTTGAAAATGTTGTGGTTGAGAATGTTTTCGTTGAGAATGTTGTCGTTGAGAATGTTGTCGTTGAGATTGTCGTTGAGAATGCTGTCGCAGAGAATGTTGTCGTTGAGAATGTTGTTGTTGAGAATTTTGTAATTGAGAATGTTGTCGTTGAAAATATTGTCGTTGAGAATGTTGTCGTTGAGAATGTTGTCGTTGAGAATGTTGTCGTTGAGAATGTTGTCGCTGAGAATGTTGTCGTTAAAAAGGTGTCTATGAGAATGTTGTCGTTAAAAATGTTGTCATTGAGAATTTTGTCGTTGAGAATGTTGTCGTTGAGAATGTTGTCGTTGAGAATGTTGTCGTTGAGAAAGTTTTCGTTGAGAATTTTGTCATTGAGAATGTTGTCGTTGAAAATATTGTCGTTGAGAATGTTGTCGTTGAGAATGTTGTCGTTGAGAAAGTTTTCGTTGAGAATTTTGTCATTGAAAATGTTGTCGTTGAAAATGTTGTCGTGGAAAATGTTGTCGTTGAAAATGTTGTCGTTAAAAATGTTATCGTTGAAAATGTTGTCGTTGAGAATGTGGCCGTTGAGAATGTTGTCGTTGAGAATGTTGTCGTTGAGAATGCTGTCGTTGAGAATGTTGTCGTTGAGAATGTTGTCGTTGAGAATGTTGTCGTTGAGAATGTTGTCGTTGAGAATGTTGTCGTTGAGAATGTTGTCGTTGAGAATGTTGTCGTTGAGAAAGTTGTCGTTGAGAATGTTGTCGTTGAGAATGTTGTCGTTGAAAAAGTTGTCGTTGAGAATGTTGTCGTTGAAAATGTTGTCATTGAAAATGTTGTCGTTGAAAATGTTGTCGTTGAGAATGTTGTCGTCGAGAATGTTGTCGTAGAGAATGTTGTCGTTGAGAATGTTGTCGTTGAGAATAGTGTCGTTGAAAAACTTGTCGTTGAGAATGTTGTCGTTGAAAATGTTGTCATTGAGAATGTTGTCGTTGAAAATGTTGTCGTTGAGAATGTTGTCGCTGAGAATGTTGTCGTTGAGAATGTTGTCGTTGAGAATGTTGTCGTTGAGAATGTTGTCGTTGAGAATGTTGTCGTAAAAATGTTGTCCTTGGGAATGTAATTCGCTGAGAATGTTGTCGTTGAGAATGTTGCCGTTGAGAATGCTGTCGTTGAGAATGTTGTTGTTGAGAATGTTGTCGTTGAGAATGTTGTCGTTGAGAATGTTGTCGTTGAGAATGCTGTCGTTGAGAATTTTGTCGTTGAGAATTTTTTTGTTGAGAATGTTGTCGTTGAGAATGTTGTTGTTGAAAATAATGTCGATAAAAAAGATGTCGTTGAGAATGTTGTGGTTGAAGAGTTGTCGTTGAAAATGTTCTCATGGAAAATGTTGTCGTTGAAAATGTTGTCGTTGAAAATGTTATCGTTGAAAATGTTGTCGTTGAGAATGTTGTCGTTGACAATGTTGTCGTTGAGAATGTTGTCTATGAGAATGCTGTCGTTGAGAATGTTGTCGTTGAGAATGTTGTCGTTGAGAATGTTGTCGTTCAGAATGTTGTCGTTGAGAATGTTGTCGTTGAGAATGTTGTCGTTGAGAATGTTGTCGTTGAGAATGTTGTCGTTGAGAATGTTGTCGTTGAAAAAGTTGTCGTTGAGAATGTTGTCGTTGAAAATGTTGTCATTGAAAATGTTGTCGTTGAAAATGTTGTCGTTGAAAATGTTGTCGTTGAGAATGTTGTCGTTGTGAATGTTGTCGTTGAGAATGTTGTCGTTGAAAAAATTGTCGTTGAGAATGTTTTCGTTGAAAATGTTGTCCTTGAGAATGTTGTCGTTGAGAATGTTGTCGTTGAGAATGTTGTCGTTGAGAATGTTGTCGTTGAGAATGTTGTCGTTGAAAATGTTGTCATTGAGAATGTTGTCGTTAAAAATGTTGTCGTTGAGAATGTTGTCGCTGAGAATGTTTCGTTGAGAATGTTGTCGTTGAGAATTTTGTCTTTCAGAATGTTCTCGTTGAGAATGTTGTCGTGGAGAATGTTGTCATTGAGAATTTTGTCGTTGAGAATGTTGTCGTTGAAAATGTTGTCGTTGAGAAAGTTGTCGTTGAGAATGTTGTCGTTGAGAATGTTGTCGTTGAGAATGTTGTCGTTGAGAATGATGTCGTTGAGAATGTTGTCGTGTAGAATGTTGTCGTGTAGAATGTTGTCGTTGAGAATGTTGTCATTGAGAATGTTGTCGTTGAAAATGTTGTCGTTGAGAATGATGTCGTTGAGAATGTTGTCGTGTAGAATGTTGTCGTTGAGAATGTTGTCATTGAGAATTTTGTCGTTGAGAATGTTGTCGTTGAAAATGTTGTCGTTGAGAATGTTTTCGTTGAGAATGTTTTCGTTGAGAATGTTGTCGTTGAGAATGTTGTCGTTGAGAATTGATTCGCTGAAAATGCTGTCGTTGAGAATGTTTTCGTTGGGAATGTTGTCGTAGAGAATGTTGTCGTTGAGAATGTTGTAGTTGAGAATTTTGTCATTGAGAATGTTGTCGTTGAAAATATTGTCGTTGAGAATGTTGTCGTTTAGAATGTTGTCGTTGAGAATGTTGTCGTTGAGAATGTTGTCGTTGAGAATGTTGTCGCTGAGAATGTTGTCGTTGAGAATGTTGTCCTTGAGAATATTGTCCTTGAGAATGTTGTCGTTGAGAATGTTGTCGTTGAGAATGTTGTCGTTGAGAATGTGATCGTTGAGAAGGTTGTTGTTGAAAATAATGTCGTTGAAAAATATGTCGTTGAAAATGTTGTGGTTGAAAATATTGTCGTTGAAAATGTTGTCGTTGAAAATGTTGTCGTTGAAAATGTTATCGTTGAAAATGTTGTCGTTGAGATTATTGTCGCTGAGAATGTTGACGTTGAGTATGTTGTCGTTGAGAATGTTGTAGTTGAGAATGTTGTCGTTGAGAATGTTGTCGTTGAGAATGCTGTCGTTAAGAACGTTCTCGTTGAGAAAGTTGTCGTTGAGAATGTTGTTGTTGAAAATAATGTCGTTAAAAAAGTTGTTGTTGAGAATGTTGAGGTTGAAAATGTTGTCGTTGAAAATGTTGTCGTGGAAAATGTCGTCGTTGAAAATGTTATCGTTGAAAATGTTGTCGTTGACAATGTTGACGTTGAGAATACTGTCGTTGAGAATGTTGTCGTTGAGAATGTTGTCGTTGAGAATGTTTTCGTTGAGAATTTTGTCTTTAAAAATGTGGTCGTTGAAAATATTGTCGTTGAGAATGTTGTCGTTGAGAATGTTGTCGTTGAGAATGTTGTCGTTGAGAATGCTGTCGTTGAAAAAGTTGTCGTTGAGAATGTTGTCGTTGAAAATGTTGTCATTGAGAATGTTGTCGTTGAGAATGTTGTCGTTGAGAATGTTGTCGTTGACAATGTTTTCGTTGAGAATGTTGTCGTTGAGAATGTTGTCGTTGAGAATGTGGTCGTTGAGAATTTTGTCATTGAGAATGTTGTCGTTGAAAATATTGTCGTTGAAAATGTTGTCGTTAATAATGTTGTCGTTTAAAATGTTTTCGTTGAGAATGTTGTCGTTGAGAATGCTGTCGTTGAGAATGTTGTCGTTGAGAATGTTGTCGTACAGAATGTTGTCGTTGAGAATGTTGTTGTTGAGAATAATGTCGTTAAAAAAGTTGTCGTTGAGAATGATGTCGTTCAAAATGTTGTCGTTGTAAATGTTGTCGTTGAAAATGTTGTCGTTGAAAATGTTGTCGTTGAAAATGTTGTCGTTGAAAATGTTATCGTTGAAAATGTTGTCGTTGAGAATGTTGTCGTTGAGAATGTTGTCGTTGAGAATGTTGTCGTTGAGAATGTTTTCGTTGAGAATGTTGTTGCTGAAAATAATGTCGTTGAAAAATTTGTCGTTGAGAATGTTGTGGTTGAAAATAATGTCGTTGAAAATGTTGTCGTCGAAAATGTTGTCGTTAAAAATGTTATCGTTGAAAATGTTGTCGTTGAGAATGTTGTCGCTGAGAATGTTGTCGTTGAGAATGTTGTCGTTGAGAATGTTGTCGGTGACAATGTTGTCGTTGAGAATGTTGTCGTTGAGAATGCTGTCGTTGAGAATGTTGTCGTTGAGAATGTTGTCGTTGAGAATGTTGTTGTTGAGAATAATATCGATAAAAAAGTTGTCGTTGAGAATGTTGTGGTTGAATATGTTGTCGTTGAAAATGTTGTCGTGGAAAATGTTATCGTTGAAAATGGTGTCGTTGAAAATTTTATCGTTGAAAATATTGTCGTTGAGAATGTTGTCGTTGAGAATGTTGTCGATGAGAATGCTGTCGTTGAGAATGTTGTCGTTGAGAATGTTGTCGTTGAGAATATTGTCGTTGGGAATGTTGTCGTTGAGAATGTTGTCGTTGAGAATGTTGTCGTTGAGAATGTTGTCGTTGAGAATGTCTTCGTTGAGAATGTTGTCGTTGAAAAAGTTGTCGTTTAGAAAGTTGTCGTTGAAAATGTTGTCATTGAAAATATTGTCGTTTAAAATGTTGTCGTTGAGAATGTTGTCGTTGAGAATGTTGTCGTTGAGAATGTTGTCGTTGAGAATGTTGTCGTTAAAAAAGTTGTCGTTGAGAATGTTGTCGTTGAAAATGTTGTCCTTGAGAATGTTGTCGTTGAGAATGTTGTCGTTGAGAATGTTGTCGTTGAGAATGTTGTCGGTGAAAATGTTGTCGTTGAGAATGTTGTCGTTAAAAATGTTGTCGTTGAGAATGTTGTCGCTGAGAATGTAGTCGTTGTGAATATTGTCGTTGAGAATGCTGTCTTTGAGAATAATCTCGTTGAGAATGTTGTCGTGGAGAATGTTGTCATTGAGAATTTTGTCGTTGAGAATGTTGTCGTTGAAAATGTTTTCGTTGAGAATGTTTTCGTATAGAATGTTGTCGTTGAGAATGTTGTCGTTGAGAATGTGTTCGTAGAGAATGCTGTCGTTGAGAATGTTGTCGTTGAGAAGGTTGTCGTTGAGAATATTGTCGTTGAGAATGTTGTAGTTGAGAATTTTGTCATTGAGAATGTTGTCGTTGATAATATTGTCGTTGAGAATGTTGTCGTTGAGAATCTTGTCGTTGAGAATATTGTCTTTGAAAATATTGTCGTTGGAAATGTTGTCGTTGAAAATGTTGTCGTTGAAAATGTTGTCGTTGAAAATGTTGTCGTTGAAAATGTTATCGTTGAAAATGTTGTCGTTGAGAATGTTGTCGTTCAGAATGATGTCGTTGAGATTTTTGTCGTTGAGAATGTTGTCGTTGAGAATGTTGTCGTTAAGAATGTTGTCGTTGAGAATGTTGTCGTTGAGAATAATGTCGTTGAAAAAGTTGTCGTTGAGAATGTTGTCGTTGAAAATGTTGTCGTTGAAAATGTTGTCGTTGAAAATGTTGTCGTGGAAAATGTTGTCGTTGAAAATGTTGTCGTTGAATATGTTGGCGTTGAAATTGTTGTCTTTGAAAATATTGTGGTTGTTGTTGTTTATTTATTATTATTATTATTATTATTATTATTATTATTCTATGGGCGGTTTTTTTAAAAGGTTTTATAAGTTTTTCGTCGTCACCTTGGTTTATTTCATAATAAAATCATCATTTTCAGTCATTATTCTTTTTGCATCTCTTCACCGCCTTTACACTCTCCGAAGGGGAGGGCCGCGCACAGGGGAGGTCCGCCGAAGCGGCTGGTTACCGCAACCTTGGACCACATCCCTCCGCGCATGTGGCCTCCCCTTCCGAGTGGTTAATGCCTCCGTGTGGTTCCGCACTTGTTACTTCATTCTTTCTTCTCTATGGCGCCATCTTCACTTTTAAAATTGTGTCCCCTGACTCCGTTTCTTCCACTTCAGAAAGAACACCGCTCTGACACCACAAGTCAATAAAAGATTTTGTGTCGCCCTTGCATTTATGATATATATACTCCCTCCTGATTCTTCTTTCGATTCCTTTTTTTAAGTACTCGGCATATGTTTTTTGAGCCGACCTTTCACCTTTTTCTGTTGCTGTAAAACAATGATATATGCTTGCCTTTGTTTCGGCTATAATGAAGTTTGCCAGTAAATCTCGCTTAGTATAGCCGCCCCTTTCAGGAGGTCTCCCCCTGTGTAATTCCAGTGCGCTCCTCACCCTGCGGCCCGTGACTCCTTTTATCCACTCCTTTGCTGTCCGCCATACCTCTCCGGCCTGTCTGCAGTCGTAGAGGATGTGCCAGGTCGTGGCCTGGCTTCCAGGGCATGCTCTGCACACTGAGTTTTCTCGCAATCCCGACCGCGACAGGAAAACGGCGTCTGCCAGGCGATCATGTGCCAGTCTCCAAGACACCTCCCCCTCCCTCCCCAGGACTGGCGCCGTCCAGAAGGCTTTCCAGCACGTAGACTCTCCCCATATGCCGTCCTTGTAGGGCCACTTCTCTTTGTTTTTTTTTTGGCAACGATTTCTCGGTAAATATCGCTTTTGTGTATGGGAAACGTTCGCGTTCGCTTCGACAGCTCGCTCCGGAAACCGAAGGGGAGAGATTCCTCCGTCGGGGGCCAAGATGTGGGGAGAGGTCCTCCGTTTTCCCCGGACCTCACGTCCATTGTGTCGAGGGCGCTTTTCAATGAGGAGTAGAAACCGTTCCTCTTAGGCCTGGTCTCGAGGAAGTAGGAAACGAAGATTTTCCACGGTTGAACTTCACCTGTGACGTACCGTTGAAAGAAATTTATCCTCATAGCGGTAATTTTTGCCTGCACGTCAGTCAGCCCCAGTCCTCCGCACCCGAGCGGGGCCGTCAGCACGGCTCCGGCAACCCAGTGTTTTCGGCCCCTACCCCACACAAAATCCGTGAGGGCGGCTTGCACCCGCCGGATGCATTGAGGGCTAATGCATTGGGTCTGTAGGCGGTACCAGATGGTCGGGGCCACGAACTGATTTACGACCCTTGTCCTTCCTCTCACGGAAAGGGCCCCTGAAGCCGCCTCCCACCTCCTCAATCCGTTTTGAATTTTTACTTCCAGGTCTTCCTCTAGTCCTTCTCTCTCTTTGATGGTGTCATTTTTAAAAACCACTCCGAGGAATCGGGCACCTTCGGTGGAGATTGCGAAGGGTCCGAGCCTATCCGTGCGCCCGCGCCAGGACCCGACGTACATCCCTTCAGTCTTGTTCTCGTTTAGTTCTGCTCCCGAGAGGGCGGCGTACGAATCGAATGATTTTATCACATTTCTTACAGCGTCGTTCTCCGAAATGAATAAAGTTACGTCATCTGCGTATGCTGATAGCGTAATATGTGCTTCTTGAGTGGGGAGTGGAAAACCTGTAATTTTAGTTTTTAGGATGTGGAGTAGTGGCTCTAGGGCCAGTGCGTACAGCTGGCCGGAGAGCGGACATCCTTGTCTTATGCCTCGCTTAAAGGGGATTGGAGGAGTCAGACTATTGCCAACCCTAACGAGGCATGATGCGTCCTCGTAAATTGTACTTAAAGTTTTTATGAAATTTTCGCCAAAATTCATGCGTCTCAATACATTGAATAAAAAATCATGGCGAACTTTGTCGAAAGCGCCCTTTTGGTCCAGACTTAATATGGCCAGTGGAGAAT
This sequence comes from Ischnura elegans, assembly GCF_921293095.1. Taxonomy (NCBI): domain Eukaryota; kingdom Metazoa; phylum Arthropoda; class Insecta; order Odonata; family Coenagrionidae; genus Ischnura; species Ischnura elegans. Next base: position 99,785,085 of record NC_060259.1, read on the forward strand.
TAGTTTCATTCGCATATGCGATAATGTCACGAATTAGGGACAGGTTATCTAAGATGGTTCTGCCTGTGACGCCGCACCCTTGCTCGGGGGATACCACCTCTCGCATTGCCGACGACAGTCTCATGGAAAGGGCCTTCGCAATTTTTTTGTAATCGGTGGTGGTGATCGAGATTGGTCTCCAGTTCTTCAAATTTGTTCTGTCTCCTTTTTTATGAATTAAATTCAGAACGGGCCATCTGCTGGAGATAGGGAGCATGCCTCTCTCTAGGCTCGCGTCGACCATTGACGCGAAGGGCTTCGCGAGGAGAGTCCAAAAGGTCTTATAGAATTCGGACGTTAGGCCATCGATTCCTGGTGCTTTCTTTCGGTTCAAGCTGTAGAGTGCAGTGCGGAGATCCTCTGGGGTCAGGGGCGCCTCCATCCGCGCTTTACTCTCCGCCGTCAATTCCGGCTGCCCCCGCGAAAGAATAATAAAATCGTCCTCCTGCAGCGCTGAGTCTGTCTGTACGGGGGCTTGAAAGACTTTTTCATAATAGTCTTTTACGTACTTCACAAGATGCTGCTGTTCGGAGAGGATAGTGCCGTCGTCTGTTTCCAATGACGTCAGGGGGGGTCGATGCATCCGTGTCACCGATCTTGAGAGAGCAGTCCCCAACGGATTCTCCGAAGACGCTATCTCTTCCCATCCCTCGATCGCCGTCGCTCTCTCGCCCACCTCCTTGTACGTGCGCCTTATTTCCTCCCTCGCCTTCATCGCCTCCTCTCCTCGAGTCGTCGCCTCCGTCGCCTCGTGCGATATCATGTGGGATATGTTTCTGTCTTTACTAAGGCGTACATAAATCCTGGTGGCGGCTCTAATCTCAGATTTTAAAGTTTCCCACGCGACGACGGGGTCCCCGCTCTCGTGTGTAGACGTCACTTCCTCGATAATTGTCGACATGAATTCGACAAATTCTTCGTTATCAAGTAGGTAGTTGTAGAATTTCCAGTACGGGGGAGGTGGTTTTATTACATCCTGGATGGTGAAGTCTATGGATAGAGCCATGTGGTCCGAGAACGAGGCTCGCCTTTCGATGGAGGATATTTTCTGTATGTTGTCAGTGTATATCCTGTCCAGGCGGGATGCAATATTGGGGTCAGCCGCAGAGTGGTACGTATACCCTTCCCTTTTTCCGTGCCTTTCCCTCCATACGTCTGATAGAGAGTGCTTCCTAATGAGTGCAGCGAGACGCCTCGCCTTTGTAGGCTCCCTCTCTATCCTCGATGAGCGGTCGTGACGAGGCGACAGCGTGCAATTTTAGTCGCCAGCTAGTATGGTGAGATCCGGATGATAGTCTTCCGCCCTGCCTTGCTCGAGTGCGTCGTCCATCTTCCGTATCACTTCAACAGCTATGTCCTTGTCGTTAGGTAGGTAGCTGTTAATAACGCGGAAGGTGGAGCCTGAGCTAAATTCGAAACGATGTTCTGTAGCATGCCCCGGATAGAGGGTGTTTTCCTTCGTTATGTTGGGGGCGAGGTTCTTTTTTATTGCGATGCCAGTTCCCGCGGCTACTCTGTGGGTGGGGTTGAGGCTGAAAGAATAGCCGAGGCTGCGGAGGCAGGGTTGGAGGTGGTCCGCGTTTGTTTCCTGCATAAGTAGGATATCTGGTTCCCAACGCTGGATGAAAAATTTGAGCTGTTGACTTTTTACGTTGCTGGCTACAGAACGCACGTTTAGGGTGGTCAGGTTGATGGTCTTCCCTCTGACGGACGTCATTGATTATGCGGTGGTTTGTTAGTTAGGGCCTTAAAAAACCTGTGGATCCTCATATCTAACGCAACATCTTTAACTGCTTTGTTCTCGACAAGCTCTCTCAACGTTTCGATGAGGGCATGCGTGTCTGAAAAAAAATTCTTAGCCATGTCCGTAATGTTCTTCTTTCCTTTCGTTTCTTTCAGGAATAAAATGAGTTTTGGACTATCTAAAAATCCCTCTTGTGGATGGTTGTTGAGGTAATCTTCTATCTCTTTGTATCCCCGTTCATCGGATGGGGTGGGGATTAATCGTTTTCTTTGGGGAGACGTTCTTTCCTCCGCCCTGACGTGTTTCCTTTTTGTTTGGCCTTGCACTTGAGAGAGGCTAGTTGGTGCGTGCGGGTTGTTTGTTTGATGATCTTCCGTTGCTGCTTCGGTGGCGTGGGAATCAAGATTATGGTCTGTGGCAACCAATTCGTCCGAGGAGGGGTTTTTTGCGGCGTGTTGCGTGGGTAAAGGTAGCGGGGTGGAGTGAGAAGTCTTGGTCTCGGGGGGCGTGTCGCTCCCGTCATTTTTTTCATGATTGGCAACGTCCGCTTCCTCGGTGGGGTGAGGAGGGAGAGGAATTGGGGTGATAATATTTTTTTTCGGCGCTATGATTTGGTGATCTGCACCTCCGGGGGTGGGGGTCTTAAGTGATGCGGCCGGCGCGTCATTATTATGTTGTTTTTTGCCGTCGTTTATGCGAGGGTTAAAATTCGCCCTGCTTTCCCTTGCCTGGTCGAGATTGGCCTTGCAGGCGGAGGCAAAATGTCCGTCTTCGTTGCATCTAAAGCACCGAGGGTCATTAAAGTTGAAGAAAATTCGGTGCTTGGCGGGGCCGAAATCCAAGAGCAGCGACTCGGGTACAATCACACCTTCCCGACGTACGATGAAGACCTGCTTCCTCCACGACTCGACGTGGCTTAGATCATCTCTTTTTATTCCCACGCCCAGGGTGGACACGGGGCTCACGACTCTTCCTATTTGGGAGATAATTTCCAACAAATCGGGAATCGGGAATTCTGGGGGCACGTTTGAGACGACTAGCCGCTCCACTTGCTGAACCATGCGGTTCGCAATTAAAAAATTATTCATTATGGTGAGACCTCCTTTATTCATCATGAAGTCGTTTAAAATGTCTTCATTCTTCAAATAGAAACAAACTCGATCCCCTGGAAGTTTTGTGGCGTGCGTTATCTGTCTGCCGCCCACCTCTTCGGCCATCGCCTCGATGTATTGGGCTATGGGAACGCCTGGGAGGCCGTTGAAAATAATTCCCGTCTTCCCTGTGGGTCCCGATTTCAATGGTATTATCTTTTTCGTGACGAATTTAAAAGGTTGGGGTGGGTTATCGCCGTTGCTTTGGGCTTGTCGATTTTCCTTCCCTCCCGTCACCCGCGCGTAGCTGACTAACGGTCTGCCCCGTTGGGGTGCGTCGCTAATGCTCGCGGCTTCGCCTTCGCATCGAATAGGGTCCGCCCCGCTTACCGCACTCGATCCCCTTCCCCTTGCGCTCGCTGCGAGCGAGCGATGCCTCGTCTCAGCTGAAGAGGTGATTTTCCCCTCCCTCGTCGCCTGAGTAATGGGGAAAGCAGTGTCCGGGGGACGGTTTACGTCACGGGCATCGGAACTTTGAGTATCTATGGCTCCACCACTTGCATGGACAAATGAATTATGAATTCCGTAATTAATTTCGGTCGGTGAAACTTTGCCAGTGATAGAAGAAAAAGGGAGTGAGCGGACACCGATAGTTGTCGGAATGCGCCTTACTGTGGTAGTTAAAATACCGCCTTCGCGGCGCAATACTGTCGTCGGCGATTTTATTTCGTCATTTAGTGACTCCAGGGATAATGACAGATTACGTGAACTTCTGTAATTAATCGGAGGGGCTGTAGTGGCAACCTGAGCACGTCTCTGAGGTGACGACGGAGCTTTTCTTACCCTCCTATCGTTAGTCGTGTCGCCGAGTTGACTGGAAGACGGAGACATCCTCCTTGGTAAATGCGGTGGGCTGATCATCATCGACATAATGTCTGGTGAGTTGAAAATTGCAGTATATCCGATACAATTGTTGTCTCGATGTGAAAAAAAAGCACTTTGCTGGTCTTCTCGTTTCCTCTCTCACCGACTCCGAGGTGTCGGCGAGGATGGGTAATGAAACGGGATCCAAGATTTGACGAGAGTGTTTTTGAGTCACTTTTCGGTGAAATTAAGCACTTATTCAATTAAAAATTGAACACTAGGGTTGCGTGAAGTATCCCGCAACGAAAAACAACTATTCCGAAGCACTCACAGAAAAAAAACTTCGCAAATACTCCGATAGAAACACTTGAAAGTGATGAGCTCGGGAGCGCAGTCGAAACACGTCCGCTCTGCTCGGTGTCTCAAGTTGTTGTTGTTGTTGTTGTTGTTGTTGTTGTTGTTGTTGTTGTTGTTGAAAATGTTGTCGTTGAGAATGTTGTCGTTGAGAATGTTGTTGTTGAAAATAATGTCGATAAAAAAGTTGTCGTTGAGAATGTTGTGGTTGAAAATGTTGTCGGTGAAAATGTTGTCATGGAAAATGTTGTCGTTGAAAATGTTGTCGTTGAAAATGTTATCGTGGAAATTTTGTCGTTGAGAATGTTGTCGTTGAGAATGTTGTCGTTGAGAATGCTGTCGTTGAGAATGTTGTCGTTGAGAATGTTGTCGTTGAGAATGTTGTCGTTGAGAATGTTGTCGTTGAGAATGTTGTCGTTGAGAATGTTGTCGTTGAGAATGTTGTCGTTGAGAAAGTTGTCGTTGAGAATGTTGTCGTTGAGAATGTTGTCGTTGAAAATGTTGTCATTGAATATGTTGTCGTTGAAAATGTTGTCGTTGAAAATGTTGTCGTTGAGAATGTTGTCGTTGAGAATGTTGTCGTTGAGAATGTTGTCGTTGAAAAAGTTGTCGTTGAGAATGTTGTCGTTGAAAATGTTGTCCTTGAGAATGTTGTCGTTGAGAATTTTGTCGTTGAGAATGTTGTCGTTGAGAAAGTTGTCGTTGAAAATGTTGTCGTTGAGGATGTTGTCGTTAAAAATGTTGTCGTTGAGAATGTTGTCGCTGAGTATGTTGTCGTTGAGAATGCTTTCTATCAGAATGTTCTCGTTGAGAATGTTGTCGTGGAGAATGTTGTCGTTGAGAATGTTGTCGTTGAGAATGTTGTCGTTGAGAATGTTGTCGTTGAGAATGTTGTCGTTGAGAATGTTGTCGTTGAGAATGCTGTCGTTGAGAATTTTGTCGATGAGAATGTTGTCGTTGAAAATGTTGTCGTTGAGAATGTTGTCGTTGAGAATGTTGTCGTTGAGAATGTTGTTGTTGAGATTAATGTCGTTGAAAAAGTTGTCGTTGAAAATGTTGTCGTTGAGAATGTTGTCGTTGAGAATGTTGTCATTGAGAATTTTGTCGCTGAGAATGTTGTCGTTAAAAATGTTGTCGTTGAGAATGTTGTCGCTGTGAATGTTGTCGTTGAGAATGTTGTCGTTGAGAATGCTGTCTATCAGAATGTTCACGTTGAGAATGTTGTCGTTGAGAATGTTGTCGTTGAGAATGTTGTCGTTGAGAATGTTGTCGTTGAGAATAATGTCGTTGAGAATGCTGTCGTTGAGAATTTTGTCGTTGAGAATGTTGTCGTTGAAAATGTTGTCGTTGAGAATGTTGTCGTTGAGAATGTTGTCGTTGAGAATGTTGTTGTTGAGATTAATGTCGTTGAAAAAGTTGTCGTTGAAAATGTTGTCGTTGAAAATGTTGTCGTTGAGAATGTTGTCGTTGAGAATGTTGTCATTGAGAATTTTGTCGTTGAGAATGTTGTCGTTAAAAATGTTGTCGTTGAGAATGTTGTCGCTGTGAATGTTGTCGCTGTGAATGTTGTCGTTGAAAATGTTGTCGTTGAGAATGTTTTCGTTGAGAATGTTGTCGTTGAGAATGTTGTCGTTGAGAATGTTGTCGTTGAGAATGCTGTCGCTGAGAATGTTATCGTTGAGAATGTTGTCGCTGAGAATGTTGTCGTTTAAAATGTTGTAGTTGAAAATTTTGTCATTGAGAATGTTGTCGTTGAAAATATTGTCGTTGAGAATGTTGTCGTTGAGAATGTTGTCGTTGAGAATGTTGTCGTTGAGAATGTTGTCGCTGAGAATGTTGTCGTTGAAAAAGTTTCTATGAGAATGTTGTCGTTGAAAATGTTGTCATTGAGAATGTTGTCGTTGAGAATGTTGTCGTTGAGAATGTTGTCGTTGAGAATGTTGTCGTTGAGAATGTTGTCGTTGACAATGTTTTCGTTGAGAATTTTCTAATTGAGAATGTTGTCGTTGAAAATATTGTCGTTGAGAATATTGTCGTTGATAATGTTGTCGTTGAGAATGCTGTCGTTGAAAAAGTTGTCGTTGAGAATGTTGTCGTTGAAAATGTTGTCATTGAGAATGTTGTCGTTGAGAATGTTGTCTTTGAGAATGTTGTCGTTGGAAATGTTGTCGTTTAGATCGTTAGGGTTGAGAATGTTGTCGTTGAGAATGTGGTCGTTGAGAATTTTGTCATTGAGAATGTTGTCGTTGAAAATATCGTCGTTGAGAATGTTGTCGTTGAGAATGTTGTCGTTGAGAATGTTTTCGTTGAGAATGTTGTCGTTGAGAATGCTGTCGTTGAGAATGTTGTCGTTGAGAATGTTGTCGTTGAGAATGTTGTCGTTAAGAATAATGTCGTTGAAAAAGTTGTCGTTGAGAATGAAGTCGTTGAAAATGTTGTCGTTGAAAATGTTGTCGTTGAAAATGTTGTCGTTGAAAATGTTGTCGTTGAAAATGTTGTCGTTGAGAATGTTGTCGTTGAGAATGTTGTTGTTGAAAATAATGTCGATAAAAAATTGTCGTTGAGAATGTTGTGGTTGAAAATGTTGTCGTTGAAAATGTTGTCATGGAAAATTTTGTCAGTGAAAATGTTGTCGTTGAAAATGTTATCCTTGAAAATGTTGTCGTTGAGAATGTTGTCGTTGAGAATGTTGTCGATGAGAATGCTGTCGTTGAGAATGTTGTCGTTGAGAATGTTGTCGTTGAGAATGTTGTCGTTGAGAATGTTGTCGTTGAGAATGTTGTCGTTGAGAATGTTGTCATTGAGAATGTTGTCGTTGAGAATGTTGTCGTTGAAAAAATTGTCGTTGAGAATGTTGTCGTTGAAAATGTTGTCATTAAAAATGTTGTCGTTGAAAATGTTGTCGTTGAGAAAGTGTTCGTTGAGAATGTTGTCGTTGAGAATGTTGTCGTTGAGAATGTTGTCGTTGAAAAAGTTGTCGTTGAGAATGTTGTCGTTGAAAATGTTGTCCTTGAGAATGTTGTCGTTGAGAAAGTTGTCCTTGAGAATGTTGTCGTTGAGAATGTTGTCGTTGAAAATGATATCGTTGAGAATGTTGTCGTTAAAAATGTTGTCGTTGAGAATGTTGTCGCTGTGAATGTTGTCGTTGAGAATTTTGTCGTTGAGAATGTGGTCGTTGAGAATTTTGTCATTGAGAATGTTGTCGTTGAAAATATCGTCGTTGAGAATGTTGTCGTTGAGAATGTTGTCGTTGAGAATGTTTTCGTTGAGAAATTTGTCGTTGAGAATGCTGTCGTTGAGAATGTTGTCGTTGAGAATGTTGTCGTTGAGAATGTTGTCGTTGAGAATGTTGTTGTTGCGAATAATGTCGTTGAAAAAGTTGTCGTTGAGAATGAAGTCGTTGAAAATGTTGTCGTTGAAAATGTTGTCGTTGAAAATGTTGTCGTTGAAAATGTTGTCGTTGAGAATGTTGTCGTTGAGAATGTTGTTGTTGAAAATAATGTCGATTAAAAAGTTGTCGTTGAGAATGTTTTGGTTGAAAATGTTGTCGTTGAAAATGTTGTCATGGAAAATTTTGTCGTTGAAAATGTTGTCGTTGATAATGTTATCCTTGAAAATGTTGTCGTTGAAAATGTTGTCGTTGAAAATGTTGTCGTTGAAAATGTTGTCGTTGAGAATGTTGTCGTTGAGAATGTTGTTGTTGAAAATAATGTCGATTAAAAAGTTGTCGTTGAGAATGTTTTGGTTGAAAATGTTGTCGTTGAAAATGTTGTCATGGAAAATTTTGTCGTTGAAAATGTTGTCGTTGATAATGTTATCCTTGAAAATGTTGTCGTTGAGAATGTTTTCGTTGAGAATGTTGTCGTTGAGAATGTTGTCCTTGAGAATGTTGTCGTTGAGAATGCTGTCGTTGAGAATGTTATCGTTGAGAATGTTGTCGTTGAGAATGTTGTCGTTGAGAATGTTGTAGTTGAGAATTTTGTCATTGAGAATGTTGTCGTTGAAAATATTGTCGTTGAGAATGTTGTCGTTGAGAATGTTGTCGTTGAGAATGTTGTCGTTGAGAATGTTGTCGTTGAGAATGTTGTCGCTGAGAATGTTGTCGTTGAAAAAGTTTCTATGAGAATGTTGTCGTTGAAAATGTTGTCATTGAGAATGTTGTCGTTGAGAATGTTGTCGTTGAGAATGTTGTCGTTGAGAATGTTGTCGTTGAGAATGTTTTCGTTGAGAATTTTCTCATTGAGAATGTTGTCGTTGAAAATATTGTCGTTGAGAATGTTGTCGTTGATAATGTTATGGTTGAGAATGCTTTCGTTGAAAAAGTTGTCGTTGAGAATGTTGCCGTTGAAAATGTTGTCATTGAGAATGTTGTCGTTGAGAATGTTGTCGTTGAGAATGTTGTCGTTGGCAATGTTGTCGTTTAGAATGTTAGCGTTGAGAATGTTGTCGTTGAGAATGTGGTCGTTGAGAATTTTGTCATTGAGAAAGTTGTCGTTGAAAATATCGTCGTTGAGAATGTTGTCGTTGAGAATGTTGACGTTGAGAATGTTTTCGTTGAGAATGTTGTCGTTGAGAATGCTGTCGTTGAGAATGTTTTCGTTGAGAATGTTGTCGTTGAGAATGTTGTTGTTGAGAATAATGTCGTTGAAAAAGTTGTCGTTGAGAATGAAGTCGTTGAAAATGTTGTCGTTGAAAATGTTGTCGTTGAAAATGTTGTCGTTGAAAATGTTGTCGTTGAAAATGTTGTCGTTGAGAATGTTGTCGTTGAGAATGTTGTTGTTGAAAATAATGTCGATAAAAAAGTTGTCGTTGAGAATGTTGTGGTTGAAAATGTTGTCGTTGAAAATGATGTCATGGAAAATTTTGTCAGTGAAAATGTTGTCGTTGAAAATGTTATCCTTGAAAATGTTGTCGTTGAGAATGTTGTCGTTGAGAATGTTGTCGTTGAGAATGCTGTCGTTGAGAATGTTGTCGTTGAGAATGTTGTCGTTGAGAATGTTGTCGTTGAGAATATTGTCGTTGAAAATGTTGTCGTTGAGAATGTTGTCGTTGAAAATGTTGTCGTTTAGAATGTTGTCGTTGAGAATGTTGTCGTTGAGAATGTTGTCGTTGAGAATGTTGTCGTTGAAAAAGTTGTCGTTGAGAATGTTGTCGTTGAAAATGTTGTCCTTGAGAATGTTGTCGTTGAGAAAGTTGTCGTTGAGAATGTTGTCGTTGAGAATGTTGTCGTTGAAAATGATGTCGTTGAGAATGTTGTCGTTAAAAATGTTGTCGTTGAGAATGTTGTCGCTGTGAATGTTGTCGTTGAGAATGTTGTCGTTGAGAATGCTGTCTTTCAGAATGTACTCGTTGAGAATGTTGTCATGGAGAATGTTGTCATTGATTATTTTGTCGTTGAAAATGTTGTCGTTGAGAATGTTGTCGTTGAGAATGTTGTCGTTGAGAATGTTGTCATTGAGAATGTGGTCGTTGAGAATGCTGTCTTCGAGAATGTTGTCGTTGAGAATGTTGTCGTTGAGAATATTGTCGTTGAGAATGTTGTAGTTGACAATTTTGTCATTGAGAATGTTGTCGTTGAAAATATTGTCGTTGAGAATGTTGTGGTTGAGAATGTTGTCGTTGAGAATGTTTTCGTTGAGAATATTGTCGCTGAGAATGTTGTCGTTGAAAAAGTTGTCAATGAGAATGTTGTCTTTGAAAATGTTTTCATTGAGAATGTTGTCGTTGAGAATGTTGTCGTTGAGAATGTTGTCGTTGAGAATGTTGTCGTTGAGAATGTTTTCGTTGTGAATTTTCTCATTGAGAATGTTGTCGTTGAAAATATTGTCGTTGAGAATGTTGTCGTTGAGAATGTTGTCGTTGATAATGTTGTCGTTGAGAATGCTGTCGTTGAAAAAGTGTCGTTGAGAATGTTGCCCTTTAAAATGTTGTCATTGAGAATGTTGTCGTTGAGAATGTTGTCGTTGGCAATGTTGTCGTTTAGAATGTTAGCGTTGAGAATGTTGTCGTTGAGAATGTGGTCGTTGAAAATTTTGTCATTAAGAATGTTGTCGTTGAAAATATCGTTGTTGAAAATGTTGTCGTTGAGAATGTTGTCGTTGAGAATGTTTTCGTTGAGAAATTTGTCGTTGAGAATGCTGTCGTTGAGAATGTTGTCGTTGAGAATGTTGTCGTTGATAATGTTGTCGTTGAGAATGTTGTTGTTGCGAATAATGTCGTTGAAAAAGTTGTCGTTGAGAACGAAGTCGTTGAAAATGTTGTCGTTGAAAATGTTGTCGTTGAAAATGTTGTTGTTGAAAATGTTGTCGTTGAAAATGTTGTCGTTGAGAATGTTGTCGTTGAGAATGTTGTTGTTGAAAATAATGTCGATTAAAAAGTTGTCGTTGAGAATGTTGTGGTTGAAAATGTTGTCGTTGAAAATGTTGTCATGGAAAATTTTGTCGTTGAAAATGTTGTCGTTGAAAATGTTGTGGTTGAAAATGTTGTCGTTGAAAATGTTGTCATGGAAAATTTTGTCGTTGAAAATGTTGTCGTTGAAAATGATGTCGTTGAGAATGTTGTCGTTAAAAATGTTGTCGTTGAGAATGTTGTCGCTGTGAATGTTGTCGTTGAGAATGTTGGCGTTGAGAATGTGGTCGTTGAGAATTTTGTCATTGAGAATGTTGTCGTTGAAAATATCGTCGTTGAGAATGTTGTCGTTGAGAATGTTATCGTTGAGAATGTTTTCGTTGAGAAATTTGTCGTTGAGAATGCTGTCGTTGAGAATGTTGTCGTTGAGAATGTTGTCGTTGAGAATGTTGTCGTTGAGAATGTTGTTGTTGCGAATAATGTCGTTGAAAAAGTGGTCGTGTAGAATGAAGTCGTTGAAAATGTTGTCGTTGAAAATGTTGTCGTTGAAATTGTTGTCGTTGAAAATGTTGTCGTTGAGAATGTTGTCGTTGAGAATGTTGTTGTTGAAAATAATGTCGATTAAAAAGTTGTCGTTGAAAATGTTGTGGTTGAAAATGTTGTCGTTGAGAATGTTGTCGTTGAGAATGTTGTTGTTGCGAATAATGTCGTTGAAAAAGTTGTCGTTGAGAATGAAGTCGTTGAAAATGTTGTCGTTGAAAATGTTGTCGTTGAGAATGTTGTCGTTGAGAATGTTGTCGTTGAGAATGCTGTCGATGAGAATGTTGTCGTTAAGAATGTTGTCGTTGAGAATGTTGTCGTTGAGAATGTTGTCGTTGAGAATGTTGTCGTTGAGAATGTTGTCGTTGAAAAAATTGTCGTTGAGAATGTTGTAGTTGAAAATGTTGTCATTAAAAATGTTGTCGTTGAAAATGTTTTCGTTGAGAATGTTGTCGTGGAGAATGTTGTCGTTGAGAATGTTGTCGTTGAGAATGTTGTCGTTGAAAAAGTTGTCGTTGAGAATGTTGTCGTTGAAAATATTGTCCTTGAGAATGTTGTCGTTGAGAAAGTTGTCCTTGAGAATGTTGTCGTTGAGAATGTTGTCGTTGAAAATGATGTCGTTGAGAATGTTGTCGTTAAAAATGTTGTCGTTGAGAATGTTGTCGCTGTGAATGTTGTCGTTGAGAATGTTGTCGTTGAGAATGCTGTCTTTCAGAATGTTCACGTTGAGAATGTTGTCGTGGAGAATGTTGCCATTGAGAATTTTGTCGTTGAAAATGTTGTCGTTGAGAATGTTGTCGTTGAGAATGTTGTCGTTGAGAATGTTTTCGTTGAGAATGTGGTCGTTGGGAATGCTGTCGTAGAGAATGTTGTCGTTGAGAATGTTGTCGTTGAGAATGTTGTCGTTGAGAATGTTGTAGTTGAGAATTTTGTCATTGAGAATGTTGTCGTTGAAAATATTGTCGTTGAGAATGTTGTGGTTGAGAATGTTGTCGTTGAGAATGTTGTCGTTGAGAATGTTGTCGCTGAGAATGTTGTCGTTGAAAAAGTTGTCTATGAGAATGTTGTCGTTGAAAATGTTGTCATTGAGAATGTTGTCGTTGAGAATGTTGTCGTTGAGAATGTTGTCGTTGAGAATGTTGTCGTTGAGAATGTTTTCGTTGTGAATTTTCTCATTGAGAATGTTGTCGTTGAAAATATTGTCGTTGAGAATGTTGTCGTTGAGAATGTTGTCGTTGATAATGTTGTCGTTGAGAATGCTGTCGTTGAAAAAGTTGTCGTTGAGAATATTGCCGTTGAAAATGTTGTCATTGAGAATGTTGTCGTTGAGAATGTTGTTGTTGAGAATGTTGTCGTTGGCAATGTTGTCGTTTAGAATGTTAGCGTTGAGAATGTTGTCGTTGAGAATGTGGTCGTTGAGAATTTTGTCATTGAGAATGTTGTCGTTGAAAATATCGTCGTTGAGAATGTTGTCGTTGAGAATGTTGTCGTTGAGAATGTTTTCGTTGAGAAATTTGTCGTTGAGAATGCTGTCGTTGAGAATGTTGTCGTATAGAATGTTGTCGTTGAGAATGTTGCTGTTGCGAATAATGTCGTTGAAAAAGTTGTCGTTGAGAATGAAGTTTTTGAAAATGTTGTCGTTGAAAATGTTGTCGTTGAAAATGTTGTCGTTGAAAATGTTGTCGTTGAGAATGTTGTCGTTGAGAATGTTGTTGTTGAAAAAAATGTCGATTAAAAAGTTGTCGTTGAGAATGTTGTGGTTGAAAATGTTGTCGTTGAAAATGTTGTCATGGAAAATTTTGTCGTTGAAAATGATGTCGTTGAAAATGTTATCCTTGAAAATGTTGTCGTTGAGAATGTTGTCGTTCAGAATGTTGTCGTTGAGAATGTTGTCGTTAAGAATGCTGTCGTTGAGAATGTTGTCGTTGAGAATGTTGTCGTTGAGAATGTTGTCGTTGAGAATGTTGTCGTTGAGAATGTTGTCGTTGAGAATGTTGTCGTTGAGAATGTTGTCATTGAGAATTTTGTCGTTGAGAATGTTGTCATTGAGAATTTTGTCGTTGAGAATGTTGCCGTTGAAAATGTTGTCGTTGAGAATGTTTTCGTTGAGAATGTTGTCGTTGAGAATGTTGTCGTTGAGAATGTTGTCGTTGAGAATGCTGTCGTTGAGAATGTTATCGTTGAGAATGTTGTCGTTGAGAATTATGTCGTTGAGATTGTTGTAGTTGAGAATTTTGTCATTGAGAATGTTGTCGTTGAAAATATTGTCGTTGAGAATGTTGTCGTTGAGAATGTTATCGTTGAGAATGTTGTCGTTGAAAATGTTGTCGTTGAGAATGTTGTCGCTGAGAATGTTGTCGTTGAAAAAGTTGTCTATGAGAATGTTGTCGTTGAAAATGTTGTCATTAAGAATGTTGTCGTTCAGAATATTGTCGTTGAGAATGTTGTCGTTGAGAATGTTGTCGTTGAGAATGTTGTCGTTGAGAATGCTGTCGTTGAGAATGTTGTCGTTGAGAATGTTGTCGTTGAGAATGTTGTTGTTGAGAATAATGTCGTTGAAAAAGTTGTCGTTTAGAATGAAGTCGTTGAAAATGTTGTCGTTGAAAATGTTGTCGTTGAAAATGTTATCCTTGAAAATATTGTCGTTGAGAATGTTGTCGTTGAGAATGTTGTCGTTGAGAATGCTGTCGTTGAGAATATTGTCGTTGAGAATGTTGTCGTTGAGAATGTTGTCGTTGAGAATGTTGTTGTTGAAAATGTTGTCGTTGAGAATGTTGTCGATGAAAAAATTTTCGTTGAGAATGTTGTTGTTGAAAATGTTGTCATTGAAAATGTTGTCGTTGAAAATGTTGTCGTTGAGAATGTTGTCGTTGAGAATGTTGTCGTTGAGAATGTTGTTGTTGAGAATGTTGTCGTTGAAAAAGTTGTCGTTGAGAATGTTTTCGTTGAAAATGTTGTCCTTGAGAATGTTGTCGTTGAGAAAGTTGTCGTTGAGAATGTTGTCGTTGAGAATGTTGACGTTGAAAATGATGTCGTTGAGAATGTTGTCGTTAAAAATGTTGTCGTTGAGAATGTTGTCGCTGTGAATAATGTCGTTGAGAATGTTGTCGTTGAGAATGCTGTCTTTCAGAATGTTGTCGTTGAGAATGCTGTCTTTCAGAATGTTCTCGTTGAGAATGTTGTCGTGGAGAATGTTGTCATTGAGAATTTTGTCGTTGAAAATGTTGTCGTTGAGAATGTTGTCGTTGAGAATGTTGTCGTTGAGAATGTTGACATTGAAAATCTGGTCGTTGAGAATGCTGTCTTCGAGAATGTTGTCGTTGAGAATGTTGTCGTTGAGAATGTTGTCGTTGAGAATGTTGTAGTTGAGAATTTTGTCATTAAGAATGTCGTCGTTGAAAATATTGTCGTTGAGAATGTTGTGGTTGAGAATGTTGTCGTTGAGAATGTTTTCGTTGAGAATGTTGTCGCTGAGAATGTTGTCGTTGAAAAAGTTGTCTATGAGAATGTTGTCGTTGAAAATGTTGTCATTGAGAATGTTGTCGTTGAGAATGTTGTCGTTGAGAATGTTGTCGTTGAGAATGTTGTCGTTGAGAATGTTTTCGTTGTGAATTTTCTCATTGAGAAAGTTGTCGTTGAAAATATTGTCGTTGAGGATGTTGTCGTTGAGAATGTTGTCGTTGATAATGTTGTCGTTGAGAATGCTGTCGTTGAAAAAGTTGTCGTTGAGAATGTTGCCGTTGAAAATGTTGTCATTGAGAATGTTGTCGTTGAGAATGTTGTCGTTGGCAAAGTATCGTTTAGAATGTTAGCGTTGAGAATGTTGTCGTTGAGAATGTTGTCGTTGAGAATGTTGTCGTTGGCAATGTTGTCGTTTAGAATGTTAGCGTTGAGAATGTTGTCATTTGTATACTTTCTTTTGTCAATATTTCCTTTTTTCAATATTTCCTTTTGTCAATATTTCCTTTTGTCAATATTTCCTTTTGTCAATATTTCCTTTTGTCAATATTTCCCTTGTCAATATTTCCTTTTGTCAATATTTCCTTTTGTCAATATTTCCTTTAATTTATACTTCCTTTTTTCAATATTTCCTTTTTTCAATATTTCCTACTTTCTATACTTCCTTTTTTCAGTATTTCCTACTTTCTATACTTCCTTTTTTCAATATTTCCTTTTTTCTATAATTCCTTTTTTCAATATTTCCTTTTTTTTAAAATTTCCTTTTGTCAATATTTCCTTTTTTCAATATTATTTTGTTTCAATATTTCTTTTTTTCAATATTTCCTTTTGTCAATATTTCCTATTTTCAATATTTTTTTTCTCAATATTTCCTTTTTTCAATATCTCATTTTTTCAATATTTCCTTTTGTCAATATTTCTTTTTTTCAATATTTCCTGTTCTCAATATTTCCTTCTTTCTATACTTCCTTTTTTCAATATTACATTTTTTCTATACTTCCTTAATAATATTTCCTTTTGTCAAAATTTCCTTTTGTCAATATTTCCGTTTCTCAATATTTCCTTTTTTCAATATTTCCTTCTTTCTATACTTCCTTTTTTCAATATTTCGTTTTTGCAATATTTCCTTTTGTCAATATTTCCTTTTTTCAATATTTCCTTTTGTCAATATTTCCTTCTTTCTATACTTCCTTTTTTCAATATTTTCTTTTTTCTATACATCCTTTTTGCAATATTTCCTTTTGTCAATATTTCCTTTTGTCAATATTTCCTTTTGTCAATATTTCCTTATGTCAATATTTCCCTTGTCAATATTTCCTTTTGTCAATATTTCCTTTTGTCAATATTTCCTTTAATTTATACTTCCTTTTTTCAATATTTCCTTTTTTCAATATTTCCTACTTTCTATACTTCCTTTTTTCAGTATTTCCTTCTTTCTATACTTCCTTTTTTCAATATTTCCTTTTTTCTATAATTCCTTTTTTCAATATTTCCTTTTTTTTAATATTTCCTTTTGTCAATATTTCCTTTTTTCAATATTATTTTGTTTCAATATTTCTTTTTTTCAATATTTCCTTTTGTCAATATTTCCTATTTTCAATATTTTTTTTCTCAATATTTCCTTTTTTCAATATCTCATTTTTTCAATATTTCCTTTTGTCAATATTTCTTTTTTTCAATATTTCCTGTTCTCAATATTTCCTTCTTTCTAAACTTCCTTTTTTCAATATTACATTTTTTCTATACTTCCTTAACAATATTTCCTTTTGTCAAAATTTCCTTTTGTCAATATTTCCGTTTCTCAATATTTCCTTTTTTCAATATTTCCTTCTTTCTATACTTCCTTTTTTCAATATTTCGTTTTTGCAATATTTCCTTTTGTCAATATTTCCTTTTTTCAATATTTCCTTTTGTCAATATTTCCTTCTTTCTATACTTCCTTTTTTCAATATTTCTTTTTTCTATACATCCTTTTTGCAATATTTCCTTTTGTCAATATTTCCTTTTGTCAATATTTCCTTTTTTCAATATTTCCTTTTCTCAATATTTCCTTTTTTCAATATTTCCTTCTTTCTATATTTCCTTTTTTCAATATTTCCTTTTTTCAATATTTCAATTTTTCAATATTTCCTTTTTCTATACTTCCTTTTTGCAACATTTCCTTTTGTCAATATTTCTTTTTTTCTATACTTCCTTTTTTCAATATTTCCTTCTGTCAATATTTCCTTTTTTCTATGCTTTCTTTTTTCAATATTTCCTTTTGTGAATATTTCTATTTGTGAATATTTCCTTTTGTCAATATTTCCTTTTTTCAATATTTCCTTTTTTCAATATATCTTTTCTCAATATTTCCTTTTTTAAATATTTCCTTTTTTGAATGTTTCCTCTTTTCTATACTTCCTTTTGTCAATATTTCCTTTTGTCAATAATAACATTTGTCAATATTTCCTTTTTTCAATATTTCCTTTTGTCAATATTTCCTTTTTTCAATATTTCCTTTTGTCAATATTTCCTTTTGTCAATATTTCCTTTTGTCAATATTTCCTTTTTTCAATAATTCCTTTTGTCAATATTTTCTTATGTCAATATTTCCTTTTTTCAATATTTCTATTTTTGAATATTTCCTCTTTTCTATACTTCCCTTGTCAATATTTCCTTTTTTCAATATTTCCTTTAGTCAATATTTCCTTTTTTCAACATTTCTTTTTGTCAATATTTCCTTTTGTCAATATTTCCTTTTGTCAATATTTCCTTTTTTGAATATTTCCTCTTTTCTATACTTCCTTTTGTCAATATTTCCTTTTGTCAATATTTCCTTTTTTCAATATTTCCTTTTGTAAATATATTCTTTTGTCAATATATCCTTTTCTCAATATTTCCTTTTCTCAATATTTCCTTTTATCAATATTTCCTTATGTCAACATTTCCTTTTGTCAATATTTCCTTTTGTCAATATCTCCTTTTGTCAATATTTCCTTTTTTCAATATTTCCTTTTGTCAAAATTTCCTTTTGTCAATATTTCCTATTTTCAATAATT
Source organism: Ischnura elegans (assembly GCF_921293095.1). Lineage (NCBI taxonomy): Eukaryota > Metazoa > Arthropoda > Insecta > Odonata > Coenagrionidae > Ischnura > Ischnura elegans. Next base: position 99,802,562 of record NC_060259.1, read on the forward strand.
CCTTTTTTGAATATTTCCTCTTTTCTATACGTCCTTTTGTCAATATTTCCTTTTTTGAATATTTCCTCTTTTCTATACTTCCTTTTGTCAATATTTCCTTTTGTCAATATTTCCTTTTTTTAATATTTCCTTTTGTCAATATTCCTTTTTTCAATATTTCCTTTTGTCAATATTTCCTTTTGTCAATATTTCCTTTTTTCATCATTTCCTTTTGTCAATATTTCCTTTTGTCAATATTTTCTTATTTCAATATTTCCTTTTTTCAATATTTCCTTTTTTTCAATATTTCCTTTTTTCAATATTTCCTTTTTTGAATATTTCCTTTTTTCTATACTTCCTTTTGTCAATATTTCCTTTTTTTATATTTCCTCTTTTCTATACTTCCTTTTTCAATATTTCATTATGTCAATATTTCCTTTTGTCAATATTTCCTTTTTTCAATATTTCCTTTTGTCAATATTTCCTTTTGTCAATATTTCCTTTTGTTAATATTTCCTTTTTTCAATATTACCATTTGTCAATATTTCCTTTTGTAAATATTTCCTTTTTTCAATATTTCCTTTTTTCAATATTTACTTTTGTCAATATTTCCTTTTGTCAATATTTCCTTATGTCAATGTTTCCTTTTTTCAATATTTACTTTTGTCAATATTTCCTTTTGTCAATATTTCCTTTTGTCAATATTTCTTTTTGTCAATATTTCCTTTTTTCAATATTTCCTTTTGTCAATATTTCCTTCTGTCAATATTTCTGTTTGTCAATATTTCCCTTTTTCAATATTTCCTTTTGTCAATACTTCCTTTTGTCAATATTTCCTTTTGTCAATATTTCCTTTTTTCAATATTTCCTTTTGTCAATATTTCCTTTTTTGAATATTTCCGCTTTTCTATACTTCCTTTTTTCATTACTTCCATTTGTCAATATTTCCTATTGTCAATATTTCCTTTTTTTAATATTTCCTTATGTCAATATTCCTTTTTTCAATATTTCCTTTTGTCAATATTTCCTTTTGTCAATATTTCCTTTTTTCAATATTTCCTTTTGTCAATATTTCCTTTTTTCAATATTTCCTTTTTTCAATATTTCCTTTTGTCAATATTTCCTTTTGTTAATATTTCCTTTTTTCAATATTTCCTTTTTAAAAATTTCCTCTTTTCTATACTTCATTTTTTCAATATTTCCTTTTGTTAATATTTCCATTTGTCAATATTTCTTTTTTTCAATTTTTCCTTTTTTCAATATTTCCTTTTTTGTATTTTTCCTTTTGTCAATATTTTCTTTTTTCAATATTTCCTTTTGTGAATATTTCCTTTTCTCAATATTTCCTTTTGTCAATATTTCCTTTTTTCAATATTTTCTTTTGTAAATATTTCCTTGTGTCAATATTTCCTTTTGTCAATATTTCCTTATGTCACTTTATCCTTTTTTCAATATTTCCTTTTGTCAATATTCCTTTTTTCAATGTTTCCTTTTATCAATATTTCCTTTTTTCATCACTTCCTTTTGTCAATATTTCCTTTTGTCAATATTTCCTTTTTTCAATATTTCCTTTTTTCAATATTTCCTTTTGTCAATATTTCCTTTTGTCAATATTTCCTTTTTTCAATATTTCCTTTTTTGAATATTTCCTCTTTTCTATACTTCCTTTTGTCAATATTTCCTTTTTTCAATATTTCCTTTTTTCAATATTTCCTTTTGTCAATATTTCCTTTTGTCAATATTTCCTTTTTTCAATATTTCCTTTTTTGAATATTTCCTCTTTTCTATACTTCCTTTTGTCAATATTTCCTGTTTTTAGTATTTCCCCTTTTCTATACTTAAATTTTTTTATATTTTTCTTAATGTTAATATTTCCTTTTGTCAGTATTTCCTTTTTTCAGTATTTCCTTTTGTCAATATTTCCTTTTGTCAATATTTCCTTTTGTCAATATTACCTTTTTTCATTATTTCCATTTGTAAACATTTCCTTTTGTCAATATTTCCTTTTGTCAATATTTCCTTTTTTCAATATATCCTTTTTTGAATATTTCCTCTTTTCTATACTTCCTTATGTCAATATTTCCTTTTGTAAATACTTCCTTTTTTCAATATTTCCTTTTGTCAATATTTCCTTTTGTCAATATTTCCTTTTGTAAATATTTCCGATTTTTAATATTAACTTTTGTCAATATTTTCTTTTGTCAACATTTCCTTTTGTCAATATTTCCTTAACTCAATATTTCCTTTTTTCAATATTTCCTTTTGTCAATATTTCCTTTGGTCAATATTTCCTTTTGTCAATATTTCTTTTTTTCAATATTTCCTTCTTTGAATATTACCTGTTTTCTATACCTCCTTTTGTCAATATTTCCTTTTTTGAATATTTCCTCCTTTCTATACTTCCTTTTCTCAATATTTCCTTTTGTAAATATTTACTTTTTTCAATATTTCCTTTTGTCAATATTTCCTTTTGCCAATATTTCCTTTTTTCAATATTTCCTTTTTTCAATATTTCCTTTTGTCAATATTCCTTTTCTCAATATTTTCTTTTGTCAATATTTCCTTTTGTCAATATTTCCTTTTTCAATATTTCATTTTGTCAATTTTTCCTTTTTTCAATATTACCTTTTGTCAATATTTCCTTTTGTCAATATATCCTTTTGTCAATTTTTCCTTTTGTCAATATTTCCTTTTGTCAATATTTCCTTTTGTCAATATTTCCTTTGGTCAATATTTTCTTCTTTCAATATTTTCTTTTGTCCACATTTCCTTTTTTCAATATTTCATTTTTTCAATATTTCCTTTTTTTAATATTTTCTGTTTTGAATATTTCCTCATTTCTATACTTCCTTTTGTCAATATTTCCTTTTTTCAATATTTTCTTTTTTCAATATTTCCTTTTTTCAATATTTCCTTTTGTCAATATTTCCTTTTTTCTATACTTCCTTTTTTTAATATCTCCTTTTTTCAATATTTCTTTTGGTCAATATTTCCTTTTTTGAATATTTCCTTAGTCAATATTTCCTTTTTTCAATATTTCCTTTTTTCTATACATCCTTTTTTCAATATCTCCCATTTTCAATATTTCCTTTTGTCAATATTTCCTTTTTTGAATATTTCCTCTTTTCTATACGTCCTTTTGTCAAAATTTCGTTTTTTGAATATTTCCTTTTTGCAATATTTCCTTTTTTCAATATTTCCTTTTTTCAATATTTCCTTTTGTCAATATTTCCTTTTTTTAAATATTCCCTGTTGTCAATATTTCCTTTTTTGAATATTTACTCTTTTCTATACGTCATTTTGTCAAAATTTCGTTTTTTGAATATTTCCTTTTTGCAATATTTCCTTTTTTCAATATTTCCTTTTTTCAATATTTCCTTTTTTCAATATTTCCTTTTGTCAATATTTCCTTTTTTTAAATATTCCCTGTTGTCAATATTTCCTTTTTTGAATATTTCCTCTTTTCAATACTTCTTTTTTTTACTATTTCCTTTTGTCAATATTTCATTGTTCAATATTTCCTATGTCAATATTTCCTTTTGTCAATATTTCATTTTGTCAAAATTTCCTTTTGTCAATATTTCCATTTTTCAATATTTCCTATTTTTAATATTTCCTTTTTCAATATTTGATTTTGTCAATATTTCCTTTTGTCAATATTTCCTTTTGTCAATATTACCTTTTGTCAATATTTCCTTTTGTCAATATTTCCTTTTTTCAATATTTCCTTTTTTGAATATTTCCTTTTTTCTATACTTCCTTTTGTCAATATTTCCTTTTTTTATATTTCCTCTTTTCTATACTTCCTTTTTCAATATTTCATTATGTCAATATTTCCTTTTGTCAATATTTCCTTTTTTCAATATTTCCTTTTGTCAATATTTCCTTTTGTCAATATTTCCTTTTGTTAATATTTCCTTTTTTCAATATTACCATTTGTCAATATTTCCTTTTGTCAATATTTCCTTTTATCAATATTTCCTTTTTTCAATATTTACTTTTGTCAATATTTCCTTTTGTCAATATTTCCTTATGTCAATATTTCCTTTTTTCAATATTTACTTTTGTCAATATTTCCTTTTATCAATATTTCCTTTTGTCAATATTTCTTTTTGTCAATATTTCCTTTTTTCAATATTTCCTTTTGTCAATATTTCCTTCTGTCAATATTTCTGTTTGTCAATATTTCCCTTTTTCAATATTTCCTTTTGTCAATACTTCCTTTTGTCAACATTTCCTTTTGTCAATATTTCCTTTTTTCAATATTTCCTTTTGTCAATATTTCCTTTTTTGAATATTTCCGCTTTTCTATTCTTCCTTTTTTCATTACTTCCATTTGTCAATATTTCCTATTGTCAATATTTCCTTTTTTTAATATTTCCTTTTGTCAATATTCCTTTTTTCAATATTTCCTTTTGTCAATATTTCCTTTTGTCAATATTTCCTTTTTTCAATATTTCCTTTTGTCAATGTTTCCTTTTTTCAATATTTCCTTTTTTCAATATTTCCTTTTGTCAATATTTCCTTTTGTTAATATTTCCTTTTTTCAATATTACCTTTTTAAAAATTTCCTCTTTTCTATACTTCATTTTGTCAATATTTCCTTTTGTTAATATTTCCATTTGTCAATATTTCTTTTTTTCAATATTTCCTTTTTTCAATATTTCCTTTTTTGTATTTTTCCTTTTGTCAATATTTTCTTTTTTCAATATTTCCTTTTGTGAATATTTCCTTTTTTCAATATTTCCTTTTGTCAATATTTCCTTTTTTCAATATTTTCTTTTGTAAATATTTCCTTGTGTCAATATTTCCTTTTGTCAATATTTCCTTATGTCACTTTATCCTTTTTTCAATATTTCCTTTTGTCAATATTCCTTTTTTCAATATTTCCTTTTATCAATATTTCCTTTTTTCATTACTTCCTTTTGTCAATATTTCCTTTTGTCAATATTTCCTTTTTTCAATATTTCCTTTTTTCAATATTTCCATTTTTGTCAATATTTCCTTTTGTCAATATTTCCTTTTTTCAATATTTCCTTTTTTGAATATTTCCTCTTTTCTATACTTCCTTTTGTCAATATTTCCTGTTTTTAGAATTCCCTCTTTTCTATACTTAATTTTTTTCAATATTTCATTATGTTAATATTTCCTTTTGTCAGTATTTCCTTTTTTCAGTATTTCCTTTTGTCAATATTTCCTTTTGTCAATATTTCCTTTTGTCAATATTACCTTTTTTCATTATTTCCATTTGTAAACATTTCCTTTTGTCAATATTTCCTTTTGTCAATATTTCCTTTTTTCAATATATCCTTTTTTGAATATTTCCTCTTTTCTATACTTCCTTATGTCAATATTTCCTTTTGTAAATACTTCCTTTTTTCAATATTTCCTTTTGTCAATATTTCCTTTTGTCAATATTTCCTTTTGTAAATATTTCCGATTTTTAATATTTACTTTTGTCAATATTATCTTTTGTCAATATTTCCTTTTGTCAATATTTCCTTAACTCAATATTTCCTTTTTTCAATATTTCCTTTTGTCAATATTTCCTTTGGTCAATATTTCCTTTTGTCAATATTTCTTTTTTTCAATATTTCCTTCTTTGAATATTTCCTGTTTTCTATACCTCCTTTTGTCAATATTTCCTTTTTTGAATATTTCCTCCTTTCTATACTTCCTTTTCTCAATATTTCCTTTTGTAAATATTTACTTTTTTCAATATTTCCTTTTGTCAATATTTCCTTTTGCCAATATTTCCTTTTTTCAATATTTCCTTTTTTCAATATTTCCTTTTTTCAATATTCCTTTTCTCAATATTTTCTTTTGTCAATATTTCCTTTTGTCAATATTTCCTTTTTCAATATTTCATTTTGTCAATATTTCCTTTTTTCAATATTACCTTTTGTCAATATTCCCTTTTGTCAATATATCCTTTTGTCAATTTTTCCTTTTGTCAATATTTCCTTTTGTCAATATTTCCTTTTGTCAATATTTCCTTTTGTCAATATTTCCTTCTTTCAATATTTTCTTTTGTCCACATTTCCTTTTTTCAATATTTCATTTTTTCAATATTTCCTTTTTTTAATATTTCCTGTTTTGAATATTTTCTCATTTCTATACTTCCTTTTGTCAATATTTCCTTTTTTGAATATTTCCTTTTTGCAATATTTCCTTTTTTCAATATTTTCTTTTTTCAATATTTCCTTTTTTCAATATTTCCTTTTGTCAATATTTCCTTTTTTCTATACTTCCTTTTTTTAATATCTCCTTTTTTCAATATTTCTTTTGGTCAATATTTCCTTTTTTGAATATTTCCTTTTGTCAATATTTCCTTTTTTCAATATTTCCTTTTTTCTATACATCCTTTTTTCAATATCTCCCATTTTCAATATTTCCTTTTGTCAATATTTCCTTTTTTGAATATTTCCTCTTTTCTATACGTCCTTTTGTCAAAATTTCCTTTTTTGAATATTTCCTTTTTGCAATATTTCCTTTTTTCAATATTTCCTTTTTTCAATATTTCCTTTTTTCAATATTACCTTTTGTCAATATTTCCTTTTTTTAAATATTCCCTGTGTTCAATATTTCCTTTTTTGAATATTTCCTCTTTTCAATACCGTAAGATGGGGTGACTTTGTGACTGGTGGGGTGACATTGTGACAAGGGGTTCAGTTTTCGTATTTTAAATCTCGCGTCGCAACAGCTCGTCTCAGGAAAGAGATGTACCGTACAATGCCTTTGTCAGACATGCGGCGCCATGTAGTGGAAGCCGGGTGGAGCTTCTGCACACGTGTAGTTCATTCCGACGTCATTGCCTGGCAATACTACTTGTTACGCTTTCGTAAAAGGAGTGAAACTTTATATCGTGAAAACTTTTCTGTTCAAGACACATCTAAAACAGGTATGTACATATGCTTGTTAATATGTTGGGCAAATTATCCTAGAGTATCGATTAAATCAAGCCATATTTGTTGAACATATGACAAAAAAACTGAAATGCACGCAATTTGTGTGGTGACTTTGTGACACGCCAACTTGTCACAAAGTCACCCCACCATGGCTTTAGGTTAAATTTTATCATGTTTTTTGTTTTTACAATACTGAAAGGAAGATGAGGACTTATAAAAAGAAGTTGGGTGCACGATCCTATAGAAATTACTCTCCAGAGACGTTAAATAAGGCCGTAAAATTGGTTTTAACAAAGAAAATGACCCTGCGAGCAGCATCTGAAAGGTTAGTAGCCAATCATACCAACTTTGCTGTCATTTAACGGGTATTTAAACCCGATGTGCAACTTTTGGCATTTTTCCTTGATGAAGGAAGGGTCTGTGCAAGCAATAAGCCTACCTTCTTAAAAATCTGATAATGTTTAGATTCTTGGAAAATTTTTTCTATTAAACATCTTTTAAAAGCCATTTTTCTCAGAATTAAAAAATCAGGTACCGGTGCGGTATACCGTTTCATACGTTCATTTTTTCTGCTCTTAGATTCAATATTCATCGAAACACCTTGTGGAACAAAACCAAAGAGATAAAAGGTTCAGCCAACCTAAGCCCAGAGACAGTCAAACCTAAAAGAGAGCATGGGGGTCAACCTGTTTTCACAAAAGAAGAAGAGGATACGTTCGTTGCTCATTCCATTGCAATGGCAGCTTACGGTTTCCCAATGACGTCTTTTGATTTGCGTTGCGTCGTTAAATCATATCTTGATCGAACCGGGAGAAAAGTTCCCGCGTTTACTAATAAAAACTTACCTGGGAGAGAGTGGGCCATGTCATTTATGAAGCGGCACAAGGATATTCTCTCCGAACGCGTCGCCAAAAATATCACCTATGCAAGAGCCGCGACTGACAATGAAGTGATTGACGAATATTTTCAGCATTTAGAGAAGGAGCTAGAGGATATTCCGCCAGAAAAAATATGGAATTATGATGAAACAAACGTCCAGGACGATCCGGGAAGCAAAAAAGTGCTTGTCAGAAGAGGAGCAAAATATCCTGAGCGGATACAAAATTGTTCGAAAGCATGTACTACTATTATGGTCTGTGGGAACGCCGCAGGACAGTTGGCTCCACTATATATAAATTACAAGGCCGAGAACATGTGGTCGACCTGGACCGACAATGGACCTGAAGGAGCCCGGTATAATCGTACTAAATCTGGATGGTTCGATCACCAAGTGTTTGAAGACTGGTTCGTCAATCTTATGCTCCCCATACTGAAACAACAAGACGGCCAAAAAGTTCTTATTGGCGATAATTTGAGTTCGCATATTAACCTGGAGGTTATTCGTCTCTGCGAAAAATATGGGATAAAATTCATCGCACTCCCACCAAATGCGACACATCTACTGCAACCGCTAGATGTCGCAATATTCAGAGTTCTAAAACTGATTTGGCGTGAAATTTTGTCCAATTGGAAGCAGTCGACGTCCGGTAGCCGGTGCACGTCCGTCCCAAAAGACGAACTGCCAGGTCTGCTAAAGAAAATGATGGACAAGCTGCAGGAGAACATCATAAAAAATCTCCAGTCAGGGCTCAGGAAGACTGGGATTTTTCCACTCAACAAAATGGAAGTTCTCCGAAGACTTCCGAAGGCCGTCTTGGAAGAGAGCCTGCAGTCCGTACCAGGAGTGGTTGGTGAGATCTTTATAGAAGAACTAAACAAGAAGAGAAAAGAGGTTACAGGATGCCGGGCCCCCAAGAGAAGGAGAAGGCTCGCCGTTCCAGCGGGCAAAAGTATCTCAAGTGCCGAAATTGAAGCCAGTAGGGCAGAACAGCCGAAAGGGAAGAAGACAAAAGCCAGTCCTGCTTCTAGATCCAGCGGTGGCAAGAAAAAGGCTGTACCGGTAGTCAATTTCTCTGAAGAAAGCAGCGCCAGTGAAAGCTCTTCAGACGAAGTCAACGACGGAAAGAAGAACTGGACGGATGAAGATCCCAGTGACCCCGACGTGCTGGATGAATCTTTCAGCAATTTGGAGGATTCAGAGGTTGAAACGACTCCCACCACGGTGATTCCAAATGCTAAAGACGTCCTGGGAATCAACGGCATGGCGCCTGAAAAACATATCTTCAAAGTGGATGATTTTGTAGTGGTCAACTTTGAAGGGAAACTTTTTCCAGGAAGGGTGACGGAAGAAAAACTCGAGGGATACATCGTTAGTGTAATGGAGAGGACCAGTATGTACTGGAAGTGGCCTACTAAAGAAGATGCTATTTTATATTCTAAGGAAGAAGTTTTGTATGCCATCGACCCCCCAAGAGCTGTAGGAAAGCGAGGGTTCTTTGAGGTGAAAAATATCGATTAGGGAGATCCCTTTTCAACGCTTGTAAAAATGTTGTAGCTTTGCCAAAGCATAAAACACTTTTACATTAAGTAAATATACTTTTTAATTGGTCGAAATTGTGACATTAATTTTTTCCTGTACTTTGTAACCTGAAAAAAATGTTGTCACAAAGTCACCCCACAGGGTGGGGTGACTTTGTGACAACGTTTTCCCTTTATATAGTTGTTCATATTAAAGATACAGATTTTTTGAAGACATAATCTTGTAAAGGAAAGTTGAAGCTATCTTGTGACGCCATTCGTTTCAGTTTATCTTAAAAATCAATCAGCCTGCGAGTGAAAAAGTGCAAAACTTGTCACAAAGTCACCCCATTTTACGGTACTTCCTTTTTTTACTATTTCCTTTTGTCAATATTTCATTTTGTCAATATTTCCTTTTGTCAATATTTCCTTTTGTCAATATTTCTTTTTGTCAAAATTTCCTTTTGTCAATATTTCCATTTTTCAATATTTCCTATTTTCAATATTTCCTTTTTCAATATTTGATTTTGTCAATATTTCCTTTTGTCAATATTTCCTTTTGTCAATATTACCTTTTGTCAATATTTCCTTTTGTCAATATTTCCTTTTGTGATTATTTCCTTTTTTCAATATTTCTTTTTGTCAATATTTCCTTTTTTCAATAATTCCTTTTGTCAATATTTCCTTTTTTCAATATTTCCTTTTGTCAATATTTCCTTTTTTCAATATTTCCTTTTTTCAATATTTCCTTTTTTCAATATTTTCTTTTATGAATATTTCCTCTTTTCTATTCTTCCTTTTGTCAATATTTCCTTTTTTGAATATTTTCTTTTTGCAATATTTCATTTTTTCAATATTTCCTTTTTTCAATATTTCCTTTTTTCAATATTTCCTTTTCTCGATTTTTCCTTTTTTGAATATTTCCTTTTTGCAATATTCCTTTTTTCAATATTTCATTTTTTCAATATTTCCTTTTTTAAATTTTTCCTTTTGTCAATATTTCCTTATTTGAATATTTCCTCATTTCTATACTTCCTTTTTTTAATTTTCTTTTGTCAATATTTCATTTTGTCAATATTTCCTTTTGTCAATATTTCCTTTTTGCAATATTTCCTTTTTTCAATATTTCCTTTTTTCAATATTTCCTTTTTTTACTATTTCCTTTTGTCAATATTTCCTTTTGTCAATATTTCCTTTTGTCAATATTTCCTTTCGTCAATATTTTCTTTTTTCGATATTTCCTTTTGTCAATATTTCCTTTTTTGTATATTTCCTCTTTTCTATACTTCCTTTGGTCAATATTTCCTTTTTTCAATATTTCCTTTTTTCAATATTTCCTTTTTTCAATATTTCCTTTTTTCAATATTTCCTATTTTGAATATTTCCTCTTTTCTATACTTCCTTTTGTCAATATTTCCTTTTTTGAATATTATCATTTGTCAATATTTCCTTTTTTGAATATTTCCTCTTTTCAATATTTCCTTTTTTCAATATTTCCTTTTTTCAGTATTTCCTTTTTTGAATATTTCCTCTTTTCTATACTTCCTTTTGTCAATATTTCATTATGTCAATATTTCCTTTTGTCAATATTTCCTTTTTTCAATATTTCCTTTTGTCAGTATTTCCTTTTGTCAATATTTCCTTTTGTTAATATTTCCTTTTTTCAATATTACCATTTGTCAATATTTCCTTTTGTCAATATTTCCTTTTTTCAATATTTCCTTTTTTCAATATTTACTTTTGTCAATATTTCCTTTTGTCAATATTTCCTTTTGTCAATGTTTCCTTTTTTCAATATTTACTTTTGTCAATATATCCTTTTGTCAATATTTCCTTTTGTCAATATTTCTTTTTGTCAATATTTCCTTTTTTCAATATTTCCTTTTGTCAATGCTTCCTTTTGTCAATATTTCCGTTTTTCAATATTTTCTTTTTTCAATACATCCTTTTGTCAATACTTCCTTTTGTCAATATTTCCTTTTTTCAATATTTCCTTTAGTCAATATTTCCTTTTGTTAATATTTCCTTTTTTCTATATTTCCTTTTTAAAGATTTCCTCTTTTCTATACTTCCTTTTTTCAATATTTCCTTTTGTTAATAATTCCATTTGTCAATATTTCCTTTTTTAATATTTCCTTTTGTCAATATTTCCTTTTTTCAATTTTTCCTTTTGTCAATATTTCCTTTTGTCAATATTTCCATTGTCATGTTTCCTTTTTTCAATATTCCTTTTTGTCAATATTTTCTTTTGTCAATATTTCCTTGTTTCAATATTTTCTTTTTTGAATATTTCCTCTTTTCAATACTTCCTTTTGTCAATATTTCCTGTTTTGAATATTTCCTTTTTGCAATATTTCCTTTTTTCAATATTTCCTTTTTTCAATCTTTCCTTTCTTTGATATTTCCTTTTGTCAATATTTCCTTTTTTGAATATTTCCTTTTTGCAATATTCCTTTTGTCAATATTTCCTTTTTTTGAATATTTCCTCTTTTCTATACTTCCTTTTGTTAACTATTTCTTTAGTCAATATTTCATTTTGTCAATATTTCTTTTTTTGAATATTTCCTTTTTGCAATATTTCCATTTTTCAATATTTCATTTTGTCAATATTTCCTTTTGTCAATATTTCCTTTTCTCAATATTTCTTTTTGTCAATATTTCCTTTTTTCAATATTTCCTTTTTTCAATATTTCCGTTTTTCAATATTTCATTTTGACAATATTTCCTTTTGTCACTATTTCATTTTGTCAATATTATCTTTTGTCAATATTTCCTTTTGTAAATATTTCCTTTTGTCAATATTTCCTTTTGTCAATATTTCCTTTGTCAATATTTCCTTTTGTCAATATTTCTTTTTGTCAATATTTCCTTTTTTCAATAATTCCTTTTGTCATTATTTCCTTTTTTCAATATTTCCTTTTTTCAATATTACCTTTTTTCAATATTTTCTTTTTTGAATATTTCCTCTTTTCTATACTTTCTTTTGTCAATATTTCCTTTTTTGAATATTTCCTTTTTGCAATATTTTTTTTTTCAATATTTCCTTTTTTCAATATTTCCTTTCTTTAATATTTCCTTTTGTCAATATTTCCTTTTTTGAATATTTCCTCTTTGCAATATTCGTTTTGTCTATATTTCCTTTTTTTTAATATTTCCTCTTTTGTATACTTCCTTTTTTTACTATTTCTTTAGTCAATATTTCATTTTGTCAATATTTCTTTTTTTGAATATTTCCTTTTTGCAATATTTCCTTTTGTCAATATTTCCTTTTGTCAATATTTCAGTTTTTCCATATTTCCTTTTTTGAATATTTCCTTTTGTCAATATTTCCTTTTTTCATTATTTCCTTTCGTCAATATTTCCTTTTTTGAATATTTTTTTATATCAATATTCCTTTTTTGAAGATTTCCTTTTGTCATTATTCCTTTTTTCAATATTTCCTTTTGTCAATATTTCCTTTTTTCAATATTTCCTTTTATCAATATTTCCGTTTTTAAATATTTCATTTGCTCAATATTTCCTATTGTCAATATTTCCTTTTGTCAATATTACCTTCTGTCAATATTTCCTTTTGTCAATATTTCCTTTTGTCAATATTTCCTTTTGTCAATATTTCCTTTGTCAATATTTCCTTTTGTCAATATTTCTGTTTGTCAATATTTCCGATTTTCAATAATTCCTTTTGTCAATATTACCTTTTTTTAATATTTCCTTTTTTCAATATTTCCTTTATTCAAAATATCCTTTTTTCAATATTTCCTCTTTTCTATACTTCCTTTTTTCAATATTTCCTTTTGTCAATATTTCCTTTTGTCAATATTTCTTTTTGTCAATATTTTCTTTTTTCAATAATTCCTTTTGTCAATATTTCCTTTTTTTAATATTACCTTTTGTCAATATTTCCTTTTGTGAATATATCCTTTTGTCAATATTTCCTTTTGTCAATATTTCCTTTTGTCAATATTTCCTTTTGTCAATATTTCTTTTTGTCAATATTTCCTTTTTTCAATATTACCTTTTTAAAAATTTCCTCTTTTCTATACTTCATTTTGTCAATATTTCCTTTTGTTAATATTTCCATTTGTCAATATTTCTTTTTTTAAATATTTCCTTTTTTCAATATTTCCTTTTTTGTATTTTTCCTTTTGTCAATATTTTCTTTTTTCAATATTTCCTTTTGTGAATATTTCCTTTTTTCAATATTTCATTTTGTCAATATTTCCTTTTTTCAATATTTTCTTTTGTAAATATTTCCTTGTGTCAATATTTCCTTTTGTCAATATTTCCTTATGTCACTTTATCCTTTTTTCAATATTTCCTTTTGTCAATATTCCTTTTTTCAATATTTCCTTTTATCAATATTTCCTTTTTTCATTACTTCCTTTTGTCAATATTTCCTTTTGTCAATATTTCCTTTTTTCAATATTTCCTTTTTTCAATATTTCCATTTTTGTCAATATTTCCTTTTGTCAATATTTCCTTTTTTCAATATTTCCTTTTTTGAATATTTCCTCTTTTCTATACTTCCTTTTGTCAATATTTCCTTTTGTCAATATTTCCTTTTTTCAATATTTCCTTTTTTCAATATTTCCATTTTTGTCAATATTTCCTTTTGTCAATATTTCCTTTTTTCAATATTTCCTTTTTTGAATATTTCCTCTTTTCTATACTTCCTTTTGTCAATATTTCCTGTTTTTAGAATTCCCTCTTTTCTATACTTAATTTTTTTCAATATTTCATTATGTTAATATTTCCTTTTGTCAGTATTTCCTTTTTTCAGTATTTCCCTGTTGTCAATATTTCCTTTTGTCAATATTTCCTTTTGTCAATATTACCTTTTTTCATTATTTCCATTTGTAAACATTTCCTTTTGTCAATATTTCCTTTTGTCAATATTTTCTTTTTTCAATATATCCTTTTTTGAATATTTCCTCTTTTCTATACTTCCTTATGTCAATATTTCCTTTTGTAAATACTTCCTTTTTTCAATATTTCCTTTTGTCAATATTTCCTTTTGTCAATATTTCCTTTTGTAAATATTTCCGATTTTTAATATTTACTTTTGTCAATATTATCTTTTGTCAATATTTCCTTTTGTCAATATTTCCTTAACTCAATATTTCCTTTTTTCAATATTTCCTTTTGTCAATATTTCCTTTGGTCAATATTTCCTTTTGTCAATATTTCTTTTTTTCAATATTTCCTTCTTTGAATATTTCCTGTTTTCTATACCTCCTTTTGTCAATATTTCCTTTTTTGAATATTTCCTCCTTTCTATACTTCCTTTTCTCAATATTTCCTTTTGTAAATATTTACTTTTTTCAATATTTCCTTTTGTCAATATTTCCTTTTGCCAATATTTCCTTTTTTTTAATATTTCCTTTTTTCAATATTTCCTTTTTTCAATATTCCTTTTCTCAATATTTTCTTTTGTCAATATTTCCTTTTGTCAATATTTCCTTTTTCAATATTTCATTTTGTCAATATTTCCTTTTTTCAATATTACCTTTTGTCAATATTCCCTTTTGTCAATATATCCTTTTGTCAATTTTTCCTTTTGTCAATATTTCCTTTTGTCAATATTTCCTTTTGTCAATATTTCCTTTTGTCAATATTTCCTTCTTTCAATATTTTCTTTTGTCCACATTTCCTTTTTTCAATATTTCATTTTTTCAATATTTCCTTTTTTTAATATTTCCTGTTTTGAATATTTCCTCATTTCTATACTTCCTTTTGTCAATATTTCCTTTTTTGAATATTTCCTTTTTGCAATATTTCCTTTTTTCAATATTTTCTTTTTTCAATATTTCCTTTTTTCAATATTTCCTTTTGTCAATATTTCCTTTTTTCTATACTTCCTTTTTTTAATATCTCCTTTTTTCAATATTTCTTTTGGTCAATATTTCCTTTTTTGAATATTTCCTTTTGTCAATATTTCCTTTTTTCAATATTTCCTTTTTTCTATACATCCTTTTTTCAATATCTCCCATTTTCAATATTTCCTTTTGTCAATATTTCCTTTTTTGAATATTTCCTCTTTTCTATACGTCCTTTTGTCAAAATTTCCTTTTTTGAATATTTCCTTTTTGCAATATTTCCTTTTTTCAATATTTCCTTTTTTCAATATTTCCTTTTTTCAATATTACCTTTTGTCAATATTTCCTTTTTTTAAATATTCCCTGTTGTCAATATTTCCTTTTTTGAATATTTCCTCTTTTCAATACCGTAAGATGGGGTGACTTTGTGACTGGTGGGGTGACATTGTGACAAGGGGTTCAGTTTTCGTATTTTAAATCTCGCGTCGCAACAGCTCGTCTCAGGAAAGAGATGTACCGTACAATGCCTTTGTCAGACATGCGGCGCCATGTAGTGGAAGCCGGGTGGAGCTTCTGCACACGTGTAGTTCATTCCGACGTCATTGCCTGGCAATACTACTTGTTACGCTTTCGTAAAAGGAGTGAAACTTTATATCGTGAAAACTTTTCTGTTCAAGACACATCTAAAACAGGTATGTACATATGCTTGTTAATATGTTGGGCAAATTATCCTAGAGTATCTATTAAATCAAGCCATATTTGTTGAACATATGACAAAAAAACTGAAATGCACGCAATTTGTGTGGTGACTTTGTGACACGCCAACTTGTCACAAAGTCACCCCACCATGGCTTTAGGTTAAATTTTATCATGTTTTTTGTTTTTACAATACTGAAAGGAAGATGAGGACTTATAAAAAGAAGTTGGGTGCACGATCCTATAGAAATTACTCTCCAGAGACGTTAAATAAGGCCGTAAAATTGGTTTTAACAAAGAAAATGACCCTGCGAGCAGCATCTGAAAGGTTAGTAGCCAATCATACCAACTTTGCTGTCATTTAACGGGTATTTAAACCCGATGTGCAACTTTTGGCATTTTTCCTTGATGAAGGAAGGGTCTGTGCAAGCAATAAGCCTACCTTCTTAAAAATCTGATAATGTTTAGATTCTTGGAAAATTTTTTCTATTAAACATCTTTTAAAAGCCATTTTTCTCAGAATTAAAAAATCAGGTACCGGTGCGGTATACCGTTTCATACGTTCATTTTTTCTGCTCTTAGATTCAATATTCATCGAAACACCTTGTGGAACAAAACCAAAGAGATAAAAGGTTCAGCCAACCTAAGCCCAGAGACAGTCAAACCTAAAAGAGAGCATGGGGGTCAACCTGTTTTCACAAAAGAAGAAGAGGATACGTTCGTTGCTCATTCCATTGCAATGGCAGCTTACGGTTTCCCAATGACGTCTTTTGATTTGCGTTGCGTCGTTAAATCATATCTTGATCGAACCGGGAGAAAAGTTCCCGCGTTTACTAATAAAAACTTACCTGGGAGAGAGTGGGCCATGTCATTTATGAAGCGGCACAAGGATATTCTCTCCGAACGCGTCGCCAAAAATATCACCTATGCAAGAGCCGCGACTGACAATGAAGTGATTGACGAATATTTTCAGCATTTAGAGAAGGAGCTAGAGGATATTCCGCCAGAAAAAATATGGAATTATGATGAAACAAACGTCCAGGACGATCCGGGAAGCAAAAAAGTGCTTGTCAGAAGAGGAGCAAAATATCCTGAGCGGATACAAAATTGTTCGAAAGCATGTACTACTATTATGGTCTGTGGGAACGCCGCAGGACAGTTGGCTCCACTATATATAAATTACAAGGCCGAGAACATGTGGTCGACCTGGACCGACAATGGACCTGAAGGAGCCCGGTATAATCGTACTAAATCTGGATGGTTCGATCACCAAGTGTTTGAAGACTGGTTCGTCAATCTTATGCTCCCCATACTGAAACAACAAGACGGCCAAAAAGTTCTTATTGGCGATAATTTGAGTTCGCATATTAACCTGGAGGTTATTCGTCTCTGCGAAAAATATGGGATAAAATTCATCGCACTCCCACCAAATGCGACACATCTACTGCAACCGCTAGATGTCGCAATATTCAGAGTTCTAAAACTGATTTGGCGTGAAATTTTGTCCAATTGGAAGCAGTCGACGTCCGGTAGCCGGTGCACGTCCGTCCCAAAAGACGAACTGCCAGGTCTGCTAAAGAAAATGATGGACAAGCTGCAGGAGAACATCATAAAAAATCTCCAGTCAGGGCTCAGGAAGACTGGGATTTTTCCACTCAACAAAATGGAAGTTCTCCGAAGACTTCCGAAGGCCGTCTTGGAAGAGAGCCTGCAGTCCGTACCAGGAGTGGTTGGTGAGATCTTTATAGAAGAACTAAACAAGAAGAGAAAAGAGGTTACAGGATGCCGGGCCCCCAAGAGAAGGAGAAGGCTCGCCGTTCCAGCGGGCAAAAGTATCTCAAGTGCCGAAATTGAAGCCAGTAGGGCAGAACAGCCGAAAGGGAAGAAGACAAAAGCCAGTCCTGCTTCTAGATCCAGCGGTGGCAAGAAAAAGGCTGTACCGGTAGTCAATTTCTCTGAAGAAAGCAGCGCCAGTGAAAGCTCTTCAGACGAAGTCAACGACGGAAAGAAGAACTGGACGGATGAAGATCCCAGTGACCCCGACGTGCTGGATGAATCTTTCAGCAATTTGGAGGATTCAGAGGTTGAAACGACTCCCACCACGGTGATTCCAAATGCTAAAGACGTCCTGGGAATCAACGGCATGGCGCCTGAAAAACATATCTTCAAAGTGGATGATTTTGTAGTGGTCAACTTTGAAGGGAAACTTTTTCCAGGAAGGGTGACGGAAGAAAAACTCGAGGGATACATCGTTAGTGTAATGGAGAGGACCAGTATGTACTGGAAGTGGCCTACTAAAGAAGATGCTATTTTATATTCTAAGGAAGAAGTTTTGTATGCCATCGACCCCCCAAGAGCTGTAGGAAAGCGAGGGTTCTTTGAGGTGAAAAATATCGATTAGGGAGATCCCTTTTCAACGCTTGTAAAAATGTTGTAGCTTTGCCAAAGCATAAAACACTTTTACATTAAGTAAATATACTTTTTAATTGGTCGAAATTGTGACATTAATTTTTTCCTGTACTTTGTAACCTGAAAAAAATGTTGTCACAAAGTCACCCCACAGGGTGGGGTGACTTTGTGACAACGTTTTCCCTTTATATAGTTGTTCATATTAAAGATACAGATTTTTTGAAGACATAATCTTGTAAAGGAAAGTTGAAGCTATCTTGTGACGCCATTCGTTTCAGTTTATCTTAAAAATCAATCAGCCTGCGAGTGAAAAAGTGCAAAACTTGTCACAAAGTCACCCCATTTTACGGTACTTCCTTTTTTTACTATTTCCTTTTGTCAATATTTCATTTTGTCAATATTTCCTTTTGTCAATATTTCCTTTTGTCAATATTTCTTTTTGTCAAAATTTCCTTTTGTCAATATTTCCATTTTTCAATATTTCCTATTTTCAATATTTCCTTTTTCAATATTTGATTTTGTCAATATTTCCTTTTGTCAATATTTCCTTTTGTCAATATTACCTTTTGTCAATATTTCCTTTTGTCAATATTTCCTTTTGTGATTATTTCCTTTTTTCAATATTTCTTTTTGTCAATATTTCCTTTTTTCAATAATTCCTTTTGTCAATATTTCCTTTTTTCAATAATTCCTTTTGTCAATATTTCCTTTTTTCAATATTTCCTTTTTTCAATATTTCCTTTTTTCAATATTTTCTTTTATGAATATTTCCTCTTTTCTATTCTTCCTTTTGTCAATATTTCCTTTTTTGAATATTTTCTTTTTGCAATATTTCATTTTTTCAATATTTCCTTTTTTCAATATTTCCTTTTTTCAATATTTCCTTTTCTCGATTTTTCCTTTTTTTAATATTTCCTTTTTGCAATATTCCTTTTTTCAATATTTCATTTTTTCAATATTTCCTTTTTTAAATTTTTCCTTTTGTCAATATTTCCTTATTTGAATATTTCCTCATTTCTATACTTCCTTTTTTTAATTTTCTTTTGTCAATATTTCATTTTGTCAATATTTCCTTTTGTCAATATTTCCTTTTTGCAATATTTCCTTTTTTCAATATTTCCTTTTTTCAATATTTCCTTTTTTCAATATTTCCTTTTTTTACTATTTCCTTTTGTCAATATTTCCTTTTGTCAATATTTCCTTTAATCAATATTTCCTTTCGTCAATATTTTCTTTTTTCGATATTTCCTTTTGTCAATATTTCCTTTTTTGTATATTTCGTCTTTTCTATACTTCCTTTGGTCAATATTTCCTTTTTTCAATATTTCCTTTTTTCAATATTTCCTTTTTTCAATATTTCCTTTTTTCAATATTTCCTATTTTGAATATTTCCTCTTTTCTATACTTCCTTTTGTCAATATTTCCTTTTTTGAATATTACCATTTGTCAATATTTCCTTTTTTGAATATTTCCTCTTTTCAATATTTCCTTTTTTCAATATTTCCTTTTTTCAGTATTTCCTTTTTTGAATATTTCCTCTTTTCTATACTTCCTTTTGTCAATATTTCATTATGTCAATATTTCCTTTTGTCAATATTTCCTTTTTTCAATATTTCCTTTTGTCAGTATTTCCTTTTGTCAATATTTCCTTTTGTTAATATTTCCTTTTTTCAATATTACCATTTGTCAATATTTCCTTTTGTCAATATTTCCTTTTTTCAATATTTCCTTTTTTCAATATTTACTTTTGTCAATATTTCCTTTTGTCAATATTTCCTTTTGTCAATGTTTCCTTTTTTCAATATTTACTTTTGTCAATATATCCTTTTGTCAATATTTCCTTTTGTCAATATTTCTTTTTGTCAATATTTCCTTTTTTCAATATTTCCTTTTGTCAATGCTTCCTTTTGTCAATATTTCCGTTTTTCAATATTTCCTTTTTTCAATACATCCTTTTGTCAATACTTCCTTTTGTCAATATTTCCTTTTTTCAATATTTCCTTTAGTCAATATTTCCTTTTGTTAATATTTCCTTTTTTCTATATTTCCTTTTTAAAGATTTCCTCTTTTCTATACTTCCTTTTTTCAATATTTCCTTTTGTTAATAATTCCATTTGTCAATATTTCCTTTTTTAATATTTCCTTTTGTCAATATTTCCTTTTTTCAATTTTTCCTTTTGTCAATATTTCCTTTTGTCAATATTTCCATTGTCATGTTTCCTTTTTTCAATATTCCTTTTTGTCAATATTTTCTTTTGTCAATATTTCCTTGTTTCAATATTTTCTTTTTTGAATATTTCCTCTTTTCAATACTTCCTTTTGTCAATATTTCCTGTTTTGAATATTTCCTTTTTGCAATATTTCCTTTTTTCAATATTTCCTTTTTTCAATCTTTCCTTTCTTTGATATTTCCTTTTGTCAATATTTCCTTTTTTGAATATTTCCTTTTTGCAATATTCCTTTTGTCAATATTTCCTTTTTTTGAATATTTCCTCTTTTCTATACTTCCTTTTGTTAACTATTTCTTTAGTCAATATTTCATTTTGTCAATATTTCTTTTTTTGAATATTTCCTTTTTGCAATATTTCCATTTTTCAATATTTCATTTTGTCAATATTTCCTTTTGTCAATATTTCCTTTTGTCAATATTTCCTTTTTTCAATATTTCCTTTTGTCAATATTTCCTTTTGTCATTATTTCCTTTCGTCAATATTTCCTTTTGTCATATTTCCTTGTGTCAATATTTCCTTTTTTCAATATTTCCTCTTTTCAATATTTCCGTTTTTCAATATTTCATTTTGTCAATATTTCATTTTGTCAATATTTCCTTTTGTCAATATTACCTTTTGTCAATATTTCCTATTGTCAATATATCCTTTTGTCAATATTTCCTTTTGTCAATATTTCCTTTTGTCAATATTTCCTTTTGTCAATATTTCTTTTTGTCAATATTTTCTTTTTTCAATAATTTCTTTTGTCAATATTTCCTTTTTTCAATATTTCCTTTTTTCAATATTTCCTTTTTTGAAT
Organism: Ischnura elegans; assembly: GCF_921293095.1. Lineage (NCBI taxonomy): Eukaryota > Metazoa > Arthropoda > Insecta > Odonata > Coenagrionidae > Ischnura > Ischnura elegans. The sequence continues at coordinate 99,823,797 of NC_060259.1, forward strand.
ATTCCCTCTTTTCTATACTTCCTTTGTCAATATTTCCTTTTTTTAATATTTCCTTTTTGCAACATTTCCTTTTTTTAATTTCCTTTTTTCAATATTTCCTTTTTTCAATATTTCCTTTTTTCAATATTTCCTTTTTTCAATATTTCCTTTTGTCAATATTTCCTTTTTTGAATATTTCCTTTTTGCAATATTTCCTTTTTTCAATATTTCCTTTTTTCAATATTTCCTTTTTTTAAATATTTCCTTTTGTCAATATTTCCTTTTTTGAATATTTCCTTTTTTCTATACTTTAATTTTTTTCTATTTCCTTTTGTCAATATTTCATTTTGTCAATATTTCCTTTTGTCAATATTTCCTTTTGTCAATATTTCCTTTTTTGAATATTCCCTCTTTTCTATACTTCCTTTGTCAATATTTCCTTTTTTGAATATTTCCTCTTTTCAATATTTCCGTTTTTCAATATTTCCTTTTTTCAGTATTTCCTTTTTTGAATATTTCCTCTTTTCTATACTTCCTTTTGTCAATATTTCATTATGTCAATATTTCCTTTTGTCAATATTTCCTTTTTTCAATATTTCCTTTTGTCAGTATTTCCTTTTATCAATATTTCCTTTTGTTAATATTTCCTTTTTTCAATATTACCATTTGTCAATATTTCCTTTTGTCAATATTTCCTTTTTTCAATATTTCCTTTTTTCAATATTTACTTTTGTCAATATTTCCTTTTGTCAATATTTCCTTTTGTCAATGTTTCCTTTTTTCAATATTTACTTTTGTCAATATTTCCTTTTGTCAATATTTCCTTTTTTGAATATTCCTTTTTGTCAATATTTTCTTTTGTCAATATTTCCTTGTTTCAATATTTTCTTTTTTGAATATTTCCTCTTTTCAATACTTCCTTTTGTCAATATTTCCTGTTTTGAATATTTCCTTTTTGCAATATTTCCTTTTTTCAATATTTCCCTTTTTCAATCTTTCCTTTCTTTGATATTTCCTTTTGTCAATATTTCCTTTTTTGAATATTTCCTTTTTGCAATATTCCTTTTGTCAATATTTCCTTTTTTTGAATATTTCCTCTTTTCTATACTTCCTTTTTTTAACTATTTCTTTAGTCAATATTTCATTTTGTCAATATTTCTTTTTTTGAATATTTCCTTTTTGCAATATTTCCATTTTTCAATATTTCATTTTGTCAATATTTCCTTTTGTCAATATTTCCTTTTGTCAATATTTCCTTTTTTCAATATTTCCTTTTGTCAATATTTCCTTTTGTCATTATTTCCTTTCGTCAATATTTCCTTTTGTCATATTTCCTTGTGTCAATATTTCCTTTTTTCAATATTTCCTCTTTTCAATATTTCCGTTTTTCAATATTTCATTTTGTCAATATTTCATTTTGTCAATATTTCCTTTTGTCAATATTACCTTTTGTCAATATTTCCTATTGTCAATATATCCTTTTGTCAATATTTCCTTTTGTCAATATTTCCTTTTGTCAATATTTCCTTTTGTCAATTTTTCTTTTTGTCAATATTTTCTTTTTTCAATAATTTCTTTTGTCAATATTTCCTTTTTTCAATATTTCCTTTTTTCAATATTTCCTTTTTTGAATATTCCCTCTTTTCTATACTTCCTTTTGTCAATATTTCCTTTTTTTAATATTTCCTTTTTGCAACATTTCCTTTTTTCAATATTTCCTTTTTTCAATATTTCCTTTTTTCAATATTTCCTTTTTTCAATATTTCCTTTTTTCAATATTTCCTTTTGTCAATATTTCCTTTTTTGAATATTTCCTTTTTGCAATATTTCCTTTTTTCAATATTTCCTTTTTTCAATATTTCCTTTTTTTAAATATTTCCTTTTGTCAATATTTCCTTTTTTGAATATTTCCTTTTTTCTATACTTTAATTTTTTTCTATTTCCTTTTGTCAATATTTCATTTTGTCAATATTTCCTTTTGTCAATATTTCCTTTTGTCAATATTTCCTTTTTTGAATATTATCATTTGTCAATATTTCCTTTTTTGAATATTTCCTCTTTTCAATATTTCCTTTTTTCAATATTTCCTTTTTTCAGTATTTCCTTTTTTGAATATTTCCTCTTTTCTATACTTCCTTTTGTCAATATTTCATTATGTCAATATTTCCTTTTGTCAATATTTCCTTTTTTCAATATTTCCTTTTGTCAGTATTTCCTTTTATCAATATTTCCTTTTGTTAATATTTCCTTTTTTCAATATTACCATTTGTCAATATTTCCTTTTGTCAATATTTCCTTTTTTCAATATTTCCTTTTTTCAATATTTACTTTTGTCAATATTTCCTTTTGTCAATATTTCCTTTTGTCAATGTTTCCTTTTTTCAATATTTACTTTTGTCAATATTTCCTTTTGTCAATATTTCCTTTTGTCAATATTTCTTTTTGTCAATATTTCCTTTTTTCAATATTTCCTTTTGTCAATGCTTCCTTTTGTCAATATTTCCGTTTTTCAATATTTCCTTTTTTCAATACATCCTTTTGTCAATACTTCCTTTTGTCAATATTTCCTTTTTTCAATATTTCCTTTAGTCAATATTTCCTTTTGTTAATATTTCCTTTTTTCTATATTTCCTTTTTAAAGATTTCCTCTTTTCTATACTTCCTTTTTTCAATATTTTTTTTTGTTAATAATTCCATTTGTCAATATTTCCTTTTTTAATATTTCCTTTTGTCAATATTTCCTTTTTTCAATTTTTCCTTTTGTCAATATTTCCTTTTGTTAATATTTCCATTGTCATGTTTCCTTTTTTCAATATTTCCTTTTGTCAATATTTTCTTTTGTCAATATTTCCTTGTTTCAATATTTTCTTTTTTGAATATTTCCTCTTTTCAATACTTCCGTTTGTCAATATTTCCTGTTTTGAATATTTCCTTTTTGCAATATTTCCTTTTTTCAATATTTCCTTTTTTCAATCTTTCCTTTCTTTGATATTTCCTTTTGTCAATATTTCCTTTATTTAATATTTCCTTTTTGCAATATTTTTTTTGTCAATATTTCCTTTTTTTGAATATTTCCTCTTTTCTATACTTCCTTTTTTTACTATTTCTTTAGTCAATATTTCATTTTGTCAATATTTCTTTTTTTTAATATTTCCTTTTTGCAGTATTTCCTTTTTTCAATATTTCATTTAATCAATATTTCCTTTTGTCAAATTTTACTTTTGTCAATATTTCCTTTTTCCAATATTTCCTTTTGTCAATATTTCCTTTTGTCATTATTTCCTTTCGTCAATATTTCCTTTTGTCATATTTCCTTGTGTCAATATTTCCTTTTTTCAATATTTCCTTTTTTCAATATTTCCGTTGTTCAATATTTCATTTTGTCAATATTTCATTTTGTCAATATTTCCTTTTGTCAATATTACCTTTTGTCAATATTTCCTTTTGTGAATATATCCTTTTGTCAATATTTCCTTTTGTCAATATTTCCTTTTGTCAATATTTCCTTTTGTCAATATTTCTTTTTGTCAATATTTTCTTTTTTCAATAATTTCTTTTGTCAATATTTCCTTTTTTCAATATTTCCTTTTTTCAATATTTCTTTTTTTGAATATTCCCTCTTTTCTATACTTCCTTTTGTCAATATTTCCTTTTTTTAATATTTCCTTTTTGCAATATTTCCTTTTTTCAATATTTCCATTTTTCTATATTTCCTTTTTTCAATATTTCCTTTTTTCAATATTTCCTTTTTTCAATATTTCCTTTTGTCAATATTTCCTTTTTTGAATATTTCCTTTTTTCTATACTTCCTTTTGTCAATATTTCCTTTTTTTATATTTCCTCTTTTCTATACTTCCTTTTTCAATATTTCCTTTTGTCAATATTTCCTTTTGTCAATATTTCCTTTTGTCAATATTTCCTTTTGTCAATATTTCCTTTTTTCAATATTTCCTTTTTTGAATATTTCCTTTTGTCAATATTTCCTTTTGTCATTATTTCCTTTCGTCAATATTTCCTTTTTTGAATATTTTCTTTTATCAATATTCCTTTTTTGCCTTTTTCCTTTTGTCAATATTCCTTTTTTCAATATTTCCTTTAGTCAATATTTCCTTTTGTCAATATTTCCTTGTGTCAATATTTCCTTTTTTAATATTTCCTTTTTTCAATATTTCCGTTTTTCAATATTTCATTTTGACAATATTTCCTTTTGTCACTATTTCATTTTGTCAATATTACCTTTTGTCAATATTTCCTTTTGTAAATATTTCCTTTTGTCAATATTTCCTTTTGTCAATATTTCCTTTGTCAATATTTCCTTTTGTCAATATTTCTTTTTGTCAATATTTCCTTTTTTCAATAATTCCTTTTGTCATTATTTCCTTTTTTCAATATTTCCTTTTTTCAATATTACCTTTTTTCAATATTTTCTTTTTTGAATATTTCCTCTCTTCTATACTTTCTTTTGTCAATATTTCCTTTTTTGAATATTTCCTTTTTGCAATATTTTTTTTTTCAATATTTCCTTTTTTCAATATTTCCTTTCTTTAATATTTCCTTTTGTCAATATTTCCTTTTTTGAATATTTCCTCTTTGCAATATTCGTTTTGTCTATATTTCCTTTTTTTTAATATTTCCTCTTTTGTATACTTCCTTTTTTTACTATTTCTTTAGTCAATATTTCATTTTGTCAATATTTCTTTTTTTGAATATTTCCTTTTTGCAATATTTCCTTTTGTCAATATTTCCTTTTGTCAATATTTCAGTTTTTCCATATTTCCTTTTTTGAATATTTCCTTTTGTCTATATTTCCTTTTTTCATTATTTCCTTTCGTCAATATTTCCTTTATTGAATATTTTCTTTTATCAATATTCCTTTTTTGAAGATTTCCTTTTGTCATTATTCCTTTTTTCAATATTTCCTTTTGTCAATATTTCCTTTTTTCAATATTTCCTTTTATCAATATTTCCGTTTTTAAATATTTCATTTGCTCAATATTTCCTATTGTCAATATTTCCTTTTGTCAATATTACCTTCTGTCAATATTTCCTTTTGTCAATATTTCCTTTTGTCAATATTTCCTTTTGTCAATATTTCCTTTGTCAATATTTCCTTTTGTCAATATTTCTGTTTGTCAATATTTCCGATTTTCAATAATTCCTTTTGTCAAAATTACCTTTTTTTAATATTTCCTTTTTTCAATATTTCCTTTATTCAAAATATCCTTTTTTCAATATTTCCTCTTTTCTATACTTCCTTTTTTCAATATTTCCTTTTGTCAATATTTCCTTTTGTCAATATTTCTTTTTGTCAATATTTTCTTTTTTCAATAATTCCTTTTGTCAATATTTCCTTTTTTCAATATTTCCTTTTTTCAATATTTCCTTTTTTGAATATTTCCTCTTTTCTATACTTCCTTTTGTCAATATTTCCTGTTTTGAATATTTCCTTTTTGCAATATTTCCTTTTTTGAATATTTCCATTTTTCTATACTTCCTTTTTTTAGTATTTCCTTTTGTCAATATTTCATTTTGTCAATATTTCCTTTGGTCAATATTTCCTTTTGTCAATATTTCCTTTTTTCAATATTTCCTTTCTTTAATATTTCCTTTTGTCAATATTTCCTTTTTTGAATATTTCCTTTTTGCAATATTCCTTTTGTCAATATTTCCTTTTTTTGAATATTTCCTCTTTTCTTTACTTCCTTTCTTTACTATTTCTTTAGTCAATATTTCATTTTGTCAATATTTCTTTTTTTGAATATTTTTTTTTTGCAATATTTCCTTTTTTCAATATTTCATTTTTCAATATTTCCTTTTCTAAATATTTTCTTTTGTCAATATTTCCTTTTTTCCATATTTCCTTTATTGAATATTTCCTTTTGTCAATATTTCCTTTTTTCATTATTTCCTTTCGTCAATATTTCGTTTTTTGAATATTTTCTTTTATCAATATTCCTTTTTTGAAGAATTCCTTTTGTCAATATTCCTTTTTTCAATATTTCCTATTGTCAACATTTCCTTTTGTAATATTTCCTTGTGTCAATATTTCCTTTTTTCATATTTTCTTTTTTTCAATATTTCCGTTTTTCAATATTTCATTTTGTCAATATTCATTTTGTCAATATTTCCTTTTGTCAATATTACCTTTTGTCAATATTTCCTTTTGTCAATATTTCCTTTTGTCAATATTTCCTTTTGTCAATATTTCCTTTGTCAATATTTCCTTTTGTCAATATTTCTGTTTGTCAATATTTCCTTTTTTCAATAATTCCTTTTGTCAAAATTACCTTTTTTTAATATTTCCTTTTTTCAATATTTCCTTTTTTCAAAACTTCCTTTTTTCAATATTTCCTCTTTTCTATACTTCCTTTTTTCAATATTTCCTTTTGTCAATATTTCCTTTTGTCAATATTTCTTTTTGTCAATATTTTCTTTTTTCAATAATTCCTTTTGTCAATATTTCCTTTTTTCAATATTTCCTTTTTTCAATATTTCCTTTTTTGAATATTCCCTCTTTTCTATACTTCATTTTGTCAATATTTCCTTTTTAAATATTTCCTTTTTGCAATATTTCCATTTTTTAATATTTCCTTTTTTCAATATTTCTTTTTTTTTCAATATTTCCTTTTTTCAATATTTCCTTTTGTCAATATTTCCTTTTTTGAATATTTCCTTTTTGCAATATTTCCTTTTTTCAATATATCCTTTTTTCAATATTTCCTTTTTTTAAATATTTCCTATTGTCAATATTTCCTTTTTTAAATATTTCCTTTTTTCTATACTTCTTTTTTTTACTATTTCCTTTTGTCAATATTTAATTTTGTCAATATTTCCTTTTGTCAATATTTCCTTTTGTCAATATTTCCTTTTTTCAATATTTCCTTTTTTGAATAATTCCTTTTGTCAATATTTCCTTTTGTCATTATTTCCTTTCGTCAATATTTCCTTTTTTGAATATTTTCTTTTATCAATATTCCTTTTTTGAATATTTCCGTTTGTCAATATTCCTTTTTTCAATATTTCCTTTTGTCAATATTTCCTTTTTTGAATATTTCCTTTTGTCAATATTTCCTTTTGTCAATATTTTCTTTTTTTGATATTTCCTTTTGTCAATATTTCCTTTTTTGTATATTTCCTCTTTTCTATACTTCCTTTTGTCAATATTTCTTTATTTCAATATTTCCTTTTTTCAATATTTCCTTTTTTAAATGTTTTCCATTTTGAATATTTCCTCTTTTCTATAATTCCTTTTGTCAATATTTCCTTTTTTGAATATTATCTTTTGTCAATATTTCCTTTTTTGAATATTTCCTCTTTTAAATATTTCCTTTTTTCAATATTTCCTTTTTTCAATATTTCCTTTTTTGAATAATTCCTCTTTTCTATACTTCCTTTTGACAATATATCCTTCTTTGAATATAACCTTTTTTCAATATTTCCTTTTTTCAATATTTCCTTTTGTCAATATTTCCTTTTGTCAATTTTTCCTTTTGTCAATATTTCCTTTTTTCAATATTTCCTTTTTTGAATAATTCCTTTTGTCAATATTTCTTTTGTCATTATTTCCTTTCGTCAATATTTCCTTTTTTGAATATTTTCTTTTATCAATATTCCTTTTTTGACTTTTTCCTTTTGTCAATATTCCTTTTTTCAATATTTCCTTTTGTCAATATTTCCTTTTGTCAATATTTCCTTGTGTCAATATTTCCTCTTTTAATATTTCCATTTTTCAATATTTCCGTTTTCAATATTTCATTTTGTCAATATTTCCTTTTGTCACTATTTCATTTTGTCAATATTACCTGTTTTCAATATTTCCTTTTTTCAATATTTCCTTTTGTCAATATTTCCTTTTGTCAATATTTCCTTTGTAAATATTTCCTTTTCTCAATATTTCTTTTTGTCAATATTTCCTTTTTTCAATATTTCCTTTTTTCAATATTTCCTTGTTTCAATATTTTCTTTTTTGAATATTTCCTCTTTTCAATACTTCCTTTGGTCAATATTTCCTGTTTTGAATATTTCCTTTTTGCAATATTTCCTTTTTTCAATATTTCCTTTTTTCAATATTTCCTTTCTTTGATATTCCCTTTTGTTAATATTTCCTTTTTTGAATATTTCCTTTTTGCAAAATTCCTTTTGTCAATATTTCCTTTTTTTGAATATTTCCTCTTTTCTATACTTCCTTTTTTCAATTATTTCATTTTTTCAATATTTCCTTTTTTGAATATTTCCTTTTGTCAATATTTCTTTTTGTCAATATTTTCTTTTTTCGATATTTCCTTTTGTCAATATTTCCTTTTTTGTATATTTCCTCTTTTCTATACTTCCTTTTTTCAATATTTCTTTATTTCAATATTTCCTTTTTTCAATATTTCTTTTTTTTTAATGTTTTCCATTTTGAATATTTCCTCTTTTCTATAATTCCTTTTGTCAATATTTCCTTTTTTGAATATTATCTTTTGTCAATATTTCCTTTTTTGAATATTTCCTCTTTTAAATATTTCCATTTTTCAATATTTCCTTTTTTCAATATTTCCTTTTTTGAATATTTCCTCTTTTCTATACTTCCTTTTGACAATATTTCCTTTTTTGAATATAACCTTTTTTCAATATTTCCTTTTTTCAATATTTCCTTTTGTCAATATTTCCTTTTGTCAATTTTTCCTTTTTTCAATATTTCCTTTTGTCAATTTTTCCTTTTTTCAATATTTTCTTTTTTCAATATTTCCTTTTTTGAATATTTCCTCTTTTCTATACTTCCTTTTGTCAATATTTCCTGTTTTGAATATTTCCTTTTTGCAATATTTCCTTTTTTGAATATTTCCATTTTTCTATACTTCCTTTTTTTAGTATTTCCTTTTGTCAATATTTCATTTTGTCAATATTTCCTTTGGTCAATATTTCCTTTTGTCAATATTTCCTTTTTTCAATATTTCCTTTCTTTAATATTTCCTTTTGTCAATATTTCCTTTTTTGAATATTTCCTTTTTGCAATATTCCTTTTGTCAATATTTCCTTTTTTTGAATATTTCCTCTTTTCTTTACTTCCTTTCTTTACTATTTCTTTAGTGAATATTTCATTTTGACAATATTTCTTTTTTTGAATATTTTTTTTTTGCAATATTTCCTTTTTTCAATATTTCATTTTTCAATATTTCCTTTTGTAAATATTTTCTTTTGTCAATATTTCCTTTTTTCCATATTTCCTTTATTGAATATTTCCTTTTGTCAATATTTCCTTTTTTCATTATTTCCTTTCGTCAATATTTCGTTTTTTGAATATTTTCTTTTATCAATATTCCTTTTTTGAAGAATTCCTTTTGTCAATATTCCTTTTTTCAATATTTCCTTTTGTCAAAATTTCCTTTTGTAATATTTCCTTGTGTCAATATTTCCTTTTTTCATATTTTCTTTTTTTCAATATTTCCGTTTTTCAATATTTCATTTTGTCAATATTCATTTTGTCAATATTTCCTTTTGTCAATATTACCTTTTGTCAATATTTCCTTTTGTCAATATTTCCTTTTGTCAATATTTCCTTTTGTCAATATTTCCTTTGTCAATATTTCCTTTTGTCAATATTTCTGTTTGTCAATATTTCCTTTTTTCAATAATTCCTTTTGTCAAAATTACCTTTTTTTAATATTTACTTTTTTCAATATTTCCTTTTTTCAAAACTTCCTTTTTTCAAAACTTCCTTTTTTCAATATTTCCTCTTTTCTATACTTCCTTTTTTCAATATTTCCTTTTGTCAATATTTCCTTTTGTCAATATTTCTTTTTGTCAATATTTTCTTTTTTCAATAATTCCTTTTGTCAATATTTCCTTTTTTCAATATTTCCTTTTTTCAATATTTCCTTTTTTGAATATTCCCTCTTTTCTATACTTCCTTTTGTCAATATTTCCTTTTTAAATATTTCCTTTTTGCAATATTTCCATTTTTTAATATTTCCTTTTTTCAATATTTCTTTTTTTTTCAATATTTCCTTTTTTCAATATTTCCTTTTGTCAATATTTCCTTTTTTGAATATTTCCTTTTTGCAATATTTCCTTTTTTCAATATATCCTTTTTTCAATATTTCCTTTTTTTAAATATTTCCTATTGTCAATATTTCCTTTTTTAAATATTTCCTTTTTTCTATACTTCTTTTTTTTACTATTTCCTTTTGTCAATATTTAATTTTGTCAATATTTCCTTTTGTCAATATTTCCTTTTGTCAATATTTCCTTTTTTCAATATTTCCTTTTTTGAATAATTCCTTTTGTCAATATTTCCTTTTGTCATTATTTCCTTTCGTCAATATTTCCTTTTTTGAATATTTTCTTTTATCAATATTCCTTTTTTGAATATTTCCGTTTGTCAATATTCCTTTTTTCAATATTTCCTTTTGTCAATATTTCCTTTTTTGAATATTTCCTTTTGTCAATATTTCCTTTTGTCAATATTTTCTTTTTTTGATATTTCCTTTTGTCAATATTTCCTTTTTTGTATATTTCCTCTTTTCTATACTTCCTTTTGTCAATATTTCTTTATTTCAATATTTCCTTTTTTCAATATTTCCTTTTTTAAATTTTTTCCATTTTGAATATTTCCTCTTTTCTTTAATTCGTTTTGTCAATATTTCCTTTTTTGAATATTATCTTTTGTCAATATTTCCTTTTTTGAATATTTCCTCTTTTAAATATTTCCTTTTTTCAATATTTCCTTTTTTCAATATTTCCTTTTTTGAATATTTCCTCTTTTCTATACTTCCTTTTGACAATATATCCTTCTTTGAATATAACCTTTTTTCAATATTTCCTTTTTTCAATATTTCCTTTTGTCAATATTTCCTTTTGTCAATTTTTCCTTTTGTCAATATTTCCTTTTTTCAATATTTCCTTTTTTGAATAATTCCTTTTGTCAATATTTCTTTTGTCATTATTTCCTTTCGTCAATATTTCCTTTTTTGAATATTTTCTTTTATCAATATTCCTTTTTTGACTTTTTCCTTTTGTCAATATTCCTTTTTTCAATATTTCCTTTTGTCAATATTTCCTTTTGTCAATATTTCCTTGTGTCAATATTTCCTCTTTTAATATTTCCATTTTTCAATATTTCCGTTTTCAATATTTCATTTTGTCAATATTTCCTTTTGTCACTATTTCATTTTGTCAATATTACCTGTTTTCAATATTTCCTTTTTTCAATATTTCCTTTTGTCAATATTTCCTTTTGTCAATATTTCCTTTGTAAATATTTCCTTTTCTCAATATTTCTTTTTGTCAATATTTCCTTTTTTCAATATTTCCTTTTTTCAATATTTCCTTGTTTCAATATTTTCTTTTTTGAATATTTCCTCTTTTCAATACTTCCTTTGGTCAATATTTCCTGTTTTGAATATTTCCTTTTTGCAATATTTCCTTTTTTCAATATTTCCTTTTTTCAATATTTCCTTTCTTTGATATTCCCTTTTGTTAATATTTCCTTTTTTGAATATTTCCTTTTTGCAAAATTCCTTTTGTCAATATTTCCTTTTTTTGAATATTTCCTCTTTTCTATACTTCCTTTTTTCAATTATTTCCTTTTTTCAATATTTCCTTTTTTGAATATTTCCTTTTGTCAATATTTCTTTTTGTCAATATTTTCTTTTTTCGATATTTCCTTTTGTCAATATTTCCTTTTTTGTATATTTCCTCTTTTCTATACTTCCTTTTGTCAATATTTCTTTATTTCAATATTTCCTTTTTTCAATATTTCTTTTTTTTTAATGTTTTCCATTTTGAATATTTCCTCTTTTCTATAATTCCTTTTGTCAATATTTCCTTTTTTGAATATTATCTTTTGTCAATATTTCCTTTTTTGAATATTTCCTCTTTTAAATATTTCCATTTTTCAATATTTCCTTTTTTCAATATTTCCTTTTTTGAATATTTCCTCTTTTCTATACTTCCTTTTGACAATATTTCCTTTTTTGAATATAACCTTTTTTCAATATTTCCTTTTTTCAATATTTCCTTTTGTCAATATTTCCTTTTGTCAATTTTTCCTTTTTTCAATATTTCCTTTTGTCAATTTTTCCTTTTTTCAATATTTTCTTTTTTCAATATTTCCTTTTTTGAATATTTCCTCTTTTCTATACTTCCTTTTGTCAATATTTCCTGTTTTGAATATTTCCTTTTTGCAATATTTCCTTTTTTGAATATTTCCATTTTTCTATACTTCCTTTTTTTAGTATTTCCTTTTGTCAATATTTCATTTTGTCAATATTTCCTTTGGTCAATATTTCCTTTTGTCAATATTTCCTTTTTTCAATATTTCCTTTCTTTAATATTTCCTTTTGTCAATATTTCCTTTTTTGAATATTTCCTTTTTGCAATATTCCTTTTGTCAATATTTCCTTTTTTTGAATATTTCCTCTTTTCTTTACTTCCTTTCTTTACTATTTCTTTAGTGAATATTTCATTTTGTCAATATTTCTTTTTTTGAATATTTTTTTTTTGCAATATTTCCTTTTTTCAATATTTCATTTTTCAATATTTCCTTTTGTAAATATTTTCTTTTGTCAATATTTCCTTTTTTCCATATTTCCTTTATTGAATATTTCCTTTTTTCAATATTTCCTTTTTTCATTATTTCCTTTCGTCAATATTTCGTTTTTTGAATATTTTCTTTTATCAATATTCCTTTTTTGAAGAATTCCTTTTGTCAATATTCCTTTTTTCAATATTTCCTTTTGTCAAAATTTCCTTTTGTAATATTTCCTTGTGTCAATATTTCCTTTTTTCATATTTTCTTTTTTTCAATATTTCCGTTTTTCAATATTTCATTTTGTCAATATTCATTTTGTCAATATTTCCTTTTGTCAATATTACCTTTTGTCAATATTTCCTTTTGTCAATATTTCCTTTTGTCAATATTTCCTTTTGTCAATATTTCCTTTGTCAATATTTCCTTTTGTCAATATTTCTGTTTGTCAATATTTCCTTTTTTCAATAATTCCTTTTGTCAAAATTACCTTTTTTTAATATTTACTTTTTTCAATATTTCCTTTTTTCAAAACTTCCTTTTTTCAAAACTTCCTTTTTTCAATATTTCCTCTTTTCTATACTTCCTTTTTTCAATATTTCCTTTTGTCAATATTTCCTTTTGTCAATATTTCTTTTTGTCAATATTTTCTTTTTTCAATAATTCCTTTTGTCAATATTTCCTTTTTTCAATATTTCCTTTTTTCAATACTTCCTTTTTTGAATATTCCCTCTTTTCTATACTTCCTTTTGTCAATATTTCCTTTTTAAATATTTCCTTTTTGCAATATTTCCATTTTTTAATATTTCCTTTTTTCAATATTTCTTTTTTTTTCAATATTTCCTTTTTTCAATATTTCCTTTTGTCAATATTTCCTTTTTTGAATATTTCCTTTTTGCAATATTTCCTTTTTTCAATATTTCCTTTTTTCAATATTTCCTTTTTTTAAATATTTCCTATTGTCAATATTTCCTTTTTTAAATATTTCCTTTTTTGAATATTTTCTTTTATCAATATTCCTTTTTTGAATATTTCCGTTTGTCAATATTCCTTTTTTCAATATTTCCTTTTGTCAATATTTCCTTTTTTGAATATTTCCTTTTGTCAATATTTCCTTTTGTCAATATTTTCTTTTTTCGATATTTCCTTTTGTCAATATTTTCTTTTTTGTATATTTCCTCTTTTCTATACTTCCTTTTGTCAATATTTCTTTATTTCAATATTTCCTTTTTTCAATATTTCCTTTTTTAAATGTTTTCCATTTTGAATATTTCCTCTTTTCTATAATTCCTTTTTTCAATATTTCCTTTTTTGAATATTATCTTTTGTCAATATTTCCTTTTTTGAATATTTCCTCTTTTAAATATTTCCTTTTTTCAATATTTCCTTTTTTCAATATTTCCTTTTTTGAATATTTCCTCTTTTCTATACTTCCTTTTGACAATATATCCTTTTTTGAATATAACCTTTTTTCAATATTTCCTTTTTTCAATATTTCCTTTTGCCAATATTTCCTTTTGTCAATTTTTCCTTTTGTCAATATTTCCTTTTTTCAATATTTCCTTTTTTGAATAATTCCTTTTGTCAATATTTCCTTTTGTCATTATTTCCTTTCGTCAATATTTCCTTTTTTGAATATTTTCTTTTATCAATATTCCTTTTTTGACTTTTTCCTTTTGTCAATATTCCTTTTTTCAATATTTCCTTTTGTCAATATTTCCTTTTGTCAATATTTCCTTGTGTCAATATTTCCTCTTTTTATATTTCCATTTTTCAATATTTCCGTTTTCAATATTTCATTTTGTCAATATTTCCTTTTGTCACTATTTCATTTTGTCAATATTACCTGTTTTCAATATTTCCTTTTTTCAATATTTCCTTTTGTCAATATTTCCTTTTGTCAATATTTCCTTTGTAAATATTTCCTTTTCTCAATATTTCTTTTTGTCAATATTTCCTTTTTTCAATATTTCCTTTTTTCAATATTTCCTTGTTTCAATATTTTCTTTTTTGAATATTTCCTCTTTTCAATACTTCCTTTTGTCAATATTTCCTGTTTTGAATATTTCCTTTTTGCAATATTTCCTTTTTTCAATATTTCCTTTTTTCAATATTTCCTTTCTTTGATATTCCCTTTTGTCAATATTTCCTTTTTTGAATATTTCCTTTTTGCAAAATTCCTTTTGTCAATATTTCCTTTTTTTGAATATTTCCTCTTTTCTATACTTCCTTTTTTTACTATTTCTTTAGTCAATATTTCATTTTGTAAATATTTCTTTTTTTTTAATAATTCCTTTTTGCAATATTTCCTTTTTTCAATATTTCATTTTGTCAATATTTCATTTTGTCAATATTTCCTTTTTTCAATATTTCCTATTTTCAATATTTCCTTTTGTCAATATTTCCTTTTGTCATTATTTCCTTTCGTCAATATTTCCTTTTGTCAATATTTCCTTTGTCAATATTTTCTTTTTTCAATATTTCCTTTTTTCAATATTTCCGTTTTTCAATATTTTATTTTGTCAATATTTCCTTTTGTCAATATTTCCTTTTGTCAATATTACCTTTCGTCAAAATTTCCTTTTGTCAATATTTTCTTTTGTCAATATTTCCTTTTGTCAATATTTCCTTTGTCAATATTTCCTTTTGTCAATATTTCTGTTTGTCAATATTTCCTTTTTTCAATTATTCCTTTTGTCAATATTTCCTTTTTTTAATATTTCCTTTTTTCAATATTTCCTTTTTTCAAAATTTCCTTTTTTCAATATTTCCTCTTTTCTTTACTTCCTTTTTTCCATATTTCCTTATTTCAATATTTGCTTTTGTCACTATTTCCTTTTTTTGAATATTTCCTCTTTTCTATACTTCCTTTTTTCAATTATTTCCTTTTTTCAATATTTCCTTTTTTGAATATTTCCTTTTGTCAATATTTCCTTTTGTCAATATTTTCTTTTTTCGATATTTCCTTTTGTCAATATTTCCTTTTTTGTATATTTCCTCTTTTCTATACTTCCTTTTGTCAATATTTCTTTATTTCAATATTTCCTTTTTTCAATATTTCTTTTTTTTTAATGTTTTCCATTTTGAATATTTCCTCTTTTCTATAATTCCTTTTGTCAATATTTCCTTTTTTGAATATTATCTTTTGTCAATATTTCCTTTTTTGAATATTTCCTCTTTTAAATATTTCCTTTTTTCAATATTTCCTTTTTTCAATATTTCCTTTTTTGAATATTTCCTCTTTTCTATACTTCCTTTTGACAATATTTCCTTTTTTGAATATAACCTTTTTTCAATATTTCCTTTTTTCAATATTTCCTTTTGTCAATATTTCCTTTTGTCAATTTTTCCTTTTTTCAATATTTCCTTTTGTCAATTTTTCCTTTTTTCAATATTTTCTTTTTTCAATATTTCCGTTTTTGAATATTTCCTCTTTTCTATACTTCCTTTTGTCAATATTTCCTGTTTTGAATATTTCCTTTTTGCAATATTTCCTTTTTTGAATATTTCCATTTTTCTATACTTCCTTTTTTTAGTATTTCCTTTTGTCAATATTTCATTTTGTCAATATTTCCTTTGGTCAATATTTCCTTTTGTCAATATTTCCTTTTTTCAATATTTCCTTTCTTTAATATTTCCTTTTGTCAATATTTCCTTTTTTGAATATTTCCTTTTTGCAATATTCCTTTTGTCAATATTTCCTTTTTTTGAATATTTCCTCTTTTCTTTACTTCCTTTCTTTACTATTTCTTTAGTCAATATTTCATTTTGTCAATATTTCTTTTTTTGAATATTTTTTTTTTGCAATATTTCCTTTTTTCAATATTTCATTTTTCAATATTTCCTTTTGTAAATATTTTCTTTTGTCAATATTTCCTTTTTTCCATATTTCCTTTATTGAATATTTCCTTTTGTCAATATTTCCTTTTTTCATTATTTCCTTTCGTCAATATTTCCTTTTTTGAATATTTTCTTTTATCAATATTCCTTTTTTGAAGAATTCCTTTTGTCAATATTCCTTTTTTCAATATTTCCTTTTGTCAACATTTCCTTTTGTAATATTTCCTTGTGTCAATATTTCCTTTTTTCATATTTTCTTTTTTTCAATATTTCCGTTTTTCAATTTTTCATTTTGTCAATATTCATTTTGTCAATATTTCCTTTTGTCAATATTACCTTTTGTCAATATTTCCTTTTGTCAATATTTCCTTTTGTCAATATTTCCTTTTGTCAATATTTCCTTTGTCAATATTTCCTTTTGTCAATATTTCTGTTTGTCAATATTTCCTTTTTTCAATAATTCCTTTTGTCAAAATTACCTTTTTTTAAAATTCCTTTTTTCAATATTTCCTTTTTTCAAAACTTCCTTTTTTCAATATTTCCTTTTGTCAATATTTCCATGTGTCAATATTTCTTTTTGTCAATATTTTCTTTTTTCAATAATTCCTTTTGTCAATATTTCCTTTTTTCAATATTTCCTTTTTTCAATATTTCCTTTTTTGAATATTCCCTCTTTTCTATACTTCCTTTTGTCAATATTTCCTTTTTAAATATTTCCTTTTTGCAATATTTCCATTTTTTAATATTTCCTTTTTTCAATATTTCTTTTTTTTTCAATATTTCCTTTTTTCAATATTTCCTTTTGTCAATATTTCCTTTTTTGAATATTTCCTTTTTGCAATATTTCATTTTTTCAATTTCCTTTTTTCAATATTTCCTTTTTTTAAATATTTCCTTTTGTCAATATTTCCTTTTTTAAATATTTCCTTTTTTCTATACTTCCTTTTTTTACTATTTCCTTTTGTCAATATTTAATTTTGTCAATATTTCCTTTTGTCAATATTTCCTTTTGTCAATATTTCCTTTTTTCAATATTTCCTTTTTTGAATAATTCCTTTTGTCAATATTTCCTTTTGTCATTATTTCCTTTTCACAATATTTCCTTTTTTGAATAATTTCTTTTATCAATATTCCTTTTTTTTGAATATTTCCGTTTGTCAATATTCCTTTTTTTCAATATTTCCTTTTGTCAATATTTCCTTTTTTGAATATTTCCTTTTGTCAATATTTCCTTTTGTCAATATTTTCTTTTTTCGATATTTCCTTTTGTCAATATTTCCTTTTTTGCTGGGGATCGGGTTGGTGTGGTGGCTAGAGTGTTGGCTTCCCACCCGGCGGGCTCGGGTTCAAATCCCGGCAGTGGCAGAGAATTTTCAGAGACTGCCCGATCCCTGCTTGAATGTTGTGTGGAGGACATTTCAAGCGCAACACTCCGTCCGTCGGATGGGACGTTAAGCCGTGGTCCCCTTGGCGCCTTTCGTTAAGAGCAGGCTGACGCCGACGCCGGGTTTCTCACCACCCTTCCTTCCACACCCTTCCCTCATGGCGCAAATGACCTCAGCTGTCGGTCGCCTCCTCCAAATACCATACCATACCATCCTTTTTTGTATATTTCCTCTTTTCTATACTTCCTTTTGTCAATATTTCTTTATTTCAATATTTCCTTTTTTCAATATTTCCTTTTTTAAATGTTTTTCATTTTGAATATTTCCTCTTTTCTATAATTCCTTTTGTCAATATTTCCTTTTTTGAATATTATCTTTTGTCAATATTTCCTTTTTTGAATATTTCCTCTTTTAAATATTTCCTTTTTTCAATATTTCCTTTTTTCAATATTTTCTTTTTTGAATATTTCCTCTTTTCTATACTTCCTTTTGACAATATATCCTTTTTTGAATATAACCTTTTTTCAATATTTCCTTTTTTCAATATTTCCTTTTGTCAATATTTCCTTTTGTCAATATTTCCTATTTTGAATATTTCCTTTTTTCAATATATCCTTTTTTGAATATTTCCTTTTTTCTATACTTCCTTTTTTTTACTATTTCCTTTTGTCAATATTTCCTTTTGTAATATTTCCTTGTGTCAATATTTCCTTTTTTCATATTTTCTTTTTTTCAATATTTCCGTTTTTCAATATTTCATTTTGTCAATATTTCCTTTTGTCAATATTTCCTTTTGTCAATATTACCTTTTGTCAATATTTCCTTTTGTCAATATTTCCTTTTGTCAATATTTCCTTTTGTCAATATTTCCTTTGTCAATATTTCCTTTTGTCAATATTCCTGTTTGTCAATATTTCCTTTTTTCAATAATTCCTTTCGTCAAAATTACCTTTTTTTAATATTTCCTTTTTTCAATATTTCCTTTTTTCAAAACTTCCTTTTTTAATATTTCCTCTTTTCTATACTTCCTTTTTTCAATATTTCCTTTTGTCAATATTTCCTTTTGTCAATATTTCTTTTTGTCAATATTTTCTTTTTTCAATAATTCCTTTTGTCAATATTTCCTTTTTTCAATATTTCCTTTTTTCAATATTTCCTTTTTTGAATATTCCCTCTTTTCTATACTTCCTTTTGTCAATATTTCCTTTTTAAATATTTCCTTTTTGCAATATTTCCATTTTTTAATATTTCCTTTTTTCAATATTTCTTTTTTTTCAATATTTCCTTTTTTCAATATTTCCTTTTGTCAATATTTCCTTTTTTGAATATTTCCTTTTTGCAATATTTCCTTTTTTCAATATTTCCTTTTTCCAACATTTCCTTTTTTTAAATATTTCCTTTTGTCAATATTTCCTTTTTTGAATATTTTCTTTTTTTCTATACTTCCTTTTTTTACTATTTCCTTTTGTCAATATTTAATTTTGTCAATATTTCCTTTTGTCAATATTTCCTTTTGTCAATATTTCCTTTTTTCAATATTTCCTTTTTTGAATAATTCCTTTTGTCAATATTTCTTTTGTCATTATTTCCTTTCGTCAATATTTCCTTTTTTGAATATTTTCTTTTATCAATATTCCTTTTTTGAATATTTCCGTTTGTCAATATTCCT
The DNA here is from genome assembly GCF_921293095.1 of Ischnura elegans. Lineage (NCBI taxonomy): Eukaryota > Metazoa > Arthropoda > Insecta > Odonata > Coenagrionidae > Ischnura > Ischnura elegans. Next base: position 99,843,181 of record NC_060259.1, read on the forward strand.
TTTTTCAATATTTCCTTTTGTCAATATTTCCTTTTGTCAATATTTCCTTGTGTCAATATTTCCTCTTTCAATATTTACTTTTTTCAATATTTCCGTTTTTCAATATTTCATTTTGTCAATATTTCCTTTTGTCACTATTTCATTTTGTCAATATTACCTTTTGTCAATATTTCCTTTTGTCAATATTTCTTTTTGTCAATATTTCCTTTTTTCAATAATTCCTTTTGTCATTATTTCCTTTTTTCATATTTTCTTTTTTTCAATATTTCCGTTTTTCAATTTTTCATTTTGTCAATATTCATTTTGTCAATATTTCCTTTTGTCAATATTACCTTTTGTCAATATTTCCTTTTGTCAATATTTCCTTTTGTCAATATTTCCTTTTGTCAATATTTCCTTTGTCAATATTTCCTTTTGTCAATATTTCTGTTTGTCAATATTTCCTTTTTTCAATAATTCCTTTTGTCAAAATTACCTTTTTTTAAAATTCCTTTTTTCAATATTTCCTTTTTTCAAAACTTCCTTTTTTCAATATTTCCTTTTGTCAATATTTCCATGTGTCAATATTTCTTTTTGTCAATATTTTCTTTTTTCAATAATTCCTTTTGTCAATATTTCCTTTTTTCAATATTTCCTTTTTTCAATATTTCCTTTTTTGAATATTCCCTCTTTTCTATACTTCCTTTTGTCAATATTTCCTTTTTAAATATTTCCTTTTTGCAATATTTCCATTTTTTAATATTTCCTTTTTTCAATATTTCTTTTTTTTTCAATATTTCCTTTTTTCAATATTTCCTTTTGTCAATATTTCCTTTTTTGAATATTTCCTTTTTGCAATATTTCATTTTTTCAATTTCCTTTTTTCAATATTTCCTTTTTTTAAATATTTCCTTTTGTCAATATTTCCTTTTTTAAATATTTCCTTTTTTCTATACTTCCTTTTTTTACTATTTCCTTTTGTCAATATTTAATTTTGTCAATATTTCCTTTTGTCAATATTTCCTTTTGTCAATATTTCCTTTTTTCAATATTTCCTTTTTTGAATAATTCCTTTTGTCAATATTTCCTTTTGTCATTATTTCCTTTTCACAATATTTCCTTTTTTGAATAATTTCTTTTATCAATATTCCTTTTTTTTGAATATTTCCGTTTGTCAATATTCCTTTTTTTCAATATTTCCTTTTGTCAATATTTCCTTTTTTGAATATTTCCTTTTGTCAATATTTCCTTTTGTCAATATTTTCTTTTTTCGATATTTCCTTTTGTCAATATTTCCTTTTTTGCTGGGGATCGGGTTGGTGTGGTGGCTAGAGTGTTGGCTTCCCACCCGGCGGGCTCGGGTTCAAATCCCGGCAGTGGCAGAGAATTTTCAGAGACTGCCCGATCCCTGCTTGAATGTTGTGTGGAGGACATTTCAAGCGCAACACTCCGTCCGTCGGATGGGACGTTAAGCCGTGGTCCCCTTGGCGCCTTTCGTTAAGAGCAGGCTGACGCCGACGCCGGGTTTCTCACCACCCTTCCTTCCACACCCTTCCCTCATGGCGCAAATGACCTCAGCTGTCGGTCGCCTCCTCCAAATACCATACCATACCATCCTTTTTTGTATATTTCCTCTTTTCTATACTTCCTTTTGTCAATATTTCTTTATTTCAATATTTCCTTTTTTCAATATTTCCTTTTTTAAATGTTTTTCATTTTGAATATTTCCTCTTTTCTATAATTCCTTTTGTCAATATTTCCTTTTTTGAATATTATCTTTTGTCAATATTTCCTTTTTTGAATATTTCCTCTTTTAAATATTTCCTTTTTTCAATATTTCCTTTTTTCAATATTTTCTTTTTTGAATATTTCCTCTTTTCTATACTTCCTTTTGACAATATATCCTTTTTTGAATATAACCTTTTTTCAATATTTCCTTTTTTCAATATTTCCTTTTGTCAATATTTCCTTTTGTCAATATTTCCTATTTTGAATATTTCCTTTTTGCAATATATCCTTTTTTGAATATTTCCTTTTTTCTATACTTCCTTTTTTTTACTATTTCCTTTTGTCAATATTTCCTTTTGTAATATTTCCTTGTGTCAATATTTCCTTTTTTCATATTTTCTTTTTTTCAATATTTCCGTTTTTCAATATTTCATTTTGTCAATATTTCCTTTTGTCAATATTTCCTTTTGTCAATATTACCTTTTGTCAATATTTCCTTTTGTCAATATTTCCTTTTGTCAATATTTCCTTTTGTCAATATTTCCTTTGTCAATATTTCCTTTTGTCAATATTCCTGTTTGTCAATATTTCCTTTTTTCAATAATTCCTTTCGTCAAAATTACCTTTTTTTAATATTTCCTTTTTTCAATATTTCCTTTTTTCAAAACTTCCTTTTTTAATATTTCCTCTTTTCTATACTTCCTTTTTTCAATATTTCCTTTTGTCAATATTTCCTTTTGTCAATATTTCTTTTTGTCAATATTTTCTTTTTTCAATAATTCCTTTTGTCAATATTTCCTTTTTTCAATATTTCCTTTTTTCAATATTTCCTTTTTTGAATATTCCCTCTTTTCTATACTTCCTTTTGTCAATATTTCCTTTTTAAATATTTCCTTTTTGCAATATTTCCATTTTTTAATATTTCCTTTTTTCAATATTTCTTTTTTTTCAATATTTCCTTTTTTCAATATTTCCTTTTGTCAATATTTCCTTTTTTGAATATTTCCTTTTTGCAATATTTCCTTTTTTCAATATTTCCTTTTTCCAACATTTCCTTTTTTTAAATATTTCCTTTTGTCAATATTTCCTTTTTTGAATATTTTCTTTTTTTCTATACTTCCTTTTTTTACTATTTCCTTTTGTCAATATTTAATTTTGTCAATATTTCCTTTTGTCAATATTTCCTTTTGTCAATATTTCCTTTTTTCAATATTTCCTTTTTTGAATAATTCCTTTTGTCAATATTTCTTTTGTCATTATTTCCTTTCGTCAATATTTCCTTTTTTGAATATTTTCTTTTATCAATATTCCTTTTTTGAATATTTCCGTTTGTCAATATTCCTTTTTTCAATATTTCCTTTTGTCAATATTTCCTTTTGTCAATATTTCCTTGTGTCAATATTTCCTCTTTCAATATTTACTTTTTTCAATATTTCCGTTTTTCAATATTTCATTTTGTCAATATTTCCTTTTGTCACTATTTCATTTTGTCAATATTACCTTTTGTCAATATTTCCTTTTGTCAATATTTCTTTTTGTCAATATTTCCTTTTTTCAATAATTCCTTTTGTCATTATTTCCTTTTTTCAATATTTCCTTTTTTCAATATTTCCTTGTTTCAATAATTTCTTTTTTGAATATTTCCTCTTTTCAATACTTCCTTTTGTTAATATTTCCTTTTTTGATTATTTCCTTTTTTCAATATTTCCTTTTTTCAATATTTTCTTTTTTCAATATTTCCTTTCTTTGATATTTCCTTTTGTCAATATTTCCTTTTTTGAATATTTCCTTTTTGCAATATTCCTTTTGTCAATATTTCCTTTTTTTGAATATTTCCTCTTTTCTATACTTCCTTTTTTTACTATTTCTTTAGTCAATATTTCATTTTGTCAATATTTCTTTTTTTGAATATTTCCTTTTTGCAATATTTCCTTTTTTCAATATTTCATTTTGTCAATATTTCCTTTTGTCAATATTTCCTTTTGTCAATATTTCCTTTTTTCAATATTTCCTTTTGTCAATATTTCCTTTTGTCATTATTTCCTTTCGTCAATATTTCCTTTTGTCAATATTTCCTTGTGTCAATATTTCCTTTTTTCAATATTTCATTTTTCAATATTTCCGTGTTTCAATATTTCATTTTGTCAATATTTCCTTTTGTCAGTATTTCCTTTTGTCAATATTACCTTTCGTCAATATTTCCTTTTGTCAATATTTCCTTTTGTCAATATTTTCTTTTGTCAATATTTCCTTTGTCAATTTTTCCTTTTGTCAATATTTCTGTTTGTCAATATTTCCTTTTTTCAATAATTCCTTTTGTCAATATTTCCTTTTTTTAATATTGCCTTTTTTCAATATTTCCTTTTTTCAAAATTTCCTTTTTTCAATATTTCCTCTTTTCTATACTTCCTTTTTTCAATATTTCCTTTTTTGAATATTTCCTTTTGTCAATATTTCCTTTTGTCAATATTTTCTTTTTTCGATATTTCCTTTTGTCAATATTTCCTTTTTTGTATATTTCCTCTTTTCTATACTTCCTTTTGTCAATATTTCTTTTTTTCAATATTTCCTATTTTCAATATTTCCTTTTTTAAATGTTTTCTATTTTGAATATTTCCTCTTTTCTATAATTCCTTTTGTCAATATTTCCTTTTTTGAATATTATCTTTTGTCAATATTTCCTTTTTTGAATATTTCCTTTTTTAAATATTTCCTTTTTTCAATATTTCCTTTTTTCAATATTTCCTTTTTTGAATATTTCCTCTTTTCTATACTTCCTTTTGACAATATTTCCTTTTTTGAATATAACCTTTTTTCAATATTTCCTTTTTCCAATATTTCCTTTTGTCAATATTTCCTTTTGTCAATTTTTCCTTTTTTCAATATTACCTTTTGTCAATTATTCCTTTTGTCAATATTTCCTTTTGTCAATATTTCCTTTTGTCAATATTTCCTTTTTTCAATATTTCCTTTTGTCAATATTTCATTTTGTCAATATTTCCTTTTGTCAATATTTCCTTTTGTCAATATTTCCTTGTGTCAATATTACCTTTTTTCAATATTTCCTTTTGTCAATATTTCCTTTTGCCAATATTTCCTTTTGTCAATATTTCCTTTTGTCAATATTTCCTTTTGTCAATATTTCTTTTTGTCAATATTTCCTTTTTTCAATAATTCCTTTTGTCAATATTTCCTTTTTTCAATATTTCCTTTTTTCAATATTTCCTTTTTTCAATATTTCCTTTTTTGAATATTTCCTCTTTTCTATACTTCCTTTTGTCAATATTTTTTTTTTTAATATTTCCTTTTCGGAATATTTCCTTTTTTCAATATTTCCTTTTTTCAATATTTCCTTCTTTCAATATTTCCTTTTGTCAATATTTCCTTTTTTGAATATTCCCTTTTTGCAATATTTCCTTTTTTCGATATTTCCTTTTTTCAATTTTTCCTTTTTTTAAATATTTCCTGTGTCAATATTTTTTTTTAAATATTTCCTCTTTTCTATGCTTCGTTTTTTTACTATTTCCTTTTGTCAATATTTCATTTTGTCAATATTTCCTTTTGTCAATATTTCCTTTTGTCAATATTTCTTTTTTCAATATTTCCTTTTTTGAATATTTCCTTTTGTCAATATTTCTAATTGTCAATATTTCCTTTTGACAATATTTCCTTTTGTCAATATTTCTTTTTTCAGTATTTCCTTTTTTGAATATTTCCTTTTGTCAATATTTCCTTTTGTCATTATTTCATTTTGTTTATATTCCTTTTTTCAATATTTCCTTTTGTCAATATTTCCTTTTGTCAAAATTTCCTTTTGTCAATATTTCCTTTTTTCTATATTTCCTATTTTCAATATTTCCTTTTTTCAATATTTCATTTTGTCAATATTTCCTTTTGCCAATATTTCCTTTTGTCGAAATTACCTTTTGTCAATATTTCCTTTTGCCAATATTTCCTTTTGTCAATATTTCCTTTTGTCAATATTTCCTTTTTTCAATATTTCTTTTTGTCAATATTTCCTTTTTTCAATAATTCCTTTTTTCAATAATTCTGTTTAATTATCAAAAAGGGGGAGAGTGGACTGTATTACACTGCATTGCCGCCGAATGGCACTCACGAAATTCGGAGGCTTCAATGCCATGGCGAGCTGGCGCGTGGTCTCCGAGGCAGCTCCTCCTCGGTGTTCGAAGCACAAGTACGCGTCTCGTAATAGTCCTTGCTAACAACTGTCCTCGTCTCGAGGATCAAAAAAAGAGAACCTTTTGCCCTCTTACGGCGAACACAAACAAAACAAAAGAAAAACAAAATGCACCACTCGGCGGCAATACGAATGATAAGTTTACCGAACAAATTCCTTTTGTCAATATTTCCCTTTTTCATTATTTCCTTTTGTCAATATTTCCTTTTTTCAATATTTCTTTTTGTCAATATTTCCTTTTTTCAATAATTCCTTTTTTCAATAATTCTGTTTAATTATCAAAAAGGGGGAGAGTGGACTGTATTACACTGCATTGCCGCCGAATGGCACTCACGAAATTCGGAGGCTTCAATGCCATGGCGAGCTGGCGCGTGGTCTCCGAGGCAGCTCCTCCTCGGTGTTCGAAGCACAAGTACGCGTCTCGTAATAGTCCTTGCTAACAACTGTCCTCGTCTCGAGGATCAAAAAAAGAGAACCTTTTGCCCTCTTACGGCGAACACAAACAAAACAAAAGAAATACAAAATGCACCACTCGGCGGCAATACGAATGATAAGTTTACCGAACATAACCCACCCACCAAAATTGGGTGCCAATGTTAATAATAATGATAAACAAGTAACGTCATGAGTGCTTAGTGAAATATGAAGAAACTACAAAAGAGCGTGCTAACTGAACCTGGGAAGATAATGAACAAAGGTGAGGTTATAAATTAGGTTCTTCACTCTGAAGGGGGCCATCATCAGAGACTTAGTACAAATGGGCAGCCCACGGAAGGGAAAGGTTCAGCACGAATGTTCCTAAGCAACGATTTGTACAAGAAAATGAACAATTGCCCTAGCTTACGAAATAAAAGAGAACCAGAGCATACAAAAGAAAGGAAAAATACATTATTGAACAGGCAGTTTGGCCAGTTTTGAGACTGGGCGTTTAAAATTACCAAACGCTGTTCGGACAGTGCAAACTCGCACTCGTCCATCAGTTCCTTGATGAACATCAATAATTCTAGCCAACGGCCATTGCAAAGGAGGACTATTCTCCCTTTTAAGAATCACTAAATCTCCTCGTTCTAAATTTGGATTTTCTAAAATCCATTTTGACCTAGATTGCAATGTGGATAGATACTCGTTCGTCCATCGATTCCAGAAATGTTGAGAAATTCGTTTCACAAGTTCCCATCGGGTTACTCTGTTGAGTTTAACATCTAAAAGGCTTGGTTCGGGAATAGCCACTAATGGTGTGCCAATCAAAAAATGTCCAGGTGTTAAAACTTCCAACTCGTTGGGATCCGATGGCAAAGAGATCAATGGTCTGGAGTTTAATATCGCTTCAATTTTGGCAAATAAGGTTGATAGTTCCTCAAAGGTTAAAATTTGGCTACCCACTGTCCTTTTTAACAAACCTTTTGCCGACTTGATATTTGCTTCCCACAGACCGCCAAAGTGAGGTCCCTCCGGGGGATTCATATGCCAAGTGATATTTGTGATGGAGTATTTATCCGAAATTTCATTACACTTTAATAAGGTTTGAAACTGTTTGTTTAATCCGGTCAAATACCTATTTGCGCCGACAAAATTGGTGCCACAGTCAGTGTAAACATCTGAGCACAGACCTCTTCGCGATACAAATCTCTCAAAAGCCGCAATAAATGCCTCTGACGAGAGACTTGATACAATTTCTAAATGACATGCCGTGGTTGCTAAACAAATGAACAAACACATATACGCCTTCTGTTGTTTTGCATTCCTTCTCAAGGATTCCTTCACTAAAAACGGTCCTGCAAAGTCAATCCCGGTGTGCAAGAATGCACGCGCAGGTTGCACACGAGGAGAAGGCAAGCCTCCCATTAAAGGCACTTTAGGAGCACAACGCAATTTGAAGCAAGGGATGCATTTAAAAATTCTCTGCCTGATTACACTTCGGGCAGAGATAATCCAAAATTTAAAATTTAACAAATATTGTAAGGTAGCTGGCCCTACGTGTAAATACACCTTGTGATAATAGTCTATTATCAAGTGAGTCAAATGACTATTTTTGGGTAGCAACAATGGATGCTTCCGTTTATAAGGTAAAATTGAGTTTTGAAGACGCCCACCCACCCTGAGACAACCATCTGAATCAAGGAAGGGATTTAAGCGTTGAATTGGAACTGAACAAGGAAGACCTCGATTTAACCGATAAATGTCCTCTTTGAAGTGACATTGCTGAGTCATTCGAGTGCAAAGTATCAATGCCGAATTGATTTCATTCAATTTCAGATATCCACTGATGCGATTATTTGATTTAACCCTTGTGTTGGTAATAAATCTCCGACAGTATGCCACAGTTCTCAACAAATTGGACCACGATGAGTGACGTTTGATAAATTCCAAATCGGGTTCCAGAAATACTGTGAAGGCGGAATCTACAATATGTTTACTTTCCGATAGTTGATTGAATTCAATTGGTTGGAAAGAACTGATTTTCCAATTAACAAAGGGTTCCGATAGCCAAGTGGGCCCATGCCACCACAAATGCTGATAAACTAATTCACTGGGCAAACAGCCCCGACTTCCTATATCTGCTGCATTATCTTGAGTTTTAATGTGATTCCACGTAATACCAATTGCATTTTCCTTGATTTGCATGATACGATGAGCAACAAAGGTTTTCAAACGATGGGGTGGGGTGTCTAACCATGTTAGAACAGTGCTAGAGTCTGTCCACGCAAATACGCGAGTTATTTTCACCATTCCAGAGATACAATCAAATACAAATTTTATAAGTTTGGATAACAGGACAGCTCCTAAAAGTTCCAAACGAGGGATTGATTGAGTTTTAATTGGTGCAACTCGCGTCTTAGACAAAACTAAGTGAACAGTTCCCTTTTCTGCTAAATCACCCATTCGCACGTACACAGAAGCACAGTACCCTCGTTCAGAAGCATCACAAAATCCAAGAATTTGGGAAATGTAACATTCAATATTCAAAGTTGTGTCCTTTCCTATCCACCTTGGGATTTTGACAGCAACCAATGATGGCAATTGTTTCACAAACTCTTTCCAAAGTTTCAAAGTAGAAGACGGAAGTTCATCGTCCCAACCCGGTTTTAATTTCCACAAATTCTGCATTAGATATTTTGCCCAGAAAACAATAGGGGCAATCCATCCTAATGGATCGAATATCCGTGCGATTGTGGACAAAATGCCTCGTTTGGTATTGGGCGTTTCCCATTGTCGTACATGATAACAAAATGTGTCCGACTTGGCTTCCCAATAGATGCCCAACAATTTTATTGAGGGAACTTGATCATAGTTAAAGTTAACTTCAATTTGGCAAAGATCAGACGGAAGCTCTTGTAACACCTCTACTAAATTGGATGCCCATTTACGGACTTGAAATCCCCCCGCATTCATTAAATTATTTATTTCAGTGATTAAACTCTTTGCCTTTTGGGGAGATGCGGTGCCAGTAACCAAATCATCTACAAATAAGTCCCGTGAAACAACATCTGCTGCACAAGGATAACGTAGAGCTTCATCTATGCACAACTGTTTAATAGTGCGCATAGCTAAGTAAGGTGAAGAGGCGAGGCCAAAAGTCACCGTATTAAGTTCGTATTCTTGCAAATCAGAATCTGAATTTGGACGCCATATTATGTGTTGATACGCTCTCTCCTCAGGGCGAAGTTCAATCATTCTGTACATTTTACATATGTCACCTATTAAGGCCACCTTATGTAAGCGAAAACGAATAATCAAGGCTGATATGTCTTGGTGAAGCTTGGGTCCCACCAGAAGCATATCATTAAGGGAAGTTCCTGTAGTGGTCTTGTTAGATGCGTCAAAAACTACTCTCACTCGAGAAGTCGTACTACATTCTTTATATACAGCATGGTGCGGTACATAGTATTTACCGGTACCCCATCCGACTTGAGACATATGGCCTAGTGAGATGTATTCGGACAAAATAGAGTTATATTCATCTCTGCCTTGCGGATTCTCATTCAATTTCCTCTCCAGCAATTTGTAACGCCTAATGGCTGTCGTCTGAGAATCTCCTAATGCCGCCAAACAATATATTTCCTTAAGCAGTAAAGGAACAACATATCTGCCGCTTGGCTTTCGATAATGGCAATTAACAAACATTTCCTTTGCTAACTCATCCTGCGGTGACACAATATGAACCATAGGTGCTTCCTCTAATCTCCAAAATTTTTGAAGAGTTAAATCGAGATCAGATTCCGAAGATACAAGACAAGTAGAAATGTTAGATGAGTCATGAGTTGCAGAAGACACCGAGTTTAATGGCCCAATAAGCACATACCCAAAAATCGAAGGCCAGGCAGTGGGAAGTCCACTTGAACGAACCACTGGCTTATCCAACATTATATCAGAAAACATATCTGCTCCAAGCAAAATATCAACTGGCCCTGGTTCGTAATACTCCGGATCGGCTAATTCTAGGAATTCAAAATGATGGCGTACTCTATCTGGGACTTGCTCCGTGGGTTGTGTTGAGCTTATCTTTGGTATAACAATGGCATTTACTTGAAGCTCAGGACCCCGTCGACGCGGTCGAATAACTACAGAGGCCGTGCCCTTGGTGGATGTAATCGGAGTAGCGGCTAAACCAAAACAATTGACCAGCGATGATCTGCGAGGAATACCTAGCCGTTGCTGACAGTCCGTTGTAATGAAGCTCGCTTGAGAAGCAGGATCAATTAGAGCACGAATAGGAATGAACGTTCCTGACTTGTTCTTTGCAAGTACAAGACATGTCCCCAACAAAACCATAGAATAATGCAAATTCATCTGGCAAGCAGAACATGAAATTGAATTTGACGAGCCATCCACCTCGACTACAGCTGATTCAGAGTTTACTGATTCAGTATTCTTAAGAAGTTCTGCAGCCGGTCGATTATTTAAAGACTGTGTCTTATCACTTGTGGCTTGAGATTTGTGGACTACATTGTCGTAGCACAAGTTTCGATTGCATACTAAGGTATGATGTTTATTATTACATACTTTACAAAGGTTTTTGGAAAGACATTGCTTAGAGGAATGTTTCTCTCCTAAACAATTGTAGCACAGCCGTTTTGTTTTCGCCAATTCCCTTCTCTTCGTCATCGATAGAGAAATGAATTTCTCGCATTGATATATCTTATGATCCCGCAACAAACAGGGCATGATAACTTCTCTACCTTGGCTACATGGAAATGAGATGTTTTCTTTGCAAAAGATTTGGTTGATGAACTAACTTCTTTCAATGATATAGACTGTGCGCTCTCCTTTACTCCCGATGATCGGAGAACGTTAACGTAGTCGCGACCAAATTTTAAAAGCGTGTGAACCGATGGAAAGTCCACCCGGTAATTCTCAAGTTCAAAATGTTTCCTAGTGTCTTGATCCATAACTCGAGATGCTAAATAGAACTAAATAAATTCACCCAAATTAGGTATGTTCATCGTCTGCAAAGCAATCACATTTTCAGAGTATGTTTCGATGAACTTTTGCAAAGAATCCAGAGAAGTATTCTTCAAACATGGATAGTTAAACAACTTATCTAAATAATGAAACGCCAACTGGCGTTTATTCTCGTACTGTTGGATCAAAGTTTTCCACGCTATTTGATAGTTTTCAGCGATTAGCGGCAAACTAGTAACAAGCCTGTGGGCATTACCTCGTACGCTTGACACCAAATAATGGAATTTTTCAATGTCAGTTAATTTAGTGTTTAGGTGAACAAGACTATTGAACACATCAAAAAACGGCTTGAAATTCTCAATTTTCCCATCGAAGGAAGGCAGCGTAATTTTGGGTAAATGTACCGTTCTATCGTCGGATTCATTCGAAGAGGCTCTATTTGACGCTGCAGATACCTCCCGAATCAGAACACGTCTTGCCACAGCTCGTATTTCGTGGTAGTAGCCTTCTACCTTATCGAATGCCTTTAGCTGTGGTGCCTCTTCCTCATCTAGCTCTAAATCAATTGTCATTTCCCGCAATTGATCCGATAATTCAATGAATGACTTATACTGATCATCGAGTAGCAAAAACCTACTCTCAAAAAGGTCTTTATCCACCGCGTTGCCTTCGACCGTCATGGATATTTCGTGTAACTTTTCAATGATACGCATGTTCTCTTCAAATTTAAATTTAGTTAATCGAAATCTCCTCAGAAGCCTACTACTCTTCTCTTTATCGCACATGATAAATCAACTTCACTCAAATGAATAAGAAACAATGCTACACAAATGGAAATGCCTGACACAAATCCAAAGAAAACGACCAAAGAATAGCAAAAATACCAATGAATCAACAGGAAAGAAATATTTCCCCAAGCACTCGCCACGACAAATAATGATTTCAAATATGATAACCAACAAAATGATTACGTTGTGGATTCACCAAATGGATCCACCCAACAAATATGCGATTCGGTAAGCCAATATCCGGCCCGAAGGACCAAAAAATGTTTAATAATCAAAAAGGGGGAGAGTGGACTGAATTACACTGGATTGCCGCCGAATGGTACTCACGAAATTCGGAGGCTTCAATGCCATGGCGAGCTGGCGCGTGGTCTCCGAGGCAGCTCCTCCTCGGTGTTCGAAGCACAAGTACGCGTCTCGTAATAGTCCTTGCTAACAACTGTCCTCGTCTCGAGGATCAAAAAAAGAGAACCTTTTGCCCTCTTACGGCGAACACAAACAAAACAAAAGAAAAACAAAATGCACCACTCGGCGGCAATACGAATGATAAGTTTACCGAACAAATTCCTTTTGTCAATATTTCCCTTTTTCAATATTTCCTTTTTTCAATATTTCCTTTTTTCAATATTTTCTCTTTTGAATATTTCCTCTTTTCTATACTTCCTTTTGTCAATATTTCCTTTTTTGAATATTTCCATTTTCCAATATTTCCTTTTTTCAATATTTCCTTTTTTCAACATTTCCTTTTTTCAATATTTCCTTTTGTCAATATTTCCTTTTTTGAATATTTCCTTTTTGCAATATTCCTTTTTTCAATATTTCCTTTTTTGAATATTTCCTCTTTTCTATACTTCCTTTTTTACTATTACTTTTGTCAATATTACATTTTGTCCATATTTCCTTTTGTCAATATTTCCTTTTTTCAATATTTACTTTTTTCTATATTTCCATTTTTTAAATATTTCCTTTTGTCAATATTTCCTTTTTTGAATATTTTCTCTTTTCTATACTACCTTTTTTTACTGTTTCCTTTTGTCAATATTTCCTTTAGTCAATATTTCCTTTTGTCAATATTTCCTTTTGTCAATATTTTCTTTTGTCAATATTTCCTTTTGTCAATATTTACTTTTGTCAATATTTTCTTTTTTCGATATTTCCTTTTGTCAATATTTCCTTTTTTGTATATATCCTCTTTTCTATACTTCCTTTTGTCAATATTTCCTTTTTTCAATATTTCCTTTTTTTAATATTTCCTTTTTTCAATATTTCCTCTTTTGAATATTTCCTCTTTTCTATACTTCCATTTTACAATATTTCCTTTTTTGAATATTATCTTTTGTCAATATTTCCTTTTTTGAATATTTCCTCTTTTCAATATTTCCTTATTTCAATATTTCCTTTTTTCAGTATTTCCTTTTTTGAATATTTCCTCTTTTCTATACTTCCTTTTGACAATATTTCCGTTTTTTGAATATTTCCTTTTTTCAAAATTTCCTTTTTTCAATATTTTCTTTTGTCAATATTTCCTTCTGTCAATATTTCATTTTTTCAATATTTCCTTTTGTCAATATTTCTTTTTGTCAATATTTCCTTTTGTCAATATTTCCTTTTGTCAAAATTTCCTTTTTTCAATATTTCCTTTTGCCAAAATTTCATTATGTCAATATTTCATTTTGTCAATATTTCCTTTTGTCAATATTACCTTTTGTCAATATTTCCTTTTGTCAATATTTCCTTTTGTCAATATTTCCTTTTGTCAATATTCCCTTTTGTCAATATTTCCTTTTGTCAATATTTCTTTTTGTCAATATTTTCTTTTTTCAATAATTCCTTTAGTCAATATTTCCTTTTTTCAATATTTCCTTTTTTCAATATTTCCTTTTTTGAATATTTCCTCTTTTCTATACTTCCTTTTGTCAATATTTCCTGTTTTGAATATTTCCTTTTTTCTTTACTTCCTTTTTTTACTATTTCCTTTTGTCAATATTTCATTTTGTCAATATTTCCTTTTGTCAATATTTCCTTTTGTCAATATTTCCTTTTTTCAATATTTCCTTTTTTGAATATTTCCTTTTGTCAATATTTCCTGTTTTCAATATTTCCTCATTTCTATACTTCCTTTTTTCAATATTTCCTTTTCTCAATATTTCCTTTTTTCAATAATTCCTTTTTTCTATACTACCTTTTTGCAATATTTTCTTTTGTCAATATTTCTATTTTTCTATACTTCCTTTTTTCAATATTTCCTTTTGTCAAAATTTCCTTTTTTCTATACTTCCTTTTTTCAATATTTCTTTTTGTGAATATTTCCTTTTGTCAATATTTCCTTTTTTCAATATTTCCTTTTTTCAATATTTCCTTTTTTGTATATTTCCTTTTTTCAATATTTCCTTATTTCTATACTTTCTTTTTAACATATTTCCTTTGTCAATATTTCTTATTTACTATACTTTCTTTTTTCAATATTTCCTTTTGTCAATATTTCCTTTTTTCTTTATTTCCTTTTTTCAATATTTCATTTTGTGAATATTTCCTTTTGTCAATATTTCCTTTTTTCTATACTTCCTTTTTTCAATATTTTCTTTTGTCAATATTTCCTTTTTACTATACTTCCTTTTTTCAATATCTCCGTTTTTCAATATTTCCTATTGTCAAAATTTCCTTTTTGAATATTTCCTTTTTGCAATATTCCTTTTTTCAATATTTCCTTTTTTGAATATTTCCTCTTTTCTATACTTCCTTTTTTACTATTACTTTTGTCAATATTTCATTTTGTCAATATTTCCTTTTGTCAATATTTCCTTTTTGCAATATTTCCTTTTTTCAATATTTCCTTTTTTCTATATTTCCAATTTTTAAATATTTCCTTTTGTCAATATTTCCTTTTTTGAATATTTTCTCTTTTCTATACTACCTTTTTTTACTGTTTCCTTTTGTCAATATTTCCTTTCGTCAATATTTCCTTTGGTCAATATTTCCTTTTCTAAATATTTTCTTTTGTCAATATTTCCTTTTGTCAATATTTACTTTTGTCAATATTTTCTTTTTTCGATATTTCCTTTTGTCAATATTTCCTTTTTTGTGTATATCCTCTTTTCTATACTTCCTTTTGTCAATATTTCCTTTTTTCAATATTTCCTTTTTTCTATATTTCCTCTTTTGAATATTTTAGCTTTTCTATACTTCCTTTTTACAATATTTCCTTTTTTGAATATTTCCTCTTATCAATATTTCCTTTTTTCAATATTTCCTTTTTTCAGTATTTCCTTATTTGAATATTTCCGCTTTTCTATACTTCCTTTTGACAATATTTGCCTTTTGTGAATATTTCCTTTTTTCAAAATTTCCTTTTTTCAATAATTTCTTTTGTCAATATTTCCTTTTGTCAATATTTCCTTTTTTCAATATTTCCTTTTGTCAATATTTCCTTTTGTCAAAATTTCCTTATTTCAATATTTCCTTTTGCCAAAATTTCATTATGTCAATATTTCATTTTGTCAATATTTCCTTTTGTCAATATTTCCTTTTGTCAACATTTCCTTTTGTCAATATTTCCTATTTTCTATATTTCCAATTTTTAAATATTTCCTTTTGTCAATATTTCCTTTTTTGAATATTTTCTCTTTTCTATACTACCTTTTTTTACTGTTTCCTTTTGTCAATATTTCCTTTCGTCAATATTTCCTTTGGTCAATATTTCCTTTTGTAAATATTTTCTTTTGTCAATATTTCCTTTTGTCAATATTTACTTTTGTCAATATTTTCTTTTTTCGATATTTCCTTTTGTCAATTTTTCCTTTTTTGTATATATCCTCTTTTCTATACTTCCTTTTGTGTATATTTCCTTTTTTCAATATTTCCTTTTTTCTATATTTCCTCTTTTGAATATTTTAGCTTTTCTATACTTCCTTTTTACAATATTTCCTTTTTTGAATATTATCTTTTGTCAATATTTCCTTTTTGAATATTTCCTCTTTTCAATATTTCCTTTTTTCAATATTTCCTTTTTTCAGTATTTCCTTTTTTGAATATTTCCGCTTTTCTATACTTCCTTTTGACAATATTTCCCTTTTTTGAATATTTCCTTTTTTCAAAATTTCCTTTTTTCAATAATTTCTTTTGTCAATATTTCCTTTTGTCAATATTTCCTTTTTTCAATATTTCCTTTTGTCAATATTTCCTTTTGTCAAAATTTCTTTATTTCAATATTTCCTTTTACAAAATTTCATTATGTCAATATTTCATTTTGTCAATATTTCCTTTTGTCAATATTTCCTTTTTTCAATATTTCCTTTTGTCAATATTTCCTTTTTTCAATATTTCCTTTTGTCAATATTTCCTTTCGTCAATATTTCCTTTTGTCAATATTTACTTTTTTCAATATTTCCTTTTATCAATATTTTCTTTTGTCAATATTTCCTTTTTTCATTATTTCCATTTTTGAATATTTCCTCTTTTCTATACTTCCTTTTGTCAATATTTCCTTTTGTCAATATTTCCTTTTGTAAATATTTCCTTTTGTCAATATTTCCTTTTGCCAATATTTCCTTTTGTCAATATTTCCTTTTGTCAATATTTCCTTTTTTCAATATTTCTTTTTGTCAATATTTCCTTTTTTCAATAATTCCTTTTTTCAATAATTCTGTTTAATTATCAAAAAGGGGGAGAGTGGACTGTATTGCACTGCATTGCCGCCGAATGGTACTCACGAAATTCGGAGGCTTCAATGCCATGGCGAGCTGGCGCGTGGTCTCCGAGGCAGCTCCTCCTCGGTGTTCGAAGCACAAGTACGCGTCTCGTAATAGTCCTTGCTAACAACTGTCCTCGTCTCGAGGATCAAAAAAAGAGAACCTTTTGCCCTCTTACGGCGAACACAAACAAAACAAAAGAAAAACAAAATGCACCACTCGGCGGCAATACGAATGATAAGTTTACCGAACAAATTCCTTTTGTCAATATTTCCCTTTTTCAATATTTCCTTTTTTCAATATTTCCTTTTTTCAATATTTTCTCTTTTGAATATTTCCTCTTTTCTATACTTCCTTTTGTCAATATTTCCTTTTTTGAATATTTCCATTTTCCAATATTTCCTTTTTTCAATATTTCCTTTTTTCAACATTTCCTTTTTTCAATATTTCCTTTTGTCAATATTTCCTTTTTTGAATATTTCCTTTTTGCAATATTCCTTTTTTCAATATTTCCTTTTTTGAATATTTCCTCTTTTCTATACTTCCTTTTTTACTATTTCTTTTGTCAATATTACATTTTGTCCATATTTCCTTTTGTCAATATTTCCTTTTTGCAATATTTCCTTTTTTCAATATTTACTTTTTTCTATATTTCCATTTTTTAAATATTTCCTTTTGTCAATATTTCCTTTTTTGAATATTTTCTCTTTTCTATACTACCTTTTTTTACTGTTTCCTTTTGTCAATATTTCCTTTAGTCAATATTTCCTTTTGTCAATATTTCCTTTTGTCAATATTTTCTTTTGTCAATATTTCCTTTTGTCAATATTTACTTTTGTCAATATTTTCTTTTTTCGATATTTCCTTTTGTCAATATTTCCTTTTTTGTATATATCCTCTTTTCTATACTTCCTTTTGTCAATATTTCCTTTTTTCAATATTTCCTTTTTTTAATATTTCCTTTTTTCAATATTTCCTCTTTTGAATATTTCCTCTTTTCTATACTTCCATTTTACAATATTTCCTTTTTTGAATATTATCTTTTGTCAATATTTCCTTTTTTGAATATTTCCTCTTTTCAATATTTCCTTTTTTCAATATTTCCTTTTTTCAGTATTTCCTTTTTTGAATATTTCCTCTTTTCTATACTTCCTTTTGACAATATTTCCGTTTTTTGAATATTTCCATTTTTCAAAATTTCCTTTTTTCAATATTTTCTTTTGTCAATATTTCCTTTTGTCAATATTTCATTTTTTCAATATTTCCTTTTGTCAATATTTCTTTTTGTCAATATTTCCTTTTGTCAATATTTCCTTTTGTCAAAATTTCCTTTTTTCAATATTTCCTTTTGCCAAAATTTCATTTTGTCAATATTTCATTTTGTCAATATTTCCTTTTGTCAATATTACCTTTTGTCAATATTTCCTTTTGTCAATATTTCCTTTTGTCAATATTTCCTTTTGTAAATATTCCCTTTTGTCAATATTTCCTTTTGTCAATATTTCTTTTTGTCAATATTTTCTTTTTTCAATAATTCCTTTAGTCAATATTTCCTTTTTTCAATATTTTTTTTTTTCAATATTTCCTTTTTTGAATATTTCCTCTTTTCTATACTTCCTTTTGTCAATATTTCCTGTTTTGAATATTTCCTTTTTTCTTTACTTCCTTTTTTTACTATTTCCTTTTGTCAATATTTCATTTTGTCAATATTTCCTTTTGTCAATATTTCCTTTTGTCAATATTTCCTTTTTTCCATATTTCCTTTTTTGAATATTTCCTTTTGTCAATATTTCCTGTTTTCAATATTTCCTCATTTCTATACTTCCTTTTTTCAATATTTCCTTTTCTCAATATTTCCTTTTTTCAATAATTCCTTTTTTCTATACTACCTTTTTGCAATATTTTCTTTTGTCAATATTTCTTTTTTTCTATACTTCCTTTTTTCAATATTTCCTTTTGTCAAAATTTTCTTTTTTCTATACTTCCTTTTTTCAATATTTCTTTTTGTGAATATTTCCTTTTGTCAATATTTCCTTTTTTCAATATTTCCTTTTTTCAATATTTCCTTTTTTGTATATTTCCTTTTTTCAATATTTCCTTATTTCTATACTTTCTTTTTAACATATTTCCTTTGTCAATATTTCTTATTTACTATACTTACTTTTTTCAATATTTCCTTTTGTCAATATTTCCTTTTTTCTTTATTTCCTTTTTTCAATATTTCATTTTGTGAATATTTCCTTTTGTCAATATTTCCTTTTTTCTATACTTCCTTTTTTCAATATTTCCTTTTGTCAATATTTCCTTTTTACTATACTTCCTTTTTTCAATATCTCCGTTTTTCAATATTTCCTATTGTCAAAATTTCCTTTTTGAATATTTCCTTTTTGCAATATTCCTTTTTTCAATATTTCCTTTTTTGAATATTTCCTCTTTTCTATACTTCCTTTTTTACTATTACTTTTGTCAATATTTCATTTTGTCAATATTTCCTTTTGTCAATATTTCCTTTTTGCAATATTTCCTTTTTTCAATATTTCCTTTTTTCTAAATTTCCAATTTTTAAATATTTCCTTTTGTCAATATTTCCTTTTTTGAATATTTTCTCTTTTCTATACTACCTTTTTTTACTGTTGCCTTTTGTCAATATTTCCTTTCGTCAATATTTCCTTTGGTCAATATTTCCTTTTCTAAATATTTTCTTTTGTCAATATTTCCTTTTGTCAATATTTACTTTTGTCAATATTTTCTTTTTTCGATATTTCCTTTTGTCAATATTTCCTTTTTTGTATATATCCTCTTTTCTATACTTCCTTTTGTCAATATTTCCTTTTTTCAATATTTCCTTTTTTCTATATTTCCTCTTTTGAATATTTTAGCTTTTCTATACTTCCTTTTTACAATATTTCCTTTTTTGAATATTTCCTCTTATCAATATTTCCTTTTTTCAATATTTCCTTTTTTCAGTATTTCCTTATTTGAATATTTCCGCTTTTCTATACTTCCTTTTGACAATATTTGCCTTTTGTGAATATTTCCTTTTTTCAAAATTTCCTTTTTTCAATAATTTCTTTTGTCAATATTTCCTTTTGTCAATATTTCCTTTTTTCAATATTTCCTTTTGTCAATATTTCCTTTTGTCAAAATTTCCTTATTTCAATATTTCCTTTTTTCATTATTTCCATTTTTGAATATTTCCTCTTTTCTATACTTCCTTTTGTCAATATTTCCTTTTGTCAATATTTCCTTTTGTAAATATTTCCTTTTGTCAATATTTCCTTTTTTCAATATTTCCTTTTGTCAATATTTCCTTTTGTCAATATTTTCTTTTGTCAATGTTTCCTTTTGTCAATATTTCCTTTTGTCATTATTTCCTTTTCTCAATATTTCCTTTTGTCAGCATTTCCTTTTTTCAATATTTCATTTTTTCAATTTTTCCTTTTTCAATATTTCCTGTTTTGAATATTTCCTCTTTTCTATACTTCCTTTTGTCAAAATTTCCTTTTATGAATATTTCCATTTTGCAATATTTCCTTTTTTCAATATTTCCTTTTTTCTATACTTTCTTTTTTTACTATTTCCTTTTGTCAATATTTCCTTTTTTCAGAATTTCCTATTGTCAATATTTCCTTTTTTCTATATATCCTATTTTCAATATTTCCTTTTTTGAATATTTCCTTTTTGCAATATTTCCTTTTTTCAATATTTCCTTTTTTCAATATTTACTTTTGTCAATATTACCTTTTGTCAATATTTCCTTTTTTGAATATTTTCTCTTTTCTATACTTCCTTTTTTTACTATTTCCTTTTATCAATATTTCATTTTGTCAATATTTCCTTTCGTCGAATATTTTCCTAATGTCAATATTTCCTTTTTTCAATATTTCCTTTTCTCAATATTTCCTTTTTCAATATTTCCTTTTGTCAATATTTCCTTTTTTGAATATTTCTACTTTTCTATACTTCCTTTTTTCAATATTTCCTTTTGTCAATAATTTCTTTTAGTCAATATTTCCTTTTTTCAATATTTCCTTTTTTCAATATTTCCTTTTGTCAATATTTCCTTTTTCAATATTTCCTTTTGTCAATATTTCCTTTTTTCAATATTTCCTTTTGTCAATATTTCCTTTTGTAAATATTTCCTTTTGTCATTATTTCCTTTTCTCAATATTTCCTTTTGTCAGCATTTCCTTTTTTCAATATTTCATTTTTTCAATTTTTCCTTTTTCAATATTTCCTGTTTTGAATGTTTCCTCTTTTCTATACTTCCTTTTGTCAAAATTTCCTTTTATGAATATTTCTATTTTGCAATATTTCCTTTTTTCAATATTTCCTTTTTTCAATATTTACTTTTGTCAATATTTCCTTTTGTCAATATTTCCTTTTTTGAATATTTCCTTTTTTCTATACTTTCTTTTTTTACTATTTCCTTTTGTCAATATTTCCTTTTTTCAGAATTTCCTATTGTCAATATTTCCTTTTTTCTATATATCCTATTTTCAATATTTCCTTTTTTGAATATTTCCTTTTTGCAATATTTCCTTTTTTCAATATTTCCTTTTTTCAATATTTCCTTTTGTCAATATTACCTTTTGTCAATATTTCCTTTTTTGAATATTTTCTCTTTTCTATACTTCCTTTTTTTACTATTTCCTTTTATCAATATTTCATTTTGTCAATATTTCCTTTCGTCGAAAATTTTCCTAATGTCAATATTTCCTTTTTTCAATATTTCCTTTTTTGAATATTTCCTTTTGTCAATATTCCCTTTTGTCAATATTTCTTTTTGCCAATATTTCCATTTCTCAATATTTCATTTTTTCAATATTATCTTTTTTCAATATTTCCTTTTTTGAATATTTCCTCTTTTTTATACTTCCTTTTGTCAATACTTCCTTTTTTGAATTTTTCCTTTTTTCAGTATTTTTTCTTTTTTCAATATTTCCTTTTGTCAGCATTTCCTTTTTTCAATATTTCATTTTTTCAATTTTTCCTTTTTCAATATTTCCTGTTTTGAATATTTCCTCTTTTCTATACTTCCTTTTGTCAAAATTTCCTTTTATGAATATTTCTATTTTGCAATATTTCCTTTTTTCAATATTTCCTTTTTTCAATATTTACTTTTGTCAATATTTCCTTTTGTCAATATTTCCTTTTTTGAATATTTCCTTTTTTCTATACTTTCTTTTTTTACTATTTCCTTTTGTCAATATTTCCTTTTTTCAGAATTTCCTATTGTCAATATTTCCTTTTTTCTATATATCCTATTTTCAATATTTCCTTTTTTGAATATTTCCTTTTTGCAATATTTCCTTTTTTCAATATTTCCTTTTTTCAATATTTACTTTTGTCAATATTACCTTTTGTCAATATTTCCTTTTTTGAATATTTTCTCTTTTCTATACTTCCTTTTTTTACTATTTCCTTTTATCAATATTTCATTTTGTCAATATTTCCTTTCGTCGAAAATTTTCCTAATGTCAATATTTCCTTTTTTCAATATTTCCTTTTTTGAATATTTCCTTTTGTCAATATTCCCTTTTGTCAATATTTCTTTTTGCCAATATTTCCATTTCTCAATATTTCATTTTTTCAATATTATCTTTTTTCAATATTTCCTTTTTTGAATATTTCCTCTTTTTTATACTTCCTTTTGTCAATACTTCCTTTTTTGAATTTTTCCTTTTTTCAGTATTTTTTCTTTTTTCAATATTTCCTTTTGTCAGTATTTCCTTTTGTGAATATTTCCTTTTGTCAATATTCCTTTTTTCAATATTTCCTTTTTCAATATTTCCTTTTGTCAATATTTCCTTTTGTCAATATTTCCTTTTTTCAATATTTCCTTTTGTCAATATTTCCTTTTGTCAATATTTTCTTTTGTCAATGTTTCCTTTTGTCAATATTTCCTTTTTTCAATATTTCTTTTTCTCAATATATTCTTTTTCAATATTTCCTTTTGTTTATATTTCCATTTTTTAACATTTCCTCTTTTCTATACTTCCTTTTTTCAATATATCCTTTTGTCAATATTTCCTTTTTGAATATTTCCTCTTTTCTATACTTCCTTTTTTTACTATTTCTTTTTCTCAATATTTCATTTTGTCAATATTTCCTTTTGTCAATATTTCCTTTTGTCAATTTTTCCTTTTTTC
Source organism: Ischnura elegans (assembly GCF_921293095.1). Classification (NCBI taxonomy): domain Eukaryota; kingdom Metazoa; phylum Arthropoda; class Insecta; order Odonata; family Coenagrionidae; genus Ischnura; species Ischnura elegans. The sequence continues at coordinate 99,866,114 of NC_060259.1, forward strand.
AATATTTCCTTTTTTGAATATTTCCTTTTTTCAATATTTCGTTTTGTCATTATTTCCTTTTGTCAATATTTCCTTTTTTCAATATTTCCTTTTTTGAATTTTTTCTTTAATCAATATTCCTTTTTGAATATTTCCTTTTGTCAATATTCCTTTTTTCAATATTTCTTTTTGTCAATATTTCCTTTTGTCAATATTTCCTTTTGTCAATATTACCTTTTTTGAATATTTCCTTTTGTCAATATTCCTTTTTTCAATATTTCTTTTTGTTAATATTTCCTTCTGTCAATTTTTCCTTTTGTCTATATTTCTTTCTGTCAATATTTCTTTTTGTCATTATTTCCTTTTATCAATATTTCCTTTTGTCAACATTTCCTTTTCTCAATATTTCATTTTTTCAAAATTTCCTGTTTTGAATATTTCCTCTTTTCTATACTTCCTTTTGTCAACATTTCCTTTTTTGAATATTTCTTTTTTACAATACTTCCTTTTTTCAATATTTCCTTTTTTCAATATTTCTTTTTGTCAATATTTCATTTTGTCAATATTTCCTTTTGTCGAAAATTTTCCTAATGTCAATATTTCCTTTTTACATTATTTCCTTTTTTGAATATTTCCTTTTGTCAATATTCCCTTTTGTCAATATTTCCTTTTGTCAATATTTCCTTTTGTCAATATTTCCTTTTGTCAATATTTCCTTTCGTCAATATTTCCTTGCGTCAATATTTCCTTTTTTCAATATTTCCTTTTGTCGAAAATTTTCCTAATGTCAATATTTCCTTTTTACAATATTTCCTTTTTTTAATATTTCCTTTTGTCAATATTTCCTTTCGTCAATATTTCCTTTCGTCAATATTTCCTTTTTTCAATATCTCCTTTTTTTAATATTTACTCTTTTCTATACCTTCTTTTGTCAATATTTCCTTTTTTCAATATTTCCTTTTGTCAATATTTCTTTTTTTGAATTTTTCCTCTTTTACATACTTCCTTTTTTCAATAGTTCCTTTTTTCAATATTTCCTTTTTTTGATTATTTCCTCTTTTCTATACTTCCTTTTGTCAATATTTCCATTTTTGAATATTTCCTTTTGTCAATATTTCCTTTTATGAATATTTCCTCTTTTCAATATTTCCTTTTTTCAATATTTCCTTTTTTCAATATTTCCTCTTTTGAATATTTCCTCTTTTCTATACATCCTTTTGTCAATATTTCCTTTTATGAATATTTCCTTTTGTTAATATTTCCTCTTTTGAATATTTCCTCTTTTCAATATTTCCTTTTTTCAATATTTCATTTTTTCAATATTTCCTTTTTTGAATATTTCTTCTTTTCTATACTTCCTTTTGTCAATATTTCCTTTTTTGAATATTACGTTTTTGCAATATTTCCATTTTTCAATATTTCCTTTTTTCAATATTTCCTTTTGTCAATATTTCCTTTTTTGAATATTTCCTTTTTGCAATATTCCTTTTTTCAATATTTCCTTTTTTCAATATTTCCTTTTTTTTAAATATTTCCTATTGTCAATATTTCCTTTTTTTTAATATATCGTCTTTTCTATACTTCCTTTTTTTAATATTTCTTTTGTCAATATTTCATTTTGTCAATATTTCCTTTTTTCAATATTTCCTTTTTTCAATATTTCCTTTTTTCAATATTTCCTTTTTTGAATATTCCCTCTTTTCTATACTTCCTTTTGTCAATATTTCCTTTTTTGAATATTTCCTTTTTGCAATATTTCCTTTTTTCAATATTTCCTTTTTTCAATATTTCCTTCTTTCAATATTTCCTTTTGTCAATATTTCCTTTTTTGAATATTTCCTTTTTGCAATATATCCTTTTTTCGATATTTCCTTTTTTCAATATTTCCTTTTTTTAAATATGTCCTGTTGTCAATATTTCCATTTTTGAATATTTCCTCTTTTCTATACTTCCTTTTTTTACTATTTCCTTTTGTTAATATTACATTTTGTCAATATTTCCTTTTGTCAATATGTCCTTTTGTCAATATTTCTTTTTTCAATATTTCCTTTTTTGAATATTTCTTTTTGTCAATATTTCCTTTTGTCATTATTTCCTTTTGTCAATATTTCCTTTATTCAATATTTCCTTTTTTGAATATTTTCTTTTAATAATATTCCTTTTTTGAATATTGCCTTTTGTCAATATTCCTTTTTTCAATATTTTCTTTTGTCAATATTTCCTTTTTTCAGAATTTCCTATTGTCAATATTTCCTTTTTTCTATATTTCCTATTTTCAATATTTCCTTTTTTCAATATTTCATTTTGTCAATATTTCCTTTTGTCAATATTTCCTTTTGTCAAAATTACCTTTTGTCAATATTTCCTTTTGTCAATATTTCCTTTTGTCAATATTTCCTTTTGTCAATATTTACTTTTTTCAATAATTCTTTTTGTCAATATTTCCTTTTTTCAATTATATTTTTTGTCAATATTTCCCTTTTTCAATATTTCCTTTTTTCAATATTTCCTTTTTTCAATATATTCTTTTTTTAATATTTTCTCTTTTCTATACTTCCTCTTGTCAATATATTTTATTTTTTGAATATTTCCTTTTTCCAATATTTCCTTTTTTCAATATTTCCTTTTTTCAATATTTCCTTTTTTCAATATTTCCTTTTGTCATTATTTCCTTTTTTGAATATTTCCTTTTTGCAATATTTCTTTTTTCAATATTTCCTTTTTTGAATATTTCCTGTTTTCTATACTTCCTTTTTTTACTATTTCTGTTGTCAATATTTCATTTTGTCAATATTTCCTTTTGTCAATATTTCCTTTTTGCAATATTTCCTTTTTTCAATATTTCCTTGTTTCAATATTTTCTTTTTTGAATATTTCCTCTTTTCTACACTTCCTTTTGTCAATATTTACTTTTTTGAATATTACGTTTTTGCAATATTTCCTTTTTTCAATATTTCCTTTTTTCAATATTTCCTTTTGTCAATATTTCCTTTTTTGAATATTTCCTTTTTGCAATATTCCTTTTTTCAATATTTCCTTTTTTCAATATTTCCTTTTTTTAAATATTTTCTATTGTCAATATTTCCTTTTTTTGAATATTTCCTCTTTTCTATACTTCCTTTTTTTAATATTTCTTTTGTCAATATTTCATTTTGTCAATATTTCCTTTTTTGAATATTTCCTTTTTGCAATATTTCCTTTTTTCAATATTTCCTTTTTTTAAATATTTCCTTTTTTCAATATTTCCTTTTTTGAATATTTCCTCATTTCTATACTTCCTTTTTTTACTATTTCATTTTGTCAATATTTCCTTTTTTGAATATTTCCTTTTTGCAATATTTCCTTTTTTCAATATTTCCTTTTTTCAATATTTCCTTTTTTTAAATATTTCCTTTTTTCAATATTTCCTTTTTTGAATATTTCCTTTTATCAATATTCCTTTTCTGAATATTTTCTTTACTCAATATTCCTTTTTTCAATATTTCATTTTGTCAATATTTCCTTTTGTCGAAAATTTTCCTAATGTCAATATTTCCTTTTTACATTATTTCCTTTTTTGAATATTTCCTTTTGTCAATATTCCCTTTTGTCAATATTTCCTTTTGTCAATATTTCCTTTTGTCAATATTTCCTTTCGTCAATATTTCCTTGCGTCAATATTTCCTTTTTTCAATATTTCCTTTTTTGAATATTTACTCTTTTCTATACCTTCTTTTGTCAATATTTCCTTTTTTCAATATTTCCTTTTGTTTATATTTCTTTTTTTGAATTTTTCCTCTTTTCTATACTTTCTTTTTTCAAATGTTCCTTTTTTCAATATTTCCTTTTTTGATTATTTCCTCTTTTCTATACTTCCTTTTGTCAATATTTCCTTTTTTGAATATTTCCTTTTGTCAATATTTCCTTTTATGAATATTTCCTCTTTTCAATATTTCCTTTTTTCAATATTTCCTTTTATCAATATTTCCTCTTTTGAATATTTCCTCTTTTCTATACATCCTTTTGTCAATATTTATTTTTTTGAATATTTCCTTTTGTAAATATTTCCTTTTTTGAATATTTCCTCTTTTCAATATTTCCTTTTTTCAATATTTCCTTTTTTCAATATTTCCTTTTTTGAATATTTCCTCTTTTCTATACTTCCTTTTGTCAATATTTCCTTTCTTGAATATTTCCTTTTTTCAATATTTTTTCTTATTTCAATATTTCCTTTTGTCAATATTTGTTTTTGTCAATATTTCCTTTCTTCAATATTTCCTTTTTTCAATATTTACTTTTGTCAATATTACCTTTTGCCAATATTTCCTTTTTTGAATATTTTCTCTTTTCTATACTTCCTTTTTTTACTATTTCCTTTTGTCAATATTTCATTTTGTCAATATTTCCTTTTGTCGAAAATTTTCCTAATGTCAATATTTCCTTTTTACAATATTTCCTTTTTTTAATATTTCCTTTTGTCAATATTTCCTTTCGTCAATATTTCCTTTCGTCAATATGTCCTTTTTTCAATATCTCCTTTTTTTAATATTTACTCTTTTCTATACCTTCTTTTGTCAATATTTCCTTTTTTCAATATTTCCTTTTGTCAATATTTCTTTTTTTGAATTTTTCCTCTTTTACATACTTCCTTTTTTCAATAGTTCCTTTTTTCAATATTTCCTTTTTTTGAATATTTCCTCTTTTCTATACTTCCTTTTGTCAACATTTCCATTTTTGAATATTTCCTTTTGTCAATATTTCCTTTTATGAATATTTCCTCTTTTCAATATTTCCTTTTTTCAATATTTCCTTTTTTCAATATATCCTCTTTTGAATATTTCCTCTTTTCTATACATCCTTTTGTCAATATTTCCTTTTATGAATATTTCCTTTTGTTAATATTTCCTTTTTTGAATATTTCCTCTTTTCAATATTTCCTTTTTTCAATATTTCCTTTTTTCAATATTTCCTTTTTTGAATATTTCTTCTTTTCTATACTTCCTTTTGTCAATATTTCCTTTTTTGAATATTTCCTTTTTTCAATATTTCCTTTTGTCAATATTTCCTTTTGTCAATATTTCCTTTTTTGAATATTTCCTTTTGTCAATATTCCTTTTTTCAATATTTCTTTTTGTCAATATTTCCTTCTGTCAATTTTCCCTTTTGTCTATATTTCTTTCTGTCATTATTTCCTTTTGTCATTTTTTCCTTTTTTCAATATTTCCTTTTGTTAACATTTCCTTTTTTCAATATTTCATTTTTTCAATATTTCCTTTTTTCAATATTTCCTGTTTTGAATGTTTCCTCTATTCTATACTTCCTTTTGTCAACATTTCCTTTTTTGAATATTTCCTTTTTGCAATACTTCTTTTTTCAATCTTTCCTTTTTTCAATATTTACTTTTGTCAATATTACATTTTGTCAATATTTCCTTTTGTCGAAAATTTTCCTAATGTCAATATTTCCTTTTTACAATATTTCCTTTTTTGAATATTTCCTTTTGTCAATATTCCCTTTTGTCAATATTTCCTTTCTCAATATTTCCTTTTGTCAATATTTCCTTTCGTCAATATTTCCTTTCGTCAATATTTCCTTTTTTCAATATTTCCTTTTTTGAATATTTACTCTTTTCTATACCTTCTTTTGTCAATATTTCCTTTTTTCAATATTTCCTTTTGTCAATATTTTTTTTTTGAATTTTTCCTCTTTTCTATACTTCCTTTTTTCAATAGTTCCTTTTTTCAATATTTCCTTTTTTGATTATTTCCTCTTTTCTATACTTCCTTTTGTCAATATTTCTATTTTTGAATATTTCCTTTTGTCAATATTTCCTTTTTAGAATATATCCTCTTTTCAATATTTTCTTTTTTCAATATTTCCTTTTTTCAATATTTCCTTTTTTGAATATTTCCTCTTTTCTATACTTCCTTTTGTCAATATTTCCTTTTTTCAATATTTTTTTCTTTTTTCAATATTTCCTTTTGTCAATATTTATTTTTTGTCAATATTTATTTTTTGTCAATATTTCCTTTCTTCAATATTTCCTTTTTTCAATATTTACTTTTGTCAATTTTACCTTTTGCCAATATTTCCTTTTTTTAAATATTTTCTCTTTTCTATACTTCCTATTTTTACTATTTCCTTTTGTCAATATTTCATTTTGTCAATATTTCCTTTTGTCGAAAATTTTCCTAATGTCAATATTTCCTTTTTACAATATTTCCTTTTGTGAATATTTCCTTTTGTCAATATTCCCTTTTGTCAATATTTCCTTTTGTCAATATTTCCTTTTGTCAATATTTCCTTTCGTCAATATTTTCTTTCGTCAATATTTCCTTTTTTCAATATTTCCTTTTTTGAATATATACCCTTTTCTATACCTTCTTTTGTCAATATTTCCTTTCTTCAATATTTCTTTTTGTCAATATTTCTTTTTTTGAATTTTTCCTCTTTTACATACTTCCTTTTTTCAATAGTTCCTTTTTTCAATATTTCCTTTTTTTTATTATTTCCTCTTTTCTATACTTCCTTTTGTCAATATTTCCTTTTTTGAATATTTCCTTTTGTCAATATTTCCTTTTATGAATATTTCCTCTTTTCAATATTTCCTTTTTGCAATATTTCCTTTTTTCAATATTTCCTTTTTTCAATATTTCCTTTCGTCATTATTTCCTTTTTTGAATATTTCCTTTTTGCAATATTTCTTTTTTCAATATTTCCTTTTTTGAATATTTCCTCTTTTCTATACTTCCTTTTTTTACTATTTCTTTTGTCAATATTTCATTTTGTCAATATTTCCTTTTGTAGATATTTCCTTTTTGCAATATTTCCTTTTTTCAATATTTCCTTGTTTTAATATTTTCTTTTTTGAATATTCCCTCTTTTCTATACTTCCTTTTGTCAATATTTCCTTTTTTGAATATTACGTTTTTGCAATATTCCTTTTTTCAATATTTCCTTTTTTCAATATTTCCTTTTTTTTAAATATTTCCTATTGTCAATATTTCCTTTTTTTTTAATATATCCTCTTTTCTATACTTCCTTTTTTTAATATTTCCTTTGTCAATATTTCATTTTGTCAATATTTCCTTTTTTCAATATTTCCTTTTTTCAATATTTCCTTTTTTCAATATTTCCTTTTTTGAATATTCCCTCTTTTCTATACTTCCTTTTGTCAATATTTCCTTTTTTGAATATTTCCTTTTTGCAATATTTCCTTTTTTCAATATTTCCTTTTTTCAATATTTCCTTCTTTCAATATTTCCTTTTGTCAATATTTCCTTTTTTGAATATTTCCTTTTTGCAATATTTCCTTTTTTCGATATTTCCTTTATTCAATATTTCCTTTTTTTAAATATGTCCTGTTGTCAATATTTCCTTTTTTGAATATTTCCTCTTTTCTATACTTCCTTTTTTTACTATTTCCTTTTGTTAATATTACATTTTGTCAATATTTCCTTTTGTCAATATGTCCTTTTGTCAATATTTCTTTTTTCAATATTTCCTTTTTTGAATATTTCCTTTTGTCAATATTTCCTTTTGTCATTATTTCCTTTTTCAATATTTCCTTTTTTCAATATTTCCTTTTTTGAATATTTTTTTTTAATAATATTCCTTTTTTGAATATTGCCTTTTGTCAATATTCCTTTTTTCAATATTTTCTTTTGTCAAGATTTCCTTTTTTCAGAATTTCCTATTGTCAATATTTCCTTTTTTCTATATTTCCTATTTTCAACATTTCCTTTTTTCAATATTTCATTTTGTTAATATTTCCTTTTGTCAATATTTCCTTTTGTCAAAATTACCTTTTGTCAATATTTCCTTTTGTCAATATTTCCTTTTGTCAATATTTACTTTTTTCAATAATTCTTTTTGTCAATATTTCCTTTTTTCAATTATATTTTTTGTCAATATTTCCCTTTTTCAATATTTCCTTTTTTCAATATTTCCTTTTTTCAATATTTCCTTTTGTCATTATTTCCTTTTTTGAATATTTCCTTTTTGCAATATTTCTTTTTTCAATATTTCCTTTTTTGAATATTTCCTCTTTTCTATACTTCCTTTTTTTACTATTTCTGTTGTCAATATTTCATTTTGTCAATATTTCCTTTTGTCAATATTTCCTTTTTGCAATATTTCCTTTTTTCAATATTTCCTTGTTTCAATATTTTCTTTTTTGAATATTTCCTCTTTTCTACACTTCCTTTTGTCAATATTTACTTTTTTGAATATTACGTTTTTGCAATATTTCCTTTTTTCAATATTTCCTTTTGTCAATATTTCCTTTTGTCAATATTTCCTTTTGTCAATATTTCCTTTCGTCAAAATTTCCTTTCGTCAATATTTCCTTTTTTCAATATTTCCTTTTTTGAATATATACCCTTTTCTATACCTTCTTTTGTCAATATTTCCTTTCTTCAATATTTCCTTTTGTCAATATTTCTTTTTTTGAATTTTTCCTCTTTTACATACTTCCTTTTTTCAATAGTTCCTTTTTTCAATATTTCCTTTTGTCAATATTTCCTTTTTTCAATATTTCCTTTCGTCAAAATTTCCTTTCGTCAATATTTCCTTTTTTCAATATTTCCTTTTTTGAATATATACCCTTTTCTATACCTTCTTTTGTCAATATTTCCTTTCTTCAATATTTCCTTTTGTCAATATTTCTTTTTTTGAATTTTTCCTCTTTTCTATACTTCCTTTTGTCAATATTTCCTTTTTTGAATATTTCCTTTTGTCAATATTTCCTTTTATGAATATTTCCTCTTTTCAATATTTCCTTTTTTCAATATTTCCTTTTTTCAATATTTCCTTTTTTCAATATTTCCTTTTGTCATTATTTCCTTTTTTGAATATTTCCTTTTTGCAATATTTCTTATTTCAATATTTCCTTTTTTGAATATTTCCTCTTTTCTATACTTCCTTTTTTTACTATTTCTTTTGTCAATATTTCATTTTGTCAATATTTCCTTTTGTCAATATTTCCTTTTTGCAATATTTCCTTTTTTCAATATTTCCTTGTTTTAATATTTTCTTTTTTGAATATTCCCTCTTTTCTATACTTCCTTTTGTCAATATTTCCTTTTTTGAATATTACGTTTTTGCAATATTTCCATTTTTCAATATTTCCTTTTTTCAATATTTCCTTTTGTCAATATTTCCTTTTTTGAATATTTCCTTTTTGCAATATTCCTTTTTTCAATATTTCCTTTTTTCAATATTTCCTTTTTTTTAAATATTTCCTATTGTCAATATTTCCTTTTTTTTAATATATCCTCTTTTCTATACTTCCTTTTTTTAATATTTCTTTTGTCAATATTTCATTTTGTCAATATATCCTTTTTTCAATATTTCCTTTTTTCAATATTTCCTTTTTTCAATATTTCCTATTTTGAATATTCCCTCTTTTCTATACATCCTTTTGTCAATATTTCCTTTTTTGAATATTTCCTTTTTGCAATATTTCCTTTTTTCAATATTTCCTTTTTTCAATATTTCCTTCTTTCAATATTTCCTTTTGTCAATATTTCCTTTTTTGAATATTTCCTTTTTGCAATATTTCCTTTTTTCGATATTTCCTTTTTTCAATATTTCCTTTTTTTAAATATGTCCTGTTGTCAATATTTCCTTTTTTTGAATATTTCCTCTTTTCTATACTTCCTTTTTTTACTATTTCCTTTTGTTAATATTACATTTTGTCAATATTTCATTTTGTCAATATGTCCTTTTGTCAATATTTCTTTTTTCAATATTTCCTTTTTTGAATATTTCCTTTTGTCAATATTCTCTTTTGTCATTATTTCCTTTTGTCAATATTTCCTTTTTTCAATTTTTCCTTTTTTGAATATTTTTTTTAATAATATTCCTTTTTTGAATATTGCCTTAGCATAGAAATGAGGAAATATTCAAAAAACGAAATATTAACAAAAGGAAATATTAAAAAACGGAAATATGGACTAAAGGAAGTATAGAAAAGAGAAAATATTCAAAAAAGAATATATTGAAAAAAGGAAATATTGAAAAAAGGAAATATTGAAAAAGGGAAATATTGACAAAAAATAAAATTGAAAAAAGGAAATATTGACAAAAAGAATTATTGAAAAAAGTAAATATTGACAAAAGGAAATATTGACAAAAGGAAATATTGACAAAAGGAAATATTGACAAAAGGAAATATTGACAAAATGAAATATTGAAAAAAGGAAATATTGAAAATAGGAAATATAGAAAAAAGGAAATATTGAAAAAAGGAAATATTGAAAAAATGAAATATTGACAATAGGAAATATTGAAAAAAGTAAATATTGAAAAAAGGAAATATTAAAAAAAGGAAATATTGAAAAAATGAAATATTCAAAAAATAAAATATATTGACAAGAGGAAGTATAGAAAAGAGAAAATATTCAAAAAAGAATATATTGAAAAAAGGAAATATTGAAAAAAGGAAATATTGAAAAAGGGAAATATTGACAAAAAATAAAATTGAAAAAAGGAAATATTGACAAAAAGAATTATTGAAAAAAGTAAATATTGACAAAAGGAAATATTGACAAAAGGAAATATTGACAAAAGGAAATATTGACAAAAGGAAATATTGACAAAATGAAATATTGAAAAAAGGAAATATTGAAAATAGGAAATATAGAAAAAAGGAAATATTGACAATAGGAAATTCTGAAAAAAGGAAATATTGACAAAAGGAAATATTGACAAAAGGAAATATTGACAAAAAGAATTATTGAAAAAAGTAAATATTGACAAAAGGAAATATTGACAAAAGGAAATATTGACAAAAGGAAATATTGACAAAAGGAAATATTGACAAAATGAAATATTGAAAAAAGGAAATATTGAAAATAGGAAATATAGAAAAAAGGAAATATTGACAATAGGACATTCTGAAAAAAGGAAATATTGACAAAAGGAAATATTGACAAAAGGAATTATTGACAAACGGAAATTTTGAAAAAAGGAAGCATAGAAATGAGGAAATATTCAAAAAACGAAATATTAACAAAAGGAAATATTAAAAAACGGAAATATGGACTAAAGGAAGTATAGAAAAGAGAAAATATTGAAAAAGGAAATATTGAAAAAAGGAAATATTGACAAAAGGAAATATTGACAAATGGATATATTGAAAAAAGGAAATATTGACAAAAGGAAATATAGACAAAAGTAAATATGCAGAAAAGTAAAATATTGAAAAAAGGAAATATTGACAAAAGGATATATTGACAAAAGGAAATATTGACAAAAGGAAATATTCAAAAGAGGAAATATTGAAAAAAGGAAATATTGACAAAAGGAAATATTGACAAATGGAAATATTGACAAAATGAAATATTGACAAAAGGAAATAGTAAAAAAAGGAAGTATAGAAAAGAGGAAATATTCAAAAAAGGTAATATTGACAAAAGGAAATATTGAAAAAAGGAAATATTGAAAAAAGGAAATATTGACTAAGGGAAATATTGACAAAAGGAAATATTGATAAAAGTAAATACTGACAAAAGGAAATATTGACAAAAGGAAATATTGAAAAAAGGAAATGTAGACAAAAGGAAATATTGACAAAAGGAAATATTGAAAAAAGGAAATATTGAAAAAAGGAAATATTCAAAAAAGGAAATATTGACAAAAGGAAGTAAAGAAAAGAAGAAATATTCAAAAAATAAAATATTTAAAAAAGGAAATATATATAAAAAGGAAATATTCAAAAAAGGAAATATTTACAAAAGGAAATATTCAAAAAAGGAAACTATGACACAAGGATGTATAGAAAAGAAGAAATATTCAAAAGAGTAAATATTGAAAAAAGGAAATATTGAAAAAAGGAAATATTGAAAAGAGGAAATATTTAAAAAAGGAAATATTGACAAAAGGAATTATTTAAAAAAGGAAATATTGACCAAAAGAAGTATAGAAAAGAGGAAATATTTAAAAAAGGAAATATTGAAAAAAGGAAATATTGCAAAAACGTAATATTCAAAAAAGTAAATATTGACAAAAGGAAGTGTAGAAAAGAGGAAATATTCAAAAAAGAAAATATTGAAACAAGGAAATATTGAAAAAAGGAAATATTGCAAAAAGGAAATATTGACAAAAGGAAATATTGACAAAATGAAATATTGACAACAGAAATAGTAAAAAAAGGAAGTATAGAAAAGAGGAAATATTCAAAAAAGGAAATATTGAAAAAAGAAATATTGCAAAAAGGAAATATTCAAAAAAGGAAATAATGACAAAAGGAAATATTGAAAAAAGGAAATATTGAAAAAAGGAAATATTGAAAAAAGGAAATATTGGAAAAAGGAAATATTCAAAAAATAAAATATATTGACAAGAGGAAGTATAGAAAAGAGAAAATATTCAAAAAAGAATATATTGAAAAAAGGAAATATTGAAAAAAGGAAATATTGAAAAAGGGAAATATTGACAAAAAATAAAATTGAAAAAAGGAAATATTGACAAAAAGAATTATTGAAAAAAGTAAATATTGACAAAAGGAAATATTGACAAAAGGAAATATTGACAAAAGGAAATATTGACAAAAGGAAATATTGACAAAATGAAATATTGAAAAAAGGAAATATTGAAAATAGGAAATATAGAAAAAACGAAATATTGACAATAGGAAATTCTGAAAAAAGGAAATATTGACAAAAGGAAATATTGACAAAAGGAATTATTGACAAACGGAAATTTTGAAAAAAGGAAGCATAGAAATGAGGAAATATTCAAAAAACGAAATATTAACAAAAGGAAATATTAAAAAACGGAAATATGGACTAAAGGAAGTATAGAAAAGAGAAAATATTGAAAAAGGAAATATTGAAAAAAGGAAATATTGACAAAAGGAAATATTGACAAATGGATATATTGAAAAAAGGAAATATTGACAAAAGGAAATATAGACAAAAGTAAATATGCAAAAAAGTAAAATATTGAAAAAAGGAAATATTGACAAAAGGATATATTGACAAAAGGAAATATTGACAAAAGGAAATATTCAAAAGAGGAAATATTGAAAAAAGGAAATATTGACAAAAGGAAATATTGACAAATGGAAATATTGACAAAATGAAATATTGACAAAAGGAAATAGTAAAAAAAGGAAGTATAGAAAAGAGGAAATATTCAAAAAAGGTAATATTGACAAAAGGAAATATTGAAAAAAGGAAATATTGAAAAAAGGAAATATTGACTAAGGGAAATATTGACAAAAGGAAATATTGATAAAAGTAAATACTGACAAAAGGAAATATTGACAAAAGGAAATATTGAAAAAAGGAAATGTAGACAAAAGGAAATATTGACAAAAGGAAATATTGAAAAAAGGAAATATTGAAAAAAGGAAATATTCAAAAAAGGAAATATTGACAAAAGGAAGTAAAGAAAAGAAGAAATATTCAAAAAATAAAATATTTAAAAAAGGAAATATATATAAAAAGGAAATATTCAAAAAAGGAAATATTTACAAAAGGAAATATTCAAAAAAGGAAACTATGACACAAGGATGTATAGAAAAGAAGAAATATTCAAAAGAGTAAATATTGAAAAAAGGAAATATTGAAAAAAGGAAATATTGAAAAGAGGAAATATTTAAAAAAGGAAATATTGACAAAAGGAAATATTCAAAAAAGGAAATATTGACCAAAAGAAGTATAGAAAAGAGGAAATATTTAAAAAAGGAAATATTGAAAAAAGGAACTATTTAAAAAAGGAAGTATAGAAAAGAGGAAATATTCAAAAGAAGAAATATTGACAAAAGGAAATATTGAAAAAAGGAAATATTGACAATAGTATAGAAAAGAGTAAATATTCAAAAAAGGAAATATTAAAAAAAAGGAAATATTGACAAAAGGAAATATTGACAAAAGGAAATATTGACAAAAGGAAATAGTAAAAAAAGGAAGTATAGAAAAGAGGAAATATTCAAAAAAGGTAATATTGACAAAAGGAAATATTCAAAAGAGGAAATATTGAAAAAAGGAAATATTGACAAAAGGAAATATTGACAAAAGGAAATATTGACAAAATGAAATATTGACAAAAGGAAATAGTAAAAAAAGGAAGTATAGAAAAGAGGAAATATTCAAAAAAGGTAATATTGACAAAAGGAAATATTGAAAAAAGGAAATATTGAAAAAAGGAAATATTGACTAAAGGAAATATTGACAAAAGGAAATATTGACAAAAGTAAATACTGACAAAAGGAAATATTGACAAAAGGAAATATTGAAAAAAGGAAATGTAGACAAAAGGAAATATTGACAAAAGGAAATATTGAAAAAAGGAAATATTGAAAAAAGGAAATATTCAAAAAAGGAAATATTGACAAAAGGAAGTAAAGAAAAGAAGAAATATTGAAAAATTAAATATTTAAAAAAGGAAGTATAGAAATGAGGAAATATTCAAAAAAGGAAATATTGAAAAAAGGAAATATTTAAAAAAAGGAAATATTGAAAAAAGGAAATATTGCAAAAAGGAAATATTCAAAAAAGGAAATATTGACAAAATGAAATATTGACAAAAGAAATATTAAAAAAAGGAAGTATAGAAAAGAGGAAATATTCAAAAAAAGGAAATATTGACAATAGAAAATATTTAAAAAAAGGAAATATTGAAAAAAGGAAATATTGAAAAAAGGAATATTGCAAAAAGGAAATATTCAAAAAAGGAAATATTGACAAAAGGAAATATTGAAAAAAGGAAATATTGAAAAAAGGAAATATTGCAAAAACGTAATATTCAAAAAAGTAAATATTGACAAAAGGAAGTGTAGAAAAGAGGAAATATTCAAAAAAGAAAATATTGAAACAAGGAAATATTGAAAAAAGGAAATATTGCAAAAAGGAAATATTGACAAAAGGAAATATTGACAAAATGAAATATTGACAACAGAAATAGTAAAAAAAGGAAGTATAGAAAAGAGGAAATATTCAAAAAAGGAAATATTGAAAAAAGAAATATTGCAAAAAGGAAATATTCAAAAAAGGAAATAATGACAAAAGGAAATATTGAAAAAAGGAAATATTGAAAAAAGGAAATATTGAAAAAAGGAAATATTGGAAAAAGGAAATATTCAAAAAATAAAATATATTGACAAGAGGAAGTATAGAAAAGAGAAAATATTCAAAAAAGAATATATTGAAAAAAGGAAATATTGAAAAAAGGAAATATTGAAAAAGGGAAATATTGAATAAAAATAAAATTGAAAAAAGGAAATATTGACAAAAAGAATTATTGAAAAAAGTAAATATTGACAAAAGGAAATATTGACAAAAGGAAATATTGACAAAAGGAAATATTGACAAAAGGAAATATTGACAAAATGAAATATTGAAAAAAGGAAATATTGAAAATAGGAAATATAGAAAAAAGGAAATATTGACAATAGGAAATTCTGAAAAAAGGAAATATTGACAAAAGGAAATATTGACAAAAGGAATTATTGACAAACGGAAATTTTGAAAAAAGGAAGCATAGAAATGAGGAAATATTCAAAAAACGAAATATTAACAAAAGGAAATATTAAAAAACGGAAATATGGACTAAAGGAAGTATAGAAAAGAGAAAATATTGAAAAAGGAAATATTGAAAAAAGGAAATATTGACAAAAGGAAATATTGACAAATGGATATATTGAAAAAAGGAAATATTGACAAAAGGAAATATAGACAAAAGTAAATATGCAAAAAAGTAAAATATTGAAAAAAGGAAATATTGACAAAAGGATATATTGACAAAAGGAAATATTGACAAAAGGAAATATTCAAAAGAGGAAATATTGAAAAAAGGAAATATTGACAAAAGGAAATATTGACAAATGGAAATATTGACAAAATGAAATATTGACAAAAGGAAATAGTAAAAAAAAGGAAGTATAGAAAAGAGGAAATATTCAAAAAAGGTAATATTGACAAAAGGAAATATTGAAAAAAGGAAATATTGAAAAAAGGAAATATTGACTAAGGGAAATATTGACAAAAGGAAATATTGATAAAAGTAAATACTGACAAAAGGAAATATTGACAAAAGGAAATATTGAATATAGGAAATGTAGACAAAAGGAAATATTGACAAAAGGAAATATTGAAAAAAGGAAATATTGAAAAAAGGAAATATTCAAAAAAGGAAATATTGACAAAAGGAAGTAAAGAAAAGAAGAAATATTCAAAAAATAAAATATTTAAAAAAGGAAATATATATAAAAAGGAAATATTCAAAAAAGGAAATATTTACAAAAGGAAATATTCAAAAAAGGAAACTATGACACAAGGATGTATAGAAAAGAAGAAATATTCAAAAGAGTAAATATTGAAAAAAGGAAATATTGAAAAAAGGAAATATTGAAAAGAGGAAATATTTAAAAAAGGAAATATTGACAAAAGGAAATATTCAAAAAAGGAAATATTGACCAAAAGAAGTATAGAAAAGAGGAAATATTGAAAAAAGGAAATATTGAAAAAAGGAAATATTGCAAAAACGTAATATTCAAAAAAGTAAATATTGACAAAAGGAAGTGTAGAAAAGAGGAAATATTCAAAAAAGAAAATATTGAAACAAGGAAATATTGAAAAAAGGAAATATTGCAAAAAGGAAATATTGACAAAAGGAAATATTGACAAAATGAAATATTGACAACAGAAATAGTAAAAAAAGGAAGTATAGAAAAGAGGAAATATTCAAAAAAGGAAATATTGAAAAAAGAAATATTGCAAAAAGGAAATATTCAAAAAAGGAAATAATGACAAAAGGAAATATTGAAAAAAGGAAATATTGAAAAAAGGAAATATTGAAAAAAGGAAATATTGGAAAAAGGAAATATTCAAAAAATAAAATATATTGACAAGAGGAAGTATAGAAAAGAGAAAATATTCAAAAAAGAATATATTGAAAAAAGGAAATATTGAAAAAAGGAAATATTGAAAAAGGGAAATATTGACAAAAAATAAAATTGAAAAAAGGAAATATTGACAAAAAGAATTATTGAAAAAAGTAAATATTGACAAAAGGAAATATTGACAAAAGGAAATATTGACAAAAGGAAATATTGACAAAAGGAAATATTGACAAAATGAAATATTGAAAAAAGGAAATATTGAAAATAGGAAATATAGAAAAAAGGAAATATTGACAATAGGAAATTCTGAAAAAAGGAAATATTGACAAAAGGAAATATTGACAAAAGGAATTATTGACAAAAAGAAATTTTGAAAAAAGGAAGCATAGAAATGAGGAAATATTCAAAAAACGAAATATTAACAAAAGGAAATATTAAAAAACGGAAATATGGACTAAAGGAAGTATAGAAAAGAGAAAATATTGAAAAAGGAAATATTGAAAAAAGGAAATATTGACAAAAGGAAATATTGACAAATGGATATATTGAAAAAAGGAAATATTGACAAAAGGAAATATAGACAAAAGTAAATATGCAAAAAAGTAAAATATTGAAAAAAGGAAATATTGACAAAAGGATATATTGACAAAAGGAAATATTGACAAAAGGAAATATTCAAAAGAGGAAATATTGAAAAAAGGAAATATTGACAAAAGGAAATATTGACAAATGGAAATATTGACAAAATGAAATATTGACAAAAGGAAATAGTAAAAAAAGGAAGTATAGAAAAGAGGAAATATTCAAAAAAGGTAATATTGACAAAAGGAAATATTGAAAAAAGGAAATATTGAAAAAAGGAAATATTGACTAAGGGAAATATTGACAAAAGGAAATATTGATAAAAGTAAATACTGACAAAAGGAAATATTGACAAAAGGAAATATTGAAAAAAGGAAATGTAGACAAAAGGAAATATTGACAAAAGGAAATATTGAAAAAAGGAAATATTGAAAAAAGGAAATATTCAAAAAAGGAAATATTGACAAAAGGAAGTAAAGAAAAGAAGAAATATTCAAAAAATAAAATATTTAAAAAAGGAAATATATATAAAAAGGAAATATTCAAAAAAGGAAATATTTACAAAAGGAAATATTCAAAAAAGGAAACTATGACACAAGGATGTATAGAAAAGAAGAAATATTCAAAAGAGTAAATATTGAAAAAAGGAAATATTGAAAAAAGGAAATATTGAAAAGAGGAAATATTTAAAAAAGGAAATATTGACAAAAGGAAATATTCAAAAAAGGAAATATTGACCAAAAGAAGTATAGAAAAGAGGAAATATTTAAAAAAGGAAATATTGAAAAAAGGAACTATTTAAAAAAGGAAGTATAGAAAAGAGGAAATATTCAAAAGAAGAAATATTGACAAAAGGAAATATTGAAAAAAGGAAATATTGACAATAGTATAGAAAAGAGTAAATATTCAAAAAAGGAAATATTAAAAAAAAGGAAATATTGACAAAAGGAAATATTGACAAAAGGAAATATTGACACAAGGAAATATTGACAAAAGGAAATATTGAAAAAGGAAATATTGACAAAATGAAATATTGACAAAAGGAGATATTGACAAAAGCAAATATTGAAAAAAGGAAAAATTGACAAAAGGAAATATTGACAAAAGGAAAAATTGACAGAAGGAAATATTGACAAAAGGAAATATTGACAAAAGGAAATATTGACAAAAGGAAATATTGAAAAAGGAAATAATGAAAAAAGGAAATATTGACAATAGGAAATATTGAAAAAAGTAAATATTGAAAAAAGGAAATATTAAAAAAAGGAAATATTGAAAAAATGAAATATTCAAAAAATAAAATATATTGACAAGAGGAAGTATAGAAAAGAGAAAATATTCAAAAAAGAATATATTGAAAAAAGGAAATATTGAAAAAAGGAAATATTGAAAAAGGGAAATATTGACAAAAAATAAAATTGAAAAAAGGAAATATTGACAAAAAGAATTATTGAAAAAAGTAAATATTGACAAAAGGAAATATTGACAAAAGGAAATATTGACAAAAGGAAATATTGACAAAAGGAAATATTGACAAAATGAAATATTGAAAAAAGGAAATATTGAAAATAGGAAATATAGAAAAAAGGAAATATTGACAATAGGAAATTCTGAAAAAAGGAAATATTGACAAAAGGAAATATTGACAAAAGGAATTATTGACAAACGGAAATTTTGAAAAAAGGAAGCATAGAAATGAGGAAATATTCAAAAAACGAAATATTAACTAAAGGAAATATTAAAAAACGGAAATATGGACTAAAGGAAGTATAGAAAAGAGAAAATATTGAAAAAGGAAATATTGAAAAAAGGAAATATTGACAAAAAGAAATATTGACAAATGGATATATTGAAAAAAGGAAATATTGACAAAAGGAAATATAGACAAAAGTAAATATGCAAAAAAGTAAAATATTGAAAAAAGGAAATATTGACAAAAGGATATATTGACAAAAGGAAATATTGACAAAAGGAAATATTCAAAAAAGGAAATATTGAAAAAAGGAAATATTGACAAAAGGAAATATTGACAAATGGAAATATTGACAAAATGAAATATTGACAAAAGGAAATAGTAAAAAAAGGAAGTATAGAAAAGAGGAAATATTCAAAAAAGGTAATATTGACAAAAGGAAATATTGAAAAAAGGAAATATTGAAAAAAGGAAATATTGACTAAGGGAAATATTGACAAAAGGAAATATTGATAAAAGTAAATACTGACAAAAGGAAATATTGACAAAAGGAAATATTGAAAAAAGGAAATGTAGACAAAAGGAAATATTGACAAAAGGAAATATTGAAAAAAGGAAATATTGAAAAAAGGAAATATTCAAAAAAGGAAATATTGACAAAAGGAAGTAAAGAAAAGAAGAAATATTCAAAAAATAAAATATTTAAAAAAGGAAATATATATAAAAAGGAAATATTCAAAAAAGGAAATATTTACAAAAGGAAATATTCAAAAAAGGAAACTATGACACAAGGATGTATAGAAAAGAAGAAATATTCAAAAGAGTAAATATTGAAAAAAGGAAATATTGAAAAAAGGAAATATTGAAAAGAGGAAATATTTAAAAAAGGAAATATTGACAAAAGGAAATATTCAAAAAAGGAAATATTGACCAAAAGAAGTATAGAAAAGAGGAAATATTTAAAAAAGGAAATATTGAAAAAAGGAACTATTTAAAAAAGGAAGTATAGAAAAGAGGAAATATTCAAAAGAAGAAATATTGACAAAAGGAAATATTGAAAAAAGGAAATATTGACAATAGTTTAGAAAAGAGTAAATATTCAAAAAAGGAAATATTAAAAAAAAGGAAATATTGACAAAAGGAAATATTGACAAAAGGAAATATTGACACAAGGAAATATTGACAAAAGGAAATATTGAAAAAGGAAATATTGACAAAATGAAATATTGACAAAAGGAGATATTGACAAAAGCAAATATTGAAAAAAGGAAAAATTGACAAAAGGAAATATTGACAAAAGGAAAAATTGACAGAAGGAAATATTGACAAAAGGAAATATTGACAAAAGGAAATATTGACAAAAGGAAATATTGAAAAAGGAAATAATGAAAAAAGGAAATATTGACAATAGGAAATATTGAAAAAAGTAAATATTGAAAAAAGGAAATATTAAAAAAAGGAAATATTGAAAAAATGAAATATTGAAAAAAGGAAATGTTGACAAAAGGAAATGTTGAAAAAAGGAAATAATGACAAAAGGAAATATTGACAAAAGGAAATATTGACAAAAGGAAAAATTTACAGAAGGAAATATTGACAAAAGGAAATATTGACAAAAGGAAATATTGAAAAAGGAAATATTGACAAAATGAAATATTGACAAAAGGAAATATTGACAAAAGGAAATATTGACAAAAGGAAATATTGACAAAAGGAAATACTGACAAAAGGAAATATTGACAAAAGGAAATATTGAAAAAAGGAAATATTGACAAAAGGAAATATTGACAAAAGGAAATATTGAAAAAAAGAAATATTGAAAAAAGGAAATATTCAAAAAAGGAAATATTGACAAAACAAAGTATAGAAAAGAGGAAATATTCATAAAAGGAAATATTGAAAAAAGGAAATATTTAAAAAAGGAAATATGGAAAAGAGGAAATATTCAAAAAAGGAAATATTTACAAAAGGATGTATAGAAATGAGAAAAATTCAAAAGAGGAAATATTGAAAAAAGGAAATACTGAAAATAGGAAATATTGAAAAAAGGAAATATTGACAAAATGAAATATTGACAAAAGGAAATATTCAAAAGAGGAAATATTGAAAAAAGGAAATATTGAAAAAAGGAAATGTTGAAAAAAGGAAATATTCACAAAAGGAAATACTGACAAAAGGAAATATTGAAATAAGGAAGTATAAGAAAGAGGAAATATTCAAAAAAGGAATTATTGAAAAAAGGAAATATTGAAAAAAGGAAGTATAGAAAAGAGGAAATATACAAAAAAGGAAATATTGACAAACGGAAATATCGAAAAAAGAAAATATTGACAAAAAGAAATATTGACAAAAGGAAATATTCAAAAAAGAATAATTGAAAAAAGGAATTATTGAAAAAAGGAAGTATAGAAAAGAGGAAATATTCAAATAAGGAAATATTGACTAAAGGAAATTTTGAGTAAAAAAGAAATATTGAAAAAATGAAATATTGAAAAAAGGAAATATTGAAAAAAGGAAATATTGACAGAAGGAAATATTGACAAAAGGAAATATTGACAAAAGGAATTATTGACAAACGGAAATTTTGAAAAAAGGAAGCATAGAAATGAGGAAATATTAAAAAAACGAAATATTAACAAAAGGAAATATTAAAAAACGGAAATATGGACTAAAGGAAGTATAGAAAAGAGAAAATATTGAAAAAGGAAATATTGAAAAAAGGAAATATTGACAAAAGGAAATATTGACAAATGGATATATTGAAAAAAGGAAATATTGACAAAAGGAAATATAGACAAAAGTAAATATGCAAAAAAGTAAAATATTGAAAAAAGGAAATATTGACAAAAGGATATATTGACAAAAGGAAATATTGTCAAAAGGAAATATTCAAAAGAGGAAATATTGAAAAAAGGAAATATTGACAAAAGGAAATATTGACAAAAGGAAATATTGACAAAATGAAATATTGACAAAAGGAAATAGTAAAAAAAGGAAGTATAGAAAAGAGGAAATATTCAAAAAAGGTAATATTGACAAATGGAAATATTGAAAAAAGGAAATATTGAAAAAAGGAAATATTGACTAAAGGAAATATTGACAAAAGGAAATATTGACAAAAGTAAATACTGACAAAAGGAAATATTGACAAAAGGAAATATTGAAAAAAGGAAATGTAGACAAAAGGAAATATTGACAAAAGGAAATATTGAAAAAAGGAAATATTGAAAAAAAGGAAATATTCAAAAAAGGAAATATTGACAAAAGGAAGTAAAGAAAAGAAGAAATATTGAAAAATTAAATATTTAAAAAAGGAAGTATAGAAATGAGGAAATATTCAAAAAAGGAAATATTGAAAAAAGGAAATATTTAAAAAAAGGAAATATTGAAAAAAGGAAATATTGCAAAAAGGAAATATTCAAAAAAGGAAATATTGACAAAATGAAATATTGACAAAAGAAATATTAAAAAAAGGAAGTATAGAAAAGAGGAAATATTCAAAAAAAGGAAATATTGACAATAGAAAATATTTAAAAAAAGGAAATATTGAAAAAAGGAAATATTGAAAAAAGGAATATTGCAAAAAGGAAATATTCAAAAAAGGAAATATTGACAAAAGGAAATATTGAAAAAAGGAAATATTGAAAAAAGGAAATATTGCAAAAACGTAATATTCAAAAAAGTAAATATTGACAAAAGGAAGTGTAGAAAAGAGGAAATATTCAAAAAAGAAAATATTGAAACAAGGAAATATTGAAAAAAGGAAATATTGCAAAAAGGAAATATTGACAAAAGGAAATATTGACAAAATGAAATATTGACAACAGAAATAGTAAAAAAAGGAAGTATAGAAAAGAGGAAATATTCAAAAAAGGAAATATTGAAAAAAGAAATATTGCAAAAAGGAAATATTCAAAAAAGGAAATAATGACAAAAGGAAATATTGAAAAAAGGAAATATTGAAAAAAGGAAATATTGAAAAAAGGAAATATTGGAAAAAGGAAATATTCAAAAAATAAAATATATTGACAAGAGGAAGTATAGAAAAGAGAAAATATTCAAAAAAGAATATATTGAAAAAAGGAAATATTGAAAAAAGGAAATATTGAAAAAGGGAAATATTGACAAAAAATAAAATTGAAAAAAGGAAATATTGACAAAAAGAATTATTGAAAAAAGTAAATATTGACAAAAGGAAATATTGACAAAAGGAAATATTGACAAAAGGAAATATTGACAAAAGGAAATATTGACAAAATGAAATATTGAAAAAAGGAAATATTGAAAATAGGAAATATAGAAAAAAGGAAATATTGACAATAGGAAATTCTGAAAAAAGGAAATATTGACAAAAGGAAATATTGACAAAAGGAATTATTGACAAACGGAAATTTTGAAAAAAGGAAGCATAGAAATGAGGAAATATTCAAAAAACGAAATATTAACAAAAGGAAATATTAAAAAACGGAAATATGGACTAAAGGAAGTATAGAAAAGAGAAAATATTGAAAAAGGAAATATTGAAAAAAGGAAATATTGACAAAAGGAAATATTGACAAATGGATATATTGAAAAAAGGAAATATTGACAAAAGGAAATATAGACAAAAGTAAATATGCAAAAAAGTAAAATATTGAAAAAAGGAAATATTGACAAAAGGATATATTGACAAAAGGAAATATTGACAAAAGGAAATATTCAAAAGAGGAAATATTGAAAAAAGGAAATATTGACAAAAGGAAATATTGACAAATGGAAATATTGACAAAATGAAATATTGACAAAACGAAATAGTAAAAAAAGGAAGTATAGAAAAGAGGAAATATTCAAAAAAGGTAATATTGACAAAAGGAAATATTGAAAAAAGGAAATATTGAAAAAAGGAAATATTGACTAAGGGAAATATTGACAAAAGGAAATATTGATAAAAGTAAATACTGACAAAAGGAAATATTGACAAAAGGAAATATTGAAAAAAGGAAATGTAGACAAAAGGAAATATTGACAAAAGGAAATATTGAAAAAAGGAAATATTGAAAAAAGGAAATATTCAAAAAAGGAAATATTGACAAAAGGAAGTAAAGAAAAGAAGAAATATTCAAAAAATAAAATATTTAAAAAAGGAAATATATATAAAAAGGAAATATTCAAAAAAGGAAATATTTACAAAAGGAAATATTCAAAAAAGGAAACTATGACACAAGGATGTATAGAAAAGAAGAAATATTCAAAAGAGTAAATATTGAAAAAAGGAAATATTGAAAAAAGGAAATATTGAAAAGAGGAAATATTTAAAAAAGGAAATATTGACAAAAGGAAATATTCAAAAAAGGAAATATTGACCAAAAGAAGTATAGAAAAGAGGAAATATTTAAAAAAGGAAATATTGAAAAAAGGAACTATTTAAAAAAGGAAGTATAGAAAAGAGGAAATATTCAAAAGAAGAAATATTGACAAAAGGAAATATTGAAAAAAGGAAATATTGACAATAGTATAGAAAAGAGTAAATATTCAAAAAAGGAAATATTAAAAAAAAGGAAATATTGACAAAAGGAAATATTGACAAAAGGAAATATTGACACAAGGAAATATTGACAAAAGGAAATATTGAAAAAGGAAATATTGACAAAATGAAATATTGACAAAAGGAGATATTGACAAAAGCAAATATTGAAAAAAGGAAAAATTGACAAAAGGAAATATTGACAAAAGGAAAAATTGACAGAAGGAAATATTGACAAAAGGAAATATTGACAAAAGGAAATATTGACAATAGGAAATATTGAAAAAGGAAATAATGAAAAAAGGAAATATTGACAATAGGAAATATTGAAAAAAGTAAATATTGAAAAAAGGAAATATTAAAAAAAGGAAATATTGAAAAAATGAAATATTGAAAAAAGGAAATGTTGACAAAAGGAAATATTGAAAAAAGGAAATAATGACAAAAGGAAATATTGACAAAAGGAAATATTGACAAAAGGAAAAATTTACAGAAGGAAATATTGACAAAAGGAAATATTGACAAAAGGAAATATTGAAAAAGGAAATATTGACAAAATGAAATATTGACAAAAGGAAATATTGACAAAAGGAAATATTGACAAAAGGAAATATTGACAAAAGGAAATACTGACAAAAGGAAATATTGACAAAAGGAAATTTTGAAAAAAGGAAATATTGACAAAAGGAAATATTGACAAAAGGAAATATTGAAAAAAAGAAATATTGAAAAAAGGAAATATTCAAAAAAGGAAATATTGACAAAACAAAGTATAGAAAAGAGGAAATATTCATAAAAGGAAATATTGAAAAAAGGAAATATTTAAAAAAGGAAATATGGAAAAGAGGAAATATTCAAAAAAGGAAATATTTACAAAAGGATGTATAGAAATGAGAAAAATTCAAAAGAGGAAATATTGAAAAAAGGAAATACTGAAAATAGGAAATATTGAAAAAAGGAAATATTGACAAAATGAAATATTGACAAAAGGAAATATTCAAAAGAGGAAATATTGAAAAAAGGAAATATTGAAAAAAGGAAATGTTGAAAAAAGGAAATATTCACAAAAGGAAATACTGACAAAAGGAAATATTGAAATAAGGAAGTATAAGAAAGAGGAAATATTCAAAAAAGGAATTATTGAAAAAAGGAAATATTGAAAAAAGGAAGTATAGAAAAGAGGAAATATACAAAAAAGGAAATATTGACAAACGGAAATATCGAAAAAAGAAAATATTGACAAAAAGAAATATTGACAAAAGGAAATATTCAAAAAAGAATAATTGAAAAAAGGAATTATTGAAAAAAGGAAGTATAGAAAAGAGGAAATATTCAAATAAGGAAATATTGACAAAAGGAAATTTTGACAAAAAGAAATATTGAAAAAAGGAAATATTGAAAAAAGGAAATATTGAAAAAAGGAAATATTGACAGAAGGAAATATTGACAAAAGGAAATATTGACAAAAGGAATTATTGACAAACGGAAATTTTGAAAAAAGGAAGCATAGAAATGAGGAAATATTAAAAAAACGAAATATTAACAAAAGGAAATATTAAAAAACGGAAATATGGACTAAAGGAAGTATAGAAAAGAGAAAATATTGAAAAAGGAAATATTGAAAAAAGGAAATATTGACAAAAGGAAATATTGACAAATGGATATATTGAAAAAAGGAAATATTGACAAAAGGAAATATAGACAAAAGTAAATATGCAAAAAAGTAAAATATTGAAAAAAGGAAATATTGACAAAAGGATATATTGACAAAAGGAAATATTGTCAAAAGGAAATATTCAAAAGAGGAAATATTGAAAAAAGGAAATATTGACAAAAGGAAATATTGACAAAAGGAAATATTGACAAAATGAAATATTGACAAAAGGAAATAGTAAAAAAAGGAAGTATAGAAAAGAGGAAATATTCAAAAAAGGTAATATTGACAAAAGGAAATATTGAAAAAAGGAAATATTGAAAAAAGGAAATATTGAAAAAAGGAAATATTGACTAAAGGAAATATTGACAAAAGGAAATATTGACAAAAGTAAATACTGACAAAAGGAAATATTGACAAAAGGAAATATTGAAAAAAGGAAATGTAGACAAAAGGAAATATTGACAAAAGGAAATATTGAAAAAAGGAAATATTGAAAAAAGGAAATATTCAAAAAAGGAAATATTGACAAAAGGAAGTAAAGAAAAGAAGAAATATTGAAATATTAAATATTTAAAAAAGGAAATATATATAAAAAGGAAATATTCAAAAAAGGAAATATTTAAAAAAAGAAATATTCAAGAAAGGAAACTATGACACAAGGATGTATAGAAAAGAAGAAATATTCAAAAGAGTAAATATTGAAAAAAGGAAATATTGAAAAAAGGAAATATTGAAAAGAGGAAATATTTAAAAAAGGAAATATTGACAAAAGGAAATATTCAAAAAAGGAAATATTGACAAAAAGAAGTATAGAAAAGAGGAAATATTCAAAAAAGGAAATATTGAAAAAAGGAACTATTTAAAAAAGGAAGTATAGAAAAGAGGAAATATTCAAAAGAAGAAATATTGACAAAAGGAAATATTGAAAAAAGGAAATATTGACAAAAGTATAGAAAAGAGTAAATATTCAAAAAAGGAAATATTGAAAAAAGGAAATATTGCCAAAGGAAATATTGACAAAAGGAAATATTGACACAAGGAAATATTGACAAAAGGAAATATTGAAAAAGGAAATATTGACAAAATGAAATATTGACAAAAGGAGATATTGACAAAAGCAAATATTGAAAAAAGGAAAAATTGACAAAAGGAAATATTGACAAAAGGAAAAATTGACAGAAGGAAATATTGACAAAAGGAAATATTGACAAAAGGAAATATTGACAAAAGGAAATATTGAAAAAGGAAATAATGAAAAAAGGAAATATTGACAATAGGAAATATTGAAAAAAGTAAATATTGAAAAAAGGAAATATTAAAAAAAGGAAATATTGAAAAAATGAAATATTGAAAAAAGGAAATGTTGACAAAAGGAAATATTGAAAAAAGGAAATAATGACAAAAGGAAATATTGACAAAAAGGAAATATTGACAAAAGGAAAAATTTACAGAAGGAAATATTGACAAAAGGAAATATTGACAAAAGGAAATATTGAAAAAGGAAATATTGACAAAATGAAATATTGACAAAAGGAAATATTGACAAAAGGAAATATTGACAAAAGGAAATATTGACAAAAGGAAATACTGACAAAAGGAAATATTGACAAAAGGAAATATTGAAAAAAGGAAATATTGACAAAAGGAAATATTGACAAAAGGAAATATTGAAAAAAAGAAATATTGAAAAAAGGAAATATTCAAAAAAGGAAATATTGACAAAACAAAGTATAGAAAAGAGGAAATATTCATAAAAGGAAATATTGAAAAAAGGAAATATTTAAAAAAGGAAATATGGAAAAGAGGAAATATTCAAAAAAGGAAATATTTACAAAAGGAAATATTCAAAAAAGGAAATATTGACAAAAGGATGTATAGAAATGAGAAAAATTCAAAAGAGGAAATATTGAAAAAAGGAAATATTGAAAAAAGGAAATATTGAAAAAAGGAAATATTCAAAAAAGGAAATATTGACAAAAGGAAATATTCAAAAAAGGAAATATTGACAAAAGGAAGTATAGAAAAGAGAAAATAATCAAAAAAGGAAATATTAAAGAAGGAACTATTGAAAAAAGGAAGTATAGAAAAGAGGAAATATTCAAAAAAAGAAATATTGAAAAAAGGAAATATTGAAAAAAGGAAATATTGACAAAATGAAGTAAAGAAAAGAGTAAATATTCAAAAAAGGAAATATTGACAAAAGGAAATATTGATAAAAGGAATTATTGACAAAAGGAAAAATTGACGAAAGGGAATATTGACAAAAGGGAATATTGACAAAAGGAAATATTCAAAAAAGGAAATATTGAAAAAAGGAAATATTGACATTAGGAAAATTTTGACAAAAGGAAATATTGACAAAATGAAATATTGACAAAAGGAAGTAGTAAAAAAAGGAAGTATAGAAAAGAGGAAATATTCAAAAAAGGAAATATTGACAAAAGGAAATATTGACAAAAAGGAAATATTGACAAAAGGAAAAATTTACAGAAGGAAATATTGACAAAAGGAAATATTGACAAAAGGAAATATTGAAAAAGGAAATATTGACAAAATGAAATATTGACAAAAGGAAATATTGACAAAAGGAAATATTGACAAAAGGAAATATTGACAAAAGGAAATACTGACAAAAGGAAATATTGACAAAAGGAAATATTGAAAAAAGGAAATATTGACAAAAGGAAATATTGACAAAATGAAATATTGAAAAAAAGAAATATTGAAAAAAGGAAATATTCAAAAAAGGAAATATTGACAAAACAAAGTATAGAAAAGAGGAAATATTCATAAAAGGAAATATTGAAAAAAGGAAATATTTAAAAAAGGAAATATGGAAAAGAGGAAATATTCAAAAAAGGAAATATTTACAAAAGGAAATATTCAAAAAAGGAAATATTGACAAAAGGATGTATAGAAATGAGAAAAATTCAAAAGAGGAAATATTGAAAAAAGGAAATATTGAAAAAAGGAAATATTGAAAAGAGGAAATATTCAAAAAAGGAAATATTGACAAAAGGAAATATTCAAAAAAGGAAATATTGACAAAAGGAAGTATAGAAAAGAGAAAATAATCAAAAAAGGAAATATTAAAGAAGGAACTATTGAAAAAAGGAAGTATAGAAAAGAGGAAATATTCAAAAAAAGAAATATTGAAAAAAGGAAATATTGAAAAAAGGAAATATTGACAAAATGAAGTAAAGAAAAGAGTAAATATTCAAAAAAGGAAATATTGAAAAAAGGAAATATTGATAAAAGGAATTATTGACAAAAGGAAAAATTGACGAAAGGGAATATTGACAAAAGGGAATATTGACAAAAGGAAATATTCAAAAAAGGAAATATTGAAAAAAGGAAATATTGACATTAGGAAAATTTTGACAAAAGGAAATATTGACAAAATGAAATATTGACAAAAGGAAGTAGTAAAAAAAGGAAGTATAGAAAAGAGGAAATATTCAAAAAAAGGAAATATTGAAAAAAGGAAATATTGACAAAAGTAAATATTGAAAAAAGGAAATATTGAAAAAGGAAATATTGCGAAAAGGAAATATTCAAAAAAGGAAATGTTGACAGAAGGAAGTATAGAAAAGAGGAAATATTCAAAACAGGAAATATTGAAAATAGGAAATATTGAAAAAATGAAATATTGAAAAAAGGAAATGTTGACAAAAATAAATATTGAAAAAAGGAAATAATGACAAAAAGGAAATATTGAGAAAAGGAAATATTGACAAAAGGAAAAATTGACAGAAGGATATATTGACAAAAGTAAATATTGAAAAAAGGAAATATTGAAAAAAGGAAATATTGACAAAAGGAAATATTGAAAAAGGAAATATTGACAAAAGAAAATATTGAAAAATGGAATATTGACAAAAGGAAATATTGAGAAAAGGAAATATTGAGAAAAAGAAATATTAAAAAAAGGAAATATTGATAAAAGGAAATATTGACAAAAGGAAATATTGAAAAAAGGAAATATTGAAAAAAGGAAATATTGACAAAAGGAAATATTGACAAAAGGAAATATTGACAAAAGGAAATATTGAAAAAAGGAAATATTGAAAAAAGGAAATATTCACAAAAGGAAATATTGAAAAAAGGAAATATAGAAAAGAGGAAATATTCAAAAAAGGAATTATTGAAAAAAGGAAATATTGAAAAAAGGAAGTATAGAAAAGAGGAAATATACAAAAAAGGAAATATTGACAAACGGAAATATGGAAAATAGAAAATATTGACAAAAGGAAATTTTGACAAAAGGAAATATTCAAAAAAGGAAATATTGAAAAAAGGAATGATTGAAAAAAGGAAGTATAGAAAAGAGGAAATATTCAAAAAAGGTTTATATTGACAAAAGGAAATATTGAAAAAAGGAAATATTGAAAAAAGGAAATATTGACAGAAGGAAATATTGACAAAAGGAAATATTGACAAAAGGAATTATTGACAAACGGAAATATTGAAAAAAGGAAGCAAAGAAATGAGGAAATATTCAAAAAAGGAAATATTAACAAAAGGAAATATTAGAAAAAGGAAATATGGACTAAAGGAAGTATAGAAAAGAGAAAATATTGAAAAAGGAAATATTGAAAAAAGGAAATATTGACAAAAGGAAATGTTGAAAAAAGGATATATTGAAAAAAGGAAATATTGACAAAAGGAAATATAGACAAAAGTAAATATGCAAAAAAGGAAATATTGAAAAAAGGAAATATTGACAAAAGGATATATTGACAAAAGGAAATATTGACAAAAGGAAATATTCAAAAGAGGAAATATTGAAAAAAGGAAATATTGACATAAGGAAATATTGACAAAAGGAAATATTGACAAAATGAAATATTGACAAAAGGAAATAGTAAAAAAAGGAAGTATAAATAAGAGGAAATATTCAAAAAAGGTTATATTGACAAAAGGAAATATTAAAAAAAGGAAATATTGAAAAAAGGAAATATTGCAAAAAGGAAATATTGACAAAAGGAAATATTGACAAAAGGAAATATTGACAAAAGGAAATATTGACCAAAGGAAATATTGAAAAAAGGAAATATTCAAAAAAGTAAATATTTACAAAAGGAAATATTCAAAAAAGGAAATATTGACAAAAGGATGTATAGAAAAGAGGAAATATTCAAAAGAGGAAATATTGAAAAAAGGAAATATTGAAAAAAGGAAATATTGAAAAGAGGAAATATTTAAAAAACGAAATATTGACAAAAGTAAATATTCAAAAAAGGAAATATTGACAAAAAGAAGTATAGAAAAGAGGAAATATTCAAACAAGGAAATATTGAAAAAAGGAATTATTTAAAAAAGGAAGTATAGAAAAGAGGAAATATTCAAAAGAAGAAATATTGACAAAAGGAAATATTGAAAAAAGGAAATATTGACAAAAGTATAGAAAATAGTAAATATTCAAAAAAGGAAGTATTGAAAAAAGGAAATATTAACAAAAGGAAATATTGACAAAAGGAAATATTGACAAAAGGAAATATTGACAAAAGGAAATATTGAAAAAGGATATATTGACAAAATTAACTATTGACAAAAGGAAATATTGACAAAAGGAAATACTGACAAAAGGAAATATTGACAAAAGGAAATATTGAAAAAAGGAAATATTGACAAAAGGAAATATTGACAAAAGGAAGTATAGAAAAGAGGAAATATTCAAAAAAGGAAATATTGAAAAAAGGAAATATTGAAAAAAGGAAATTTGACAAATGGAAATATTGACAAAAGGAAATATTGACAAAAGGGAATATTGACAGAAGGAAATATTCAAAAAAGGAAATATTGAAAAAAGGAAATATTGACATCAGGAAAATTTTCGACGAAAGGAAATATTGACAAAATGAAATATTGACAAAAGAAAATAGTAAAAAAAGGAAGTATAGAAAAGAGAAAGTATTCAAAAAAGGAAATATTGACAATAGGTAATATTGACAAAGGTAAATATTGAAAAAAGGAAATATTGAAAAAAGGAAATATTGAAAAAATGAAATATTGAAAAAAGGAAATGTTGACAAAAGGAAATATTGAAAAAAGGAAATAATGACAAAAGGAAATATTGATAAAAAGAAATATTGACAAAAGGAAAAATTGACGGAAGGATATATTGACAAAAGGAAATATTGACAAAATGAATTATTGAAAAAAGTAAATATTGACAAAAGGAAATATTGACAAAAGGAAATATTGACAAAAGGAAATATTGACAAAAGGAAATATTGACAAAATGAAATATTGAAAAAAGGAAATATTGAAAATAGGAAATATAGAAAAAAGGAAATATTGACAATAGGAAATTCTGAAAAAAGGAAATATTGACAAAAGGAAATATTGACAAAAGGAATTATTGACAAACGGAAATTTTGAAAAAAGGAAGCATAGAAATGAGGAAATATTCAAAAAACGAAATATTAACAAAAGGAAATATTAAAAAACGGAAATATGGACTAAAGGAAGTATAGAAAAGAGAAAATATTGAAAAAGGAAATATTGAAAAAAGGAAATATTGACAAAAAGAAATATTGACAAATGGATATATTGAAAAAAGGAAATATTGACAAAAGGAAATATAGACAAAAGTAAATATGCAAAAAAGTAAAATATTGAAAAAAGGAAATATTGACAAAAGGATATATTGACAAAAGGAAATATTGACAAAAGGAAATATTCAAAAGAGGAAATATTGAAAAAAGGAAATATTGACAAAAGGAAATATTGACAAATGGAAATATTGACAAAATGAAATATTGACAAAAGGAAATAGTAAAAAAAGGAAGTATAGAAAAGAGGAAATATTCAAAAAAGGTAATATTGACAAAAGGAAATATTGAAAAAAGGAAATATTGAAAAAAGGAAATATTGACTAAGGGAAATATTGACAAAAGGAAATATTGATAAAAGTAAATACTGACAAAAGGAAATATTGACAAAAGGAAATATTGAAAAAAGGAAATGTAGACAAAAGGAAATATTGACAAAAGGAAATATTGAAAAAAGGAAATATTGAAAAAAGGAAATATTCAAAAAAGGAAATATTGACAAAAGGAAGTAAAGAAAAGAAGAAATATTCAAAAAATAAAATATTTAAAAAAGGAAATATATATAAAAAGGAAATATTCAAAAAAGGAAATATTTACAAAAGGAAATATTCAAAAAAGGAAACTATGACACAAGGATGTATAGAAAAGAAGAAATATTCAAAAGAGTAAATATTGAAAAAAGGAAATATTGAAAAAAGGAAATATTGAAAAGAGGAAATATTTAAAAAAGGAAATATTGACAAAAGGAAATATTCAAAAAAGGAAATATTGACCAAAAGAAGTATAGAAAAGAGGAAATATTTAAAAAAGGAAATATTGAAAAAAGGAACTATTTAAAAAAGGAAGTATAGAAAAGAGGAAATATTCAAAAGAAGAAATATTGACAAAAGGAAATATTGAAAAAAGGAAATATTGACAATAGTTTAGAAAAGAGTAAATATTCAAAAAAGGAAATATTAAAAAAAAGGAAATATTGACAAAAGGAAATATTGACAAAAGGAAATATTGACACAAGGAAATATTGACAAAAGGAAATATTGAAAAAGGAAATATTGACAAAATGAAATATTGACAAAAGGAGATATTGACAAAAGCAAATATTGAAAAAAGGAAAAATTGACAAAAGGAAATATTGACAAAAGGAAAAATTGACAGAAGGAAATATTGACAAAAGGAAATATTGACAAAAGGAAATATTGACAAAAGGAAATATTGAAAAAGGAAATAATGAAAAAAGGAAATATTGACAATAGGAAATATTGAAAAAAGTAAATATTGAAAAAAGGAAATATTAAAAAAAGGAAATATTGAAAAAATGAAATATTGAAAAAAGGAAATGTTGACAAAAGGAAATGTTGAAAAAAGGAAATAATGACAAAAGGAAATATTGACAAAAGGAAATATTGACAAAAGGAAAAATTTACAGAAGGAAATATTGACAAAAGGAAATATTGACAAAAGGAAATATTGAAAAAGGAAATATTGACAAAATGAAATATTGACAAAAGGAAATATTGACAAAAGGAAATACTGACAAAAGGAAATATTGACAAAAGGAAATACTGACAAAAGGAAATATTGACAAAAGGAAATATTGAAAAAAGGAAATATTGACAAAAGGAAATATTGACAAAAGGAAATATTGAAAAAAAGAAATATTGAAAAAAGGAAATATTCAAAAAAGGAAATATTGACAAAACAAAGTATAGAAAAGAGGAAATATTCATAAAAGGAAATATTGAAAAAAGGAAATATTTAAAAAAGGAAATATGGAAAAGAGGAAATATTCAAAAAAGGAAATATTTACAAAAGGATGTATAGAAATGAGAAAAATTCAAAAGAGGAAATATTGAAAAAAGGAAATACTGAAAATAGGAAATATTGAAAAAAGGAAATATTGACAAAATGAAATATTGACAAAAGGAAATATTCAAAAGAGGAAATATTGAAAAAAGGAAATATTGAAAAAAGGAAATATTGAGAAAAGGAAATATTCACAAAAGGAAATTCTGACAAAAGGAAATATTGAAATAAGGAAGTATAGAAAAGAGGAAATATTCAAAAAAGGAATTATTGAAAAAAGGAAATATTGAAAAAAGGAAGTATAGAAAAGAGGAAATATACAAAAAAGGAAATATTGACAAACGGAAATATCGAAAAAAGAAAATATTGACAAAAAGAAATATTGACAAAAGGAAATATTCAAAAAAGAATAATTGAAAAAAGGAATTATTGAAAAAAGGAAGTATAGAAAAGAGGAAATATTCAAATAAGGAAATATTGACAAAAGGAAATTTTGAGTAAAAAAGAAATATTGAAAAAATGAAATATTGAAAAAAGGAAATATTGAAAAAAGGAAATATTGACAGAAGGAAATATTGACAAAAGGAAATATTGACAAAAGGAATTATTGACAAACGGAAATTTTGAAAAAAGGAAGCATAGAAATGAGGAAATATTAAAAAAACGAAATATTAACAAAAGGAAATATTAAAAAACGGAAATATGGACTAAAGGAAGTATAGAAAAGAGAAAATATTGAAAAAGGAAATATTGAAAAAAGGAAATATTGACAAAAGGAAATATTGACAAATGGATATATTGAAAAAAGGAAATATTGACAAAAGGAAATATAGACAAAAGTAAATATGCAAAAAAGTAAAATATTGAAAAAAGGAAATATTGACAAAAGGAAATATTGAAAAAAGGAAATATTGACAAAAGGAAATATTCAAAAGAGGAAATATTGAAAAAAGGAAATATTGACAAAAGGAAATATTGACAAAAGGAAATATTGACAAAATGAAATATTGACAAAAGGAAATAGTAAAAAAAGGAAGTATAGAAAAGAGGAAATATTCAAAAAAGGTAATATTGACAAAAGGAAATATTGAAAAAAGGAAATATTGAAAAAAGGAAATATTGACTAAAGGAAATATTGACAAAAGGAAATATTGACAAAAGTAAATACTGACAAAAGGAAATATTGACAAAAGGAAATATTGAAAAAAGGAAATGTAGACAAAAGGAAATATTGACAAAAGGAAATATTGAAAAAAGGAAATATTCAAAAAAGGAAATATTGACAAAAGGAAGTAAAGAAAAGAAGAAATATTGAAAAATTAAATATTTAAAAAAGGAAGTATAGAAATGAGGAAATATTCAAAAAAGGAAATATTGAAAAAAGGAAATATTTAAAAAAAGGAAATATTGAAAAAAGGAAATATTGCAAAAAGGAAATATTCAAAAAAGGAAATATTGACAAAATGAAATATTGACAAAAGAAATATTAAAAAAAGGAAGTATAGAAAAGAGGAAATATTCAAAAAAAGGAAATATTGACAATAGAAAATATTTAAAAAAAGGAAATATTGAAAAAAGGAAATATTGAAAAAAGGAATATTGCAAAAAGGAAATATTCAAAAAAGGAAATATTGACAAAAGGAAATATTGAAAAAAGGAAATATTGAAAAAAGGAAATATTGCAAAAACGTAATATTCAAAAAAGTAAATATTGACAAAAGGAAGTGTAGAAAAGAGGAAATATTCAAAAAAGAAAATATTGAAACAAGGAAATATTGAAAAAAGGAAATATTGCAAAAAGGAAATATTGACAAAAGGAAATATTGACAAAATGAAATATTGACAACAGAAATAGTAAAAAAAGGAAGTATAGAAAAGAGGAAATATTCAAAAAAGGAAATATTGAAAAAAGAAATATTGCAAAAAGGAAATATTCAAAAAAGGAAATAATGACAAAAGGAAATATTGAAAAAAGGAAATATTGAAAAAAGGAAATATTGAAAAAAGGAAATATTGGAAAAAGGAAATATTCAAAAAATAAAATATATTGACAAGAGGAAGTATAGAAAAGAGAAAATATTCAAAAAAGAATATATTGAAAAAAGGAAATATTGAAAAAAGGAAATATTGAAAAAGGGAAATATTGACAAAAAATAAAATTGAAAAAAGGAAATATTGACAAAAAGAATTATTGAAAAAAGTAAATATTGACAAAAGGAAATATTGACAAAAGGAAATATTGACAAAAGGAAATATTGACAAAAGGAAATATTGACAAAATGAAATATTGAAAAAAGGAAATATTGAAAATAGGAAATATAGAAAAAAGGAAATATTGACAATAGGAAATTCTGAAAAAAGGAAATATTGACAAAAGGAAATATTGACAAAAGGAATAATTGACAAACGGAAATTTTGAAAAAAGGAAGCATAGAAATGAGGAAATATTCAAAAAACGAAATATTAACAAAAGGAAATATTAAAAAACGGAAATATGGACTAAAGGAAGTATAGAAAAGAGAAAATATTGAAAAAGGAAATATTGAAAAAAGGAAATATTGACAAAAGGAAATATTGACAAATGGATATATTGAAAAAAGGAAATATTGACAAAAGGAAATATAGACAAAAGTAAATATGCAAAAAAGTAAAATATTGAAAAAAGGAAATATTGACAAAAGGATATATTGACAAAAGGAAATATTGACAAAAGGAAATATTCAAAAGAGGAAATATTGAAAAAAGGAAATATTGACAAAAGGAAATATTGACAAATGGAAATATTGACAAAATGAAATATTGACAAAAGGAAATAGTAAAAAAAGGAAGTATAGAAAAGAGGAAATATTCAAAAAAGGTAATATTGACAAAAGGAAATATTGAAAAAAGGAAATATTGAAAAAAGGAAATATTGACTAAGGGAAATATTGACAAAAGGAAATATTGATAAAAGTAAATACTGACAAAAGGAAATATTGACAAAAGGAAATATTGAAAAAAGGAAATGTAGACAAAAGGAAATATTGACAAAAGGAAATATTGAAAAAAGGAAATATTGAAAAAAGGAAATATTCAAAAAAGGAAATATTGACAAAAGGAAGTAAAGAAAAGAAGAAATATTCAAAAAATAAAATATTTAAAAAAGGAAATATATATAAAAAGGAAATATTCAAAAAAGGAAATATTTACAAAAGGAAATATTCAAAAAAGGAAACTATGACACAAGGATGTATAGAAAAGAAGAAATATTCAAAAGAGTAAATATTGAAAAAAGGAAATATTGAAAAAAGGAAATATTGAAAAGAGGAAATATTTAAAAAAGGAAATATTGACAAAAGGAAATATTCAAAAAAGGAAATATTGACCAAAAGAAGTATAGAAAAGAGGAAATATTTAAAAAAGGAAATATTGAAAAAAGGAACTATTTAAAAAAGGAAGTATAGAAAAGAGGAAATATTCAAAAGAAGAAATATTGACAAAAGGAAATATTGAAAAAAGGAAATATTGACAATAGTATAGAAAAGAGTAAATATTCAAAAAAGGAAATATTAAAAAAAAGGAAATATTGACAAAAGGAAATATTGACAAAAGGAAATATTGACACAAGGAAATATTGACAAAAGGAAATATTGAAAAAGGAAATATTGACAAAATGAAATATTGACAAAAGGAGATATTGACAAAAGCAAATATTGAAAAAAGGAAAAATTGACAAAAGGAAATATTGACAAAAGGAAAAATTGACAGAAGGAAATATTGACAAAAGGAAATATTGACAAAAGGAAATATTGACAAAAGGAAATATTGAAAAAGGAAATAATGAAAAAAGGAAATATTGACAATAGGAAATATTGAAAAAAGTAAATATTGAAAAAAGGAAATATTAAAAAAAGGAAATATTGAAAAAATGAAATATTGAAAAAAGGAAATGTTGACAAAAGGAAATGTTGAAAAAAGGAAATAATGACAAAAGGAAATATTGACAAAAGGAAATATTGACAAAAGGAAAAATTTACAGAAGGAAATATTGACAAAAGGAAATATTGACAAAAGGAAATATTGAAAAAGGAAATATTGACAAAATGAAATATTGACAAAAGGAAATATTGACAAAAGGAAATACTGACAAAAGGAAATATTGACAAAAGGAAATACTGACAAAAGGAAATATTGACAAAAGGAAATATTGAAAAAAGGAAATATTGACAAAAGGAAATATTGACAAAAGGAAATATTGAAAAAAAGAAATATTGAAAAAAGGAAATATTCAAAAAAGGAAATATTGACAAAACAAAGTATAGAAAAGAGGAAATATTCATAAAAGGAAATATTGAAAAAAGGAAATATTTAAAAAAGGAAATATGGAAAAGAGGAAATATTCAAAAAAGGAAATATTTACAAAAGGATGTATAGAAATGAGAAAAATTCAAAAGAGGAAATATTGAAAAAAGGAAATACTGAAAATAGGAAATATTGAAAAAAGGAAATATTGACAAAATGAAATATTGACAAAAGGAAATATTCAAAAGAGGAAATATTGAAAAAAGGAAATATTGAAAAAAGGAAATATTGAGAAAAGGAAATATTCACAAAAGGAAATTCTGACAAAAGGAAATATTGAAATAAGGAAGTATAGAAAAGAGGAAATATTCAAAAAAGGAATTATTGAAAAAAGGAAATATTGAAAAAAGGAAGTATAGAAAAGAGGAAATATACAAAAAAGGAAATATTGACAAACGGAAATATCGAAAAAAGAAAATATTGACAAAAAGAAATATTGACAAAAGGAAATATTCAAAAAAGAATAATTGAAAAAAGGAATTATTGAAAAAAGGAAGTATAGAAAAGAGGAAATATTCAAATAAGGAAATATTGACAAAAGGAAATTTTGACAAAAAGAAATATTGAAAAAAGGAAATATTGAAAAAAGGAAATATTGAAAAAAGGAAATATTGACAGAAGGAAATATTGACAAAAGGAAATATTGACAAAAGGAATTATTGACAAACGGAAATTTTGAAAAAAGGAAGCATAGAAATGAGGAAATATTAAAAAAACGAAATATTAACAAAAGGAAATATTAAAAAACGGAAATATGGACTAAAGGAAGTATAGAAAAGAGAAAATATTGAAAAAGGAAATATTGAAAAAAGGAAATATTGACAAAAGGAAATATTGACAAATGGATATATTGAAAAAAGGAAATATTGACAAAAGGAAATATAGACAAAAGTAAATATGCAAAAAAGTAAAATATTGAAAAAAGGAAATATTGACAAAAGGAAATATTGACAAAAGGAAATATTGTCAAAAGGAAATATTCAAAAGAGGAAATATTGAAAAAAGGAAATATTGACAAAAGGAAATATTGACAAAAGGAAATATTAACAAAATGAAATATTGACAAAAGGAAATAGTAAAAAAAGGAAGTATAGAAAAGAGGAAATATTCAAAAAAGGTAATATTGACAAAAGGAAATATTGAAAAAAGGAAATATTGAAAAAAGGAAATATTGACTAAAGGAAATATTGACAAAAGGAAATATTGACAAAAGGAAATATTGAAAAAAGGAAATATTGACAAAAGGAAATATTGAAAAAAGGAAATGTAGACAAAAGGAAATATTGACAAAAGGAAATATTGAAAAAAGGAAATATTGAAAAAAGGAAATATTCAAAAAAGGAAATATTGACAAAAGGAAGTAAAGAAAAGAAGAAATATTGAAAAATTAAATATTTAAAAAAGGAAGTATAGAAATGAGGAAATATTCAAAAAAGGAAATATTGAAAAAAGGAAATATTTAAAAAAAGGAAATATTGAAAAAAGGAAATATTGCAAAAAGGAAATATTCAAAAAAGGAAATATTGACAAAATGAAATATTGACAAAAGAAATATTAAAAAAAGGAAGTATAGAAAAGAGGAAATATTCAAAAAAAGGAAATATTGACAATAGAAAATATTTAAAAAAAGGAAATATTGAAAAAAGGAAATATTGAAAAAAGGAATATTGCAAAAAGGAAATATTCAAAAAAGGAAATATTGACAAAAGGAAATATTGAAAAAAGGAAATATTGAAAAAAGGAAATATTGCAAAAACGTAATATTCAAAAAAGTAAATATTGACAAAAGGAAGTGTAGAAAAGAGGAAATATTCAAAAAAGAAAATATTGAAACAAGGAAATATTGAAAAAAGGAAATATTGCAAAAAGGAAATATTGACAAAAGGAAATATTGACAAAATGAAATATTGACAACAGAAATAGTAAAAAAAGGAAGTATAGAAAAGAGGAAATATTCAAAAAAGGAAATATTGAAAAAAGAAATATTGCAAAAAGGAAATATTCAAAAAAGGAAATAATGACAAAAGGAAATATTGAAAAAAGGAAATATTGAAAAAAGGAAATATTGAAAAAAGGAAATATTGGAAAAAGGAAATATTCAAAAAATAAAATATATTGACAAGAGGAAGTATAGAAAAGAGAAAATATTCAAAAAAGAATATATTGAAAAAAGGAAATATTGAAAAAAGGAAATATTGAAAAAGGGAAATATTGACAAAAAATAAAATTGAAAAAAGGAAATATTGACAAAAAGAATTATTGAAAAAAGTAAATATTGACAAAAGGAAATATTGACAAAAGGAAATATTGACAAAAGGAAATATTGACAAAAGGAAATATTGACAAAATGAAATATTGAAAAAAGGAAATATTGAAAATAGGAAATATAGAAAAAAGGAAATATTGACAATAGGAAATTCTGAAAAAAGGAAATATTGACAAAAGGAAATATTGACAAAAGGAATAATTGACAAACGGAAATTTTGAAAAAAGGAAGCATAGAAATGAGGAAATATTCAAAAAACGAAATATTAACAAAAGGAAATATTAAAAAACGGAAATATGGACTAAAGGAAGTATAGAAAAGAGAAAATATTGAAAAAGGAAATATTGAAAAAAGGAAATATTGACAAAAGGAAATATTGACAAATGGATATATTGAAAAAAGGAAATATTGACAAAAGGAAATATAGACAAAAGTAAATATGCAAAAAAGTAAAATATTGAAAAAAGGAAATATTGACAAAAGGATATATTGACAAAAGGAAATATTGACAAAAGGAAATATTCAAAAGAGGAAATATTGAAAAAAGGAAATATTGACAAAAGGAAATATTGACAAATGGAAATATTGACAAAATGAAATATTGACAAAAGGAAATAGTAAAAAAAGGAAGTATAGAAAAGAGGAAATATTCAAAAAAGGTAATATTGACAAAAGGAAATATTGAAAAAAGGAAATATTGAAAAAAGGAAATATTGACTAAGGGAAATATTGACAAAAGGAAATATTGATAAAAGTAAATACTGACAAAAGGAAATATTGACAAAAGGAAATATTGAAAAAAGGAAATGTAGACAAAAGGAAATATTGACAAAAGGAAATATTGAAAAAAGGAAATATTGAAAAAAGGAAATATTCAAAAAAGGAAATATTGACAAAAGGAAGTAAAGAAAAGAAGAAATATTCAAAAAATAAAATATTTAAAAAAGGAAATATATATAAAAAGGAAATATTCAAAAAAGGAAATATTTACAAAAGGAAATATTCAAAAAAGGAAACTATGACACAAGGATGTATAGAAAAGAAGAAATATTCAAAAGAGTAAATATTGAAAAAAGGAAATATTGAAAAAAGGAAATATTGAAAAGAGGAAATATTTAAAAAAGGAAATATTGACAAAAGGAAATATTCAAAAAAGGAAATATTGACCAAAAGAAGTATAGAAAAGAGGAAATATTTAAAAAAGGAAATATTGAAAAAAGGAACTATTTAAAAAAGGAAGTATAGAAAAGAGGAAATATTCAAAAGAAGAAATATTGACAAAAGGAAATATTGAAAAAAGGAAATATTGACAATAGTATAGAAAAGAGTAAATATTCAAAAAAGGAAATATTAAAAAAAAGGAAATATTGACAAAAGGAAATATTGACAAAAGGAAATATTGACACAAGGAAATATTGACAAAAGGAAATATTGAAAAAGGAAATATTGACAAAATGAAATATTGACAAAAGGAGATATTGACAAAAGCAAATATTGAAAAAAGGAAAAATTGACAAAAGGAAATATTGACAAAAGGAAAAATTGACAGAAGGAAATATTGACAAAAGGAAATATTGACAAAAGGAAATATTGACAAAAGGAAATATTGAAAAAGGAAATAATGAAAAAAGGAAATATTGACAATAGGAAATATTGAAAAAAGTAAATATTGAAAAAAGGAAATATTAAAAAAAGGAAATATTGAAAAAATGAAATATTGAAAAAAGGAAATGTTGACAAAAGGAAATATTGAAAAAAGGAAATAATGACAAAAGGAAATATTGACAAAAGGAAATATTGACAAAAGGAAAAATTTACAGAAGGAAATATTGACAAAAGGAAATATTGAAAAAAGGAAATATTGAAAAAGGAAATATTGACAAAATGAAATATTGACAAAAGGAAATATTGACAAAAGGAAATATTGACAAAAGGAAATATTGACAAAAGGAAATACTGACAAAAGGAAATATTGACAAAAGGAAATATTGAAAAAAGGAAATATTGACAAAAGGAAATATTGACAAAAGGAAATATTGAAAAAAAGAAATATTGAAAAAAGGAAATATTCAAAAAAGGAAATATTGACAAAAAAAAGTATAGAAAAGAGGAAATATTCAAAAAAGGAAATATTGAAAAAAGGAAATATTGAAAAAAGGAAATATGGAAAAGAGGAAATATTCAAAAAAGGAAATATTTACAAAAGGATGTATAGAAATGAGAAAAATTCAAAAGAGGAAATA
Source organism: Ischnura elegans (assembly GCF_921293095.1). Classification (NCBI taxonomy): domain Eukaryota; kingdom Metazoa; phylum Arthropoda; class Insecta; order Odonata; family Coenagrionidae; genus Ischnura; species Ischnura elegans. Next base: position 99,909,566 of record NC_060259.1, read on the forward strand.
TTGAAAAAAGGAAATACTGAAAATAGGAAATATTGAAAAAAGGAAATATTGACAAAATGAAATATTGACAAAAGGAAATATTCAAAAGAGGAAATATTGAAAAAAGGAAATATTGAAAAAAGGAAATGTTGAAAAAAGGAAATATTCACAAAAGGAAATACTGACAAAAGGAAATATTGAAATAAGGAAGTATAAGAAAGAGGAAATATTCAAAAAAGGAATATTGAAAAAAGGAAATATTGAAAAAAGGAAGTATAGAAAAGAGGAAATATACAAAAAAGGAAATATTGACAAACGGAAATATCGAAAAAAGAAAATATTGACAAAAAGAAATATTGACAAAAGGAAATATTCAAAAAAGAATAATTGAAAAAAGGAATTATTGAAAAAAGGAAGTATAGAAAAGAGGAAATATTCAAATAAGGAAATATTGACAAAAGGAAATTTTGAGTAAAAAAGAAATATTGAAAAAATGAAATATTGAAAAAAGGAAATATTGAAAAAAGGAAATATTGACAGAAGGAAATATTGACAAAAGGAAATATTGACAAAAGGAATTATTGACAAACGGAAATTTTGAAAAAAGGAAGCATAGAAATGAGGAAATATTAAAAAAACGAAATATTAACAAAAGGAAATATTAAAAAACGGAAATATGGACTAAAGGAAGTATAGAAAAGAGAAAATATTGAAAAAGGAAATATTGAAAAAAGGAAATATTGACAAAAGGAAATATTGACAAATGGATATATTGAAAAAAGGAAATATTGACAAAAGGAAATATAGACAAAAGTAAATATGCAAAAAAGTAAAATATTGAAAAAAGGAAATATTGACAAAAGGATATATTGACAAAAGGAAATATTGTCAAAAGGAAATATTCAAAAGAGGAAATATTGAAAAAAGGAAATATTGACAAAAGGAAATATTGACAAAAGGAAATATTGACAAAATGAAATATTGACAAAAGGAAATAGTAAAAAAAGGAAGTATAGAAAAGAGGAAATATTCAAAAAAGGTAATATTGACAAAAGGAAATATTGAAAAAAGGAAATATTGAAAAAAGGAAATATTGAAAAAAGGAAATATTGACTAAAGGAAATATTGACAAAAGGAAATATTGACAAAAATAAATACTGACAAAAGGAAATATTGACAAAAGGAAATATTGAAAAAAGGAAATGTAGACAAAAGGAAATATTGACAAAAGGAAATATTGAAAAAAGGAAATATTGAAAAAAGGAAATATTCAAAAAAGGAAATATTGACAAAAGGAAGTAAAGAAAAGAAGAAATATTGAAATATTAAATATTTAAAAAAGGAAATATATATAAAAAGGAAATATTCAAAAAAGGAAATATTTAAAAAAAGAAATATTCAAGAAAGGAAACTATGACACAAGGATGTATAGAAAAGAAGAAATATTCAAAAGAGTAAATATTGAAAAAAGGAAATATTGAAAAAAGGAAATATTGAAAAGAGGAAATATTTAAAAAAGGAAATATTGACAAAAGGAAATATTCAAAAAAGGAAATATTGACAAAAAGAAGTATAGAAAAGAGGAAATATTCAAAAAAGGAAATATTGAAAAAAGGAACTATTTAAAAAAGGAAGTATAGAAAAGAGGAAATATTCAAAAGAAGAAATATTGACAAAAGGAAATATTGAAAAAAGGAAATATTGACAAAAGTATAGAAAAGAGTAAATATTCAAAAAAGGAAATATTGAAAAAAGGAAATATTGCCAAAGGAAATATTGACAAAAGGAAATATTGACACAAGGAAATATTGACAAAAGGAAATATTGAAAAAGGAAATATTGACAAAATGAAATATTGACAAAAGGAGATATTGACAAAAGCAAATATTGAAAAAAGGAAAAATTGACAAAAGGAAATATTGACAAAAGGAAAAATTGACAGAAGGAAATATTGACAAAAGGAAATATTGACAAAAGGAAATATTGACAAAAGGAAATATTGAAAAAGGAAATAATGAAAAAAGGAAATATTGACAATAGGAAATATTGAAAAAAGTAAATATTGAAAAAAGGAAATATTAAAAAAAGGAAATATTGAAAAAATGAAATATTGAAAAAAGGAAATGTTGACAAAAGGAAATATTGAAAAAAGGAAATAATGACAAAATGAAATATTGACAAAAAGGAAATATTGACAAAAGGAAAAATTTACAGAAGGAAATATTGACAAAAGGAAATATTGACAAAAGGAAATATTGAAAAAGGAAATATTGACAAAATGAAATATTGACAAAAGGAAATATTGACAAAAGGAAATATTGACAAAAGGAAATATTGACAAAAGGAAATACTGACAAAAGGAAATATTGACAAAAGGAAATATTGAAAAAAGGAAATATTGACAAAAGGAAATATTGACAAAAGGAAATATTGAAAAAAAGAAATATTGAAAAAAGGAAATATTCAAAAAAGGAAATATTGACAAAACAAAGTATAGAAAAGAGGAAATATTCATAAAAGGAAATATTGAAAAAAGGAAATATTTAAAAAAGGAAATATGGAAAAGAGGAAATATTCAAAAAAGGAAATATTTACAAAAGGAAATATTCAAAAAAGGAAATATTGACAAAAGGATGCATAGAAATGAGAAAAATTCAAAAGAGGAAATATTGAAAAAAGGAAATATTGAAAAAAGGAAATATTGAAAAGAGGAAATATTCAAAAAAGGAAATATTGACAAAAGGAAATATTCAAAAAAGGAAATATTGACAAAAGGAAGTATAGAAAAGAGAAAATAATCAAAAAAGGAAATAATAAAGAAGGAACTATTGAAAAAAGGAAGTATAGAAAAGAGGAAATATTCAAAAAAAGAAATATTGAAAAAAGGAAATATTGAAAAAAGGAAATATTGACAAAATGAAGTAAAGAAAAGAGTAAATATTCAAAAAAGGAAATATTGACAAAAGGAAATATTGATAAAAGGAATTATTGACAAAAGGAAAAATTGACGAAAGGGAATATTGACAAAAGGGAATATTGACAAAAGGAAATATTCAAAAAAGGAAATATTGAAAAAAGGAAATATTGACATTAGGAAAATTTTGACAAAAGGAAATATTGACAAAATGAAATATTGACAAAAGGAAGTAGTAAAAAAAGGAAGTATAGAAAAGAGGAAATATTCAAAAAAGGAAATATTGACAAAAGGAAATATTGACAAAAAGGAAATATTGACAAAAGGAAAAATTTACAGAAGGAAATATTGACAAAAGGAAATATTGACAAAAGGAAATATTGAAAAAGGAAATATTGACAAAATGAAATATTGACAAAAGGAAATATTGACAAAAGGAAATATTGACAAAAGGAAATATTGACAAAAGGAAATACTGACAAAAGGAAATATTGACAAAAGGAAATATTGAAAAAAGGAAATATTGACAAAAGGAAATATTGACAAAAGGAAATATTGAAAAAAAGAAATATTGAAAAAAGGAAATATTCAAAAAAGGAAATATTGACAAAACAAAGTATAGAAAAGAGGAAATATTCATAAAAGGAAATATTGAAAAAAGGAAATATTTAAAAAAGGAAATATGGAAAAGAGGAAATATTCAAAAAAGGAAATATTTACAAAAGGAAATATTCAAAAAAGGAAATATTGACAAAAGGATGTATAGAAATGAGAAAAATTCAAAAGAGGAAATATTGAAAAAAGGAAATATTGAAAAAAGGAAATATTGAAAAGAGGAAATATTCAAAAAAGGAAATATTGACAAAAGGAAATATTCAAAAAAGGAAATATTGACAAAAGGAAGTATAGAAAAGAGAAAATAATCAAAAAAGGAAATATTAAAGAAGGAACTATTGAAAAAAGGAAGTATAGAAAAGAGGAAATATTCAAAAAAAGAAATATTGAAAAAAGGAAATATTGAAAAAAGGAAATATTGACAAAATGAAGTAAAGAAAAGAGTAAATATTCAAAAAAGGAAATATTGACAAAAGGAAATATTGATAAAAGGAATTATTGACAAAAGGAAAAATTGACGAAAGGGAATATTGACAAAAGGGAATATTGACAAAAGGAAATATTCAAAAAAGGAAATATTGAAAAAAGGAAATATTGACATTAGGAAAATTTTGACAAAAGGAAATATTGACAAAATGAAATATTGACAAAAGGAAGTAGTAAAAAAAGGAAGTATAGAAAAGAGGAAATATTCAAAAAAGGAAATATTGACAAAAGGAAATATTGACAAAAGTAAATATTGAAAAAAGGAAATATTGAAAAAGGAAATATTGCGAAAAGGAAATATTCAAAAAAGGAAATGTTGACAGAAGGAAGTATAGAAAAGAGGAAATATTCAAAACAGGAAATATTGAAAATAGGAAATATTGAAAAAATGAAATATTGAAAAAAGGAAATGTTGACAAAAATAAATATTGAAAAAAGGAAATAATGACAAAAAGGAAATATTGAGAAAAGGAAATATTGACAAAAGGAAAAATTGACAGAAGGATATATTGACAAAAGTAAATATTGAAAAAAGGAAATATTGAAAAAAGGAAATATTGACAAAAGGAAATATTGAAAAAGGAAATATTGACAAAAGAAAATATTGAAAAATGGAATATTGACAAAAGGAAATATTGAGAAAAGGAAATATTGAGAAAAAGAAATATTAAAAAAAGGAAATATTGATAAAAGGAAATATTGACAAAAGGAAATATTGAAAAAAGGAAATATTGAAAAAAGGAAATATTGACAAAAGGAAATATTGACAAAAGGAAATATTGACAAAAGGAAATATTGAAAAAAGGAAATATTGAAAAAAGGAAATATTCACAAAAGGAAATATTGAAAAAAGGAAATATAGAAAAGAGGAAATATTCAAAAAAGGAAATATTGACAAACGGAAATATGGAAAATAGAAAATATTGACAAAAGGAAATATTGACAAAAGGAAATATTCAAAAAAGGAAATATTGAAAAAAGGAATGATTGAAAAAAGGAAGTATAGAAAAGAGGAAATATTCAAAAAAGGTTTATATTGACAAAAGGAAATATTGAAAAAAGGAAATATTGAAAAAAGGAAATATTGACAGAAGGAAATATTGACAAAAGGAAATATTGACAAAAGGAATTATTGACAAACGGAAATATTGAAAAAAGGAAGCATAGAAATGAGGAAATATTCAAAAAAGGAAATATTAACAAAAGGAAATATTAGAAAAAGGAAATATGGACTAAAGGAAGTATAGAAAAGAGAAAATATTGAAAAAGGAAATATTGAAAAAAGGAAATATTGACAAAAGGAAATGTTGAAAAAAGGATATATTGAAAAAAGGAAATATTGACAAAAGGAAATATAGACAAAAGTAAATATGCAAAAAAGGAAATATTGAAAAAAGGAAATATTGACAAAAGGATATATTGACAAAAGGAAATATTGACAAAAGGAAATATTCAAAAGAGGAAATATTGAAAAAAGGAAATATTGACATAAGGAAATATTGACAAAAGGAAATATTGACAAAATGAAATATTGACAAAAGGAAATAGTAAAAAAAGGAAGTATAAATAAGAGGAAATATTCAAAAAAGGTTATATTGACAAAAGGAAATATTAAAAAAAGGAAATATTGAAAAAAGGAAATATTGCAAAAAGGAAATATTGACAAAAGGAAATATTGACAAAAGGAAATATTGACAAAAGGAAATATTGACTAAAGGAAATATTGAAAAAAGGAAATATTCAAAAAAGTAAATATTTACAAAAGGAAATATTCAAAAAAGGAAATATTGACAAAAGGATGTATAGAAAAGAGGAAATATTCAAAAGAGGAAATATTGAAAAAAGGAAATATTGAAAAAAGGAAATATTGAAAAGAGGAAATATTTAAAAAACGAAATATTGACAAAAGTAAATATTCAAAAAAGGAAATATTGACAAAAAGAAGTATAGAAAAGAGGAAATATTCAAACAAGGAAATATTGAAAAAAGGAATTATTTAAAAAAGGAAGTATAGAAAAGAGGAAATATTCAAAAGAAGAAATATTGACAAAAGGAAATATTGAAAAAAGGAAATATTGACAAAAGTATAGAAAATAGTAAATATTCAAAAAAGGAAGTATTGAAAAAAGGAAATATTAACAAAAGGAAATATTGACAAAAGGAAATATTGACAAAAGGAAATATTGACAAAAGGAAATATTGAAAAAGGATATATTGACAAAATTAACTATTGACAAAAGGAAATATTGACAAAAGGAAATACTGACAAAAGGAAATATTGACAAAAGGAAATATTGAAAAAAGGAAATATTGACAAAAGGAAATATTGACAAAAGGAAGTATAGAAAAGAGGAAATATTCAAAAAAGGAAATATTGAAAAAAGGAAATATTGAAAAAAGGAAATTTGACAAATGGAAATATTGACAAAAGGAAATATTGACAAAAGGGAATATTGACAGAAGGAAATATTCAAAAAAGGAAATATTGAAAAAAGGAAATATTGACATCAGGAAAATTTTCGACGAAAGGAAATATTGACAAAATGAAATATTGACAAAAGGAAATAGTAAAAAAAGGAAGTATAGAAAAGAGAAAGTATTCAAAAAAGGAAATATTGACAATAGGTAATATTGACAAAGGTAAATATTGAAAAAAGGTAATATTGAAAAAAGGAAATATTGCAAAAAGGAAATATTCAAAAAAGGAAATGTTGACAAAAGGAAATATTGAAAAAAGGAAATAATGACAAAAGGAAATATTGATAAAAAGAAATATTGACAAAAGGAAAAATTGACGGAAGGATATATTGACAAAAGGAAATATTGACAAGAGGAAATATTGAAAAAAGGAAATATTGACAAAAGGAAATATTGAAAAAGGAAATATTGACAAAAGGAAATATTGACAAAAGAAAATATTGAAAAAAGGAAAATTGACAAAAGGAAATATTGAAAAAAGGAAATATTGAGAAAAAAAAAATATTAAATAAAGGAAATATTGATAAAAGGAAATATTGACAAAACGAAATATGAAAAAAGGATATATTGACAAAAGGAAATATTGACAAAAAGAAATATTGACAAAAGGAAATATTGAAAAAAGAAAATTTAAAAAAAAGGAAATATTGAAAAAAGAAAATATTGACAAAAGGAAATATTGAAAAAGAATATATTGAGAAAAGAAAATATTGAAAAAAGGAAATATTGAAAAAAGGAAATATTAACAAAAGAATATATTGACAAAAGGAGATATTGACAAAAGAAAAAATTGACAGAAGGAAATATTGACAAAAGGAAATATTGACAAAAAGAAATATTGACAAAAGAAATATTGAAAAAGGAAATATTGACAAAATGAAATATTGACAAAAGGAGATATTGACAAAAGGAAATATTGAAAAAAGGAAAAATTGACAAAAGGAAATACTGACAAAAGGAAATACTGACAAAAGGAAATATGGACAAAAGGAAATATTGAAAAAAGGAAATATTGACAAAAAACAAATATTGACAAAAGGAAATATTGAAAAAAGAAAAAATATTGAAAAAAGGAAATATTCAAAAAAGGAAATATTGACAAAAGGAAGTATAGAAAAGAGGAAATATTCAAAAAAGGAAATATTGAAAAAAGGAAATATTGAAAAAAGGAAATATTGAAAAGAGGAAATATTCAAAAAAGTAAATATTTACAAAAGGAAATATTCAAAAAAGGAAATATTGATCAAAGGAAATATTGAAAAAAGGAAGTATAGAAAAGAGGAAATATTAAAAAAAGGAAATATTAACAAAAGGAAATATTGAAAAAGAAAATATTGAGAAAAGGAAATATTGAAAAAAGGAAATATTGAAAAAAGGAAATATTAACAAAAGAATATATTGACAAAAGGAGATATTGACAAAAGGAAATATTGAAAAAAGGAAATATTGACAAAAGGAAATATTGAAAAAAGGAAATATTGAAAAAAGGAAGTATAGAAATGAGGAAATATTAAAAAAAGGAAATATTAACAAAAGGAAATATTGAAAAAGAAAATATTGAGAAAAGGAAATATTGAAAAAAGGAAATATTGACAAAAGGAAATATACAAAAGAAAATATTGACAAAAGGAAATATTGACAAAAGGAAATATTGACAAAAGAAAATACTGACAAGAGGAAATATTGACAAAAGGAAATATTGAAAAAAGGAAATATTGACAAAAGGAAATATTGACAAAAGGAAATATTGAAAAAAGAAAAAATATTGAAAAAAGGAAATATTCAAAAAAGGAAATATTGACAAAAGGAAGTATAGAAAAGAGGAAATATTCAAAAAAGGAAATATTGAAAAAAGGAAATATTGAAAAAAGGAAATTTGACAAATGGAAATATTGACAAAAGGAAATATTGACAAAAGGGAATATTGACAGAAGGAAATATTCAAAAAAGGAAATATTGAAAAAAGGAAATATTGACAAAAGGAAATAGTAAAAAAAGGAAGTATAGAAAAGAGAAAGTATTCAAAAAAGGAAATATTGACAAAAGGTATTATTGACAAAGGTAAATATTGAAAAAAGGAAATATTGAAAAAAGGAAATATTGCAAAAAGGAAATATTCAAAAAAGGAAATGTTGACAAAAGGATATTATGAAAAAAGGAAATAATGACAAAAGGAAATATTGATAAAAAGAAATATTGACAAAAGGAAAAATTGACAGAAGGATATATTGACAAAAGGAAATATTGACAAGAGGAAATATTGAAAAAAGGAAATATTGACAAAAGGAAATATTGAAAAAGGAAATATTGACAAAAGGAAATATTGACAAAAGAAAATATTGAAAAAAGGAAAATTGACAAAAGGAAATATTGAAAAAAGGAAATAATGAAAAAAGGAAATATTGAGAAAAAGAAATATTAAATAAAGGAAATATTGATAAAAGGAAATATTGACAAAAGGAAATATGAAAAAAGGATATATTGACAAAAGGAAATATTGACAAAAAGAAATATTGACAAAAGGAAATATTGAAAAAAGAAAATTTAAAAAAAAGGAAATATTGAAAAAAGAAAATATTGACAAAAGGAAATATTGAAAAAGAATATATTGAGAAAAGGAAATATTGAAAAAAGGAAATATTGAAAAAAGGAAATATTAACAAAAGAATATATTGAAAAAAGGAAATATTGACAAAAGGAAATATTGAAAAAAGGAAATATTGACAAAAGGAAATATTGACAAAAGGAAATATTGAAAAAATGAAGTATAGAAATGAGGAAATATTAAAAAAAGGAAATATTAACAAAAGGAAATATTGAAAAAGAAAATATTGAGAAAAGGAAATATTGAAAAAAGGAAATATTGACAAAAGGAAATATTGACAAAAGGAAATTTTGACAAAAGGAAATAAAGAAAAAAGGAAATATTGACAAAAGGGAATATTGAAAAAAGGAAATATTGAAAAAAGTAAATATTGAAAAAAGGTAATATTGAAAAAAGGAAATATTGCAAAAATGAAATATTCAAAAAAGGAAATATTGACAAAAGGAAGTATAGAAAAGAGGAAATATTCAAAACAGGAAATATTGAAAAAAAGAAATATTGAAAAAATGAAATATTGAGAAAAGGAAATGTTGACAACAGGAAATATTGACAAAAGGAAAAATTGACAGATGGAAATATTGACAAAAGGAAATATTGAAAAAAGGAAATATTGACAAAAGAAATATTGAAAAGGAAATATTGACAAAATGAAATATTGACAAAAGGAGATATTGACAAAAGGAAATATTGAAAAAAGGAAAAATTGACAAAAGGAAATACTGACAAAAGGAAATACTGACAAAAGGAAATATGGACAAAAGGAAATATTGAAAAAAGGAAATATTGACAAAAAACAAATATTGACAAAAGGAAATATTGAAAAAAGAAAAAATATTGAAAAAAGGAAATATTCAAAAAAGGAAATATTGACAAAATGAAGTATAGAAAAGAGGAAATATTCAAAAAAGGAAATATTGAAAAAAGGAAATATTGAAAAAAAGGAAATATTGAAAAGAGGAAATGTTGACAAGAGGAAATATTGAAAAAAGGAAATAATGACAAAAGGAAATATTGATAAAAAGAAATATTGACAAAAGGAAAAATTGACAGAAGGATATATTGAAAAAAGGAAATATTGACAAGAGGAAATATTGAAAAAAGGAAATATTGACAAAAGGAAATATTGAAAAAGGAAATATTGACAAAAGGAAATATTGACAAGATGAAATATTGAAAAAAGAAAATATTGACAAAAGGAAATATTAAAAAAAGGAAATATTGCACAAAGGAAATATTCAAAAAAGGAAATATTGAAAAAATGAAATATTGAAAAAAGGAAATATTAAAAAAAGAAAATTTAAAAAAAAGGAAATATTGAAAAAAGGAAATATTGACAAAAGGAAATATTGAAAAAGAATATATTGAGAAAAGGAAATATTGAAAAAAGGAAATATTAACAAAAGAATATATTGACAAAAGGAGATATTGACAAAAGGAAATATTGAAAAAAGGAAATATTGACAAAAGGAAATATTGACAAAAGGAAATATTGAAAAAATGAAGTATAGAAATGAGGAAATATTAAAAAAAGGAAATATTAACAAAAGGAAATATTGAAAAAGAAAATATTGAGAAAAGGAAATATTGAAAAAAGGAAATATTGACAAAAGGAAATATTGACAAAAGGAAATTTTGACAAAAGGAAATAAAGAAAAAAGGAAATATTGACAAAAGGGAATATTGAAAAAAGGAAATATTGAAAAAAGTAAATATTGAAAAAAGGTAATATTGAAAAAAGGAAATATTGCAAAAATGAAATATTCAAAAAAGGAAATATTGAAAAAAGGAAGTATAGAAAAGAGGAAATATTCAAAACAGGAAATATTGAAAAAAGGAAATATTGATAAAGGGAATATTGAAAAGAGGAAATATTCATAAAAGGAAATATTGACAAAAGGAAATATTCAAAAAAGGAAATATTGACAAAAGGATGTATAGAAAAGAGGAAATATTCAAAAGAGGAAATATTGAAAAAAGGAAATATTGATAAAGGGAATATTGAAAAGAGGAAATATTCATAAAAGGAAATATTGACAAAAGGAAATATTCAAAGAAGGAAATATTGACAAAAGGAAGTATAGAAAAGAAGAAATAATCAAAAAAGGAAATATTGAAAAAAGGAACTATTGAAAAAAGGAAGTATAGAAAAGAGGAAAAATTCAAAAAAAGAAATATTGACAAAAGGAAATATTGAAAAAAGGAAATATTGACAAAAGAAGGTATAGAAAAGAGTAAATATTCAAAAAAGGAAATATTGAAAAAAGGAAATATTGACGAAAGGAAATATTGACGAAAGGAAATATTGACAAAAGGGAATATTGACAAAAGGAAATATTCAAAAAAGGAAATATTGTAAAAAGGAAATATTGACATTAGGAAAATTTTCGACAAAAGGAAATATTGCCAAACGTAATATTGACAAAAGTAAATATTGAAAAAAGGAAATATTGAAAAAAGGAAGTATTGCAAAAAGGAAATATTCAAAAAAGGAAATGTTGACAAAAGGAAGTATAGAAAAGAGGAAATATTCAAAACAGGAAATATTGAAAAAAGGAAATATTGAAAAAATGAAATATTGAAAAAAGGAAATGTTAACAAAAGGAAATATTGAAAAAAGGAAATAATGACAAAAGGAAATAATGACGGAAAGAAATATAGACAAAAGGAAAAATTGACAGAAGGAAATATTGACAAAAAGAAATATTGAAAAAAGGAATATTGACAAAAGGAAATATTCAAAAAAGGAAATATTGACAAAAGGAAACATTGACAAAAGGAAATATTGACAAAAAAAATATTGAAAAAAGGAATATTGACAAAAGGAAATATTCAAAAAAGGAATATTGATACAATAAAATATTCAAAAAAGGAAATATTGAAAAAAGGAAATATTGACAAAAGGAAATAATGACAAAAGGAAATATTCAAAAAAGGAAATATTCAAAAAAGGAAATATTGAAAAAAGGAAATATTGACAAAAGGAAATATTGACAAAAGGAAATATTGACAAAATGAAATATTGAGAAAAGGAAATAGTAAAAAAAGGAGGTATAGAAAAGAGGAAATATTCAAAAAGGAAATATTGATCAAAGGAAATATTGAAAAAAGGAAGTATAGAAAAGAGGAAATATTAAAAAAAGGAAATATTAACAAAAGGAAATATTGAAAAAGAAAATATTGAGAAAAGGAAATATTGAAAAAAGGAAATATTGAAAAAAGGAAATATTAACAAAAGAATATATTGACAAAAGGAGATATTGACAAAAGGAAATATTGAAAAAAGGAAATATTGACAAAAGGAAATATTGACAAAAGGAAATATTGAAAAAAGGTAGTATAGAAATGAGGAAATATTAAAAAAAGGAAATATTAACAAAAGGAAATATTGAAAAAGAAAATATTGAGAAAAGGAAATATTGAAAAAAGGAAATATTGACAAAAGGAAATATTGACAAAAGAAAATATTGACAAAAGGAAATATTGACAAAAGGAAATATTGAAAAAAGGAAATATTGAAAAAAGGAAATATTGAAAAAAGGAAATATTGACAAAAGGAAATAAAGAAAAAAGGAAATATTGACAAAAGGAAATATTGAAAAAAGGAAATATTGAAAAAAGGAAATATTGAAAAAAGGAAATATTGAAAAAAGGAAATATTGCAAAAATGAAATATTCAAAAAAGGAAATATTGACAAAAGGAAGTATAGAAAAGAGGAAATATTCAAAACAGGAAATATTGAAAAAAAGAAATATTGAAAAAATGAAATATTGAGAAAAGGAATTGTTGACAACAGGAAATATTGACAAAAGAAAAAATTGACAGAAGGAAATATTGACAAAAGGAAATATTGACAAAAAGAAATATTGACAAAAGAAATATTGAAAAAGGAAATATTGACAAAATGAAATATTGACAAAAGGAGATATTGACAAAAGAAAATATTGAAAAAAGGAAAAATTGACAAAAGGAAATACTGACAAAAGGAAATATTGACAAAAAGAAATATTGACAAAAGAAATATTGAAAAAGGAAATATTGACAAAATGAAATATTGACAAAAGGAGATATTGACAAAAGGAAATATTGAAAAAAGGAAAAATTGACAAAACAAAGTATAGAAAAGAGGAAATATTCATAAAAGGAAATATTGAAAAAAGGAAATATTTAAAAAAGGAAATATGGAAAAGAGGAAATATTCAAAAAAGGAAATATTTACAAAAGGAAATATTCAAAAAAGGAAATATTGACAAAAGGATGTATAGAAATGAGAAAAATTCAAAAGAGGAAATATTGAAAAAAGGAAATATTGAAAAAAGGAAATATTGAAAAGAGGAAATATTCAAAAAAGGAAATATTGACAAAAGGAAATATTCAAAAAAGGAAATATTGACAAAAGGAAGTATAGAAAAGAGAAAATAATCAAAAAAGGAAATATTAAAGAAGGAACTATTGAAAAAAGGAAGTATAGAAAAGAGGAAATATTCAAAAAAAGAAATATTGAAAAAAGGAAATATTGAAAAAAGGAAATATTGACAAAATGAAGTAAAGAAAAGAGTAAATATTCAAAAAAGGAAATATTGACAAAAGGAAATATTGATAAAAGGAATTATTGACAAAAGGAAAAATTGACGAAAGGGAATATTGACAAAAGGGAATATTGACAAAAGGAAATATTCAAAAAAGGAAATATTGAAAAAAGGAAATATTGACATTAGGAAAATTTTGACAAAAGGAAATATTGACAAAATGAAATATTGACAAAAGGAAGTAGTAAAAAAAGGAAGTATAGAAAAGAGGAAATATTCAAAAAAGGAAATATTGACAAAAGGAAATATTGACAAAAGTAAATATTGAAAAAAGGAAATATTGAAAAAGGAAATATTGCGAAAAGGAAATATTCAAAAAAGGAAATGTTGACAGAAGGAAGCATAGAAAAGAGGAAATATTCAAAACAGGAAATATTGAAAATAGGAAATATTGAAAAAATGAAATATTGAAAAAAGGAAATGTTGACAAAAATAAATATTGAAAAAAGGAAATAATGACAAAAAGGAAATTTTGAGAAAAGGAAATATTGACAAAAGGAAAAATTGACAGAAGGATATATTGACAAAAGTAAATATTGAAAAAAGGAAATATTGAAAAAAGGAAATATTGACAAAAGGAAATATTGAAAAAGGAAATATTGACAAAAGAAAATATTGAAAAATGGAATATTGACAAAAGGAAATATTGAGAAAAGGAAATATTGAGAAAAAGAAATATTAAAAAAAGGAAATATTGATAAAAGGAAATATTGACAAAAGGAAATATTGAAAAAAGGAAATATTGAAAAAAGGAAATATTGACAAAAGGAAATATTGACAAAAGGAAATATTGACAAAAGGAAATATTGAAAACAGGAAATATTGAAAAAAGGAAATATTCACAAAAGGAAATATTGAAAAAAGGAAATATTGAAAAAAGGAAGTATAGAAAAGAGGAAATATACAAAAAAGGAAATATTGACAAACGGAAATATGGAAAATAGAAAATATTGACAAAAGGAAATATTGACAAAAGGAAATATTCAAAAAAGGAAATATTGAAAAAAGGAATGATTGAAAAAAGGAAGTATAGAAAAGAGGAAATATTCAAAAAAGGTTTATATTGACAAAAGGAAATATTGAAAAAAGGAAATATTGAAAAAAGGAAATATTGACAGAAGGAAATATTGACAAAAGGAAATATTGACAAAAGGAATTATTGACAAACGGAAATATTGAAAAAAGGAAGCATAGAAATGAGGAAATATTCAAAAAAGGAAATATTAACAAAAGGAAATATTAGAAAAAGGAAATATGGACTAAAGGAAGTATAGAAAAGAGAAAATATTGAAAAAGGAAATATTGAAAAAAGGAAATATTGACAAAAGGAAATGTTGAAAAAAGGATATATTGAAAAAAGGAAATATTGACAAAAGGAAATATAGACAAAAGTAAATATGCAAAAAAGGAAATATTGAAAAAAGGAAATATTGACAAAAGGATATATTGACAAAAGGAAATATTGACAAAAGGAAATATTCAAAAGAGGAAATATTGAAAAAAGGAAATATTGACATAAGGAAATATTGACAAAAGGAAATATTGACAAAATGAAATATTGACAAAAGGAAATAGTAAAAAAAGGAAGATAAATAAGAGGAAATATTCAAAAAAGGTTATATTGACAAAAGGAAATATTAAAAAAAGGAAATATTGAAAAAAGGAAATATTGCAAAAAGGAAATATTGACAAAAGGAAATATTGACAAAAGGAAATATTGACAAAAGGAAATATTGACTAAAGGAAATATTGAAAAAAAGGAAATATTCAAAAAAGTAAATATTTACAAAAGGAAATATTCAAAAAAAGGAAATATTGACAAAAGGATGTATAGAAAAGAGGAAATATTCAAAAGAGGAAATATTGAAAAAAGGAAATATTGAAAAAAGGAAATATTGAAAAGAGGAAATATTTAAAAAACGAAATATTGACAAAAGTAAATATTCAAAAAAGGAAATATTGACAAAAAGAAGTATAGAAAAGAGGAAATATTCAAACAAGGAAATATTGAAAAAAGGAATTATTTAAAAAAGGAAGTATAGAAAAGAGGAAATATTCAAAAGAAGAAATATTGACAAAAGGAAATATTGAAAAAAGGAAATATTGACAAAAGTATAGAAAATAGTAAATATTCAAAAAAGGAAGTATTGAAAAAAGGAAATATTAACAAAAGGAAATATTGACAAAAGGAAATATTGACAAAAGGAAATATTGACAAAAGGAAATATTGAAAAAGGATATATTGACAAAATTAAATATTGACAAAAGGAAATATTGACAAAAGGAAATACTGACAAAAGGAAATATTGACAAAAGGAAATATTGAAAAAAGGAAATATTGACAAAAGGAAATATTGACAAAAGGAAGTATAGAAAAGAGGAAATATTCAAAAAAGGAAATATTGAAAAAAGGAAATATTGAAAAAAGGAAATTTGACAAATGGAAATATTGACAAAAGGAAATATTGACAAAAGGGAATATTGACAGAAGGAAATATTCAAAATAGGAAATATTGAAAAAAGGAAATATTGACATCAGGAAAATTTTCGACGAAAGGAAATATTGACAAAATGAAATATTGACAAAAGAAAATAGTAAAAAAAGGAAGTATAGAAAAGAGAAAGTATTCAAAAAAGGAAATATTGACAATAGGTAATATTGACAAAGGTAAATATTGAAAAAAGGAAATATTGAAAAAAGGAAATATTGAAAAAATGAAATATTGAAAAAAGGAAATGTTGACAAAAGGAAATATTGAAAAAAGGAAATAATGACAAAAGGAAATATTGATAAAAAGAAATATTGACAAAAGGAAAAATTGACGGAAGGATATATTGACAAAAGGAAATATTGACAAGAGGAAATATTGAAAAAAGGAAATATTGACAAAAGGAAATATTGAAAAAGGAAATATTGACAAAAGAAAATATTGAAAAATGGAATATTGACAAAAGGAAATATTGAGAAAAGGAAATATTGAGAAAAAGAAATATTAAAAAAAGGAAATATTGATAAAAGGAAATATTGACAAAAGGAAATATTGAAAAAAGGAAATATTGAAAAAAGGAAATATTGACAAAAGGAAATATTGACAAAAGGAAATATTGACAAAAGGAAATATTGAAAAAAGGAAATATTGAAAAAAGGAAATATTGAAAGAAGGAAATATTGAAAAAAGGAAATATAGAAAAGAGGAAATATTCAAAAAAGGAATTATTGAAAAAAGGAAATATTGAAAAAAGGAAGTATAGAAAAGAGGAAATATACAAAAAAGGAAATATTGACAAACGGAAATATGGAAAATAGAAAATATTGACAAAAGGAAATATTGACAAAAGGAAATATTCAAAAAAGGAAATATTGAAAAAAGGAATGATTGAAAAAAGGAAGTATAGAAAAGAGGAAATATTCAAAAAAGGTTTATATTGACAAAAGGAAATATTGAAAAAAGGAAATATTGAAAAAAGGAAATATTGACAGAAGGAAATATTGACAAAAGGAAATATTGACAAAAAGAAATATTGACAAAAGAAATATTGAAAAAGGAAATATTGACAAAATGAAATATTGACAAAAGGAGATATTGACAAAAGGAAATATTGAAAAAAGGAAAAATTGACAAAAGGAAATACTGACAAAAGGAAATATTGACAAAAAGAAATATTGACAAAAGAAATATTGAAAAAGGAAATATTGACAAAATGAAATATTGACAAAAGGAGATATTGACAAAAGGAAATATTGAAAAAAGGAAAAATTGACAAAACAAAGTATAGAAAAGAGGAAATATTGACAAAAGGAAATATTGAAAAAAGGAAATATTTAAAAAAGGAAATATGGAAAAGAGGAAATATTCAAAAAAGGAAATATTTACAAAAGGAAATATTCAAAAAAGGAAATATTGACAAAAGGATGTATAGAAATGAGAAAAATTCAAAAGAGGAAATATTGAAAAAAGGAAATATTGAAAAAAGGAAATATTGAAAAGAGGAAATATTCAAAAAAGGAAATATTGACAAAAGGAAATATTCAAAAAAGGAAATATTGACAAAAGGAAGTATAGAAAAGAGAAAATAATCAAAAAAGGAAATATTAAAGAAGGAACTATTGAAAAAAGGAAGTATAGAAAAGAGGAAATATTCAAAAAAAGAAATATTGAAAAAAGGAAATATTGAAAAAAGGAAATATTGACAAAATGAAGTAAAGAAAAGAGTAAATATTCAAAAAAGGAAATATTGACAAAAGGAAATATTGATAAAAGGAATTATTGACAAAAGGAAAAATTGACGAAAGGGAATATTGACAAAAGGGAATATTGACAAAAGGAAATATTCAAAAAAGGAAATATTGAAAAAAGGAAATATTGACATTAGGAAAATTTTGACAAAAGGAAATATTGACAAAATGAAATATTGACAAAAGGAAGTAGTAAAAAAAGGAAGTATAGAAAAGAGGAAATATTCAAAAAAGGAAATATTGACAAAAGGAAATATTGACAAAAGTAAATATTGAAAAAAGGAAATATTGAAAAAGGAAATATTGCGAAAAGGAAATATTCAAAAAAGGAAATGTTGACAGAAGGAAGTATAGAAAAGAGGAAATATTCAAAACAGGAAATATTGAAAATAGGAAATATTGAAAAAATGAAATATTGAAAAAAGGAAATGTTGACAAAAATAAATATTGAAAAAAGGAAATAATGACAAAAAGGAAATATTGAGAAAAGGAAATATTGACAAAAGGAAAAATTGACAGAAGGATATATTGACAAAAGTAAATATTGAAAAAAGGAAATATTGAAAAAAGGAAATATTGACAAAAGGAAATATTGAAAAAGGAAATATTGACAAAAGAAAATATTGAAAAATGGAATATTGACAAAAGGAAATATTGAGAAAAGGAAATATTGAGAAAAAGAAATATTAAAAAAAGGAAATATTGATAAAAGGAAATATTGACAAAAGGAAATATTGAAAAAAGGAAATATTGAAAAAAGGAAATATTGACAAAAGGAAATATTGACAAAAGGAAATATTGACAAAAGGAAATATTGAAAAAAGGAAATATTGAAAAAAGGAAATATTCACAAAAGGAAATATTGAAAAAAGGAAATTTAGAAAAGAGGAAATATTCAAAAAAGGAATTATTGAAAAAAGGAAATATTGAAAAAAGGAAGTATAGAAAAGAGGAAATATACAAAAAAGGAAATATTGACAAACGGAAATATGGAAAATAGAAAATATTGACAAAAGGAAATATTGACAAAAGGAAATATTCAAAAAAGGAAATATTGAAAAAAGGAATGATTGAAAAAAGGAAGTATAGAAAAGAGGAAATATTCAAAAAAGGTTTATATTGACAAAAGGAAATATTGAAAAAAGGAAATATTGAAAAAAGGAAATATTGACAGAAGGAAATATTGACAAAAGGAAATATTGACAAAAGGAATTATTGACAAACGGAAATATTGAAAAAAGGAAGCATAGAAATGAGGAAATATTCAAAAAAGGAAATATTAACAAAAGGAAATATTAGAAAAAGGAAATATGGACTAAAGGAAGTATAGAAAAGAGAAAATATTGAAAAAGGAAATATTGAAAAAAGGAAATATTGACAAAAGGAAATGTTGAAAAAAGGATATATTGAAAAAAGGAAATATTGACAAAAGGAAATATAGACAAAAGTAAATATGCAAAAAAGGAAATATTGAAAAAAGGAAATATTGACAAAAGGATATATTGACAAAAGGAAATATTGACAAAAGGAAATATTCAAAAGAGGAAATATTGAAAAAAGGAAATATTGACATAAGGAAATATTGACAAAAGGAAATATTGACAAAATGAAATATTGACAAAAGGAAATAGTAAAAAAAGGAAGTATAAATAAGAGGAAATATTCAAAAAAGGTTATATTGACAAAAGGAAATATTAAAAAAAGGAAATATTGAAAAAAGGAAATATTGCAAAAAGGAAATATTGACAAAAGGAAATATTGACAAAAGGAAATATTGACAAAAGGAAATATTGACTAAAGGAAATATTGAAAAAAGGAAATATTCAAAAAAGTAAATATTTACAAAAGGAAATATTCAAAAAAGGAAATATTGACAAAAGGATGTATAGAAAAGAGGAAATATTCAAAAGAGGAAATATTGAAAAAAGGAAATATTGAAAAAAGGAAATATTGAAAAGAGGAAATATTTAAAAAACGAAATATTGACAAAAGTAAATATTCAAAAAAGGAAATATTGACAAAAAGAAGTATAGAAAAGAGGAAATATTCAAACAAGGAAATATTGAAAAAAGGAATTATTTAAAAAAGGAAGTATAGAAAAGAGGAAATATTCAAAAGAAGAAATATTGACAAAAGGAAATATTGAAAAAAGGAAATATTGACAAAAGTATAGAAAATAGTAAATATTCAAAAAAGGAAGTATTGAAAAAAGGAAATATTAACAAAAGGAAATATTGACAAAAGGAAATATTGACAAAAGGAAATATTGACAAAAGGAAATATTGAAAAAGGATATATTGACAAAATTAAATATTGACAAAAGGAAATATTGACAAAAGGAAATACTGACAAAAGGAAATATTGACAAAAGGAAATATTGAAAAAAGGAAATATTGACAAAAGGAAATATTGACAAAAGGAAGTATAGAAAAGAGGAAATATTCAAAAAAGGAAATATTGAAAAAAGGAAATATTGAAAAAAGGAAATTTGACAAATGGAAATATTGACAAAAGGAAATATTGACAAAAGGGAATATTGACAGAAGGAAATATTCAAAAAAGGAAATATTGAAAAAAGGAAATATTGACATCAGGAAAATTTTCGACGAAAGGAAATATTGACAAAATGAAATATTGACAAAAGGAAATAGTAAAAAAAGGAAGTATAGAAAAGAGAAAGTATTCAAAAAAGGAAATATTGACAATAGGTAATATTGACAAAGGTAAATATTGAAAAAAGGTAATATTGAAAAAAGGAAATATTGCAAAAAGGAAATATTCAAAAAAGGAAATGTTGACAAAAGGAAATATTGAAAAAAGGAAATAATGACAAAAGGAAATATTGATAAAAAGAAATATTGACAAAAGGAAAAATTGACGGAAGGATATATTGACAAAAGGAAATATTGACAAGAGGAAATATTGAAAAAAGGAAATATTGACAAAAGGAAATATTGAAAAAGGAAATATTGACAAAAGAAAATATTGAAAAATGGAATATTGACAAAAGGAAATATTGAGAAAAGGAAATATTGAGAAAAAGAAATATTAAAAAAAGGAAATATTGATAAAAGGAAATATTGACAAAAGGAAATATTGAAAAAAGGAAATATTGAAAAAAGGAAATATTGACAAAAGGAAATATTGACAAAAGGAAATATTGACAAAAGGAAATATTGAAAAAAGGAAATATTGAAAAAAGGAAATATTGACAAAAGGAAATATTGAAAAAAAGGAAATATAGAAAAGAGGAAATATTCAAAAAAGGAATTATTGAAAAAAGGAAATATTGAAAAAAGGAAGTATAGAAAAGAGGAAATATACAAAAAAGGAAATATTGACAAACGGAAATATGGAAAATAGAAAATATTGACAAAAGGAAATATTGACAAAAGGAAATATTCAAAAAAGGAAATATTGAAAAAAGGAATGATTGAAAAAAGGAAGTATAGAAAAGAGGAAATATTCAAAAAAGGTTTATATTGACAAAAGGAAATATTGAAAAAAGGAAATATTGAAAAAAGGAAATATTGACAGAAGGAAATATTGACAAAAGGAAATATTGACAAAAAGAAATATTGACAAAAGAAATATTGAAAAAGGAAATATTGACAAAATGAAATATTGACAAAAGGAGATATTGACAAAAGGAAATATTGAAAAAAGGAAAAATTGACAAAAGGAAATACTGACAAAAGGAAATATTGACAAAAAGAAATATTGACAAAAGAAATATTGAAAAAGGAAATATTGACAAAATGAAATATTGACAAAAGGAGATATTGACAAAAGGAAATATTGAAAAAAGGAAAAATTGACAAAACAAAGTATAGAAAAGAGGAAATATTCATAAAAGGAAATATTGAAAAAAGGAAATATTTAAAAAAGGAAATATGGAAAAGAGGAAATATTCAAAAAAGGAAATATTTACAAAAGGAAATATTCAAAAAAGGAAATATTGACAAAAGGATGTATAGAAATGAGAAAAATTCAAAAGAGGAAATATTGAAAAAAGGAAATATTGAAAAAAGGAAATATTGAAAAGAGGAAATATTCAAAAAAGGAAATATTGACAAAAGGAAATATTCAAAAAAGGAAATATTGACAAAAGGAAGTATAGAAAAGAGAAAATAATCAAAAAAGGAAATATTAAAGAAGGAACTATTGAAAAAAGGAAGTATAGAAAAGAGGAAATATTCAAAAAAAGAAATATTGAAAAAAGGAAATATTGAAAAAAGGAAATATTGACAAAATGAAGTAAAGAAAAGAGTAAATATTCAAAAAAGGAAATATTGACAAAAGGAAATATTGATAAAAGGAATTATTGACAAAAGGAAAAATTGACGAAAGGGAATATTGACAAAAGGGAATATTGACAAAAGGAAATATTCAAAAAAGGAAATATTGAAAAAAGGAAATATTGACATTAGGAAAATTTTGACAAAAGGAAATATTGACAAAATGAAATATTGACAAAAGGAAGTAGTAAAAAAAGGAAGTATAGAAAAGAGGAAATATTCAAAAAAGGAAATATTGACAAAAGGAAATATTGACAAAAGTAAATATTGAAAAAAGGAAATATTGAAAAAGGAAATATTGCGAAAAGGAAATATTCAAAAAAGGAAATGTTGACAGAAGGAAGTATAGAATAGAGGAAATATTCAAAACAGGAAATATTGAAAATAGGAAATATTGAAAAAATGAAATATTGAAAAAAGGAAATGTTGACAAAAATAAATATTGAAAAAAGGAAATAATGACAAAAAGGAAATATTGAGAAAAGGAAATATTGACAAAAGGAAAAATTGACAGAAGGATATATTGACAAAAGTAAATATTGAAAAAAGGAAATATTGAAAAAAGGAAATATTGACAAAAGGAAATATTGAAAAAGGAAATATTGACAAAAGAAAATATTGAAAAATGGAATATTGACAAAAGGAAATATTGAGAAAAGGAAATATTGAGAAAAAGAAATATTAAAAAAAGGAAATATTGATAAAAGGAAATATTGACAAAAGGAAATATTGAAAAAAGGAAATATTGAAAAAAGGAAATATTGACAAAAGGAAATATTGACAAAAGGAAATATTGACAAAAGGAAATATTGAAAAAAGGAAATATTGAAAAAAGGAAATATTGAAAGAAGGAAATATTGAAAAAAGGAAATATAGAAAAGAGGAAATATTCAAAAAAGGAATTATTGAAAAAAGGAAATATTGAAAAAAGGAAGTATAGAAAAGAGGAAATATACAAAAAAGGAAATATTGACAAACGGAAATATGGAAAATAGAAAATATTGACAAAAGGAAATATTGACAAAAGGAAATATTCAAAAAAGGAAATATTGAAAAAAGGAATGATTGAAAAAAGGAAGTATAGAAAAGAGGAAATATTCAAAAAAGGTTTATATTGACAAAAGGAAATATTGAAAAAAGGAAATATTGAAAAAAGGAAATATTGACAGAAGGAAATATTGACAAAAGGAAATATTGACAAAAGGAATTATTGACAAACGGAAATATTGAAAAAAGGAAGCATAGAAATGAGGAAATATTCAAAAAAGGAAATATTAACAAAAGGAAATATTAGAAAAAGGAAATATGGACTAAAGGAAGTATAGAAAAGAGAAAATATTGAAAAAGGAAATATTGAAAAAAGGAAATATTGACAAAAGGAAATGTTGAAAAAAGGATATATTGAAAAAAGGAAATATTGACAAAAGGAAATATAGACAAAAGTAAATATGCAAAAAAGGAAATATTGAAAAAAGGAAATATTGACAAAAGGATATATTGACAAAAGGAAATATTGACAAAAGGAAATATTCAAAAGAGGAAATATTGAAAAAAGGAAATATTGACAAAAGGAAATATTGACAAAAGGAAATATTGACAAAATGAAATATTGACAAAAGGAAATAGTAAAAAAAGGAAGTATAAATAAGAGGAAATATTCAAAAAAGGTTATATTGACAAAAGGAAATATTAAAAAAAGGAAATATTGAAAAAAGGAAATATTGCAAAAAGGAAATATTGACAAAAGGAAATATTGACAAAAGGAAATATTGACAAAAGGAAATATTGACTAAAGGAAATATTGAAAAAAGGAAATATTCAAAAAAGTAAATATTTACAAAAGGAAATATTCAAAAAAGGAAATATTGACAAAAGGATGTATAGAAAAGAGGAAATATTCAAAAGAGGAAATATTGAAAAAAGGAAATATTGAAAAAAGGAAATATTGAAAAGAGGAAATATTTAAAAAACGAAATATTGACAAAAGTAAATATTCAAAAAAGGAAATATTGACAAAAAGAAGTATAGAAAAGAGGAAATATTCAAACAAGGAAATATTGAAAAAAGGAATTATTTAAAAAAGGAAGTATAGAAAAGAGGAAATATTCAAAAGAAGAAATATTGACAAAAGGAAATATTGAAAAAAGGAAATATTGACAAAAGTATAGAAAATAGTAAATATTCAAAAAAGGAAGTATTGAAAAAAGGAAATATTAACAAAAGGAAATATTGACAAAAGGAAATATTGACAAAAGGAAATATTGACAAAAGGAAATATTGAAAAAGGAAATATTGACAAAATTAAATATTGACAAAAGGAAATATTGACAAAAGGAAATACTGACAAAAGGAAATATTGACAAAAGGAAATATTGAAAAAAGGAAATATTGACAAAAGGAAATATTGACAAAAGGAAGTATAGAAAAGAGGAAATATTCAAAAAAGGAAATATTGAAAAAAGGAAATATTGAAAAAAGGAAATTTGACAAATGGAAATATTGACAAAAGGAAATATTGACAAAAGGGAATATTGACAGAAGGAAATATTCAAAAAAGGAAATATTGAAAAAAGGAAATATTGACATCAGGAAAATTTTCGACGAAAGGAAATATTGACAAAATGAAATATTGACAAAAGGAAATAGTAAAAAAAGGAAGTATAGAAAAGAGAAAGTATTCAAAAAAGGAAATATTGACAATAGGTAATATTGACAAAGGTAAATATTGAAAAAAGGTAATATTGAAAAAAGGAAATATTGACAAAAGGAAATATTCAAAAAAGGAAATGTTGACAAAAGGAAATATTGAAAAAAGGAAATAATGACAAAAGGAAATATTGATAAAAAGAAATATTGACAAAAGGAAAAATTGACGGAAGGATATATTGACAAAAGGAAATATTGACAAGAGGAAATATTGAAAAAAGGAAATATTGACAAAAGGAAATATTGAAAAAGGAAATATTGACAAAAGGAAATATTGACAAAAGAAAATATTGAAAAAAGGAAAATTGACAAAAGGAAATATTGAAAAAAGGAAATATTGAGAAAAAAAAAATATTAAATAAAGGAAATATTGATAAAAGGAAATATTGACAAAACGAAATATGAAAAAAGGATATATTGACAAAAGGAAATATTGACAAAAAGAAATATTGACAAAAGGAAATATTGAAAAAAGAAAATTTAAAAAAAAGGAAATATTGAAAAAAGAAAATATTGACAAAATGAAATATTGAAAAAGAATATATTGAGAAAAGAAAATATTGAAAAAAGGAAATATTGAAAAAAGGAAATATTAACAAAAGAATATATTGACAAAAGGAGATATTGACAAAAGGAAATATTGAAAAAAGGAAATATTGACAAAAGGAAATATTAACAAAAGGAAATATTGAAAAAGAAAATATTGAGAAAAGGAAATATTGAAAAAAGGAAATATTGACAAAAGGAAATATTGACAAAAGGAAATAAAGAAAAAAGGAAATATTGACAAAAGGGAATATTGAAAAAAGGAAATATTGAAAAAAGTAAATATTGAAAAAAGGTAATATTGAAAAAAGGAAATATTGACAAAAGGAAATATTGACAAAAGGAAATAAAGAAAAAAGGAAATATTGACAAAAGGGAATATTGAAAAAAGGAAATATTGAAAAAAGTAAATATTGAAAAAAGGTAATATTGAAAAAAGGAAATATTGCAAAAATGAAATATTCAAAAAAGGAAATATTGACAAAAGGAAGTATAGAAAAGAGGAAATATTCAAAACAGGAAATATTGAAAAAAAGAAATATTGAAAAAATGAAATATTGAGAAAAGGAATTGTTGACAACAGGAAATATTGACAAAAGAAAAAATTGACAGAAGGAAATATTGACAAAAGGAAATATTGACAAAAAGAAATATTGACAAAAGAAAAATTGAAAAAGGAAATATTGACAAAATGAAATATTGACAAAAGGAGATATTGACAAAAGATAATATTTAAAAAAGAAAAAATTGACAAAAGGAAATACTGACAAAAGGAAATACTGACAAAAGGAAATATGGACAAAAGGAAATATTGAAAAAAGGAAATATTGACAAAAAACAAATATTGACAAAAGGAAATATTGAAAAAAGAAAAAATATTGAAAAAAGGAAATATTCAAAAAAGGAAATATTGACAAAAGGAAGTATAGAAAAGAGGAAATATTCAAAAAAGGAAATATTGAAAAAAGGAAATATTGAAAAAAGGAAACATTGAAAAGAGGAAATATTCAAAAAAGTAAATATTTACAAAAGGAAATATTCAAAAAAGGAAATATTGATCAAAGGAAATATTGAAAAAAGGAAGTATAGAAAAGAGGAAATATTAAAAAAAGGAAATATTAACAAAAGGAAATATTGAAAAAGAAAATATTGAGAAAAGGAAATATTGAAAAAAGGAAATATTGAAAAAAGGAAATATTAACAAAAGAATATATTGACAAAAGGAGATATTGACAAAAGGAAATATTGAAAAAAGGAAATATTGACAAAAGGAAATATTGAAAAAAGGAAATATTGAAAAAAGGAAGTATAGAAATGAGGAAATATTAAAAAAAGGAAATATTAACAAAAGGAAATATTGAAAAAGAAAATATTGAGAAAAGGAAATATTGAAAAAAGGAAATATTGACAAAAGGAAATATTGACAAAAGAAAATATTGACAAAAGGAAATATTGACAAAAGGAAATATTGACAAAAGAAAATTATGAAAAAAAGAAATATTGACAAAAGGAAATATTGAAAAAAGGAAATATTGACAAAAGGAAATATTGACAAAAGGAAATATTGAAAAAAGAAAAAATATTGAAAAAAGGAAATATTCAAAAAAGGAAATATTGACAAAAGGAAGTATAGAAAAGAGGAAATATTCAAAAAAGGAAATATTGAAAAAAGGAAATATTGAAAAAAGGAAATTTGACAAATGGAAATATTGGCAAAAGGAAATATTGAAAAAAGGGAATATTGACAGAAGGAAATATTCAAAAAAGGAAATATTGAAAAAAGGAAATATTGACAAAAGGAAATAGTAAAAAAAGGAAGTATAGAAAAGAGAAAGTATTCAAAAAAGGAAATATTGACAAAAGGTATTATTGACAAAGGTAAATATTGAAAAAAGGAAATATTGAAAAAAGGAAATATTGCAAAAAGGAAATATTCAAAAAATGAAATGTTGACAAAAGGATATTATGAAAAAAGGAAATAATGACAAAAGGAAATATTGATAAAAAGAAATATTGACAAAAGGAAAAATTGACAGAAGGATATATTGACAAAAGGAAATATTGACAAGAGGAAATATTGAAAAAAGGAAATATTGACAAAAGGAAATATTGAAAAAGGAAATATTGACAAAAGGAAATATTGACAAAAGAAAATATTGAAAAAAGGAAAATTGACAAAAGGAAATATTGAAAAAAGGAAATATTGAGAAAAAAAAATATTAAATAAAGGAAATATTGATAAAAGGAAATATTGACGAAAGGAAATATGAAAAAAGGATATATTGACAAAAGGAAATATTGACAAAAAGAAATATTGACAAAAGGAAATATTAAAAAAAGAAAATTTAAAAAAAAGGAAATATTGAAAAAAGGAAATATTGACAAAAGGAAATATTGAAAAAGAATATATTGAGAAAAGGAAATATTGAAAAAAGGAAATATTGAAAAAAGGAAATATTAACAAAAGAATATATTGAAAAAAGGAAATATTGACAAAAGGAAATATTTAAAAAAGGAAATATTGACAAAAGGAAATATTGACAAAAGGAAATATTGAAAAAATGAAGTATAGAAATGAGGAAATATTAAAAAAAGGAAATATTAACAAAAGGAAATATTGAAAAAGAAAATATTGAGAAAAGGAAATATTGAAAAAAGGAAATATTGACAAAAGGAAATATTGACAAAAGGAAATTTTGACAAAAGGAAATAAAGAAAAAAGGAAATATTGACAAAAGGGAATATTGAAAAAAGGATATATTGAAAAAAGTAAATATTGAAAAAAGGTAATATTGAAAAAAGGAAATATTGCAAAAATGAAATATTCAAAAAAGGAAATATTGACAAAAGGAAGTATAGAAAAGAGGAAATATTCAAAACAGGAAATATTGAAAAAAAGAAATATTGAAAAAATGAAATATTGAGAAAAGGAAATGTTGACAACAGGAAATATTGACAAAAGGAAAAATTGACAGATGGAAATATTGACAAAAGGAAATATTGAAAAAAGGAAATATTGACAAAAGAAATATTGAAAAGGAAATATTGACAAAATGAAATATTGACAAAAGGAGATATTGACAAAAGGAAATATTGAAAAAAGGAAAAATTGACAAAAGGAAATACTGACAAAAGGAAATACTGACAAAAGGAAATATGGACAAAAGGAAATATTGAAAAAAGGAAATATTGACAAAAAACAAATATTGACAAAAGGAAATATTGAAAAAAGAAAAAATATTGAAAAAAGGAAATATTCAAAAAAGGAAATATTGACAAAATGAAGTATAGAAAAGAGGAAATATTCAAAAAAGGAAATATTGAAAAAAGGAAATATTGAAAAAAAGGAAATATTGAAAAGAGGAAATGTTGACAAAAGGAAATATTGAAAAAAGGAAATAATGACAAAAGGAAATATTGATAAAAAGAAATATTGACAAAAGGAAAAATTGACAGAAGGATATATTGAAAAAAGGAAATATTGACAAGAGGAAATATTGAAAAAAGGAAATATTGACAAAAGGAAATATTGAAAAAGGAAATATTGACAAAAGGAAATATTGACAAGATGAAATATTGAAAAAAGAAAATATTGACAAAAGGAAATATTAAAAAAAGGAAATATTGCACAAAGGAAATATTCAAAAAAGGAAATATTGAAAAAATGAAATATTGAAAAAAGGAAATATTAAAAAAAGAAAATTTAAAAAAAAGGAAATATTGAAAAAAGGAAATATTGACAAAAGGAAATATTGAAAAAGAATATATTGAGAAAAGGAAATATTGAAAAAAGGAAATATTAACAAAAGAATATATTGACAAAAGGAGATATTGACAAAAGGAAATATTGAAAAAAGGAAATATTGACAAAAGGAAATATTGACAAAAGGAAATATTGAAAAAATGAAGTATAGAAATGAGGAAATATTAAAAAAAGGAAAGATTAACAAAAGGAAATATTGAAAAAGAAAATATTGAGAAAAGGAAATATTGAAAAAAGGAAAATGTTGACAAAAGGAAATATTGACAAAAGGAAATTTTGACAAAAGGAAATAAAGAAAAAAGGAAATATTGACAAAAGGGAATATTGAAAAAAGGAAATATTGAAAAAAGTAAATATTGAAAAAAGGTAATATTGAAAAAAGGAAATATTGCAAAAATGAAATATTCAAAAAAGGAAATATTGACAAAAGGAAGTATAGAAAAGAGGAAATATTCAAAACAGGAAATATTGAAAAAAGGAAATATTGATAAAGGGAATATTGAAAAGAGGAAATATTCATAAAAGGAAATATTGACAAAAGGATATATTCAAAAAAGGAAATATTGACAAAAGGATGTATAGAAAAGAGGAAATATTCAAAAGAGGAAATATTGAAAAAAGGAAATATTGAAAAAAGGAAATATTGAAAAGAGGAAATATTCATAAAAGGAAATATTGACAAAAGGTAATATTCAAAAAAGGAAATATTGACAAAAGGAAGTATAGAAAAGAGGAAATAATCAAAAAAAGAAAATATTGAAAAAACGAAAAATTGACAAAAGGAAGTATGGAAAAGAGGAAAAATTCAAAAAAAGAAATATTGACAAAAGTAAATATTGAAAAAAGGAAATATTGACAAAAGAAGGTATAGAAAAGGGTAAATATTCAAAAGAGGAAATATTGAAAAAACGAAATATTGACGAAAGGAAATATTGACGAAAGGAAATATTGACAAAAGGAAATATTGACAAAAGGAAATATTGACAAAAGGGAATATTGACAAAAGGAAATATTCAAAAAAGAAAATATTGTAAAAAGGAAATATTGACATTAGGAAAATTTTCGACAAAAGGAAATATTGACAAAATGAAATATTGACAAAAGGAAATAGTAAAAAAAGGAAGTATAGAAAAGAGAAAATATTCAAAAAAGGAAATATTGGCAAAAGGTAATATTGACAAAAGTAAATATTGAAAAAAGGAAATATTGAAGAAAGGAAATATTGACAAAAAATAAATATTGACAAAAGGTATTATTCAAAAAAGGAAATATTGACAAAAGGAAGTATAGAAAAGAGGAAATATTCAAAAAAGGAAATATTGAAAAAAGGAAATATTGAAAAAAGGAAATATTGAAAAGAGGAAATATTCAAAAAAGGAAATATTTACAAAAGAAAATATTCAAAAAAGGAAATATTGACAAAAGGATGTATAGAAAAGAGGAAATATTCAAAAGAGGAAATATTGAAAAAAGGAAATATTGATAAAGGGAATATTGAAAAGAGGAAATATTCATAAAAGGAAATATTGACAAAAGGAAATATTCAAAGAAGGAAATATTGACAAAAGGAAGTATAGAAAAGAGGAAATAATCAAAAAAGGAAATATTGAAAAAAGGAAATATTGAAAAAAGGAAACATTGAAAAGAGGAAATATTCAAAAAAGTAAATATTTACAAAAGGAAATATTCAAAAAAGGAAATATTGATCAAAGGAAATATTGAAAAAAGGAAGTATAGAAAAGAGGAAATATTAAAAAAAGGAAATATTAACAAAAGGAAATATTGAAAAAGAAAATATTGAGAAAAGGAAATATTGAAAAAAGGAAATATTGAAAAAAGGAAATATTAACAAAAGAATATATTGACAAAAGGAGATATTGACAAAAGGAAATATTGAAAAAAGGAAATATTGACAAAAGGAAATATTGACAAAAGGAAATATTGAAAAAATGAAGTATAGAAATGAGGAAATATTAAAAAAAGGAAATATTAACAAAAGGAAATATTGAAAAAGAAAATATTGAGAAAAGGAAATATTGAAAAAAGGAAATATTGACAAAAGGAAATATTGACAAAAGAAAATATTGACAAAAGGAAATATTGACAAAAGGAAATATTGACAAAAGAAAATACTGACAAGAGGAAATATTGACAAAAGGAAATATTGAAAAAAGGAAATATTGACAAAAGGAAATATTGACAAAAGGAAATATTGAAAAAAGAAAAAATATTGAAAAAAGGAAATATTCAAAAAAGGAAATATTGACAAAAGGAAGTATAGAAAAGAGGAAATATTCAAAAAAGGAAATATTGAAAAAAGGAAATATTGAAAAAAGGAAATTTGACAAATGGAAATATTGGCAAAAGGAAATATTGACAAAAGGGAATATTGACAGAAGGAAATATTCAAAAAAGGAAATATTGAAAAAAGGAAATATTGACAAAAGGAAATAGTAAAAAAAGGAAGTATAGAAAAGAGAAAGTATTCAAAAAAGGAAATATTGACAAAAGGTATTATTGACAAAGGTAAATATTGAAAAAAGGAAATATTGAAAAAAGGAAATATTGCAAAAAGGAAATATTCAAAAAATGAAATGTTGACAAAAGGATATTATGAAAAAAGGAAATAATGACAAAAGGAAATATTGATAAAAAGAAATATTGACAAAAGGAAAAATTGACAGAAGGATATATTGACAAAAGGAAATATTGACAAGAGGAAATATTGAAAAAAGGAAATATTGACAAAAGGAAATATTGAAAAAGGAAATATTGACAAAAGGAAATATTGACAAAAGAAAATATTGAAAAAAGGAAAATTGACAAAAGGAAATATTGAAAAAAGGAAATAATGAAAAAAGGAAATATTGAGAAAAAGAAATATTAAATAAAGGAAATATTGATAAAAGGAAATATTGACAAAAGGAAATATGAAAAAAGGATATATTGACAAAAGGAAATATTGACAAAAAGAAATATTGACAAAAGGAAATATTAAAAAAAGAAAATTTAAAAAAAAGGAAATATTGAAAAAAGGAAATATTGACAAAAGGAAATATTGAAAAAGAATATATTGAGAAAAGGAAATATTGAAAAAAGGAAATATTGAAAAAAGGAAATATTAACAAAAGAATATATTGAAAAAAGGAAATATTGACAAAAGGAAATATTGAAAAAAGGAAATATTGACAAAAGGAAATATTGACAAAAGGAAATATTGAAAAAATGAAGTATAGAAATGAGGAAATATTAAAAAAAGGAAATATTAACAAAAGGAAATATTGAAAAAGAAAATATTGAGAAAAGGAAATATTGAAAAAAGGAAATATTGACAAAAGGAAATATTGACAAAAGGAAATTTTGACAAAAGGAAATAAAGAAAAAAGGAAATATTGACAAGAGGGAATATTGAAAAAAGGATATATTGAAAAAAGTAAATATTGAAAAAAGGTAATATTGAAAAAAGGAAATATTGCAAAAATGAAATATTCAAAAAAGGAAATATTGACAAAAGGAAGTATAGAAAAGAGGAAATATTCAAAACAGGAAATATTGAAAAAAAGAAATATTGAAAAAATGAAATATTGAGAAAAGGAAATGTTGACAACAGGAAATATTGACAAAAGGAAAAATTGACAGATGGAAATATTGACAAAAGGAAATATTGAAAAAAGGAAATATTGACAAAAGAAATATTGAAAAGGAAATATTGACAAAATGAAATATTGACAAAAGGAGATATTGACAAAAGGAAATATTGAAAAAAGGAAAAATTGACAAAAGGAAATACTGACAAAAGGAAATACTGACAAAAGGAAATATGGACAAAAGGAAATATTGAAAAAAGGAAATATTGACAAAAAACAAATATTGACAAAAGGAAATATTGAAAAAAGAAAAAATATTGAAAAAAGGAAATATTCAAAAAAGGAAATATTGACAAAATGAAGTATAGAAAAGAGGAAATATTCAAAAAAGGAAATATTGAAAAAAGGAAATATTGAAAAAAAGGAAATATTGAAAAGAGGAAATGTTGACAAAAGGAAATATTGAAAAAAGGAAATAATGACAAAAGGAAATATTGATAAAAAGAAATATTGACAAAAGGAAAAATTGACAGAAGGATATATTGAAAAAAGGAAATATTGACAAGAGGAAATATTGAAAAAAGGAAATATTGACAAAAGGAAATATTGAAAAAGGAAATATTGACAAAAGGAAATATTGACAAGATGAAATATTGAAAAAAGAAAATATTGACAAAAGGAAATATTAAAAAAAGGAAATATTGCACAAAGGAAATATTCAAAAAAGGAAATATTGAAAAAATGAAATATTGAAAAAAGGAAATATTAAAAAAAGAAAATTTAAAAAAAAGGAAATATTGAAAAAAGGAAATATTGACAAAAGGAAATATTGAAAAAGAATATATTGAGAAAAGGAAATATTGAAAAAAGGAAATATTAACAAAAGAATATATTGACAAAAGGAGATATTGACAAAAGGAAATATTGAAAAAAGGAAATATTGACAAAAGGAAATATTGACAAAAGGAAATATTGAAAAAATGAAGTATAGAAATGAGGAAATATTAAAAAAAGGAAAGATTAACAAAAGGAAATATTGAAAAAGAAAATATTGAGAAAAGGAAATATTGAAAAAAGGAAAATGTTGACAAAAGGAAATATTGACAAAAGGAAATTTTGACAAAAGGAAATAAAGAAAAAAGGAAATATTGACAAAAGGGAATATTGAAAAAAGGAAATATTGAAAAAAGTAAATATTGAAAAAAGGTAATATTGAAAAAAGGAAATATTGCAAAAATGAAATATTCAAAAAAGGAAATATTGACAAAAGGAAGTATAGAAAAGAGGAAATATTCAAAACAGGAAATATTGAAAAAAGGAAATATTGATAAAGGGAATATTGAAAAGAGGAAATATTCATAAAAGGAAATATTGACAAAAGGATATATTCAAAAAAGGAAATATTGACAAAAGGATGTATAGAAAAGAGGAAATATTCAAAAGAGGAAATATTGAAAAAAGGAAATATTGAAAAAAGGAAATATTGAAAAGAGGAAATATTCATAAAAGGAAATATTGACAAAAGGTAATATTCAAAAAAGGAAATATTGACAAAAGGAAGTATAGAAAAGAGGAAATAATCAAAAAAAGAAAATATTGAAAAAACGAAAAATTGACAAAAGGAAGTATGGAAAAGAGGAAAAATTCAAAAAAAGAAATATTGACAAAAGTAAATATTGAAAAAAGGAAATATTGACAAAAGAAGGTATAGAAAAGGGTAAATATTCAAAAGAGGAAATATTGAAAAAACGAAATATTGACGAAAGGAAATATTGACGAAAGGAAATATTGACAAAAGGAAATATTGACAAAAGGAAATATTGACAAAAGGGAATATTGACAAAAGGAAATATTCAAAAAAGAAAATATTGTAAAAAGGAAATATTGACATTAGGAAAATTTTCGACAAAAGGAAATATTGACAAAATGAAATATTGACAAAAGGAAATAGTAAAAAAAGGAAGTATAGAAAAGAGAAAATATTCAAAAAAGGAAATATTGGCAAAAGGTAATATTGACAAAAGTAAATATTGAAAAAAGGAAATATTGAAGAAAGGAAATATTGACAAAAAATAAATATTGACAAAAGGAAATATTCAAAAAAGGAAATATTGACAAAAGGAAGTATAGAAAAGAGGAAATATTCAAAAAAGGAAATATTGAAAAAAGGAAATATTGAAAAAAGGAAATATTGAAAAGAGGAAATATTCAAAAAAGGAAATATTTACAAAAGGAAATATTCAAAAAAGGAAATATTGACAAAAGGATGTATAGAAAAGAGGAAATATTCAAAAGAGGAAATATTGAAAAAAGGAAATATTGATAAAGGGAATATTGAAAAGAGGAAATATTCATAAAAGGAAATATTGACAAAAGGAAATATTCAAAGAAGGAAATATTGACAAAAGGAAGTATAGAAAAGAGGAAATAATCAAAAAAGGAAATATTGAAAAAAGGAACTATTGAAAAAAGGAAGTATAGAAAAGAGGAAAAATTCAAAAAAAGAAATATTGACAAAAGGAAATATTGAAAAAAGGAAATATTGACAAAAGAAGGTATAGAAAAGAGTAAATATTCAAAAAAGGAAATATTGAAAAAAGGAAATATTGACGAAAGGAAATATTGACGAAAGGAAATATTGACAAAAGGAAATATTGACAAAAGGAAATATTGACAAAAGGGAATATTGACAAAAGGAAATATTCAAAAAAGGAAATATTGTAAAAAGGAAATATTGACATTAGGAAAATTTTCGACAAAAGGAAATATTGACAAAATGTAATATTGACAAAAGTAAATATTGAAAAAAGGAAATATTGAAAAAAGGAAGTATTGCAAAAAGGAAATATTCAAAAAAGGAAATGTTGACAAAAGGAAGTATAGAAAAGAGGAAATATTCAAAACAGGAAATATTGAAAAAAGGAAATATTGAAAAAATGAAATATTGAAAAAAGGAAATGTTAACAAAAGGAAATATTGAAAAAAGGAAATAATGACAAAAGGAAATAATGACGGAAAGAAATATAGACAAAAGGAAAAATTGACAGAAGGAAATATTGACAAAAAGAAATATTGAAAAAAGGAATATTGACAAAAGGAAATATTCAAAAAAGGAAATATTGACAAAAGGAAACATTGACAAAAGGAAATATTGACAAAAAAAATATTGAAAAAAGGAATATTGACAAAAGGAAATATTCAAAAAAGGAATATTGATACAAGAAAATATTCAAAAAAGGAAATATTGAAAAAAGGAAATATTGACAAAAGGAAATAATGACAAAAGGAAATATTCAAAAAAGGAAATATTCAAAAAAGGAAATATTGAAAAAAGGAAATATTGACAAAAGGAAATATTGACAAAAGGAAATATTGACAAAATGAAATATTGAGAAAAGGAAATAGTAAAAAAAGGAGGTATAGAAAAGAGGAAATATTCAAAAAGGAAATATTGATCAAAGGAAATATTGAAAAAAGGAAGTATAGAAAAGAGGAAATATTAAAAAAAGGAAATATTAACAAAAGGAAATATTGAAAAAGAAAATATTGAGAAAAGGAAATATTGAAAAAAGGAAATATTGAAAAAAGGAAATATTAACAAAAGAATATATTGACAAAAGGAGATATTGACAAAAGGAAATATTGAAAAAAGGAAATATTGACAAAAGGAAATATTGACAAAAGGAAATATTGAAAAAAGGTAGTATAGAAATGAGGAAATATTAAAAAAAGGAAATATTAACAAAAGGAAATATTGAAAAAGAAAATATTGAGAAAAGGAAATATTGAAAAAAGGAAATATTGACAAAAGGAAATATTGACAAAAGAAAATATTGACAAAAGGAAATATTGACAAAAGGAAATATTGAAAAAAGGAAATATTGAAAAAAGGAAATATTGACAAAAGGAAATATTGACAAAAGGAAATAAAGAAAAAAGGAAATATTGACAAAAGGGAATATTGAAAAAAGGAAATATTGAAAAAAGTAAATATTGAAAAAAGGTAATATTGAAAAAAGGAAATATTGCAAAAATGAAATATTCAAAAAAGGAAATATTGACAAAAGGAAGTATAGAAAAGAGGAAATATTCAAAACAGGAAATATTGAAAAAAAGAAATATTGAAAAAATGAAATATTGAGAAAAGGAATTGTTGACAACAGGAAATATTGACAAAAGAAAAAATTGACAGAAGGAAATATTGACAAAAGGAAATATTGACAAAAAGAAATATTGACAAAAGAAATATTGAAAAAGGAAATATTGACAAAATGAAATATTGACAAAAGGAGATATTGACAAAAGGAAATATTGAAAAAAGGAAAAATTGACAAAAGGAAATACTGACAAAAGGAAATATTGACAAAAAGAAATATTGACAAAAGAAATATTGAAAAAGGAAATATTGACAAAATGAAATATTGACAAAAGGAGATATTGACAAAAGGAAATATTGAAAAAAGGAAAAATTGACAAAAGGAAATACTGACAAAAGGAAATACTGACAAAAGGAAATATGGACAAAAGGAAATATTGAAAAAAGGAAATATTGACAAAAAACAAATATTGACAAAAGGAAATATTGAAAAAAGAAAAAATATTGAAAAAAGGAAATATTCAAAAAAGGAAATATTGACAAAAGGAAGTATAGAAAAGAGGAAATATTCAAAAAAGGAAATATTGAAAAAAGGAAATATTGAAAAAAGGAAACATTGAAAAGAGGAAATATTCAAAAAAGTAAATATTTACAAAAGGAAATATTCAAAAAAGGAAATATTGATCAAAGGAAATATTGAAAAAAGGAAGTATAGAAAAGAGGAAATATTAAAAAAAGGAAATATTAACAAAAGGAAATATTGAAAAAGAAAATATTGAGAAAAGGAAATATTGAAAAAAGGAAATATTGAAAAAAGGAAATATTAACAAAAGAATATATTGACAAAAGGAGATATTGACAAAAGGAAATATTGAAAAAAGGAAATATTGACAAAAGGAAATATTGAAAAAAGGAAATATTGAAAAAAGGAAGTATAGAAATGAGGAAATATTAAAAAAAGGAAATATTAACAAAAGGAAATATTGAAAAAGAAAATATTGAGAAAAGGAAATATTGAAAAAAGGAAATATTGACAAAAGGAAATATTGACAAAAGAAAATATTGACAAAAGGAAATATTGACAAAAGGAAATATTGACAAAAGAAAATACTGACAAGAGGAAATATTGACAAAAGGAAATATTGAAAAAAGGAAATATTGACAAAAGGAAATATTGACAAAAGGAAATATTGAAAAAAGAAAAAATATTGAAAAAAGGAAATATTCAAAAAAGGAAATATTGACAAAAGGAAGTATAGAAAAGAGGAAATATTCAAAAAAGGAAATATTGAAAAAAGGAAATATAGAAAAAAGGAAATTTGACAAATGGAAATATTGACAAAAGGAAATATTGACAAAAGGGAATATTGACAGAAGGAAATATTCAAAAAAGGAAATATTGAAAAAAGGAAATATTGATATCAGGAAAATTTTCGACGAAAGGAAATATTGACAAAATGAAATATTGACAAAAGGAAATAGTAAAAAAAGGAAGTATAGAAAAGAGAAAGTATTCAAAAAAGGAAATATTGAAAAAAGGAAATATTGAAAAAATGAAATATTGAAAAAAGGAAATGTTGGCAAAAGGAAATATTGAAAAAAGGAAATAATGACAAAAGGAAATATTGATAAAAAGAAATATTGACAAAAGGAAAAATTGACAGAAGGATATATTGACAAAAGGAAATATTGACAAGAGGAAATATTGAAAAAAGGAAATATTGACAAAAGGAAATATTGAAAAAGGAAATATTGACAAAAGGAAATATTGACAAAAGAAAATATTGAAAAAAGGAAAATTGACAAAAGGAAATATTGAAAAAAGGAAATATTGAAAAAAGGAAATATTGAGAAAAAGAAATATTAAATAAAGGAAATATTGATAAAAGGAAATATTGACAAAAGAAATATGAAAAAAGGATATATTGACAAAAGGAAATATTGACAAAAAGAAATATTGACAAAAGGAAATATTAAAAAAAGAAAATTTAAAAAAAAGGAAATATTGAAAAAAGGAAATATTGACAAAAGGAAATATTGAAAAAGAATATATTGAGAAAAGGAAATATTGAAAAAAGGAAATATTGAAAAAAGGAAATATTAACAAAAGAATATATTGAAATAAGGAGATATTGAAAAAAGGAAATATTGAAAAAAGGAAATATTGAAAAAATGAAGTATAGAAATGAGGAAATATTAAAAAAAGGAAATATTAACAAAAGGAAATATTGAAAAAGAAAATATTGAGAAAAGGAAATATTGAAAAAAGGAAATATTGAAAAAAGGAAATATTGACAAAAGGAAATTTTGACAAAAGGAAATATTGAAAAAAGGAAATATTGAAAAAATGAAGTATAGAAATGAGGAAATATTAAAAAAAGGAAATATTAACAAAAGGAAATATTGAAAAAGAAAATATTGAGAAAAGGAAATATTGAAAAAAGGAAATATTGAAAAAATGAAATATTGAAAAAAGGAAATGTTGACAAAAGGAAATATTGAAAAAAGGAAATAATGACAAAAGGAAATATTGATAAAAAGAAATATTGACAAAAGGAAAAATTGACAGAAGGATATATTGACAAAAGGAAATATTGACAAGAGGAAATATTGAAAAAAGGAAATGTTGACAAAAGGAAATATTGAAAAAGGAAATATTGACAAAAGGAAATATTGACAAAAGAAAATATTGAAAAAAGGAAAATTGACAAGAGGAAATATTGAAAAAAGGAAATATTGAAAAAAGGAAATATTGAGAAAAAGAAATATTAAATAAAGGAAATATTGATAAAAGGAAATATTGACAAAAGGAAATATGAAAAAAGGATATATTGACAAAAGGAAATATTGACAAAAAGAAATATTGACAAAAGGAAATATTAAAAAAAGAAAATTTAAAAAAAAGGAAATATTGAAAAAAGGAAATATTGACAAAAGGAAATATTGAAAAAGAATATATTGAGAAAAGGAAATATTGAAAAAAGGAAATATTGAAAAAAGGAAATATTAACAAAAGAATATATTGACAAAAGGAGATATTGACAAAAGGAAATATTGAAAAAAGGAAATATTGACAAAAGGAAATATTGACAAAAGGAAATATTGAAAAAATGAAGTATAGAAATGAGGAAATATTAAAAAAAGGAAATATTAACAAAAGGAAATATTGAAAAAGAAAATATTGAGAAAAGGAAATATTGAAAAAAGGAAATATTGACAAAAGGAAATATTGACAAAAGGAAATTTTGACAAAAGGAAATAAAGAAAAAAGGAAATATTGACAAAAGGGAATATTGAAAAAAGGAAATATTGAAAAAAGTAAATATTGAAAAAAGGTAATATTGAAAAAAGGAAATATTGCAAAAATGAAATATTCAAAAAAAAAAATATTGACAAAAGTATAGAAAAGAGGAAATATTCAAAAAAGGAAATATTGAAAAAAGGAAATATTGAAAAAAGGAAATATTGAAAATAGGAAATATTCAAAAAAGGTAATATTTACAAAAGGAAATATTCAAAAAAGGAAATATTGACAAAAGGATGTATAGAAAAGAGGAAATATTCAAAAGAGGAAATATTGAAAAAAGGAAATATTGAAAAAAGGAAATA
Organism: Ischnura elegans; assembly: GCF_921293095.1. Lineage (NCBI taxonomy): Eukaryota > Metazoa > Arthropoda > Insecta > Odonata > Coenagrionidae > Ischnura > Ischnura elegans. Next base: position 99,950,072 of record NC_060259.1, read on the forward strand.
TTGAAAAGAGGAAATATTCATAAAAGGAAATATTGACAAAAGGTAATATTCAAAAAAGGAAATATTGACAAAAGGAAGTATAGAAAAGAGGAAATAATCAAAAAAAGAAAATATTGAAAAAAGGAACTATTGAAAAAAGGAAGTATGGAAAAGAGGAAAAATTCAAAAAAAGAAATATTGACAAAAGTAAATATTGAAAAAAGGAAATATTGACAAAAGAAGGTATAGAAAAGGGTAAATATTCAAAAGAGGAAATATTGAAAAAACGAAATATTGACGAAAGGAAATATTGACGAAAGGAAATATTGACAAAAGGAAATATTGACAAAAGGAAATATTGACAAAAGGGAATATTGACAAAAGGAAATATTCAAAAAAGGAAATATTGTAAAAAGGAAATGTTGACATTAGGAAAATTTTCGACAAAAGGAAATATTGACAAAATGAAATATTGACAAAAGGAAATAGTAAAAAAAGGAAGTATAGAAAAGAGAAAATATTCAAAAAAGGAAATATTGGCAAAAGGTAATATTGACAAAAGTAAATATTGAAAAAAGGAAATATTGAAGAAAGGAAATATTGACAAAAAATAAATATTGACAAAAGGAAATATTCAAAAAAGGAAATATTGACAAAAGGAAGTATAGAAAAGAGGAAATATTCAAAAAAGGAAATAATGAAAAAAGGAAATATTGAAAAAAGTAAATATTGAAAAGAGGAAATATTCAAAAAAGGAAATATTTACAAAAGGAAATATTCAAAAAAGGAAATATTGACAAAAGGATGTATAGAAAAGAGGAAATATTCAAAAGAGGAAATATTGAAAAAAGGAAATATTGATAAAGGGAATATTGAAAAGAGGAAATATTCATAAAAGGAAATATTGAAAAAAGGAAATATTGAAAAAAGGAAATATTGAAAAGAGGAAATATTCATAAAAGGAAATATTGACAAAAGGTAATATTCAAAAAAGGAAATATTGACAAAAGGAAGTATAGAAAAGAGGAAATAATCAAAAAAAGAAAATATTGAAAAAAGGAACTATTGAAAAAAGGAAATATTGAAAAAAGGAAATATTAACAAAAGAATATATTGACAAAAGGAGATATTGACAAAAGGAAATATTGAAAAAAGGAAATATTGACAAAAGGAAATATTGAAAAAAGGAAATATTGAAAAAATGAAGTATAGAAATGAGGAAATATTAAAAAAAGGAAATATTAACAAAAGGAAATATTGAAAAAGAAAATATTGAGAAAAGGAAATATTGAAAAAAGGAAATATTGACAAAAGGAAATATTGACAAAAGAAAATATTGAAAAAAGGAAATATTGACAAAAAACAAATATTGACAAAAGGAAATATTGAAAAAAGAAAAAATATTGAAAAAAGGAAATATTCAAAAAAGGAAATATTGACAAAAGGAAGTATAGAAAAGAGGAAATATTCAAAAAAGGAAATATTGAAAAAAGGAAATATTGAAAAAAGGAAACATTGAAAAGAGGAAATATTCAAAAAAGTAAATATTTACAAAAGGAAATATTCAAAAAAGGAAATATTGATCAAAGGAAATATTGAAAAAAGGAAGTATAGAAAAGAGGAAATATTAAAAAAAGGAAATATTAACAAAAGGAAATATTGAAAAAGAAAATATTGAGAAAAGGAAATATTGAAAAAAGGAAATATTGAAAAAAGGAAATATTAACAAAAGAATATATTGACAAAAGGAGATATTGACAAAAGGAAATATTGAAAAAAGGAAATATTGACAAAAGGAAATATTGAAAAAAGGAAATATTGAAAAAAGGAAGTATAGAAATGAGGAAATATTAAAAAAAGGAAATATTAACAAAAGGAAATATTGAAAAAGAAAATATTGAGAAAAGGAAATATTGAAAAAAGGAAATATTGACAAAAGGAAATATTGACAAAAGAAAATATTGACAAAAGGAAATATTGACAAAAGGAAATATTGACAAAAGAAAATACTGACAAGAGGAAATATTGACAAAAGGAAATATTGAAAAAAGGAAATATTGACAAAAGGAAATATTGACAAAAGGAAATATTGAAAAAAGAAAAAATATTGAAAAAAGGAAATATTCAAAAAAGGAAATATTGACAAAAGGAAGTATAGAAAAGAGGAAATATTCAAAAAGGAAATATTGAAAAAAGGAAATATAGAAAAAAGGAAATTTGACAAATGGAAATATTGACAAAAGGAAATATTGACAAAAGGGAATATTGACAGAAGGAAATATTCAAAAAAGGAAATATTGAAAAAAGGAAATATTGACATCAGGAAAATTTTCGACGAAAGGAAATATTGACAAAATGAAATATTGACAAAAGGAAATAGTAAAAAAAGGAAGTATAGAAAAGAGAAAGTATTCAAAAAAGGAAATATTGAAAAAAGGAAATATTGAAAAAATGAAATATTGAAAAAAGGAAATGTTGGCAAAAGGAAATATTGAAAAAAGGAAATAATGACAAAAGGAAATATTGATAAAAAGAAATATTGACAAAAGGAAAAATTGACAGAAGGATATATTGACAAAAGGAAATATTGACAAGAGGAAATATTGAAAAAAGGAAATATTGACAAAAGGAAATATTGAAAAAGGAAATATTGACAAAAGGAAATATTGACAAAAGAAAATATTGAAAAAAGGAAAATTGACAAAAGGAAATATTGAAAAAAGGAAATATTGAAAAAAGGAAATATTGAGAAAAAGAAATATTAAATAAAGGAAATATTGATAAAAGGAAATATTGACAAAAGAAATATGAAAAAAGGATATATTGACAAAAGGAAATATTGACAAAAAGAAATATTGACAAAAGGAAATATTAAAAAAAGAAAATTTAAAAAAAAGGAAATATTGAAAAAAGGAAATATTGACAAAAGGAAATATTGAAAAAGAATATATTGAGAAAAGGAAATATTGAAAAAAGGAAATATTGAAAAAAGGAAATATTAACAAAAGAATATATTGAAATAAGGAGATATTGAAAAAAGGAAATATTGAAAAAAGGAAATATTGAAAAAATGAAGTATAGAAATGAGGAAATATTAAAAAAAGGAAATATTAACAAAAGGAAATATTGAAAAAGAAAATATTGAGAAAAGGAAATATTGAAAAAAGGAAATATTGAAAAAAGGAAATATTGACAAAAGGAAATTTTGACAAAAGGAAATATTGAAAAAAGGAAATATTGAAAAAATGAAGTATAGAAATGAGGAAATATTAAAAAAAGGAAATATTAACAAAAGGAAATATTGAAAAAGAAAATATTGAGAAAAGGAAATATTGAAAAAAGGAAATATTGAAAAAATGAAATATTGAAAAAAGGAAATGTTGACAAAAGGAAATATTGAAAAAAGGAAATAATGACAAAAGGAAATATTGATAAAAAGAAATATTGACAAAAGGAAAAATTGACAGAAGGATATATTGACAAAAGGAAATATTGACAAGAGGAAATATTGAAAAAAGGAAATGTTGACAAAAGGAAATATTGAAAAAGGAAATATTGACAAAAGGAAATATTGACAAAAGAAAATATTGAAAAAAGGAAAATTGACAAGAGGAAATATTGAAAAAAGGAAATATTGAAAAAAGGAAATATTGAGAAAAAGAAATATTAAATAAAGGAAATATTGATAAAAGGAAATATTGACAAAAGGAAATATGAAAAAAGGATATATTGACAAAAGGAAATATTGACAAAAAGAAATATTGACAAAAGGAAATATTAAAAAAAGAAAATTTAAAAAAAAGGAAATATTGAAAAAAGGAAATATTGACAAAAGGAAATATTGAAAAAGAATATATTGAGAAAAGGAAATATTGAAAAAAGGAAATATTGAAAAAAGGAAATATTAA